>NC_090448.1:659311031-659944781 GCF_031143425.1 Pleurodeles waltl
TGTTTTGATAAATCCAGCAATTTGACATTGATGAATTGATCACAACTTGTACAGAACATAAGTTGAGGTTTTTCTTTCTGTAAGCCAAAATCCAGCCTTCTGAAGGTCCCCTCTGATTGGTCAGTGCTAACAGAAATTAGTAGAGCTGCTTGGTTAAGTGATAAGTGGCTGTCCAGAAGAGAGCCTATCATGTGAAGGGCAGCTCTGGGGCTACACAGGAATGCCAGGGAGGGGGAGGGAAAGGAGAGCGGGACAGAGGGGAATGCCAGATCCCCTAACCCTCACTTTATGGACCCCCTCAGCCAGATACCAGGCTTGAGGAAGGAATTTGTGTAGGAAAGTACCATCTTGCCTGGCATGTTACCCCCATTTTATCACTGTATATATGTTGTTTTAGTTGTATGTGTCACTGGGACCCTGCCAGCCAGGGCCCCAGTGCTCATAAGTGTGCCTGAATGTGTTACCTGTGTTATGACTAACTGTCTCACTGAGGCTCTGCTAATCAGAACCTCAGTGGTTATGCTCTCTCATTTCTTTCAAATTGTCACTAACAGGCTAGTGACCAATTTTACCAATTCACATTGGCTTACTGGAACACCCTTATAATTCCCTAGTATATGGTACTGAGGTACCCAGGGTATTGGGGTTCCAGGAGATCCCTATGGGCTGCAGCATTTCTTTTGCCACCCATAGGGAGCTCTGACAATTCTTACACAGGCCTGCCACTGCAGCCTGAGTGAAATAACGTCCACGTTATTTCACAGCCATTTACCACTGCACTTAAGAAACTTATAAGTCACCTATATGTCTAACCTTTACCTGGTAAAGGTTGGGTGCTAAGTTACTTAGTGTGTGGGCACCCTGGCACTAGCCAAGGTGCCCCCACATTGTGCAGGGCCAATTCCCTGGACTTTGTGAGTGCGGGGACAACATTACACGCGTGCACTACATATAGGTCACTACCTATATGTAGCTTCACAATGGTAACTCCGAATATGGCCATGTAACATGTCTATGATCATGGAATTGCCCCCTCTATGCCATCCTGGCATAGTTGGCACAATCCCATGATCCCAGTGGTCTGTAGCACAGACCCTGGTACTGCCAAACGGCCTTTCCCGGGGTTTCACTGCAGCTGCTGCTGCTGCCAACCCCTCAGACAGGCTTCTGCCCTCCTGGGGTCCAGCCAGGCCTGGCCCAGGATGGCAGAACAAAGGACTTCCTCAGAGAGGGTGTTACACCCTCTCCCTTTGGAAAATGGTGTGAAGGCAGGGGAGAAGTAGCCTCCCCCAGCCTCTGGAAATGCTTTCATGGGCACACATGGTGCCCATTTCTGCATAAGCCAGTCTACACCGGTTCAGGGACCCCTCAGCCCTGCTCTGGCGCGAAACTGGACAAAGGAAAGGGGAGTGACCACTCCCCTGACCTGCACCTCCCCTGGGAGGTGCCCAGAGCTCCACCAGTGTGCTCCAGACCTCTGCCATCTTGGAAACAGAGGTGCTGCTGGCACACTGGACTGCTCTGAGTGGCCAGTGCCAGCAGGTGACGTCAGAGACTCCTTCTGATAGGCTCCTTCAGGTGTTGCTAGCCTATCTTCTCTCCTAAGTAGCCAAACCCTCTTTTCTGGCTATTTAGGGTCTCTGTCTTTGGGGATTCCTTAGATAACTAATGCAAGAGCTCATCCGAGTTCCTCTGCATCTCTCTCTTCACCTTCTGCAAAGGAATCGACTGCTGACCGCGCTGGAAGCCTGCAAAACTGCAACAAAGTAGCAAAGACGACTACTGCAACTCTGTAACGCTGATCCTGCCGCCTTCTCGACTGCTTTCCTGGTGGTGCATGCTGTGGGGGTAGTCTGCCTCCTCTCTGCACTAGCAGCTCTGAAGAAATCTCCCGTGGGTCGACGGAATCGTCCCCCTGCAACCGCAGGCACCAAAGAACTGCATCTCCGGTACCCTGGGTCTCCTCTCAGCACGACGAGCGAGGTCCCTTGAATTCAGCAACTCTGTTCAAGTGACTCCCACAGTCCAGTGACTCTTCAGTCCAAGTTTGGTGGAGGTAAGTCCTTGCCTCCCCACGCCAGACTGCATTGCTGGGAACCGCGACTTTTGCAGCTACTCCGGCCTCCGTGCACTTCCGGCGGAAATCCTTTGTGCACAGTCCAGCCTGGGTCCACGGCACTCTAACCTGCATTGCACGACCTCCTAAGTTGTCCTCCGGCGACGTGGGACTCTTTTGTGCGACTTCAGGTGAGAACCGTTTCACGCATCTTCGTAGTGCCTGTTCTGGCACTTCTGCGGGTGCTGCCTGCTGCTGAGAGGGCTCCTTGTCTTGCTCGACGCCCCCTCTGTCCCCAGACGCAATTGGCGACATCCTGGTCCCTCCTGGGCCACAGCAGCATCCAAAAACGCTAACCGCACGACTTGCAGCTAGCAAGGCTTGTTGGCGGTCTTTCTTCAGGAAAACACTTCTGCACGACTCTCCACGGCGTGAGGGATCCGTCCTCCAAAGAGGAAGTTCCTAGCCCTTGTCGTTCCTGCAGAAACCTCAGCTTCTACTGTCCAGTAGCAGCTTCTTTGCACCCACAGCTGGCATTTCCTGGGCATCTGCCCATCTCCGACTTGCTTGTGACTTTTGGACTTGGTCCCCTTGTTCCACAGGTACCCTCGACTGGAAATCCATCGTTGTTGCATTGCTGGTTTGTGTCTTTCCTGCAGAATTCCCCTATCACGACTTCTATGTCCTCTGGGGAACTTTAGTGCACTTGGCACTCACTTTTCAGGGTCTTGGGGTGGGCTATTTTTCTAACCCTTACTATTTTCTAATAGTCCCAGCAACTCTCTACAAGGTCACATAGGTTTGGGGTCCATTCGTGGTTCGCATTCCACTTGGAGTATATGGTTTGTGTTGCCCCTATCCCTATGTGTCCCCATTGCATCCTATTGTAACTATACATTGTTTGCACTGTTTTCTAATACTATTACTGCATATTTTGGTATTGTGAACATATATCTTGTGTATATTTGCTATCCTCATACTGAGGGTACTCACTGAGATACTTTTGGCATATTGTCATAAAAATAAAGTACCTTTATTTTTAGTATATCTGTGTATTGTGTTTTCTTATGATATTGTGCATATGACACTAGTGGTACTGTAGGAGCTTCACTCGTCTCCTAGTTCAGCCTAAGCTGCTCTGCTAAGCTACCATTATCTATCAGCCTAAACTGCTAGACACCCTATACACTAATAAGGGATAACTGGGCCTGGTGCAAGGTGCAAGTACCCCTAGGTACTCACTACAAGCCAGTCCAGCCTCCTACAATTTGCAGATGTTAGGACGAGGAGAGTGATGGAAATGACCCACACTGGGGGATGGTTTAGTCAGCTCTTACTACTCTGCTGAAATTTCGGCTATCATCGATTTTGGAAGATTGGTGCTTTCTGGGGCAGTAATATGCCACACTTAGAGGAATTGGTCATGCATCTGGGTCTGTCACTGCATTATATTGGTCAGGGTGCCCCCCTTCCTGATGCCCAGCAACTCAGAATAAATATGTGAGAGGAGCATAGCCTCTCAGATCTGCTGCCTAAAACTACAAAAGGAAGGACTGCCCTGCTGGAATCGGGATCTGCAACCTTGGCCTGCATGTCTGAGTGAACTGTGCCGGCTGCACAATCTGGTACTACAGCCCGGGGGATGGTGTCTTGCTTCAAGAAGGACTCCGGAGTGGACTCTCTGCAGCTACAGGTTAACTGAGCTTTACCTACATCATCCACAGCAAGAGTACCCAGCCTGGAGTGCATCCAGTGGACTTAAGGATTTGGCCACATTCACTGTGGGAATTGTGGTCTAACTTTCCAAGGACCATCCAGAAGATTCCAGACCCTTGGATTTGTGTTTTGGACCCTTTGTACCTGCAAGGGGGGCTTCAGGAAACACCTCGAAGTCTGGAGAAGTTTGGAGAATTTTGGTAAAGTTGGCACTTTGTGTTTCTAAGCACTAGAAAGTGTTTATACTTTAAAAAAAAAAAAAAAAAATCATCTCTGGTTCCCTACATTTGGATTTTTGTCATTTTGGTGTCTATTTACTCATAAAATATATAACCTATTTTTATAAATTGGTGTGGGATTTCTATTGTGTATTGTATTGGTGTTTTTTGAGTGCTTTACACTCTTGGCTCCTAAGTTGGGCCTGCCTGCTCGGTTACAGTTACCAAGGGCTGAGCAAGAGGCTAATTTACTGAGACCTTTACTGAACCTATATTTTGTTAGTGGCCTTATTGCCAGTGTAGGATTATACGTACCACTACCAATAACCCACTTTCCAACATTTTAGGTCATCTAATCCAGGTGAATTGGCTAGTAGAACATGTCACATCCAATCAGCTCTAGGCATGGGGTCGACCGTGTGCGCCGCCAAATAGGACACCAGGTGACACCAAATATCCAGGGGACGCGACCCAGAAGGCATTAGGTCCCCATAATTTGCAATTGTTCTTGACACTATGCAGCATCGTGTACCAAGTCTGACTTTCGGGGCGCATCCCGATGACCCCAACACATTGTAACCCTATGCTTCGCTAACAATAACAGCATGAACATTCTTTACGTAGCCCAGAAGAGCAACAAGAGCAGCGTGGGAAACTGCAATCCCCACAACAGCCTCCACCACAAACTCCTCCCGCCAGAAATCCTGCACTGCTGGGCAGTACCAGGCTGCATGAATGAAATCAGCATCTGTGGATGAGGCAGCACCTTTGACAATGCCGGTCAGCTCGTAGACCCATGCCATGGAGTCGTGCTGGAGCTTAATGCGTGCGGTGTAGAAAATGGAAGTGAATCAATTGCAAGAGGTAATTTTGGGAGAGTGCTCGGATGTGTGCATAGCAGTAGTGCCAGGATTCATCAGTAATCGGCGTACCTAGATCTTGTTCTTACAGCTCGCATATGCAGGGTTTCAGTGACGGCACGTAGTTGGCATCATGGAGTATAGATCAGTAATCAGACAACGTTGGGACGGAGTGGTAGGCAATAGTTCAAGAGCCTGCAGCATGGGTGGGGCAGCCAGAAAGCCGCTATTTTGAGATCATATCGCTGCGGGCAATTGAAAGTAGTTCAATCTGTGTAAAAGTGTGCTAGATGGCTCTTGCAATGCTTGCTTAGGCTCTATAGGTTTGCCCTCAAGATAGAGGGCACCCATGGTGGTCAGTTGCAAATCGCTTAAGCGTGCACGCGTGCCGGCATCACTAGTCAGAAGCAATGCCAGGTGAGCCAATACCGGTATAGAGGGAGCTGAAAAGAAGACTTGCATGCACTTTGTTGTGGAGTTCATGCCATGCCCACAACGTGCAGGCCACAGTTTCCATCCGGGGTCGGGGTGCCTGCGGAGGCAAATAAGAGTGCTCATATGTCAAGTTATGTGGCAACACCTGATAGTGTTCTGGTGCAGGATTAGGCGGACATTGTACGGGATGGACCCAAAAGTGTGCAAATGGCGCTTGAGCACAGTTGTAATACAACTCCATATCTGGTGCTGCCAGACCACCCAACCCAAAAGGTAGAGCAAGCATTTCCCATGAAACTCGAAGCTGCTTCCCCATCCAAACAAGCGAAATTAGAAGGGAGAGAAGCTTCCTCCAGAAGAAACGGGAAAGGGGCATAAGGATATTAACAAATAAATAAAGAAACTTGGGAAGGACCACCATCTTAGCTATTGCTATCCATCCCGTAACTGAGCACAGCAAAGAACGCTGCATTCAATTTTATCCTCTAGCCAGGATATTGTCCGTCCCTAATTTGCAGTCGCAAATACTTAAGGGCGCTGGTAACATGTGTCATGCCCAATACCTCTGTACATTAAATCGCCCATCTAGTGCTTTAGTTTGCATCTCAACCCTCTTTGATATTTGTGAAAGCAAGTGGGTATTTATAATATCTATAAACCACTGATTATTGAAGGGTCGTTATGCATGCAATGTATATGTAATCAATCTTACACAACTTTTTAAACTGCAACTCTCAAGACTTTACCCAAGGTGCATGCAGGAACTTTTTCTGCAATCCCTGGGCAGCCAGGTGTTACTGGACATCGACTGCGTCAGCTAGAGCGGTTTACTACTGGTGTCAATTGACTTTACCATTTGAGCCAGAATAAGAAAAAACACCAGACTCACAGGGTCTCGTGCCTCCTAAGGCTCATAAAGAGAGGTGGTTCTGGGTTAGAGACTCAGATCTCGACATCAAGTAACAACCAATAAACTGCTATCTAGTCCGCACTTCAGGCTATGAAAACTACTTTATTACCACACACACTGGTAAAATATATTGTACATAAGGCTCAGAGCGTGCGAATTATAACGTACTAATGGGAAACTCACTTCCAGCGATCTTCTGGGTAAGGCATTTAGGCAGTGGCACTAGTCGGGGAGAATATCACAGTGGGACTTGCTGGAGTAAATCCTTTGGGGTTTGCTCTTTTCCTCACTCAGTTTTTTTTTTTTTTTTTTTAACCCTAACACCTGTTATTGGGGCAATGGTAAAGTACCGCTGTCCACTGTATTATTTTGAGAAGTCTTCCTACACAGGCAGCTCTTGCATACATAGTTGTGAGGGAGCAGGCTCATTCAGGGTGGTGCGAAGCAAACTGCTGTTTGCAGAAGAGTGCAGCTGCAACTCTGGCACAGCCGACAGGATCTCTGTACGCACTAGTGCTCACAACCACAAATAAGTCACCTAAGGACACATCAGTTGGAGGTGTGATGGAGGAGCATGGAAGGGATTTGCAGAGCATGTGGGCACAGAGATCGTGTCACTTAGAATTTCTTCTAGGCCCAATCTCAATGCCCACATCCCAAACAAGCAGGTGCCCAACCTGGGTTGCAACAGTGATAATTTGCCTCCTAACCTTGACTTCTTTTGGCACTTGAAGTCCTTCTTGTAAGTCTGACTGTATTCGACAATCGTGTTCATTTTAGCACTTTGGTACTTCTTGGTGCAGTCACAAATGGGAATTCTCCTGATGAATCCCGGGGTACCCTCTGCATAAATGTTGATTCGATCTCTACTGAGTAGGCAAATCTAGGCCTCTGGACCTTCCTTCAGCTTCTCGATGCAGATCACACTCCATGACACAGCAGAGGGGGTCGCTTGGACTCGTCTAGCCCCTTCACAGCATTAGGTCGTTCTGAGCAGCATTTTTTAATGCAAAAATGCTCCCAATGCCATTCCTGTGCAGCAAACGAACTTTTTCCTTTGAAGCTACTGCCAGGTTAGCTGACTCTTCTCCAGGTTACTGATTTAGATCAATACTCTTCCCCAGGTTACTGATACAGAACGAGGGGAGATTGTGGTCAGCACCCCAAACATGCAGCTCAAAGGAATCTCATGGCTACCACAGATGGCCCCAGATTTCTACTCAGGAAATATTGGCTATTGCCTGAGCCCATCATCGCCACTTAAATATAGGGAAAAAAAAATAATAAGATCTTCAATTAAGTTTGTTTAAAAAACACCAGAGGTGGGACAAATGGATGTGAACCTTGCAACTACAGTTACCTTGAAGGGCAACCCTAAATGAAAACCTAAATCACTGATACATTAACAGATTTGACAGAAGCCCGATCAAGCCGCCATGCCGAATAACTTTCAGTCACAGGCTGGGGGTAGAAAGAAAATGTCCCTCTCGTCCACACGGTAAAGTAGACAAAAGCCATTTTTTAGCCCCACAGGGAGTGGGGATTTGGGGAGGGTGCAGGGTCTTTGAAGTAATTGCTTATGTGTATTACTTGACTATTCCCCCCGAATATAAGTTAATGGAGCGCCACTTATCCAATAGTCTTCCACTTTAAAATAAAGTTCAGTATAACCTTATAATCTGCACATATGTATTTGCCTGTCCCTGCTGAATATCTTCTGTGAAAGGTCATTGTATGAATGCAATGCACCATCAACACATGACGTACAGCCGACATGACAACAGGTGAAGTTACCTATTATGTCAGCTGTTGTGAACTGCCTGCTGCAAAGAGAGCATGTTTTACAACCCACCCATAGTGGCGTAAGCTGTCCTACGACAGAATGGTCTGGCAAATTAGACTAAGCAGTCAGACACAAAGGATCGATAGCCAGTAAAATTGAGAATACTGGTAAAATGATCTAACACAAAACAAGGCACATCCCATTACCACTGCAGAGCACCCTATATTTCTTCTTACAACTGAACATGTATATACTAAATCTCACAAAGTTTGAATGCTATCAGCAGTCACAGCACTTTGAGGGTGCACAGTTGTGGCATGCTCCACACAATTATGCAGAAAAGCTGTGGGATCTGCATGCCTCCTCTACAACAGATCACAAGGTCTTGTCAGAAACAAAGCATAGAAGGCAAAATCTATTTTATATAGAACCTTGGTGACTAATGTCCCAGATACCTTTTGTAAACTTCCAAGGTCCTCCTGCCATGTAAGAGACAAAGCTTGTGACAAGGTGAAGACATAGCCTAAAGAGGTAGCTATACACTGCTAGTTTTAGACTTGCCCAGCCAAAGGTAGACTGTCATACTCCTATAAAGCTCAGGGAAATGGACTGGTGAGATGTCACCAGTCTTAGAAAGTGTGCAAAGGATGGTAATTTACACCTTTTTGCATAGCAGCTTCCCAGAAAATTCTGGTAAGAGACGAAGGATTTCCTGTATGTTGTCTTAGGTTCCTCAGTCAATATTTCTGCTAAGATGATACTATTGAGAGCATAGAGTGAGACCAATATTGAGAAATACAGCAATATGTTACTTGTGACGATGGTGAGACTAGACATTGCACAAATGCGGAACGCCACTCACTTCCAAGAATAGACAGTTGGCATGCCAAAGTGGACAGGTGCTTGTTACAGGGCAGGCATACAGCCATAGAATGGAAGCTCATTTTTATATTGGTAACTAAGTCATAATCAATTATGAAGCATTCCAAAAACATGGTACTCAAACATTGATTTAGCACTCCGGTCCAGCCTTAACAAGTACCAGACTAACAGGGATGTAAACCCATATAAAAAACCATAGTGATCCGAGAACAGTCTTTCCACTGATGGCTAAAACAATTTCAACCCCAGTGGTAAATCCTACCTTTATTAGGACAGTCAAGCCAACCAGTGTTTCCCCTAATTTCACTTACCGCAACAAGTAGGCTTTAAGTTATCTCCTCAAACTCCTATGTCCAAATGTAAACTCCCTGCTAGGATACCTTGCTACTTAGGAGCTCCCCTGTATAGAGGTAGAAACAGGATTTGCCTCATTTGTCTGATGTATCAAAACAAATGTCAGCCATATTGAAATGGAGTCTCTAGGGGAGAAAAAGGATTTTCAGCATTAGAGTGCCCTCTACACTCGCCCAACAAGTAGGCTACAAGTTATCTTCTCAGTAGTGCTTAAGGGAACATATGTAGTTTTCTATAGTGCATATGGTGTTTGACTCTGCATTACCCATAAGCAATGAGTGATCGAGCACAATAGTGAAATTGTAATTAACTATTTATGAATTAAAGTACATTTGAGAGTGCACAGGTTTTCTTCTAATAGGATGGTTTTCACCACCCAGGAAAGTTGCCTAAGATGTGGAATCTTTGGAATGGGTACTATTCACTGTTTTGTGAGGTTTATGTCTTTATGTCTGTGCTACCCTCAGGGTCAAGCAGGCACTATGACACGGTGCTATGTACAGCATACAGCTCAACAATTGTATAGCCCTTAATATTTTGTCTGCTTTCAATTCCTGATTTCATGTGCATTTGTTTTATTATATAAACGTTCAGGCTTTAAAAAAAATAAATCAATTAATAAATAAAAGAAAAACGCGGTCAGGACTTCCTACCAGTTTAACAAAAAATAAACATATCAAGGCTCTTAAACTAAATGTAAGCAAGATCACTTTGTTAAAACACGGTAATATGAATTGAGTGTACTGCAATGTGGGGTAAGTTAACATTATAAAAAATAGCCCATAAGTAGGTAGCAAACTAATACACAGAAAAAGTCGAAGTCTTCACAGAAACATTGAAGTACAGAAAACTGATGTTACGAAATAATGCAAAACAATACCGAAGCTGTAATTCCTGCAAACTTTATAACTTGTTCTCATCAAACATTGCTCAGGATTCCATGTTATAAAGTATGTTTAATACGCAAAGTGACAATTAACGGACAAGCTGCAAGATACACTCTTCTGTGCTGTAGACTCCATTCCATTTAGATGCAGACCAAGCAGAGCACAATTCACTCAATGGCAAGCGGGTTTCATCACGGCATTTGGGATACACAGAACGCAGTTATTGTTAAGCTATAAGAGCACCTATCCTGGATCCGATCTCTTATTTTGCAATCTTGATCTCCTGTGTTGCAATTTCAGATATAAAAGGTTATCCAACCATACAATCTCATGATAAGCTTTCATAATTTTCCCCAGAAAGCCTTACAGAGCAATAAATCAGCATTCACATAGATTTAAGACAACACTTTGGGCCCAGACATTTAAAGCAGCTAGACAAAAACGTCCAGTTTAGGGAAGGAGGGGTGAGACAATTCTAAACAACAGACATTATCCTATCACAAATATTTTATAACCTATAAATCCCTTGAGGTAGCACTCCAAGAAACTTTTGACCACACTCCTATCGGGAGAGCGTCCCCTAATTTTGACATTCATACTTCACATCAGTGCTGTCCAGCATCGCTGGCAGGCAGGTCCTTTGAAAAGAAAAAAATAATTAAAAAAACTTTGCCAGATCAACCCGGGAGAAAACATTTCTTTCAGACATGGTCAGCATTAAGCTTTACTGGGTATCAGACATGGGTTACTGTGCCCTTTGCCTCTAGGCTTTTCTTTATCTACAAAAGTGCCCTTATGAAGAACAGTGACTCGGGACTTCCGTCAGGGAAAAAAGGCGCAGATCTGACCTCAACATCACTTTAGCCTTTTTTGTTCTGTAATAGGGGCTCATAACACACAGATGCTCAAATCTGTGGTACAAGTGTGACCATCACTCTTCCTCCAGTGACCACTTTGATCCCGGAGATTTCTAGGATAAAACTGTACATTCCCACCACTTGTGGACATTGTGCATCCATCTCCATTGCCAGCAACTCACACAGTACAACAGGTAGGTTTTCTTTCAAATACTCCAACTGGATTAGTGATGGAATTCCCAGTATTACCAACTGTGTACTCCACGGATTATCAATGAAGTCACTTTCAATTGCAGAGTCTCCAGCTCACTCTCGGCATTAGAGATGAAGTATCGATCTATTTATCTTCGTTGTGGATTATTGCTCCTTCTCCACTACTGTTAATTTGTAGGTCAGGCCATCCACCTGAACTTTCCACAGCTTTTACTACCCTCTCAATATCTCTGGTCTTTCCTGCTAATTCAGTGAGCAAGGCACAAATGATGCTTTCTCACCATACATGAACTCTGGCTCATTTGTGTTCTTGCCATTGCACTGTGCTCCTCATTTGTGCCTATGTTTACCTGTAATGTCAAGTTGATAGCCTACAGTATGGATCTACATCCAACAGAAACATTTGTATCGCAAAGCAGGCCAACACGCACAATCAGACACTCGCCACAGTTTCTATGGGGTCTATGCCACCTACTTTCAGCTCCTGCAGTGGCCTTGAGCCCAGAAAAAAACAAGTGGGTAGGGGCAGGAGAGCAGTGGGAGGAGCAGGGGTAGGGAGAAATATTAAAAAAAACAAGAGATGGCAGGAAAGCAATGGGGGGGATAGGGGGGGGGGGGGAGGACTGGGGGGGAATGGCACTAGAAGCAACCAGGAGGACGAGCTACAGGGAAAGTGATGGGTTAAGCAGCAAACAGAAGAGAAAGATACAAAATGCATGCACTCACAGAGTGGTTAAAAGAAAAGAGAAAAACAGCTCCCTGAATGAAAGCAACGCTGCAGTGAAAGGATACATGCTAATCAAACATAACATTGACAACTAAATGCTTCTGGACAGGAAAAACAAAAATAGCAAAGAAAGTCATTGGATCAAGAGGAGGCGACTGAGCTAGACAACGAAGACGTCAAATCTTGAGCAAGTGGCTGTCTTAAAGCCCATTCTATGTCCAATGAAAAACAAAAGGGCTGGCCAACCTACCCTGCAATCCTACTGGGTCACTTGCACGGTTTAGGTAACCCCCATCTTCGCACCAGACATGAGCAGAGGTCTTTTTTTGCTATTGCAGCACATTCTGCATTTCAATGACAATTCTGCTGCATTACCCCGGGACCATCCAAACCATAAGTGATTCAAAATTCGGCCTGTCGAGGAACGTTTGTCTGACAGGTTTCCAGAGAACTATAATCCTGGAACGAATACAGCAGTGCATGAGTCCTTGATCCTGTACAAAGGGCGGCTGCTGTTCAGACAGCACATTGCGAGCAAAAGAGCTTGCTACTGCATCAAGCTGTACGTGCTGTGTGAGAGGTATTCTGGCAATGTGTACAGTTTGATAGAATATACAAGGAACTACTCCATCCTAAACCCTGTAGGTTGGCATCCCATGTCAGGGGTCACAGGGAAGATTGTATGGGAGCTTGTCCAGCCACTACTTCACAAAGGTTATAACCTATATGTTGACAATTTCTGTTGAAAGAACCACGGCACATCCAAGCATTCCAAATGTAAGTCCTTTATTCTTCTTGGGTATTCAATGAAAACAGCAAACGTTGTACCAATCCATGTATATACAGCCGACGTGTTTCGTCGTAAAAACAACTTTTTCAAGGCTGTGAAACAATATCCAAAACATATCATGGTCAGCCAATAGTTCCAATGTCTAGTGTACGATCTTTGCCATGACCAAAAAAATGTTGTACCCCTCCTTTTGTGTTAGGTGGGTTAGCAAATAACCGATCGGTGCTCGCCTAGATTGCTAGAGAAAGGAATAATAGGCATGCTGAATGGATATAGCCCATAGATAAGAATTTTATGGAGTGAATCGTTGTGTCACCCAGTGTACAAGATTACAAAAATGCATATCAGTGACCCTAGTGACGAACAAACGAGGAAAAGAGAAGATATCTATATAGAAGCAATAAAAGAACCACCAAGGATTATACTAAAGAATCATACCTCATTAAAGACTAAGTTATTTGATCTGTGTCACAATATGGTCGTCTTGTAATGTTCAGTGTAGAAGTTGCTTATCACATGTGTGGATATATCAATATATATTTGACACTACACCTTGGTAATGAATCAAGGTTTGTACCAGGACCATGATAAGTCCAACTGAGAAAAAAAAATAATCAAAAGAAAAGCTCAGTGCCTTATACTAGTAAGATGAGTAATGAAAATAGTGACATTATATACAGTAACGATCTAGAGGTGAGTGATATGTCCTTCTATATCTAGAGAAAAGGTATGTGTGTTCATATTACAAAAACATCCATCTCCTGATATGGTGGTAAGAATAAAATAGACAATATGCACTATTAGGATTTGATCTTCAAATGCAGCATAGCATATTGGTCCTATCCCCATCCTAGGGAATATTCAAAACAAATTGCCAAAGTGGAGAAAATATTTTCTATAGAGTAGAGCTGCTCAGTGAGCTCTACAAAACTGGCACTGTGGCCTGCGGTACAATTCGTTGTAACTGCAAAGGATTCCTGCAGGAGCTTGTTTACAAAAAGCTCCAGAAAACCCAGAGTATTGCGTTGCGTTCCAACGAACTGCTCACAGTCAATAGCTGTGATGTATACGTGCTCACTACAATTCATGATGAGAGCATTTACCCAGTCACAGTTTGGGGTCAGATGGCCAAAGTCCACAAGCCCACCTGTATACTTGATTACAATAAGTACATGGGCGAAGTGGACAAGAACGGCGAGGTTCTTCAACCCCACAATGCGTGGAGTAAAACTCGCACTTGATACAAGAAACTGTTTACCCACCTGATCCAAATGGCAACCGACAATGCGTATGTTGTTTATCAGACAATCATAGGAAAACTCATGACTTTCCTTGACATCCAGTTGTCTGCAATTGAAAGCCTCACTGCTGTTACACAAGCAGCAGCCTCCACTTCTTCTGTTCTGGCGCATGTGGCGAGGTTGCAGGAGCGACACTTTGCTGATAGCATTCCTAAAACACCCAAAAAGGATCATCCATGTTGTCACTGTAAAGTGTGCTTGAAGCATGGAAAGCGGCAGGAGAGTCAGTATTACTGTCCCCAGTGCCCATCTCAGCCAGGCTTCTGTGTCCCTACTTGCTTTATGTTATATCATACTAAAGCAAAGTTCTTGGAAAACAACTGAGGTGGAGCTGCCGCTCAGTAAACCTTTCAGTGGCTGTGCATGGATACCTAACGCCCATGGGCCACTGCTTCGTAAGGAAAGCATCAACAGAATTTTACTTCAACAACCTCAGGAAACCATTGACTTCCTTATGGCCTGCTCGACACCTTTATCCACTGTCAAAACTTGGCAGGTGTTCGGTTCGATTAACATGCATTATAGTCCCCACATTGCACATACTAGTGGACAGAACATATGCCACATTGCCACAGAGTACCCTGTGTGGCAAAATGTTTAAGGATTGACTGAATTTTTAAGTGCTTGTTAGGGAACATATGTATGCCACACAAGGACCATCATGATTCCCAATGAGAACCAGAGTAAGTGTACTAAGTCAAATGTCCTATGGGACATATTCACCAATATTTCTTCTTGTTTGAAAGTGTGTAAACTCAATTTGTAGCTTCACTTTCAAAGCAAAAGTAGAAGTGTTGGTGAATGAGTCCCACAGTAAATTTGATTGACTTTTTACTTTATAGACCTCAGGATGTATTCACCATCATGTCGGCCCTAGTTTCAACTGTAGATATGCTCGCTCAGTTTGAGGAATAGGCCTCCCGAGGCATACTCTGACACCTTCCAACTTGCATCCACAAACTGGAAGGAGTTAGGTTTGGCACAGTAATTGGCACTGATGGCGCATGAAAGACATGATTTCTTAAGCTTTAAGTAGGTAGGTAGGTAAAGGCGATATGCATTAAGACAGGATTAGTCAGGACTCTGATGAGGACAGAGACATGAATGGGTAGGAAAAGCTTATGGTAGGTGTGCTTTCCCCAGGATATTGCACATCATCTATACCTACGGATTCAAATCCATTGGTGCGACCCTGGCACTGAAGGACAATGACAACTATGGGTCAGTATTTGACCTGCTTGCCATGTTCATCCTCCATTAGAACTTAGTAGATGTTCAATTTGCTGTATGGTAAGTGGATCACAGTCACAGCACTGCACATAATGGTGGCAGGGACATATGCTACGTTCTCACGGACAACCCTGTGTGCCCACCACTACCCTTCTTCATAGTTTATGACGTTCTTCTTAGGGAACTTGGTGAAAATTCCCCAGCATGTCTGCCTAGTTTCAATATGATATGCTTGCTCAGTTCGAGGAATAGGCCTCCCAAGCCATACTCCGACACCTCAAACTTGCATCCACAAACTAGAAGGAGTTAGATTTAGCACAGGCAGTGTGCAAAAGGCGCATAAAAAAATGCCTTCCTGAGCCTCAGGTGGCGGTCATGGGAGTCATTAGTAAAGGTTCCTTACGCATGCCTTCGGTAATATTCAGGAAGAAGGAGGCGGTAAAATGTAGTCAAACTTATTCCGACCTGTGGGGTATGAATGTGATAGGCCCTTGTCTGGCAGCAGTAAGTTGATGTTGGTGCAGTGATTGGTTGGACTGGGCCTGTGGCCGGCGGTATGAAAGTGTTGTGTGTTGTACGTGAATGGCTTGTGGGTGGACCATAAAGCGGTTGGTGCCTTGAAGTGGCTTTATTGCTCACCTTCAGAAGGCTTGGTTTCAATATTCAGAGACTTTGATAAGTATTCAATCTTTGAAACCATAATTTCTGGAGGTGCTAAAACCAACCAGTTTGAGTGGTGGATTAGCTTTAACATACCAGTACCGGGGGAGTCCAAGGGTGCAGGACTTGCGTGGCTCTCACCAGTTTTCCTTCGCACAGAATCCCCTTGAAATCACAAATTTTGCTTTAAAAAAATATGCCTTGCATTTCAGTGAGGGAAGGTCCTGGAATCTGCAGGCAGCCACAAAATTTTCTACCACCCAGTGTTCCACTAAGTCTCCAGAGAAAAACGTTGCCTCACTTGTGTGGGTGAGCAAGAGATTGCAACAGGAAGTGCCCAAAACGGATTGTGGAGACATCAAAATTATCTATCACAAAACATCCTGGTTTTGTAAGACAGTCACTGGGCTCGGAGGCCATGTAGAGAAACCTACCAAATTAAGACATTTCTGAAAACTAGACACCTGGGGCAGTCAACGGAAGTGTGGCGTGCGTGGATTCCACAACTTTTTCTTACCCAAAATAACCTGCAAAGGTGAAAAGTTGATTAAAAACACTTTTTCCTTGCTTTTGGTCACATAAACTACAGGAATGTGCAGGGATCCATAAAATTCCTACCACCCAGTGTTTCCCCACTACTCCTGGTAAAAACACAACTCCAATTGTGTGCCTGTGCCAAGGGCCCGCATCAGGAATGGATAACTCCAGGGTCAAAAGTAGCCCTCATGCAAGGACTATGTTTGACCCTTGTGTGATCCATTGCTGTCACGGGCACTAGGCCCAGGCACACCAGTGGGGTGGATAATTTCTTGGCCTCCTCCAGGGAAACCCACAAACTCTGGGTACCTTTACAAAATCCCAGAATGGTGGGAAAAAGGACACAAATTTGGCGCAGATAGCTTATGTGGAGAAAATGTTATGAGGGGTAAAGCACAAACTACCCCAAATAGACCAAAAAAAGCTCAGCCCAAGGGGAGGATTGGGGAGCAGCAGCTAAGGGGTTAAACACTCATGATTTTGTCTGGTTTACTGTTGATGTTTTAAAAATAACATGGGTTCAAGCGGTTCAGTGCATTTTTTTTTCTGTAGCATTGTTTGTGCCGAACTAGTGAATAAATCATAACTTAACCAAGCACTCCAATCACAGATTTAGCCACAATCTTACAGTCACTTAAACACTTTATAAAAGCGGCTTAAAAAAGTAAGACAGAAAATAAATTTCCACCCACTATAGACACTTAAAGTGCAAGCAAAATAAATAGCTGATAGTTAATGTACAAACAAAAAATTAGAAAATAACATTAACAGGAAGGTAACGTCTGGAGGACAGAAAAAAAATAACACAACTGTTTGTGGTCAGTCTGTTAGCCATAACGTTGACCAAGATTTTTGGGCCACACTATGGATTCTAAAAGGGAGTGGTGGTGTAACAGCATTTTTTGAAAGACGTTATAGTTTTCTCCACAAATTAATGATTCGTCCCAGAAATAAAAAAATAAAAAACTGACCGACTTGGTTGTGAGCAAGGTCAACAAAATTTCCAGTGGATTTAAGCAAGATGTCGCTGGAGTAGAAAACAGCATCTCTGCCAGATTATCACTAACTATGTAAATGTTTTCCATCTACATTGCTTGAGAAATTCATGGAGAAGCGACGGTTCAACTTGGCTTTTTGAAAACATCAAATGTACTAATTGTTATTGCTTTCGGGAGGCAAACATTTATTCAAGCAGAGGAGTTTTAGATGGCGCCAAGAAGTGAATGCTATTAGTGTATCTGTGCTGAACATTTAAAAGAGTTAAACGCCGCTGCATTCATTTTATTAGACTTTGTTGGAATTCTTCTCAATTTTTAAAGTTAAACATTAATAACTAACCCTACAGTTATATTTCCTTCTATTGCGGCTCAGATATCGTTTCCGATAATTTTTTGTTTTCATTTGAAAGTTATACAACAGATTTACATCTCGAGAGCCCAAACATAAAACAGGTTCCGTGCCAATGGCATACGTTTCCTTTCCTATTTTTCGAGAATCAATGATGTTTTAAAATGATGTACTAGTATCTAAATTTCAAAGTGCTGCTACTCAAGAGAATATTTAACCTTTAGAATGAAGGCTGGCCAGTCTTTGCAAGAGGACCACCTGAAGGATTTTCAATGACCGACAAAAAACATAACAGGGCTAGCTTGACTGCTACCAGTTACTTACACATTAAACCTCTTGCACAACTGTAATTCGAGGTACAGATATGTGAGGGAAAAAAGCGAGTCTAGGATCTGAATCCTCAAAGTTTAAACACTACAATCCAGACAAAAAGTGGTCTTTTTTTAAAGATGAAAAGCATTCTGTTCGTCTAGATTCTAGATCCCAGGTTTTCATCAAACCTGCCTGGGTCTCTTTTCCATGTTCGGTATCTGTTCATGGTAGAGATGAAGAACCCCATTGGCTTGATTTCATTTTCCACTAAATTGTTCATCCGACTTCACACATTTCCTTCACAGACATTTCTTCCACAACAACGGAGCTCAGGTGGCAACTGGATGAGGTGTGCGTGCCCCGTTTCATTGCATTTTGACTGCTGAAGAATTGTGGATTGCCTTCCCCCCCCCCCCCCCCGCTTTCTTCCACACGATGTGTGACACGGCACCCAGTGGCCCTGCCCTTCTTTACCTAGTTTGCGGCCTTGAGGAGGCATCGATATGCTGGGGGCCTGAGGAGTGCCTTGCAGCAGCTCCCTCCCTTACTCTGACACTGTGTGGCATACTGGGGCTAGCTTGGAGGTAGATAGTGGCCCCAGCGGTTGTAGCTGGGGAGAAGGGGAGCGCAACACCTGAGAGCCTGTATCCTCAATATCTTCCTGGGATGTGAGGATCCCCCAGAAGCACTTCTCCAAAAGCCCTATTTGCATTTGTTTAAACTGCTGGCTCTAGGTGGACAATCTTGCTGGAAGGACTTACTTGGGCCCCTATTGTAGAACTGCGGGACCCTTTTATAGGACCCCCCCCTCCCCCCAGGCATAGTGGTGTGGCAGCACACTTGACGGAGGGTACTACTGGGTTCCCCGTGCTCTCAGAGGGTACTGTCATTGGACTGTGCCACAGTATATGTCCGGCCCAGAGTTACTGGGTGGTCATTTGCACCCTCAGCTGCAAGTGGGCGGTGTGGGCTAAATCTGCATTGGTGCTGGGACAGCGTAGGGTTGTTGGAGTCGCCTCTTCCTGATCCTTCCAGCAACGGCCTACCATTGTCCTTTAGGGGAACGGGGGGGGCTGCACAGCTTTTTATTGCCTTGCCCTTCTGTATGACTGTGGTAACGAACTGTGTTGCCTTACTTGGTGACTCCATGCTTGTAGCGTCCCACCTTCATCTTGGTTGCTACACAGTGAGCTGCTCTTAGAGGTCCAGGGACGACACTTCCACTAGCACCCCCAAGAGGGGATGAAGCAGGGTGCCTAGAGCAACATGGTCTTCCAGTTGCATGAATACTTTTGCAGCCTGATGGTGGCAACTGATGCTTCGGGGGAGAACCTGGAGGCTAAAATCGACTCAACAGTGGTGGAACTGGGCCTTGTTTGGGAGGATTGAAAGACGATGTCAGCCTGGGTGGGTACCCTTGAGTCCTGATGGCAAATATGGATCATGACCTCAATGATTTGGAGGTGCACACTTACCAGCTGGAGGCCTGACTCAACAATCAGGAGGGGAGGTGGGCTGTAACAATGTTAGGGTTGTTGGATTGTGACTCCATGTTTAGTTATTTGGAGGACTGGCTGCAGGAGGCAGTGCCCCAGAGGGCTTCTCCTGATACTATATCCTGGAATGCACATAGGAGTCCCTGCACGGCCGCCTATGCCAGGGTCCTGCCTCATAAGCGCAGGCCCGCCTGCCCCCAACGTCCTACGCAGGCCCCTCCCAAAAAAAGCTGCAGTTGGATGTGGAATGGACAAGGACAGTGAACTCCTTGGGAGTTCACTGTCCTTGTTGGGAGTTAGCCAACCTTATGCCCTTCAGAAGCTTGCAAACAATGGGTAACTTCCCCACCGGTTTACCATCCATTGGGAATGACTCGCAGAAATGGCAGACCAATAAGTTAACCGATCTATAGGCTAAGCCAGACGAAGCCAGGGAGGAAGAAAAATAATAATAATTCAGGACCAGACTCCAATCCACTGAAGAAGGATCTGCGTTCCATGAACTGTACCAGAACACCATTGTTTCCAAGCGGAAGCATATCTTTTGTGGGTGCTGGAAGACCAGGCTCCTGCAATGAAATCGCAAGACTCCTGTGAAAGGTCTAGGAGACTCCATTTTTTCCCGGAAAGATGCCATGCCACCGGAGCTAGTTGCCCTAAGAGGGGGTGAGGAAGACCCAGAGGATCCGAAAGGAGGTTCTGCCTGTGCGGAATCAAAAGAGGATGATTGCAGCACAATTCCAGAGCCGTCTGAAACCACGCCTGGGACCTCCACAGAGGAGGCACCAGAATAAGATCTGCCTGCTTATGACGGATCTGAGCCAACACCCTGGGAATTATCAGGAAAGGAGGGAACGCATAGCCCCGATCCAGGGACCAGTCCTGGAGAAAGGCGTCCGTCGCCAGTGCTTCTGGGTCTGGTCTCCAGCTGAAGAATCTCTTCATCTGCCGGTTGAGACGGGAGGCAAAAAGGTCTATTGAAAATGGACCCCACCGGGAGCGGAGAAACTGAAAGACCTTGGGGTTAAGTCTCCAGTCGCTGGAATCCCAAAGGTGGTGAGAATGCCAATCTGCCACTGAATTGATGCTCCCTGATGGATATTCCACCACTACCGAAATCTGGTGTTGAAGACAGAAGTGCCAAAAGTCCTTGGCAATCTCCACTAGAATGCAAGACCTGGTCCCTCCCAGCTTGTTGACATATCTCAATGCTGAGATATTGTCCATTCGAAGAATACAACAGTCTGCTTTGAGAGGAGACAAACTCTTAATTGCAAACGAGCCCGCAAGAAGCTCCAGACAATTGATATGAAGGTCCAGCTTTGCCTTGGACCAACGACTCCCTGTGGAAACTGACCTGCAATGGGTTCCCCAATTCCAAAGACTGGATTAAGACTCTATTACAATCTCCGGGGAGGACCCAAAGATGGTCCTGCGTTCCATGCCTCCATGTGGTCCAACCACTAGCGCATCTCCGATCGAGCTTCCCCCGTAAGGGGAACCCGGTCAACATAACTGAGGCCTCTTCAAAGATGCAAAATCTTCAGACGCTGCGAAGCCCTGTAGTGATGGGGACCCGGGAAAATCGCCTGGATGGAGGTAGAGAGAAGGCCCACCATGCAGGCAATCTCCCTCACGGATACAGTCTGTCTGGACAACAGTAACCTCAATTCCCTCTTGATAGAACGAATCCTTTGAGGGGGAAGGACCAACTGAGCCAGGGTAGAGTCCATCGAAAACCCGGAAAATACACAAGCTGCGACGGAATTAAGACAGACGTCTGAGCATTGATTAGGAACCCTAGGCTCTGAAGAAGGGAAATGGACCATTCCAGGTGGGAAATGACTAGATGGGGACATTGAGCCATGATGAGAATGAAGTCTAGGTAAATTATCAGACGTACCCCTCTTGTTCGGAGGAACTCCACAACTGGCCCCAATGCCTTCATGAAGCACCAAAGAGCTGAGAAGAGACCGAACGGACGGACCTTGCATTCATAACAATGGCCTTAAGAAACAAAAGGTGGGGATGGAAAAATAGGGATGGTCAGATAAGAATCCTTCAAATCCAAATGAACCATCCAGTCCTGGAGAATCTCTCTCAGAAGGTGAATGCCCTCCATTTTGAAATGGCGATAGATCAGACATCCGTTGAGCTCTTTGAGATTCAAAACAAGGCGGGTGCCCCCACCTTTTTTGAATACCAAAAATATTGAGCTGAGAAAACCTATAGGGTGAGGAAGAGCCTAGACAATAGCGCCTTTGTGCAAGAGATGCAATTTTTGATGGAAATGAAGTTGCGATCTTTATGGGAGAGACGTAAAACTCTAGTTTGAAACCCTGAATGGTCTCCAGGACCCAGGAGTCGCAAGTGACTTTGCACCAAGCCTAAAGAAAAAACCCTGTCCTGCCACCCTAAAACAACCTCTAAGCTGGAAATTAGGCTCACCTGTAGATCCTGCGTCCTGGGAATAGGATTGAGCGCCTCTAGATCTCCAGCTGCAAAATCTGGAGTGGCCTACTCTCGGCTAGGATGGGTAGAAGGTGGTCGCAGAGGAGTCGTAGTCTTGGAAGCCCTCTCTTCCCTGATGATAGTAACCCTGCTGATGGCCTTAATGTGTGAAGAAGCCGAAAGTGGGCAAAGACCTTTCTTAATAGACCCTTGTCCAGGTTGACGTAAGTTGTCGCAAATTTAGAAAGCTCCTTGAGGAAAAGATAACCAAAAAGCAATACTTGCACCAGAGGTCCTAATTCAGAGGAAGCCAGGTCAGCTAACTTAGGGTCCATCTTTATTAAAATAGAGCTACGATGTTTGTTAGAAATCACAGTTTGCGTTCCCCAAGAATCATAGGGCCTTTTGAGCCCAGCCCACCAAAACATCAGGGTCAACAGAACTTCCCAATTCCTTGGCCTGAAACCTCAGTTCCAGAATCTTGGTTAAGGGACCTGTCACATCCAGTAGTTTGTCCTGGCATCCGCGCCAGGCAGGCCTATCCCCTTCTTGGGATCCTTTAAAAACTTTTTTTTGCAATGTGACCAGTGTAGGGTGTAATTCCGGGGTCTCTGTCACCTTAGAAGGGAAGTCTGGTCTTGGACATTTGGAGCGTGACCTGGAGCAAACCTCCTTTCCAGACGCATGCTGAATGTGTGACAACATGGTCCGCGACCTCCGCCGAGGGAAATTATAGGGTAGAACGGGGATGAACAATATCCTCCGGTGCATAAGTAAGCACTTTTGGAGTAGGGACGGAATCCTCTTGGTGGTGTGTCGTCTTACGCTTCCGGGTGAGGAGTAGGGGAGGTTAGCTGGAGGGTGGAGGAGGGGTAATCGTCCCCGTGATTTGAGGAATAGTCTGATGAGGAGGAGAAATCCTCTGTGGGCTTAGAGATAGGAGTGGGAATTATACTCCTGCTCCTTGGCCAGGGATCTCATAAGACTCTCAAAGTCAGCCGTATGCGGATTCCCGGATTCCTATTCTGCTAGAGGGCTTGAGAATTTACAGCCAGGGAGGGTTCAGCAACAATCAGGGCTTAGAGAGAGGCACCCTACCCTGTTGCTCGGCAAAGGCAATGAGATGATGTTCAATAGGCCAGACAGCCTGAGCCAATGCTTGATTCACTGTGTTTCGCACACCAGCATCTAAGGCATAGACAAGGTCTTGCGCAAAAGATCCAGCAGGATCATCCATATAATATTCATCGCCTCCTTGATCATCACAGGCAGCCATGCTGACTGGATCGAGAATAAAACACCAAAGAAGCAGAGCACCAGTGATGCATGCCAAACGGCAGAATACCATCCCCGAACGCATGGGAAAAACACCAGATATGATGTGGAGGGAACTCTGTCCAATCATAAACAGGCTCATCCTGTGACAAAATTATTACAACCCCAAGGAGAGCACACTTGGGGCATAGAAAGGCAGAGCACAACTCAAAACGATGACTGAGATGATAACACATGTCTCAATGTGTTCAACGCCAATATGGGATCTTACATCTGCGCTCTAGAACGAGAGCTGTAGAAATAGAGGACTGCACGGCAGCGCAGCACGTCCTCACTCCCCTGCTCCACAGAACAGGACGCGAGCCAAGCGGCTGCCTCCGGGAGGTGCAAAGACGCTCCCAAGTAACAGAATGCAGAAAGAACAAAGTGCGAACAGCACAATCGCAAAACCGTAAGCAAATAATAAATACCATACGATCTAATAAAAGACATGCACCTGTAACACTGGGATCGAAAGTAATTAACTGCCTGCGAAGCAGCAAAGAAAGAGGAGTTGTTACATTGTTGTGTGCATTACATCGGGGGGCCTCCTCTACGGTTATCACGTGTTGTGTATACTACTGGGATTTGTAGTTTTTTTATGTTTGACTTTGACTGGCTGCTAAAAAATTAAAGTGAAGAAAGAGAAGCATAATCGGAGCCTCAGGTCCTTACATAGAATGGTGTTTACTTTTTGTTCCCTTATTACAGTTAGAGGTTTTTGTCAAGTAAGTGGTCTGACACCCATTGCGTAACAAAAGGCTGTAAGATGTCTTTTTTTTTTTGGTAACACATTTAAACTGCTTGTAAATGAGCAGTACAAGTATTTAAAAATTTATCAGGAATTTTGAAAACTTTTGTTTGTAATTCAGATGTGTGATGCAAACAAAGACTTAAATAGGAGAAAAATAAATCAGAACACTTTACTTGTGATTTGCAAATGACATTTGCAGAAACTCGATTTGCAGATATTATACTCTATATAGTTTTATCAGTAAAACCACGTCAGTGAGAAATGTTTCGGTAATATCAATGGAAAATCTGCTGACTGCAAATAAGTGTGCTACTGCTCCAAGCTTCAGGTATATATTTGTTAAAAGTGATTTTTTTTAAACATGATTTGAGAAACATTCCTGCCCCACCCTGGTGACAATGCAGTTAATGAACTAAGAGGCAAGTCAGCAGCCATGTGTACCCTATATGTGGCTAGGTTTGTATTACATAAAGTTTAGTCTATTAAATCAAACAAAAGTGCTTTTTGTACAGCAGATACACTGATCTCGCAGATTGGAAGGTGCTTTCATAAGTGATAAAGAACGACGTGGTAGCTCAGTCAATTAAAATATTTGGACATGATCACATAATTTGAAACAAGTTTATGGGTCAAACGAATTATAATTAGGTCGAAAAGATTATTTAAGTCACTAGACCAGAAGGTCTAATAACATCTTTATGATTTTTTGAGGCCTGCAGTTATGTGACTGGCGGGGGAAGGCTCCTGCATGCAACCACGTGCATTTGATTACAGCGATGGACAGCAATGTCTTAGTAATCATCTGTAATGTGCGTGGACTGAATACACCATCAAAGCATTTTAACATTTCAGCCTACCTTAAGCGAGGGCCTCAGATAGCGTTCCTGGAGGAGACTCACTTGACAGAAAGTGAGGGCAGGGCTCTCCATAAGAGGAGGAGGGAACCGCTTTACTGCACTGCCTTCTCTGCATTTACCCAGGGTGCCCTGATTTGGATACGGCCTGGAGTGCCATTCCAATTACACAAAGTGGTGACCAACCCAGAGGGACGCAATGTCTTAGTACTGGGCCAACTGGAGGAGCAAGGTATTGCATTTTATTAAATATATATGCTCCTAGCACCAACCAACCTGCCATCCTGATCAGCCTAGCTTCCATCTTAACTGCCATGCTGCATTACCTGAAGATTGTAGGTGGGGATTTTAACTGGATGTCAGACCCTCAGCGGAACCGGTCTTATCCTTCGCTGCCTGCATCCCTGGCCCATAAACTAGCAGGTGCGTTCAGATGGTGGTTTGGGCATTGGGGGCTGTCAGATTGTTGGCGGATACCAACCAGGGTACAAGCATACTCCTTTTATTCCGGCTTTCATGGACTGGATGTGTCCCTGGATGTGAATTTTTGTTGCCAGGGACTGTCTGGCCAGGTGACAGACGGAATATTTGATGAGGATTTATTCAGATCATAACTCACAGCTTTGCATTTACCAATGGCCTCCCAGCAGGACTAGTGTCTGGACCTGGCACTTAGATCCCGCCCTTTCGGAAGATCGGGCGTTTCGAGCTTAATGGGGAGAGGTGATAAGTAGTTACTAGTTGGAAAATGAAGACACAGCACCCTTGCTAGCAGTGGACTGTGAGGCAATCAAGGTAGTAGTGCAAGGGTAATGCATTTCCACTAAATCGGATGTTCGCACCCAACTTCATTCTGAGATTTGTCGACAGGAGAGGGTATTTGAAGATTTGTCCCAAGATTTGAGATTGACAACTGAGGGTAGGGCACAACCTCTGGAGGAAAGAGAGAAGATATCTGCGCTGGTAGAATGCCTGAAGCAGTGCAATTACAGGGTGTACATCACAAGGGCCCAGGCAGACACAGTTAAGTCTGGGAGCATGTTAGCATGGCTTCTCCGGGAGGAGGACAGAGGGCATGCTATACTCCCAATTCAGATCGCTCCGGAAGGGATGTGTTCTCGCAGGGAAGCATAAATAAGGTTTTTGGTAAATACTATTGTGAACTATATACACCGGGAGCAGTAGTTCCGTAGGTGGACAATTTGCAGTATATAGTGCATGAATTACCCACAGTAGTGAACCCCTGTGGTTACAGAAAAAAATAGGAGCAGCTGTTACTATCCAGGAGGTTAGGGAGGTGATCAAGAAGATGGCTCTGGGTGAGGTTCATGGATCAGATGGGTTCCCCATCAAGTTTTATGCTTCCTATGCTGCAGTCTTGGCCCCCAGATTGACAGGCGTTTATGGCAGGACTTTAGTGCAGGGGCTGCTTTCACCACGTAACACAATGATAATTTCTCTGCCCAAGAAGGACAAGGAACCGGGAACAGTGGATTCCTAGCGCACCATTTCTATACTTAGTGTAGATTACAAAATCTTGAGAAAGATTTTGGCAAAAAAGATCCTGCCCTATGTAAGTTCTCTGATACATCCGGACCAGACGGGGTTTGTGCCCACTCGCAGTACCATGCTTAATATGACAACTCTTCCAGATCCTAGACCGGTATGAACACTTTCCACTGGACTCACTAGTTTTATCAGTGAACATCAAAAAGATGTTTGACTTCCTCTGTTGGGATTTCCTCTACACTACAATTACTGGAGACCACTACCATCTGTGACAGATCTTAAAAGAACAAAACGTAAGGCACGCTCCCTGTAATCCTTTATTGTAATCTGGCTTTAGAGCATCACAGTCAGCACTGAGGAATTGTGTATTAAGACGAGATTCCCGCCACGCTCTCAATACAGTGGGTGTTAAATTTTTTTTGTTTTTAAAACAGCAATCCAACAGTGTGACATACAATCCCGAGATATTCTTCCCCCCCTTCACCCCATGTCAGTGTGTTCCACCAAAACATATGATAGGGCATGGGACAATTGAGTATCTCCATAATTGGGAGGGTGGAATCCCAAACTCCTGTATCAAGTCAGGGAATGATTTGATAAAGCAGTAAAAAATAAAGTCCTCAATAGTACCATCATTGGTCCAGATGGTCCAACGAATTTCCTCCTTACTACAAGTTATGGCCACATGGCGCCACAGTGGCAGCAACATTTTAAACCTCAAGCATGAATCGGATGATATTTAACTACATGACTTTTGGGTCTGTAGTTTAGAGATGTTATTAGACGAATGTTGGAAAATGGGTTATTGGTAAGGGCAGGTAAGTACCTACACTTAGCAATAGGGCACTAACCTCCACTTAGGTCCAGTTAGGTCTCAATAAATTAAACCTAGCTCAAACCCTTGGTAGCTTGGCAGCGATTGATAAGGCTTAAATTAGGAGACAAGGCATAAAGCATTCAGTTATCACAAAATTGTAATTAAATAAAACACAGGAAACTGTGTGAAAATCCAAAACCAATTTATTAAAATAGAAAATATTTTTAGCTTTAAAATGACACCAAAATGAATCAAATCAGATAAAGAGAACCGGAGATATGAATTTTAAAAGGATTAATGCTTTTTAGCACTTAGAAACGAATAGCGCCCATCTGGTCGCACCTCGACCGGGACAAAGTCAAAGCTTAAGACCAATCGCAATGGAGCCCTGCTTGGCTACAGCCAGCGGGAGGGCTCGGTCAAAAGTTTACCTTAGGACTTAGTTGTTTTTCTGCAGATTTTCTTCAGCGGGACCAAGTCGCCAGTCCAATCTGACCTCCTGGAACTCTTCCTCGGATTCACTTCATAGGAGCCCTCAGTGGAGATTTTTACCTACTGACTTAGTCATTTTTCCAAGATGAAAATCCTTCGACTAGGGCAAACCTGAATTTTGATCCGACATTCCTGGAGCCCTCTTCGGATACATTGCCTGGGAGGTCCTGGTCAACTTTCTACGTTCGGACTTACTCACGTTTTTGGAGACAACCCTGCAGGTCAGGCTGGGTCGCGGTTGAGGCAAACCGGCTAGAGTTGCCACCGTGGGTCGTACCTTTATGGAGCTTTTTTCCAAAAGTTCTCCAAACTTGTGGATCTTCTTCCAGATGTTCCTTGGAGGTTCTTTTGAGGTACACAGCTCACCCCAAGGTTCCAGAAGCTCTGAGATGCTCCTTAAGGTTGCAGACTACATCTCCCAAAATGCACCGGAAACAAACTCCTTTTTGCCCATTGGACAGTGGTCAGCTGGTCAGTTTCTTCAGGAGTTGGTGCAGGGGACTCTGGTTAGCAATTTTTTACCTGTAGCAAACAGGGAGTCCCTCCTTGAACCAGTTGAAGCCAGGCAAAGGCCTTCTTGTGGTGAAACCCAAGTGTGCAGCTGTGCAGTCCTCCAGAGTGCAGTGTCCAGGTGCAGGCCAGGGGTCCAGCAGGGCCGTCCTTTTACTATAGTTCTTCCTTGTATGGATTTGGTAGCGACCTGAGGTGTGGGTGCAGGTCTACCAGTTGTATCCTTGCTCCTGGGTGAAAAACAGGAGGGTCCTGGTTTTCCAATCAGGTGCAGGGTCCTTCCCCCTGTGATGACCACTTCCTGGGAAGTATGGCAAAAATCAATCCCAGGGAGCAACATTCCTCAAAAATCCATCATGGCTGAAAATGATTTTTGGAGGTTACATCTGGCTGAGCCCACCCACTGGTGTAGCTAGAAATCCTGAACACACCCCTCTCCTAATCTACTCAAAGGGGCACCTAATTGGGTTTGCAGGATGTGAGGGAGGTGTTGGGTTGCTCCAAATGTCCTTCCCTGCCTTTGAAGACCAGTTTGGCAGCCCTCCCCCTTTCTGCGTCCCCATCTGCTGAGAGACGATCTCCTCCCCCAGGCACATCTTTTTGTTGAGCCAGGCCACTTCACACCTCATCAAGGCAGCCTGGCCAGGCTGCCAGAGGCTGGCCAATCAGAGGAAAGCAGCAAACACACTGCAGGGCTGAAGTTGGCAGCCTTTTAGGTAAAGTTTAAAACTCTTTACCTGAAAAGGTTATATTAAATCCAACAATAGTAAGTTGCGGGATTTATTATCACAATTAATTTGATACCAAACTTGTGTTAACTGTCCCACTTAAGGGGACTTTATAAATTAAAATAAAGTCTCCCCATTCTAGCCCATGGAGGCCATTCACTACAATGAGGGAAAAACGAATTTGGCTGTTTTGCCTCACCAGGGCTTATAAAACTAGTTTTATAAGGTCCATGCTTATATAGTTACATGGCACCCAACCCTAGGGGGACATAAGGCACACCTTAGGGGTGACTTACATGTACAAAAATAAGATAATTTAATACTTTAGAAGGACTTTTAATTCCAAAATCGAATTTGCATGGAACATTAATTTAAAAGCAGCCAGCAAGGCAAACCTGCCTTTAAAATGACACTGGGCACCTCAGCAGTGCACCTATGGGTGCACTACTGATGCTGGGGTCCCTAAACCTACATGCCCTACCATATACTAGGGACTTACAGGTAGCTTAATTTTGCCAATTAAAATTAGCCTACTTTGCACATCCACTTTACACAGAGCACTGGCCTTGGGACTGGAAAGCAGGACCCAGAGCACAGCCAAGAGTCAGTAACCACCAATATCTGTCCAAAGCGTTTGGGGGTGACCAGGGGGAAAAAAAGGAGGACTTTCCTACAACAACCATCAATGGCTATGAGTGAGAGTGTGAGAGAGAGAGAGAGTGAGTGTGAGAGAGAGAGTAAGTGTGTTAGAGAGAGTGAGAGAGGGTGTGTGAGAGAGAGAGAGTGAGAGGGTGTGTGAGAGGGTGTGTGAGAGAGGGTGTGTGTGTGAGAGAGAGAGTGTGAGAGAGTGTGAGAGAGTGTGAGAGTGTGAGTGTGAGAGAGTGTGTGAGACAGAGTGTGTGTGTGAGACAGAGTGTGTGTGTGAGACAGAGTGTGTGTGTGAGACAGAGTGTGTGTGTGGGAGTGGGAGTGTGTGTGTGTGAGAGAGAGTGTGAGAGAGTGTGAGAGAGAGTGTGAGAGAGTGTGTGTGAGAGAGTGTGAGAGAGAGTGTGTGAGAGAGAGTGTGTGTGAGAGAGAGAGTGTGTGTGAGAGAGAGAGTGTGTGAGAGAGAGTGTGTGTGTGTGAGAGAGAGAGAGTGAGAGAGAGTGTGCGAGAGAGAGAGAGAGAGAGAGAGTGTGCGCGAGAGAGAGAGAGAGTGTGCGAGAGAGAGAGAGAGTGTGTGCGAGAGAGAGAGAGAGTGTGTGCGAGAGAGAGAGAGAGTGTGTGCGAGAGAGAGAGAGTGTGTGCGAGAGAGAGTGTGTGTGCGAGAGAGAGTGTGTGTGCGTGTGCGTGTGCGTGTGTGTGTGTGTGTGTGATATGATGGAGTTTGTGACGTAGGGTTCCATGAGGCAGAGATTAAAAATCGTAAATGCTTAACAGATTTACAAGGGACCCAGGCTCTCCTAGTGCAGGATTTCACAATGTTTGACATCCCCAGTAGGGACCTTGTAGGCTCATTTCCATCTCACTGGGCATCAGTCAGCATATTATTATGGACAGCCGAAAGCAGTAAGGAAGGGAGAGGGGGGGGGGGGGGGGGGGATTGTCGGAGACCTGTTCTTATCATTATATTCATTCTGAATCAGATATATGCCAAAAGCTGATGGTTTCAAGATGTCACATTTGTTCTGTGAAAAATCAAAAAAATGATATTTGAAGAAGAAGAAGAAGAAGAAAAAAAAAAAACACACTCCATAACTATGTGATAGATGCTGCAATAATTAAACACCATAACTCTACAGCCTGACATAGGTCAACAGTTCTAGCCCCTTTACAATGTGTTTAACAACAAAAACTGTATTTCTCCCCAATTTGACATCCTTAGCTATAAAAGTATGTACTATTCCCTTTTTCCCACAGATTAACCAAATGCTATAGTTCAGTCCTACACTTACTATTTTGAATAAACATTTCCCTGTTTGGAAAAAAACCTTTTCAAGTTAATTAACTCAAAATAAATATTTTGTATAAAAATTAAAAAAATAAAACGCACAAAAACAAAGGAGTGATATGATCCAATACTCCCATCGTGGGGTTCTGGTGACATTGTAGTTTTGGTTTGACGATGCCAGGGGTGTGGAATTCCAGTTGCCCAGCACCTAAGACATACTGATTGTGGTCAAGAACAACAAGTTTATGTTTCATTTGTGTCAAGGCATGCATGTCTAACTCGCTGCAGCACAAACCGTTTGACAGCCAGTTTACTGTACAAGAGAAGGGATATGAGATAGAGGGCTATCTGCCACTAAGGCACAGTTTAAACACTTTTCAGAATTACATATATGATTTATTAATGCAAACATTAAAAGAAAAAAAAGAAAAAAAGTTTTACTGCTGCCATTCAGGAGTAACTTTCAACCCTTTTCCAATGTGGAGAAAGATAGGAGAGGAACAGGTGGATATGCTTAAACATGCAAGTTTGTGGGCATACATAGACTCGCAGGGCATTCCAATCCTAAAAATACTGCTTCACCTCCTAGTTCCAGGCCCTCTATGGCCCAGATTATAAATCCATAATTGGACTCCTGATTATGGTTCTGGCAGATTTGGTAAATCTGGACCAATAAAAACTAGTATCACACAGTAACACTTCTCTAGTATCAAGCAACTAAGAGATTATGCCCATGGGATGGGGAATAATTGTGCAAACACTCCCATTCACCCCCTGTTCCGAGCCTGGGGACTGCTGCAGGTTGAGGGGAAAAGGAATGAGGATGGTGGGCAGAAGAGAACATTACGTGCTCCCTGTGTGCAATGGCAGAAGATTGGGCGAAGGAAGGAAAACTGGGAATTCCATATGGGATTTCTGCTGCGTCATAACTGGGACCAATGAAGAGTTGAAGAAAGGTGGCAAAATCAAAACCCTGCTGGACTTCAAGCCCTAATGTAACATGAGCCCCGTCATAATCAAAGACATTACTATCAGAGATTTTATATTATTAAAATGCTATAATAACTTGTCACCTCTCTCCGTGGTACCAAAAGGGACAATTGGGTTTTCTTAAAGGACAAGTAGATTTTTAGAGGACAATTATATTTCGGAAGCACTCTGTCCATTGGCCAAGTAATGTTTAATTTAAGTCCAAACCCCTGTGGTATCAAATACAATACCTCAATGGCAACACTGGATAATGGTTCTCTGTTAATTACCACAAAATGGTACTATATAACCCTCATTCAGTAACCTGAACGGTGGGGAAACCAAACCGATGAAAAAACTGGTCTAGTTTTTTGAAGACTTTCAACAATTCTATTATTGAAATGCTTCATCATCGGATCTCTTACTAGTCCTCATAAACCAGTAAAAGCTCAACCATACTGCAAGGAGCACTTTAGATATTGCCTGAAGGGGCTACACACTAATCAACTTCATAATGACACTAGCCAAACTGTCTCTAACTAGAAATTATTTATAAAACATGGCACTTTGATGGACTGAACTTTTGCACCATGTTAGGCTATTCATGGCCATTCATGATTGGCCATTCATGATGGAAACACTTCGACTGTTTTGGTAAGGAAAATGTTACTTAACCAGTAAGTATTTGTTTGTGGCATGTAGTGCTGTAGATTCACATGCTCTGCCTATTTCTGTCATCCAGCGTTCGGTCCGGAAGGCTGCAAGTTCTTTTTCTTCTAAAAGTCTTTTGAGTCATGAGATGTAGTGACGACGACTCCTGCTGGGAATGTGCAATAGCATCAACTCCATTGTTAGATTGTTTTCCCGCAGGTGGGTGAGAATGGAGTGTAGTGTAAGAAAAAAGAAAGATGGCCGTGCAAATGAATGTGAAAAGACTGCAATGGCCACAGGTGTTCCGGGGAGGCGGATAGGAGCGTATGAATCCACAGCACTACATGCCACAAACAGATGCTTACTGGGTATGTAACATTTTCCATTAGATGGCATGTGTGGCTGTAGATACACATGCTTTGAATAGACTGTAAGAAAGTGCCTCCCAAAAGCGGTGGCTAACTTGTGGGTGTTGTAGTGGTCTGGCACAGTGTACGTAGCACTGCCTGTCCTACGTCAGCTTGCTGGGGTGCTAAGACAACCACACAATAATGCTTAGCGAAGGTGTGTGGTGTGGACCATGTAGCTGCATTACATATATCAGCTATGGGAATGTTACCTAAAAAAGCGATGGTTGCTCTTTTTTTTATTTTTATTTTTTTACGAAGAGTGTATGCTCTAGGAGGAATAGGTAATGGTCTTTTGGCTTTAGCATAGCAAGCCTGGATACATTTAACGATCTAACTGGCTATGCCAGATTTAGATACAGGGTTGCCTTTGTGTGGGGTTGAGGAAGCAACAAAAAGCTGTTAAAAGTTTTAGTTTTATCAATGTAGAACATAAGTGCTCTCAACATCTAAAGTGTGGAGAGCTCTCTCAGCAAAATAATCTGGTTGTGGAAAGAAGACTGGTAATTCAATGGAGTGCTTTAGGTGAAACTTAGACAACACTTTCTGTAAGAATTTGGGCTGGTGCGGAGAACTACTTTGCCCTTGTATATTTGGAAGAAGGGTTCTTGCAGGGTTAAAGAGTGGAGCTCACACACCTAAGCAATGTGATAGTAACTAACAATGCCACCTTGCACAATAAAAATGAAAAGGGACATGAATGTAGAGGTTCAAATGGTAGACCCATGAGTCTAGTGAGTTCAATATTAAGATTATAAGAAGGCACTGGAGGTATCCGTGGCGGAATCACTCTAAGTCCTTCGATAAAAACAATGACTGGAATCTTGAAAAGGGAAGAATGCTATCTGTTCTGAAGGTAAGCAGCTATGGCTGCTAGATGTAATCTTATGGGAGTGTACACTAAGCTTGCTTTCTGCAAATGAATAAGGTAGGAAAGAATATCATGCACTGAACTTTTCAAAGGGTCCCACTGCTCGGTTAGACAGAAGCAGACAAAATGTTTCCATTTTGCAGTATAACATGCTCAAATGGTGGGTTTGCATTCTTCCTTAAGAATATCCATGCATTTTTTTAAGCAGTTTAAGGTATCCAAACTCCATGACCTCAGAAGCTACATTGCAAGATTTAATTCCTTGAGATTTGAGTGTCTGATTTGACCATTGTTCAGAGTGAGAAGGTCTAGATTGAGGGGAAGCTTCTTATGAGGAACTACTGATAGTTCTACAAGAGTGGTGAACCACAGTTCCCAGGCCCGTGTGGGGGCCACCAGGGTCAATGTGAGGGATTCTTCTTGCAAGAGCTTCCAAACCAGAAAGGAAAGGAGAGGGTGAGGCGGAAAAGCATAGGCAAATATCCCTGACCAATTCATCCATACAGCAATGCCTTTCAAATGAGGGTGTGGGAACCTGGAGGCAAGTGTGAGCATTTTGTGTTTTCTTTTGTTGCGAATAGGTCTATGTCTGGGAACTCCCACTTTTGGAAGCAGAACTCGTGAGTGGAGTTCCCACTTGTGGACTTGCTGTCTCATCCTGCTGAGGAGGTCAGCAAAGTTGTAGTGTGCCCCTGGGAGATGTTCTGCTAGCAGGTGAATGTTGTAGCAAATGGCGCAATGCCATATCGTCTGCAATAGACGAGACAGTTGTAGAGCATGTGTGTCTCCCCCCCTTCTGTTGTTTACATAATAGAAGGCTGTCATGTTGTCTGTGCGAATCAGGACAACTTAGTTGACCCTGTGAACGCTTTCAGCGGTAGATGAACAGCAAGAATTTCTAGGTAATTGGTGTGCATACTGCAATGTTAGGGATCCCAGCGACCCTGGACTGTGAGATCCTGAAGGTGAGCACCCCTCCCTGTCTGAGAGGCATCCGTTGCCAGAAGGATCTGAGGGATAGGGTCTAGAAAACATTGCCCCTTTAACTGGTTGTTTTTGTTCAGAGAGCGATGGGTGCCGCTCTCTACCAACACTAGTTCTTTCAGATGACCCTGTGACAGACCATCGATGTGTTAGACATTCCTGCAACAGGTGCATTTGGAGACAGGAATTTAGCACTATTGCAATGCAAGAATCCATCATTCCTAAAAGGCTCATGATACATTTAACTGACATGATTACTGGGGTGAAAGCATGAAAGTTGAGTTTGAAAATGTTGTATTCCTGCTGCGTTTGGATAAGCTAAACCCAGCTGTGTTTTCAGAACGGACCCTAGATAGAGTTGGCTTTGATGAGGTTCAGGTGAGATTTTTTAGAAGTTGATAGCAAAACCCAGTTGATGAAGCAAATCTATGGTGACTTGAATGTGGTGTAGGCAAAGTTTCAGAGTACTGGCTTTCACAAGCCACTCGTCCAGATATGGGAAAACGTGAATGTTTTGTCTGCATGAGCTGCAACCACTGCTAGACATTATGTGAACACTCAGAGCAGTTGTTACTGCAGACGGGAGTGCTTTGAACTGGTAGTGTTTGCCTACAATCACAAATCTGAGGTATATGCGATGCACTGGGTGTATAGGGATGTGAAAGCAGGCGCCCTTCAGGAATAGGGCTGAGAGGAAACCACTTTGCTGAAGGAATAGGATCCTGTCCCGGAGTGTTACCACGTGAAAATGCTCTGGCAGGATGTAATCATTTAAAGGCCTAAGATCTAGAACAGGCCTTAACGATCCGTCTTTTTGGGGGATTAGAAAGTACGGAGTGTGTACTCCTATCCAGGGGTGTGGAACTCCTATAGCCCGATGCCCAGGACATCTGGTTTGGGGTCAAGGACAACAGGTTCATATTTGTTTTGTCCTTGGGACAAGTAGGCCCAACTCCCTGCAGCACAAACCCTTTAGCTGCCAGTTTACCATACCACATAATAGGTCAGGGAAGGGCATTTTCTACAGTAAAGGTGACATTTGTGTTCGAACTTGTATTCATAGTTCATTAATGTAAGGCCTTTATTATTGGGGGGGGTGCGTGCTAAGGAAATGTTGTAAGCTCAGACAGCACTGATATTACAGTATAAAAGTGTGCACACACGTTTGCAAAGTTGAACAATATGAGACTATGTATAATGCTCCCAGAATGCTCTCCAATTAGATGCAAATATTTACAGAAGCTTGAAAGCAATATTAAGGATTATTTGATTTCAAAATCAAAATGTTAATTAAAAAAATGCAAAGAGGAAAAAAACGTTTTGCTAAGCTGCTGTGAAATTTTAGGTACCATTTTTTGATTCCTCATTCAGTAAAATGTGTTGATGCATGCTAGTATTTCTAAATATATATATAAATATATATATATATATATATATATATATATATATATATATATATATATATATAATCTCCATATTAGAAAAATCAGTTTAACCATTTTCAACAAGATTATGGGAAACATCAAAATAAACCAGCATTGTCGAAGCCAGTAGGTTCGACATTGATCGTCAGTCTTTTTGTTTTGACATGGTTTTTGTAAAACTTTGTTGTGCGAGCTGCTGGGCACTCACTACTATAACAAACATTGGCAAAAAACAAAAATATTTTTGGGTCTCAAAAAGCACACATTGCTACAGTAGTTCCTGGCCTTTAACTAAACTACTTTGTGTGCTGCTTTGCTCCTTGTGAAAGAGCACAATGCCGTCACTCACAGTGAAGCCACCTAATAGACAAAGAGAGCAACAGAACTGTAATAAAAACATACGGTTTTGGTTAACACCAGACCTAATTAGGGGCCCAATCCTTAAAGGAAGTCACAACAGTGCACTCATGGTATATGTCCTTACATTCGTGCATGTTTACAACTCATGAATTACCAAGAATTTACAGAAGTAGGCCAGGAAATGGTGCTCCCAGAAAATATTTGTGAACTACATTTTAGCTCAAGCAAAAATGTATGCCTAGATTTGCTCATGCGAAAATCTGTTCAGCATTTACAAGTTCACTTTACCTCCACTAACTTTTTTCCTCAACTGTCAGGAATAAATATCCAAGCTTTTTCAGGATGGAAATTAATTATAAACGGGCTGGTTAAAACCCCCTAAAACATGCAAGTTTGTATGTTTGCACGGACTCAAAAGGGCAGTAATAAACTGGAACTATGGCTTTCTGCTCGCTAAAGCCTCTATATGTACATCTGTGGAAAGGTGGCAAAATAAGGGACTTGCTAGTATTCAAGCCGTACTGCAGTATTAGCCCTGGCATAATCAGAGAAGCGATTATCAGAGCCCTTATATAATAAGACTGCTGCCATGATTTGTCGTCGTACCAAAGGGACAAGTGGATTGTTACAGGATAAGTAGATTATTGAAGCAACATATCCCATGGACAAGTAGATATTTTGTTAAATTCCACAACCCTGCTGTCCCTTAAGGTATGACAAAACGGGCTCTCCGGCTCCTTTGTTTAAGACCAGAGTGATATGTTCTGGAGATAGTTTGTGAGTGTGAGAAGGAATGTTTGGAGGTGTGGAAATGACCTACAAACAGTAACTTTGTTAGATAATGTCCAACACCCATTGATCTATGTGCCTTGCCATGCCTGAAAAAAATTGTTGAACATGTCCCTCGACAGGTGCTGAATAGTCAGAGGGAAGGTGAACAAAGTCACTGTTTTGAGGCAGCTGAGGAGCCTCGTGAGGAGGGTGTTTTGTCTCTCCCTATATTGTGGTGGCCCCCATAGGGACCTGTATAAAAGCCTCTATGGGAAGAAGTGTGAGCTCTGCCTTTACAGTAAGAGGACCAGGTGTCCATGGCCATGGACTCAGAAGTGGATTTATATCACGGCCAACAAAATGAATCACATGTAGCAGGGGCCTGCAAGGCACCCATGGATTTACCCACCTTATTGCCTTTTTTCATAGCGCCTGATCGACCTGTGGCCCAAAGAGGTGCTCCTTGTTGAGTGGTACATTAAGAATAGTTTGCTGTTCCTTCAGGGATAAATCCAGAAATGTGTAGCCACGTATGCTGGCGCAAAAGGACGCTGGTATTTAATACCCTGGCAGCCATGTCAGAAGAGTCTTGAGCACAGCGGACTGAATTATTGGAAATAAGCTGGCCCTCTCTGACGATTTCTTGGCCCCTCTTCCTGTGCTCCTCTGGCAGGTATTGGAGGAGTTCTTCTATCTCGTCCCAGTAGGCACGGTCATACCTTGCAAGCAGTCCTTGTGTATTATCCATATGCCAATGGTTGGCAGCTTGGGTTGCAACCCAAGCATCGCTAGACGCTTGAGATTTAGCTTTTTTTTCTAGCATTGGAACCTACCACAGAATCCGGGGGAAACTGACCTAAAAAAAAAAAAAAAAGAATTGGGGCTGATGGTGAGGCTTTATACTTCTTCTCTACGCGCAATGTGATGATGTGTTTCCTGGAAGGATCTTTTAAATATGTCCTCTGTGTGCCTCATCATTCCCTTTAGCATGGGGAGGTATTGTGTGGCCCTGTCAGAGGTGGAGAGAGTTTCAAAAAGAAAATAATCCTCAATGGGCTCTTTGTCTAAGGGCACCTGGTGATAAGTAGCAGCCCTCCCAATGAGCTCCTGAAAGGAGGTAGTGTCACCTGGCAAAGATAGTCTGTATGGGTAAACATCAGGATCTGTGTCTGTGTAATGATCTACACCATATTGCAACCAAAGGTCTGTGTCTTGTGGGAAAGAGAGAGTATCATTCCTTGCTCCTCTGAAAGAGGATTTTTTTTTGGGGGGGGGGGGGGGGGGGCCTGTGAGGGGTGATCTCAAGGGGGGGGGGTCACCCTGTGAATGTGTAGAGTGAGGATGAGGATGATATTGGTGGTGGTATAAGTGGTGAAGAATACAAAGGAGGGTGAATGGCACCAGTCTCTTATTCCATCCTATTGTGTTTGGCACGAGGCGCCGGAATATCTTTAGCCTCCCAAAACAAAAGCTGTCTTATGGAAGGTGTGGAAACAACAGCTTTGACCAAAAGTACAGCCAGTCTGTGGCTGAATATGAAGCTGTGCCTGCTTAGAGTTGAGTTACTGCTTCATCTTTTGGAGGATGGGCTCTAAGTACTGGGCTTTGAAGACGTGAAAGCTTTCAGTTTTTCCAGTGCCAAAGCACGGGGTGATCAGTGTTGAATCGGAGCCCGAGGATACTGGTGCCAAAGAGAGAAGTGTTTGGCTCAGCACTAAGATGGTCTGTTTATGCTTGATTTTCAGTGCAGAGCTTGATGGCGGGGCATCCGAACGGGCCTTTCGGTGCCAGCAATGGCCTGATGGCAGTAGTGGCCCAATAGCCTTTGCTTCAGTGAGAGTTGCGGTTTTTTAGGGCTGAACGGGAAGCCAGTACATGCAGTTTGTTGGGCCGGAGGGGGATCTTGTATCTCAAGAACCGTGTCCTCATCAGACTTGGAGTTGTCAACCAAAAAGAGCTTCCCCTCCTCAGCTGCCAAGGCCTCTTGCATTTTCTGCTCTAGCTCCTACTCGACATATTCTTGTCCGAAGATGTCTGGGGTCTCTGATCTTGTGTCGCTGTATCTCACCACGACGGGCCCTTCGATTCCACAGGGTCTATTTCGATCAAAAAGAATTACAAGCCTCGTAATCCTCCTCTTTATGGTCCGGGGGCAAACAGAGGTTGCACACCTGGTGCCAGTTGGTCCGCTGGAACTTTGCATGGCACTTAGGGCAGAAAGGGAAGGGAGTCTGTTCCATCAGGATTTCATTCTCTTTGAGGTGGAAGTGAGAAAATGGCAGCCTGAAGGGCCTCTGTCGGAACGTGTTGATTCAACGGGTGATTTCTTCTTGTCCCGGAACACAAAGAATGGAATGTATCACAATTGGAAGAGTCCCGAAAGAGAGCCTTGAAGTGGAGCTCGGTGAAAACACGACTGGACCTGACAGCGAAAGAAAATCTAACAATGGAATTTATGCCTATGTGCATTACCAGCAAGAGCAGTTACTACACCTCGTGACTCGAAAGACTTTTGGAAGAAAAACAACTTGCAACCTTCTGGAGTCAACACTAGATGGCAGAAGTATGCAGAGCGTGTGTTTCTACAGTCGCACATGCCATCAAACATACTTTCTTTATCTCTTATTAACTTACTGTATACAGCTCTCAAGGCTATTGTTCGGGTGAATAAATTCTATTAAGCCATATTGGCCTTTGGTCGAGGAACAAGTCAGAGCTGTCCATTGATCTTCGCATTAGGTATAGAAGCTCCGGCTTGCTACATATGTGAACCTCACTCACACAGAGGGTTGTGCCTTGGCAGGCAATCCTTAATTTGCTCTATGTATGCGGACAACATCATCTTATACAGGGAGTGCAGAATTATTAGGCAAGTTGTATTTTTGAGGATTTATTTTATTATTGAACAACAACCATGTTCTCAATGAACCCAAAAAACTCATTAATATCAAAGCTGAATATATTTGGAAGTAGTTTTTAGTTTGTTTTTAGTTTTAGCTATGTTAGGGGGATATCTGTGTGTGCAGGTGACTATTACTGTGCATAATTATTAGGCAACTTAACAAAAAAAAATATATACCCATTTCAATTATTTATTATTACCAGTGAAACCAATATAACATCTCAACCTTCACAAATATACATTTCTGACATTCAAAAACAAAACAAAAACAAATCAGTGACCAATATAGCCACCTTTCTTTGCAAGGACACTCAAAAGCCTGCCATCCATGGATTCTGTCAGTGTTTTGATCTGTTCACCATCAACATTGCGTGCAGCAGCAACCACAGCCTCCCAGACACTGTTCAGAGAGGTGTACTGTTTTCCCTCCTTGTAAATCTCACATTTGATGATGGACCACAGGTTCTCAATGGGGTTCAGATCAGGTGAACAAGGAGGCCATGTCATTAGATTTCCTTCTTTTATACCCTTTCTTGCCAGCCACGCTGTGGAGTACTTGGACGCGTGTGATGGAGCATTGTCCTGCATGAAAATCATGTTTTTCTTGAAGGATGCAGACTTCTTCCTGTACCACTGCTTGAAGAAGGTGTCTTCCAGGAACTGGCAGTAGGACTGGGAGTTGAGCTTGACTCCATCCTCAACCCGAAAAGGCCCCACAAGCTCATCTTTGATGATACCAGCCCAAACCAGTACTCCACCTCCACCTTGCTGGCGTCTGAGTCGGACTGGAGCTCTCTGCCCTTTACCAATCCAGCCACGGGCCCATCCATCTGGCCCATCAAGACTCACTCTCATTTCATCAGTCCATAAAACCTTAGAAAAATCAGTCTTGAGATATTTCTTGGCCCAGTCTTGACGTTTCAGCTTGTGTGTCTTGTTCAGTGGTGGTCGTCTTTCAGCCTTTCTTACCTTGGCCATGTCTCTGAGTATTGCACACCTTGTGCTTTTGGGCACTCCAGTGATGTTGCAGCTCTGAAATATGGCCAAACTGGTGGCAAGTGGCATCGTGGCAGCTGCACGCTTGACTTTTCTCAGTTCATGGGCAGTTATTTTGCGCCTTGGTTTTTCCACACGCTTCTTGCGACCCTGTTGACTATTTTGAATGAAACGCTTGATTGTTCGATGATCACGCTTCAGAAGCTTTGCAATTTTAAGAGTGCTGCATCCCTCTGCAAGATATCTCACTATTTTTGACTTTTCTGAGCCTGTCAAGTCCTTCTTTTGACCCATTTTGCCAAAGGAAAGGAAGTTGCCTAATAATTATGCACACCTGATATAGGGTGTTGATGTCATTAGACCACACCCCTTCTCATTACAGAGATGCACATCACCTAATATGCTTAATTGGTAGTAGGCTTTCGAGCCTATACAGCTTGGAGTAAGACAACATGCATAAAGAGGATGATGTGGTCAAAATACTCATTTGCCTAATAATTCTGCACTCCCTGTATATTCAACACCCTGATACTAACCTTGCCTCTACCATTTGCAAGGTCATCTGCTTCGTAGGATACTCAGGTCTCTCAATTAACTGGGCTAAGTCGAAGATCCTTTGCACTCTCATAACTGTCCAGCCCCAACCTTAGGCAACCCTATAAAATAGAGTCCTGATGGCGTACATTACATCACAATATGGGTTTCCCAAGGCTATGATGATCTGATTAGTGCTAACTTTGGCACTGCCCTCGAAACTTAAATGATAGGATGGTGCAAAGGATATGTCTTCAGGGGTGTGGAATTTATTAAAATATCTACTTGTCCAGGGTACAGGTTGCTTCTCAAATCTACTTGCCCTGTAAAAAGATCTACTTGTCCCTCTGGTGCCATGTAGTGTGGTGACAAATTATGGCAGCAATCTGATTATGTAAGAGCTCTGATTATGCCAGGGCTACTACCATAGTAGGGCTTGAATACTTGCAGCTTCAATCCCTACTGTAGCAATTTCCTTATTTTGCCACCTTTCTGCAGATCTGCATACTGGGGCTGGAGGAAGCAGTAAGCAATAGTTCCATGGCTGGAATGCCTTTGAGTCTGCAAACCTACTAACCTGCATGTTTTAAAGATTTTCACCAGCTTCTCTCTAATATTTTCCCATAATAAGAAAGGTTGGAAATTTACTCCCGACAATGGCAGAATTAGAACTTCTTCCAGGGTTGGGAAGAAAGTGGCTGGAGGGAAAATGAACTTGCAAATGCTCAATAGATTTTCACATGAGCAAATCTACACATGCGTATTTACCCATGCTAAAATACAGTTCACAAATACTTTATAGGGGTATGATTTCCGGGTATACTTCTCTTGAAAGCCACTAATTGAAAGACGTATACCATGGGTGCACTTTTGTGACTTTCTTTAAGAATTTGGGGCCACTTGTAGGTAGGTTCAGATTTGCGAGTCGCAAATCCGAATGTAGGATGGTGTCCCTGACACAATCTGCGATTCGCAAGGGGGTCGCAAATGCCCACCTCATGAATAATCATGAGGTGGGTTGCAATTTGCGACCCCCTTGCGAATGGCGGCCCTCACAGGGATGGTGGCCTGCTGGAGACAGCAGATCACCATGTCTGGGACTGCTTTTCAATAAAGCAGTTTTTTTTGGGTTTTTTTTTGTTTTTTTAAATGCAGCCCGTTTTCCTTAAAGGAAAACGAGATGCATTACAAAAATGAAAAATGAAATGTTTTCGTTTTCATTTTTTCAGAGCAGGCAGTGGTCCACAGGGAAAAAAAATTGTTTAAAGTGACATTCACAACGGGGAAGGGGTCCCATGGGGACCCCTTCCCTTTTACGAATGGGTTAGCACCCATTTGTAATGGGTGCAAATGGCGATTGGTTTGCGCCCGCGGTCACAAAACAATCCTACATTGCATTGCGAGTCGCAATTAGGAAGGGAACACCCCTTCCTAATTGTGAGTCGCAAACCCGTTTTGCGATTCGGTAACCAGGTTACTGAATCGCAAAACTGGGTTTGTGCATCGCGATGTGCTTTTTGCACGTCGCAAACAGCGAAATTCGCTGTTTGCAACATGCAAAAAGCTACCTACATGTGGGTCTTGGTCCCTAATTAGGTCTGGTGTTAAAAAAGACATTTTGTTTTTATTAAACTTCTATTTCTCTCTCTATCGGCTGGCTTTACTGTGAGTGATCGCATTCTGCTCTTCCACAAGGAGCATACTGGCACACAAAGTAGTTTTGTTCAGTGTCAGGAACTACAGTGGCAATCAGTGACGTAACGAAACTAGAGGGTGCCCCTTTGCAAAGAACATGGAGGAGCCCCCTCTTCAGACTGACTCAGGGCTGGTGCTGTGCTGAAGGGGTCCCCTAGAGGGCGGCTGCGGGGCCTTTGTTATGCCTCTGGTGGCAACGTGTGCTTTTAGAGTTAAAAAACTTTTTTTTTACCCTATGCAAATGTTTTTTTCACCACACAGAATTACAAAAATGTCCCACCATAACAACTGAAATATTTTGAAATGTTTCTACAGTTTGCTTATCTATTTCGATGTTGAGTTAGGAAAAAAGCTTGAAATCATACAGCCTTTCATTTTACATGCTTTGCGTAACACAGTTGTCAGAGTTTCACATGACAAAATCATCTAAATTCACAGTCAGAGAAGAATAGTAAAGGCAGGAAGACAAACTAAATTTTAACTTCTGAATATCAGTAAGATAAAAACAAGATTTAAAGACATTTTTAATGCTCATTAATTTTTTGTGTGTGAAAAGAACATCTGCTATTTGTCAAATCACCAGAAAAGGGGAGTATGCCCTAAAAATAGCCTGTCCTGATTATATCTGAGTCGCCATAGCGAGTAGGTGAATAGATTTTTTTAGGCCTGAGAACGCCACTAAGGCACTCTGTTGGATGGGTCTCCTTACACTGGGAGATATGTGTGTGAATGAACTTATTAAACAGCAAGCATTTTGCTCACATCATTGTGCAACTGCCATGGTGCCATTCTACTACCTTTGGTTGCAGTCTGCATTCGGGCTGCTGTACCCTCATTCCCTAAAGCGCCATTAGAAACCCCACTTCTCACACCCGAAGGGTGGACTTGGAACATTCCATCTCATTCCTATTCATAGTTTATTTAACCTCCATGACAGACACGCTGCCTGAGGCACGGAGTAAAGGGGAGTCCTCTCTGGTCTACCAACCTGCTGTAAGACACGGGCATATTGATGTGTGCATGTTAAAAACACCCCTTTCAATTATAAACACAAGCTAATACAGTTCAAGTACCTGCACCAATACTATTACACACAGCTAAAATCTCCCAATTTGCCAGGCACAATGCCAGTGAATGCCGCAGATGCGGCCTCACTGAGGCAGATTTATTCATGTGGCTTGGCAGTGCCCAGGCCTTTTTTCTTTTTTTGCGTTATGTATTTCAGTCCCTCTGTAACATCCCTGATACACAACTTCCACCCCCCCCCCCCCACTTAGCTCTGTTGGAAGACACCTCAATACTCCCGCCCTCATGCTGATGCCTCACCTCTCTGCTTTTATTGCTTGCTAAATGCTGTGCAGTCATAGTTTGGATGAAAAATAACCCTGTTGGTCTTGCACTGGCTCCAAGACAAAGTGTTCTGCTAAGGCATGATTGACTAGTACTACAAATCAGCTCCCCCTCCTGTCCCCTTTTATCTGGGCACCATTCCGATCCTAACTGTGGCATACCTTGGGGCACTCCTCCTCACAATCGCCCTCTGGGATAATTTCCCCCACCATCATGGCTATATGCAGCTACCCACCACACTTGTCTACCATTCTTTGATTTGATGTCACTTTTCAATAAGTTTGGCGTAGCATGGACTGTTTTTATTTTCTGAGCATCTGTATTTCTCTACCTGTATTGGCTGCAATGTACTTAGTTGTGTTATTAACCCCTTTGCTGCTAAGCCCTTCCCCCCTCACCCCCCAGTGCTGAGCCCTCTTTTGGCTATTTGGGGTACTTCAAGCTTAGGCCTACATTAATTTTACGCGCACATAAGCTAGCCACGCCAGATTTGTTCCTTTTCTTTCCCACAACATCCTTGGGATTCTAAAGGTGGCCAGGGTTTGTGGATTCTCCTGGAGGGGACTGAGGAAATAGGCAAAATATAGCAACATGTTGAGTTTTTGGAGAAAAGTAGGAAAAAGTGCTCCAGATAAAAGTGTCTGTTTATTTCCCTGAAAATGGCGTTCACAAAGATTGGCTGTACTAAGTTCACCATCTCCACAGCTTTCAGGAACATGCAGCGCTGAATCAAAAAAACAAATTGTGTGCCAAAGTTTTAGCATTTTTCTAAGAGGTAGCCTATTTCCCTATTTTTGTGCTCTCAACCTACTTCCAGTGTATGGTGGAAACCAGAGTGAAACCCATGAGTGATCCAGAAAAGCTATAGAGTTCTGAAAAGTAGACATTCTGAATTCAGCAAGGGGTCATATGTGTAGATCCCTCAAGGTTTTCCCCAATGAGAAGAACTGCTGAAAAAAAAGAAATATTGAAAACGAGTAGGACAAAAACAGGTATATGTGACAACATTTTCATCAGTAACTTTTTGTCACAATGGCAGATTGATAAAAGCAATATACCATTACGTCCGCTAGACTCTTCTGGTTGTGGGGACATGAAGGGTTTTGTAGGTTCTTCAAGAACCCAAGGTACCCTGAGCAAACAACTGAGCTGCACCATACAATTTTGTTTTTGTTGAGCACCACGTGTAGACCTTTTTTTATTTTTTTGATAAACTGTTTTTATTGAAATTTTCAAATAGGGCACACAGTGAGCCACAACAGAACACACAGTAGTTATGGCGGAGGAGGCTGAATAGCCATCGAGCACAACATCAATAAGGAAGGAGAAGTCATACAATACCAAAGTGCTGCACTTTCGTCCCTCCCTCGCAACAGTTGTTCTGACAGCTGTCCAAACCATTTTCTCCAGATCCTGCCATGTTTGCAGGGGCAGCCCAGAGCCTCGTACACCGGTCTTTCCTTTTGTGCACACAAGTACACTCATCTGCACCATTGAGAAATAGTGGGAGAGGAGGGTTTCCTTCAGTGAGCCGGGATGTCCTGCTTGAACACCATAGTCGCTGTCCCCAGTAAAGTCTTTTCAGTCCTCTTACCCACATACCCCTCAAGAATCCCCTGTAAGAGCCCCAAAAGAGAAAGAGGAACCCCCTCATCCCAGGATCTCAAACACCTCCCCTACAACTGTTGACCAATACACTTGAATTTTTCAGACACAGCCAAACCACGTGATAGAAGTCTGCGGGTGCTCCCTGCAGCAAGGGCAGGTGGGCTCTGGAAGGAGACCCGCTCAGTACATCTGGGCTGGGGAAGAGATAGGCTGTGTATAAGTAGTATGTCTGTATCAAGCACAGCTTTGAGGATATAGTAATGATTCTAGGTGCCATGAGGGTGTCTCTCCAATCTTCAGCCTAAAGGGGGCACAGCCAGGCCTCCCACCGACTACGGAGGTGATCTGTGTTGCCTGGGGTGTTAATAACCAGGGTACAATATATCTTAGAAACTCCCCCTTTTCCCAAGGCACCCATAAGGAGTTTGGCTTCCATCGGTTAAATTCTGGGAGGGGGTTGGTGTGGATAGCATGGGCCTGGAGGGCATGTCTTAATTGGAGATACTTAGAGAATTTTGTCTTAGAGAATGTATAAGTAGTCCAGAGCTCCTCATCATTTTGTAGAGGGCTAGGCGCCCCATAACATTTACTGGAAGAGAATGCAATTTGAGGAGATCAGTTTTGACCTTCCTCGCCCAAAGCTCGAGATTGAGAGATCAGGTCAGATCCGGGTGCAGGGCCACCCAAATGCCTAACTATTTGAAACTGAGTTTGCAGATGGGAATAGTTTCTTGCCAATCAAAGCAGCCTTGAGAGGGACCCACGGGTACCAGTACAGATTTGAAGGAGTTCATCCACAGACCAGACACCTCACCAAACCGCTTCCGGGGAAGTAAACATATGGCAGGTTCAGCCAGGTACAAAAGCACATCGTCCACATACAAGGCTATTCGGTCTTCTTGACCCTTGTCCTATTTCCATTTGCGGACATGGGCATCGCAGCGTATTAAGACATGCCAGTGGCTCTATCGCTAGCGCACATAAAGTAGGGACAGAGGGCACCCTTTTGTCTAGTCCCTCAGCTGATAGAGAAGGCCCTGGAAAGGACTCCATTGATTTGGACCCATTCCGTGGGGTTGGAGTTAAGATTCCGGACCATCATCTAAAAGAGTGGACCCATCCCAGTGTATTGTAGCACCGGCCGAAGGTATTACCAGTCCACTGTGTCGAATGTCTTATCAAAATCTATAAACAGCAGAGCTAAGGCCATGGGCAAGCAGTGTCACATGAAGGCAGCAATGACAATGTCTCGTGCTACGAAACGGCATGAACTAGCATGGATCGGGATGTATTAGTTTGTGAAGGACCTTTTTGAGGCGGGCAGCTAATAATGTTGTGTAGATCTTAACTTCCCTGTTAATGAGAGATATGGGACAGTAGTCAGCACAAACTGTGGAGGGAGGATGTGTTTTTGGGATCAATACAATCATAGCAGTGTCAATTTCTGGAGATAAGGCACCCATATGCTCTACCTCCTTATAGAAGGCAAGAAGATTTGGGAGGGGTGGGGGAATCAGAATATCACAGAATTTGGATCTCTTGTCACCTTTTTTCCAGTCTGGACGGCATGCACCTCAAGTTGGGTAATGAGGAGAGAGCGGGATTGTTCCTGAGCCCTGATCCGTCCCTGGCAAATTCCCTCTCAGTTGCCTTACTGGTTGCCCACAAGGTGCAGGCAGTAGTAACAGAACCTTCTTTATCACTGAAGTAATTTATAAGTTTGATGCCAAGCTCACAAACCTATTCCTTATCTTGAATGTACCGGGCATTAAAGAGCCACATTGGGCGCAAACCCTCCTGAGCGGAGCCGAGGTGAAGGAGGAAGTGGGCATGATCTGAAATTCCACAGGGGAGAATCCGGGCCTGTGAAACCACTTGACAGTCCGGAGCAGGCATATAAACGGTATCTATAAGCAAATGTGTATGGTGGGCTGCAGAGCTGTGTGTAAATTGGCGCCGTGGGCTCCACACATCACAGATGTCCAGGCTAGTGGCCCAGCTGGTGAAGCGGCGGGCCCCTGATCACCTAGACGCTGTGGGGGATTCAGTGGAGTCAATGTCTGAGTCAGGAACCACATTGCAGTCTCCACCAATAGTGGTGAGGGAGCCCAGGGGGAGATCCAATACAAACTTTGTGAAGTCGCGCAAAAAGGTGACAAGAGCTACTGGAAGAGCGTGGAAGGCACACTAGGTTAATGGTGTGGCCCTCTAGCATTCCAGTTAGTGCAAGAAAACAACCCAGAGGGTCCTGCACCTCGTGAGTTATATAAGTAGGAAAGAGTGCCTCAATAAAATAGCCACCCCCAGGACCCACAGGAATAACCAGAATAGAAGACCCTGTCATAACCTTTGTGTATCAGGAATAGACAATGGTGGCCCAGGAGATGGGTCTCTTGGAGATGTATAACCTTGGGAAGGTATTGATGAGCAAAGTGTAGAACTGCAATTCGTTTCACAGTCAAGGAGACCATTAACATTCCAAGATAGAATGCGAAAAGGAGCCATCGCTAATGCCAGTGGGTCTTAATACAATCCGGATAAGGGGCGGGGACCGTCCTTGGACTCGGCTTGCTTGACTGTCAAGTCTGTGACTCGATGCTATGCGCACAAAACATGTTAAGTGTGGGTAGCTGTGTGCACAAAAACAAAAAATTCCTAGAACAAAACAGATCAGAATATATACTAAAAATAACAAGAACATCTCAATCAATCCCCGACCGTCCCGCCCCCCCCCCCCCCTCCAACTCCAATCCCATACTTTCAAACCTGAAGCATCTATTACCCTGGGGAAGAAAAAAAAAAAAAAAGGTACAAGTAAACATAGAAAAGGAAATCAGCATGGTGGACCCTCAATGTGCAAGGATATACGTTAGTCAAATACATAATGTATAAAGGTTTGCTCCGTGATACCCTTGTCGTCTTGTAAGTGTGGAGAGTCCTGCTCAGAGGGCCAGACTTTAAGAAAGATCCGTGTGCACCAGCCCCTCAGTCATTAGTGGGTTAGCGACCATGTAGCTGCCAAGGAGATAGCTGCACACCTTTGTTTCAGGGTTGAGAAGGAGGAGCGTGGTGGCAATAATGATTGACCCCAACCTAAGGCAAGCCTGCAGGGGATTTGCAGCGACTGGTGCGGCGTCTTCTCTATGAGTGGGTACAGTACCTCCGCGGCTTAGGCGCAGTCGCACTGTGGTTGTGAAAATGTAACCAAAATGTCTTTCGTGACTGCAGTAGCTGTTTAGCATTAGTGCCCCCATTTGTAAAATGCTCTGACGTTATTTTGAAATACGTGTTGAAAAGTGCTTTGCCAGTAGTTTTCCCGAGGGCGCCTGGGACCCCTCTGCTTCAAGGTCTCATCTGCATAGTTTCCTGTAACTCCCTTCTGGGGAAGCATCTGGCAGAGATAATACATTCCAAAGCATGACTATGGGTGAAAGGTTATCAGTAGAGACCCTTTCTAATTGCACGCACTTGCTTAAACTGGTTAGAAATGGTTTGTGTAAACCAAGTTTCTTTGTCTGATTAGGTATAAAAACTGTATGAAGAAGTTTGTTTGCATTCACCCTGCCTGTGTATCTGCCTTTAGACACATTGGTATTTGTACCCGCTGCAGCGCATTAAATCTTTGACTCAACTTCTCTGGCTCTTTGCATTCTTATTATAGACTCACTTTTATCTTGTAAGTGAGAGACATGAAAGCCTGATTCTCAAATGGTGGCCCATACGGGGACTCGATGTGGGGAGTTCAACAGCCGTTGACATCGTGGCAGAGGCGAAGCGACTTGAGACTGCAGATCGTGGGGTCCTTGCGCAGGAAAAGTGTTTCTTGCAGCTGTCATCCAAAGTCCCAGACAGTTGTCCCTCTGCAATTGGGAGAATCTAACCCTGTGATAATCCAGGAAGGCAGGTTTGCCTAAATGCAGAGACCCGGACCTTCGCAAACAATTGGGTGAGGTTGTTCTGAACTGAAATAATTTTTTTATTGTATTGCTGAATGATTGTTTGGAGTCTAAACCTGTCCCGGCGGAGGGGAGCCTGGCATGGATCAATAGTAAGAAGAAAAAAAAATATGGGATGGGGCCAACATTTTGGAGTAAATTATGGAACAAATATACAGATGGAAATAGGGAACTACAGTGGACATTAGGTGCCTCATTTGATCCTGATAAACTTTGCTACTTACAGGAAATCTATTCAAGAAAATAGTTCAGCAAGACAACTGGACAGTTATCAGATGTGGGAAAAACAATCTAGGAAATTAGCAATGATTGAATTAAAGGATCAAGAGAAGGAAAAGAGGAAAACATTGTGGCTAAAGCTAGGGAATATGATAAGGAGAAAAGAACAGAAGGGGTTGAACAGATGGATAGGGTGTTTAGAATGTCTTGTAATAAAATGTATTCCTTTAGACAGCATAAGGAGGAGGGGGGATGAACATTTTGAAAGTCTTAAACAATCCTCCTCCATATGTGCCTACTGCTCCAGTGCCTGCGACGCCACAGCAGGGATTGAAACAGGGACAACTACAAGCTGTCTCTGCCCCAATTGTGGTACAGGCCCCAGTTCTTCCTCCCTCTTAGATTTCACAAAATGCCCCTCCAGTAATACCATATACTCCACCCCCTAGGAGACTAGTATCCACACATATCAGTCCCTTTGGGTCTAGTTCTACAGGTAATACCACCCATGACTTCTCACTATCCACTCCCTCCCTACATTGGAAAGTTATGGGAAATGTAAGATGGAGGGAAGGGTCACAAGATGGCTCATTTCGACTTAGGACACGTTCAGTTTCCACTCCTTGGGCTGATTTGTACAAGAAAGCACAGAAATGGGTTGATGAGGTATAACAACAGCCATTAAAATTAATTTATCCAGAGTTTGTTAGATATAACACATTTGACAAAAGTAGGATTCTGGAATATATGGGGTACAGACTGAAGAACCTTTGTGACAGTCTGCCCTATCCATAACACACAGGTAGAATATTATATAAAGCTCAGATGCAATCATTTGACCCACAAACGATAAAAGCCTTCGAAGATACCTTTCAAAATGTAGTTGTAGTACAGAGAGGGATTTATGATGCTCAGAGGCATGTACAATCACCTATCCTACCCAGCTCATGAGAAATTCACCCTTTGCCGAATCCAGCAGGGGCAGCAGCCTGAGCACCACCCCAGGAGCAATTTGCTTATACCCCTTGGGCTCATTCTGAGCCACTGGCAATAAAGAAAGATTTGCCCAACTATAGGAAGAATCCTTCAGGATTCTACAAAGGGTTAGAATCTGCTGCTTAGTTATGTGTGATGACCCTTAAAGACATTTATATGTTTTTTGGGACACTTCTGCCTCACAATGTATAGAATGCTATTCAAAGGTAGATAACGTGCCTCGATATACGCATGCGTGGGCACATTATGAAGCTAGGGACAGGGCTCAATTACCAGGAAGCTCCCTAAACAAATTATACGTGACTTGCCCGACCACATTATCATTCACTTGCAGGAAATAATACCCTGACAAAGCATTGACTGGGACAAGATTATGGCATGTAAGCAGAAGACTGATGAGGAAGTGTCAAACTTTTTACTCGTTTTAAGACAGTGTTTAAGGATCATAGTGGCCAGGACCTTAACACGCAAACAGGACAGCAGACGTTTGCTGACAGATGTGTGAACAATTTACAGAAGGATTTAACAGACTCCATAAAGACAACTGAAAGTACCTGGCCCACTAAGACCCCAACAGACTTACTAGGTCATGGCTGCGTACTATGAGAATTTTCATAAGCAGAGAAAGGAAGGCCAGGATAAAAAGATGAAGGATTTAAAGTCGAAAGCATTGATGCAGTGAGCATGTCCCGATCAGGTCGTCCTGCTCAGGTTCAGAGGGGAAGAGGACGTGGAAGTGGGGCTGGTAGGGCCAATTCGGCACCTGCACAGTAGCGGCGCAGAGACTTGGGTCAGAATCAATGTGCCTACTGTTTACAGGAGGGACACTGGAAGGATGAATGTCCAAGTTTGCAAGGACAGGCCAAAAGTAGATAGAGGAGGAGGAATGTCACAGGGCCGATGAAGGGGTGGCCAAAATAGACAGGATTTTGATCAGACTCCAAAAGGAGCCTCGGGAGGGCGTAGATAAAACTATTTTGACAATACACAGAATAACAGGTCTTACTATAATGACGACATTGATAATACTTTTGAATGGGGATGTCAAGGAAAGGGAGGAGGGAGAGTAGTGGAGCCCATGGATCATTCTGGGACATATGTGAACATGGCCTAACGGGGTGAGGAGCATCCTTTCCTCGTAGACACTGGGGCCACTCGCACCTCCAATGCATATCATAGCCTTCCAAGGGCTCCCCTTTCTGGCAAAATAAATATCTCTATTGGTTTCTCTGGAATACCTGTGCAGAGCCCCATCTCTCAACTCCTGGATATTACTCTGGGACCCTTTTCCTTTACCTTTCCATTAGTACTTAAACAAAATTGTGAGGAAAATCTTTTAGGTTTGGATCTGATGAAGACATTGGATGCTCACATTTATACTTCTCCAGATGGTGTATAGATTACCTTGGCAGATTAAGATTTAGCTAGAGCCTGTCAAGACCTGCACGTCACATCCCACCTGAGCTTCTACAGGAGGACAGTAAAATATGGGCATATGGTGACAATGATGCTGGGAGAATTAAAATTGACCCCATTGTTATTACTGTCAATAAGGGAGTACTCCTCCCCCAAATTCCCCAGTATAGAATATCTATGGAGGGAGAACAAGGTCTGACACAGGTTGTTTCTGACCTCCTTGATAAAGGTTTTGTTTGTGAAATTCAGGGCAGCCCATATAATAGCGCTATACTTCCATTAAGAAAGGAGAGCCTGGTTCCCCTCCTCAATATAAACTAGTTATCAATTTGAGAGCTGTTAAGATAGTAGTGCCTCAATACCCTGTGGTGCCATACATGAATTCTATTGTTACTACGATACCACCCACAGCTAAATATTTCACTGTATTAGATCTCAAAAATGCATTTTTTAGCATCCATATAGCTGAGCTAGTCAATATTTATTCTCATTTACACTAAAATAAAAAAAAATCTTTTGTGTTTTGTCGCGCCCCTCAAGGGTATACCGAGTCCCCCCAACATATATTCGCAGGCCCTTAAAAGGCAGCTGGACACATTCACTCCCTCTACTGACTCTGTTTTACTCCAATATATTGATGATTTGATAACAGCCTCATATACGGAGGAGCAATGTAAAGACACCACAAAAAAATTGCTTCACCATTTGGCTTCTCTAGATCACAAAGTATCTCTCTCAAAATTACAATATTGTCAACAGGAGGTCTCCTATTTAGGGCACCTCTTGTTGAAAGGGGGGGTTAGACGCTTGAATCCACAACGCGTTGCAGCTGTGCAAAACATACAATGTCCTAAAACTCAATCTGATGTGCATGTGTTTATTGGCTTTACTTCTTTCTGTCGCCAATGGATTCCGAATTTTTCACTGCTGGCTAAACCATTGCTTGCTCTCACGCTTAAAGATGTTAGCATGCCTTTGCCATGGGATAATCAGTGCCAAAAAGCTTTTGAGGAATTAAAATCTGCTTTGTGTAATGCTCCAGTTTTGGGCAATCCTGATTATAAAAGGAATTTGTTTTGTTTGTGCATGAAAGAGAAGGCTGCAGCTTAGCAGTATTAACACAACCCCATAGGGGCCGCAATAGACTATGTGCCTATTTTTCTCCACCTTAGACCCTGTAGCAAAAGCTTTGCCTAAATATATGCGCCCCTTGGCAACAGCTGCCGCAGTTAAACAATCTGAAAGTTATGTACTGGGACACAAATTAACAGTAATGGTGCCGCATGCATTTGATGTCTTGCTTAATAAAACACAAACCCAGCACCTAAGTAACGCACCATTGACATGGTACAAGCTGACCCGGTTTGCTCCTAATATAACATTCAAAAGATGCAGTACTCTCAATCCAGCCACTGTGCTACCCCTCCCTGAAGATTCAACTAATTTTATTCATGATTGCATAACAATGACTGAAGGAGACGAAGGGACGGGTAGACCTTGTGGACACACCTTTATTTGATCCCCAGGGAGAACTGAACATGGATGGGTCTTGTTTTAAATTGCCTGATGGTACCACCACGCCCTCATATGCTATTACAACATTAAAAACGGTGGTTGAGTCTTGTAAAATACCACATAACTCAGCCCAGGCTGCAGAGCTCATAGCCTTGACTAGAGCCTGTGAGCTGAGTAAAGGAGTGACAGTAAATATATCTTCTGACAGCCAATATGCATTTGGTGTGGTTCATTCATTTGGGGAGCTATGGAAAGAGAGAGGATTCATGACTTCTCATGGGCCAAAAATACAACATGGTGACTTGATTGTAAAATTATTGAATGCATTAACTTTACCCAACAAGTTAGCAGTAGTGAAGTGTAGCGCACATAAGAAAATAGTGGATGTGGTAGGTCAGGGCAATACATTTGCAGATGAGACTGCTAAGAACACAGCTAGATCAGAAATAAGTTTAATGAATGTTGTAGGCACTGCTAGGCGGCTCTCAGACGCACCTATGGTTGATCAGACAGAGTGTGTAAAAGATACAGACCGCTGCTACGGATGAAGAATTACAGACATGAAGGTCATGTGCTAGGTTAGATGAAGAAAGTTGCTGGGTAGACTGGTTTGAAAAATGCAGATGGATGCTCCCAGAAGCATATGTTATTGCGATTTTGTCTTCTGCCCACATCCCAGCTCACATTGGCGCTAAAGGTACTGTGGAAATATTAGACCATGTCTGGAACAATGCTAAGGCTCCAAGGGCCGCGGAGTCTCACGTCCGAAGGTGTATAATATATTTAACACATAATGTTGGGAAAGGCACTCCCACTGGTCATTTTGTGCCACTAGATGTGCCCTTTGAGGTCCTGCAGATGGATTTCATCAAGATGGAAAGAGTGAACACACTTAAGAATCTGTGCCTTCAGTAGGTGGGTGGGTGGGCTACCCTCTGCGGGACAACACAGCTCTCAGTACTGCCAAAATGTTACTTAAAGAGTTCTTTCCAAGATATGGTTTGCCTTAAATTCTTTGGAGTGATAATGGACCTCATTTTACTGGACAGGGGATGAATCTGGCGTGTAAAGGTTTACAGATAAACCAAAAATGTCATTTTGTCTACCATCCCCAGGCAGTGAGATTGGTGGAACACTATAACGGTATATTGAAGAATAAGTTGGCTAAGATATGCGCACAGACAAAGCTCAAATGGCCTGAGGCACTACCTATTGAATTCTTGTTAATTCGGAACACTCACACTCAAAAATGGGTTTATAACCATTTGAAGTTGTGATGGGGAGGCAGGCCAACATATGAGGTGTACCAAGTAAGTTTTCTGATATTGATTATCCTTTGTTTATTAATTACTGAGCTCAGTTAACTACAGACTTGTGTTTGATTCATGCTCAGGTGAAGGAGGCACTTCCGAAACACCTTGAGGGACCTGGTCACACTGTGGAGGCTGGTAACTGGATATTTGTATGCAACTTCCAGCGAAAATCCAGCCTGGAGCCAAACTGGAAGAGACCAATCCAGGTCCTGTTCGCCACACAGCAACACAGGCCACCGGCTGTAAAGTGTGAGGGATGCAAGCATTGGATAAACGCCTCACTAATCATGAAGTGCCCCGTGCCTTTGCCATATGACCTGTGGGTGGGAGACAACATGCCTGATCACGAGACAGGACAGATACCTCAGCAAGTGCCTTTTGGGGACGGGGGTGATAATTCATGACCAGATAGTACCCCCGGAGGCACATATATCTGGATCACTTCCCCGTCCCAAACTATTTGATGCCAATTCTGAGCCCCGGTATAATTTGCATCCCAGAAAAAGTACTGGGAAATAGACTGTAAAAAGAAGAAACAGTTCCTGGAGGGACTGCTACCTATGCCGGTGGTCAAGACCGCCAACACCCGGACCTGTATATAAGCTTGCCAGTGAGGCTTCCAAGCAAAAGACAATGGGGACTTACTGATTTAGTAGAATAAGTTAGTATAGGGGTAGTTATATAGTTAGATAGGGATGGGTAAAGTTACTAACATACCTCTACACCCATTGGAAAGTTACCCTCTGATATGATTCCCGAAGAACAAGAAAAATGTTGGTGATTATGTTTGTATATTTTTGACAATTTTTTTTTTTTTTTTTTGGGTGGAAAGGATCCTGTGCACAAGATGATTCCCTCAACAATTTCACCCCCTGAGCACCAGTTCTATACATTTTTACCACACAAACAGAACCATAGGGAAAAATATGTAAATTATTTTGTAAAAATACTGCACAATAATCATCAAGGTTATAATAAGACAAATTGTTGGATTTGTGCGATTTTGCCACACTTGATAGAAGACGTTCTGCTCCTTCCCCTCCCCATTACCTTTACCTTTAATGGATCAAGCTGAATATGGAAGCAGATGGCAGTAGTGGCCTATATAAAAATCCAGAGAACCATCAGAAAAGGTGGTTAGCCTGTTAGAGATACTTAACAAGACCCATGAGATATGTGGCAGTATTATCGGTGGAGGGAAAGGTACCTCGTATGAGGAGGAAGAGCATCGGTTAAAATTTCTCATACCTGGTAATGAATTTTGAGAACAGGAGTAAGGGGAAAAGCATTGGCCCATCTATAATAGCCCATTCTATTGAGGCTGCTTTTTGTGTGCGGGGCATGTTAACATTACAGTTCGTATTAGCAACTACTCTTATGTTACACATTTCAATGGTACTGCTTCACTTCCTTTTATAGCCAATGGAAATACCTTTTTTGTTTGTGGACTCAATGCGTACGTGGGGTTACCAAAGGGGCGGCCAGGTGTTGGCTACATAGTCTTCTTGCTTCCCCCAGTTTACATGGCCCCGCCTGACTACCATAAGACACACAGAATAGGGAAGAGGGAAGTGCCAGTAAAACAGGCAGATGCTGCTTCGAAATACTCCAGGATGTCCTAATGAGTATTGCTCCCCCCTGCTGTTAATGGTAGGAATATCAGGCGATTAACAAGAGCGTTAGAAACAGTCATCAATGAGACAGCTGGGGCCATAGCTAACATCACAGCAGAAATGCAGATCAATAAACTGATGACTTTTTAACACAGTATGGTGCTAGACATCATCTTAGCCCGGAGGGGATGAGTTTGTTGCATCACAGGGAGTTCTTGCTGCATATATACATACCGGACAATGCCCCTAATGTGAATGTCGCTATTCAAATGTTACATAAAATAGCTGCTGAAATACACCAAGATACTGGGGATTGGACCCGGTCAAGGAGGTTCAGGGACCTATTAACAACATGGGGTTGGAAAATACTAGCCATTTTTGTAATAGCTGGATTGTTGATGGGATGTTGTCTTTGCATTGTTTGCCTATGATCTGTACTTCATGTTTAAATGCTTGCCGACCTTCACTTGCTTCTGTACATCACACCAATGCTTTGCTGGCCCAAGAACAGCAGATACAAGAATTTATGCAAATAGATTTGCCAGATTTGCCACACCCTAATTTTGTAAAATGTTCTGACCAAAAGGGACCATTGTGAAAATGTAACCTAAATGTCTTTTGTGACTGCAGTAGTTGTTTGTCATTAGTGCCTCCATATGTAAAATGCTCTCACGTTATTTTGAAATACGTACTGAAAGGGCTTTGCAGGTAGTTTTCCGAGGGCGCCTGGGACCGCTTTGCTTCAATGTCTTGTCTGCATAGTTTCCTGTAACTCCCTTCTGGAGAAGCATCTGGCAGAAATAACACATTCCAAAGCATGACTATGGGTGAAAGGTTATCAGTAGAGACCCAGGGGTGTGGAATTTATTAAAATATCTACTTGTCCAGGGGACAGGTTGTTTCTCAAATCTACTTGTCCTGTAAAAAGATCTACTAGTCCCTTTGGTGCCATGTAGTGTGGCGACAAATTATGGCAGCAATTAATAGCCTCTCTGATTATGCCAGGGCTACTACCATAGTAGGGCTTGAATACTTGCAGTTTCAATCCCTACTGTAGCAATTTCCTTATTTTGCCACCTTTCTGCAGATCTGCATACTGGGGCTGGAGGAAGCAGTAAGCAATAGTTCCAGGGCTGGAATGCCTTTGAGTCTGCAAACCTACATGTTTTAAAGATTTTTACCAGCTTCTCTCTAATATTTTCCCATAATAAGAAAGGTTGGACATTTACTCCGGACAATGGCAGAACTAGAACTTCTTCCAGAGTTGGGAAGAAAGTGGCTGGAGGGAAAATGAACTTGCAAATGCTCAATAGATTTTCACATGAGAAAATCTACACATCGTATTTATCCATGCTAAAATACAGTTCACAAATATTTTACAGAGGTACGACATATACCATGGGTGCACTTTTGTGACTTTCTTTAAAAATTTGGGGCCACATGTAGGTAGGTTCAGATTTGTGACCTGCAAATTGCTAGTCGCAAATCCGAATGTATGATGGTGTCCTTAACACCATCTGTGATTCGCAAGGGCTTCGCAAATGCCCACCTCATGAATAATCATGAGGTGGGTCGCAATTTGCGACCCCCTCGCGAATGGTGGCCTGCTGGAGACAGAGCAGGACCACTGCCGGCTCTGAAAAAATGTTTACTGTGACATTCACAATGGGGAAGGGGTCCCATGGGGATCCCTTCCCTTTTGTGAAAGTGTTAGCACCCATTTGAAATGGGTGCAAACTGTGATTGGTTTGCGCCCGCGTTCGCGGTCACAAACAATCCTACATTGCACTGCGAGTCGCAATTAGGAAGGGAACACCCCTCACTAATTGCGAGTCGCAAACCCGTTTTGTGATTCGGTAACCAGGTTACTGAATCGCAAAACTGGGTTTGTGCATCGCAATGTGCTTTTTGCACGTTGCAAACAGCGAAAGTCGCAAGTCGCTGTTTGCGACATGCAAAAAGCTACCTACATGTGGGTCTTGGTCCCTAATTAGGTCTGGTGTTAACAAAGACATTTTGTTTTTATTAAACTTCTATTTCTCTCTCTTTCGGCTGGCTTTACTGTGAGTGATTGCATTCTGCTCTTCCACAAGGAGCATATTGCCACACAAAGTAGTTTTGTTCAGTGTCAGGAACTACAGTGGCAATCAATGACGTAACGAAACTGGAGGGTGCCCCTTTGCAAAGAACATGGAGGAGCCCCCTCTCCAGACTCACTCAGGGCAGGTGCTGTGCTGAAGGGGCCCCCTGGAGGGCGGCTGCAGGGCCTTTGTTATGCCGCTGGTGGCAACGTGTGCTTTTAGAGTTCAAAAACTTTTTTGGGGGGGTTTTGCCAGTGTTTGTTACAATGTTGAGGGCCTGGTAGCTCCCACAACTATAAAGTGTTACAAAACCCATGTCAAAACAAGACACGCATTGATGAAACTAAAAGACTTATACAAATATGTCAGATCAGTTGGCTTTGTCAGTGTTTGTTTATTTTCATGCTTCCCATAATCGTGTTGAAAATGGTTACACTGATTTTCCATTAGAAATATTTTTGGGAAATACTAGCATGCATCAACACATTTTACTAAATGACACTTCATTTGCATATAATCAGAGAGCATTCTGGGAGCATTATACTTAGCCTCTTAGCCTAAACTTTTCAAACATGTGTGCACACGTTTTTCTTTTTTTGTACTGGAACCAACGTCAGTAGTGAAGTGTGACCTTAAAACATTTATTTACAGCACTCACCCTAATAATGAAGGCTTTCAAATAATGAACCATAAGTTCGAACAGCATTATCTTTTGGAAACACATTACCTCAACTGCAGAGAGTTCCACTCTCTGTAAACAGGCAGCCAAAGGGTTTGTGCTGCAGGGGGTTGGGCCTACTTGTCCCAAGGACAAAGTAAACATAAAAACTTGTTGCCCTTGACCCCAAACAAGATGTCCCGGGCGTCGGGTGATAGGAATTCCACATCCCTGGAGACCCCTTCCACTTGCACACAATTGCTTACACTGGTTACATAAATGAAGTTTCTATGCCTGATTAGGTATAAAAACTGTGTGAAGAAGTCTGTTTGCATACACTCTGCCCATCTGTCTGTCTTTAGACACATTGGTATTGGTATCCATCCGCTCCAGAGCATTAAATCTTTGACTTGACTGCTCTGGCTCTTTGCATTCTTATTATAGACTCACTCTTATCTTGCAAGTGTGAGGAAACAGGGGACAGGAAATCCTGATTCTCATGGTCAGGACCATGCGTTGTCAATTCCCCCAAGGAGTGTGTTGGCAGTAGCCCTGAGCAGGTGTTCCTCCGTAAGCCACAACTAGGCAGATTCCAGCGTGTAAAAAAATATGAGTTTTATTTGCATAGACCACTCCGAGTCAGGCGGGAAAGAGAAGGAGATATTGGAGCCCCAATGCTCTAAGCTTTTGTTTAACTTCCATATATGATTGATGCTGCTGCTGTACTTCTTGGGTGTAGGCTGGGGAAAAAAAGAACCTAAGCATCCCCACATCAGAGCTCCTCTCATGAGCAGGCCTCCCTAAGGATGGCATCCCGGTCTCTGAAATTGAGGATGCACGTGATAACTGGCCTAGGACATGCTGCGGAAGGAGGTTTGGGATTCAGAGCTCATGGGCCTTTCAACTGCGAACCACAATGACAGTTGGTCTGAGGGTATCCATGATTTGATCCATGTTTCAAGGAAATCTGCAGCTTGTTGAGACTGTGTCCTCATGGATGGCAATCACTGGAAAGGTATTGCACCTTGATTGATCCTCAGCATCTTTGGCACAGCAATGCAGTGCCTTTGTTTGCTTGTGGAGATCAGACATTTGGGATTTAAGGATGGCATCATCATCCTCTACTGTGGAGATCCCAAATTTGGCCTCTGCAATCCTTACATTCAGAAGGGAGGAGGACCCCTTGGTCCACACCCCCAACTTGACCTGCTGGAGGCCTAGTGGTGTACTGGTCCATTTCTGTTTGAAAGGCCAGTGGACGGGCGTGCTCATCTTTGCTCATAGCTGTGGACGACTATGGATCTGTACGATGGTTCAACTCTTCCGTTGATGGGAGGCTCAACCTGCTTACCACAAGCGCGCTGCAGTATGAGCAGTCCATCTCAGGGCCCCTTCCCCTCATTACGTGGTACCAGGGCCTACCTTGTGCAAGGTCCTCCTCCTTGTGTAGCAATTCCCTTGTCCCGTCCCTAGAAGTGGGTGTATAAAGGACCGGGAGCACCAGTGCAAAGAAGTCCACTGCAGTCCGATGTATGAAAGGTTCCGGGACAGCCGTACAAGAGCAGAGGTGTCCAGAGGAGAGACATATGCATCACAGCCCCAGAAGGGGGCCCACTCACTAAATGGCCACCACAAGGGGGGGGCTTAGCGTGATTTACAAGACCCTCAGTGGTGCCGTGGGGATAAATGAAGTGGAAGTCTTCAAAAGATAAGCCGTGATGCAAAATAGGGCTCTGTACCAATCAGAAGTTTGGACCACACGAATAAGGGGAGATCAGGCAGTGTTCATGATCGATATGATGGGTAACAGTCACCAGGGGTCCCTCTCCAAACCTGGGACAGGACAGCCCTTAATAGTGGTACGGTATGATAGTTAACTGCAGTACAGGCCACATATAGGCTCTCATGGCCACAGCAACCCCTTGGGACATCCACTAACTAATGCACTTAATCCCAGGATCAGCAGGTAGGCCGCAGGGGCAACCCCAAGGGCACTAAGGGCCCAACCCAGCACAGGTGAGTCCCAGCAGGGCACGCCCCAGAAGCCCTTTGAAGTGCAGGGAGCAAGGGGCCACTGGATGAAACTCAGGGCCGCCTTCCCCCACTAGATATTCCTTGTGGCCTGCTGGGGCACTCCAGGAAGGTAACCACGGGCCCAACACCCTCGGCCTCCGATGATGGTAGCTTTTTTTTTGGGGGGGGGGGGGGGGACAGGGAGGCGATATAGGCGCAATGTCCCTCTCACCTCTCCTTTATATGAGGCCGTCGAGTCGTCAGGGTGGCCTTCACCTTTACCTCCCAGTGGAACAGGCCCGCAGTCTTCCAGCACAGTCCAGCCAGCCAGTCAGCCCCCAAGAGGCAGTGTCACCACAAAAGTCAGTACGCAGGAGCTCCCTGCAGACACCCAGCCCTTAAGAGCCACCTCAGCACTGCAGGGGTCTCCGCACCATGGAGACCTCCTGCGCCAGTTCCCCAAGGTGGGTGGAGGGGATACAAACTTCAACAAAGGCCATAAGCCGCTACGCCAAGAGCAGCAGCATTGGCTTGTGTGGTGGGGAAGGGACTGCTCCCACGCTCTCTTGCAGGTTCTGGTATGAGCGGAGGGCGCCGAAGGGGCAGGGAGGGGGTCTAATCTGTAGTGACTGATGGCAAGGAATTCGAGCAATAACGGAGGGGTCCGGAGCACTCCAAATGCGACTGCAATCTTGACGCTAAAGCCACACCCATGCAGACCAATTCTTATAGCAAATAGGCAGAGAGAAAAATGGGTATTCAAGAAAACGTATGTATTTCGAGATGAGCACAAAGAGTTTAGGAGTAGTGGTTATTTCTACATCTCTGAATTTGTGGGTACCCGTACTAGCGTATGATTTGGAGAGTATTTTTCCAAATGTCATCTTTCTTATACACTGGCTTACATTTGAAAAGCACAAATGCAGTGAAATCCAATTGATAATAAATGTTCTACAATTCTATACTCCCACAAGTCTCCCGATAAAAATGGTATCTCACTTGTGTAGGTAGACCTAGTACCCCCGCAACAGGAAATGGCCCAAAATGGATGAAGCGCATTTTTCTAAAGAAAACTGACCCTCTTTTTCCAAAGTGGGAAGCTCTAAATTTCAGACCTTGGTTCAGGTGGCACCTTGGGAAACCTAGCCAACCTGCACATTTGTGAAAAACAGACACCTAGGGGAATCCAGGGTGGGCTGACTTGCGTGGTTCTCAACACATTTTTTTTTAAACAGAAAATCCCTTGCAAACCTCAAACTCTTGACTTTAAAAAAATAAAATAAAAAAAAACATTTTCCTCACATTTGTGCGATGAAATGTTCTGTTCTAGAATCTGCGTGGAGCCACAAACTTCCTTCCACCCAGCATTCCCCAAAGTCTCCTGATAAAAATTGTATCTTACTTGTGTGGGTAGTCCTAGTGTCCGCAACAGGAAACAGGACAAAAAGTAACATGGGCGCAGCACATTTTCCCAACGAAAACTGACCCTCTTTTTCCGATGTGGGTAGCTCTAGATTTTGGAACCTAGCCAACCTGTACATTTTTTTTTTTTTTTTTTAAACTAGAAACCTATGAGAATCCAGGATGGCATGACTTAGGTGGATTACATTTGTCTTTTTTACCCACAAAATCTCCAACATTTTACACCAAAACCTCCAACTTTGCACGAAATCACACATTTTCCTTACATTTATGTGATGGAAACTTCTGCAATACGTGGGAATCCAAAAAAATCGTACCACCCAGCATTGCCCAGCTGTGCCAATAAAAACACTCCCCATTTGTGTGTATGTGCCTAATGCTGCAACGGAAACAAATCCAACCAAGGACAATGGGAATCCTTGTGTGGAGACTCCTCTTGACCACAGTTGGATCTGTTCCTGCCGCTGGCACTAGGTCCTGCCACAGAAGTGGGGTGGAGTTTAGACTGAATTTAGGTCAGAATTCTAGGGGGGGGGGGGGGGGGGGAGGGGATGGGGGGGGGTCAAAACCCTTACCTATGGGTCTGTTCCCCACTCCCTTATGCCTATTGGAATGGATCTCTACTTGGGGATCACACTCATGCGGGATTCACTGGGGAAAGGTACCACTGGAAAGGGGAGATTCCCCCTTCCAATGATGTCCCTCCCTTCTGCCTAGGTGCTCAGGGGGCTGAGATAGCCCCACAAGACCTAGGCAGTGAAAGTGAAACGAGCCGATCAGCTCAATTTACTTTTGTTTTCAGTGAAATGTTGTCAGTGTGATGTGCACACTGATCATCATTTCACTGAAAACCAAAAACAGCCTTGGAAGCCGAGAAAGCTCTTCACAGCTCCCAAGGCTGTTTTTGGCACAAAAGTAATACCTCTATGTTAACAGCAGAGTGACTTCCTGGACGGAATGGTTCAGTCCCCCGCATCCAGCCACCTGGCTGAGGACAGAGCCATTCCATCCTCAACACAGAAGGGGTTAAAAAAAACAACAACATTAACTGGGACTTCACCTAAGATGGAACATTTCTAGTACATACAACGACGACATTGGGCGTTGCATTCTCATGGAGATCATGGTTGAGTAGATTGCTCACGCCAATTGAGACAGTACTTCAGCTTATCTCATTTGCGTCTCACTTGGTATCTAGACTTAACCAAACCTTAAATACACAGAAACCCCAAAAGCAAATACCCACTAAAACTTCAGTTGGACAAAAAATTGGGATAACTTCTGGCACAACAAGGACGGAAAATTTACATTGAGCAAACAACATCAGTCATGCTCTAGAGAGGAAGCCTTCATACAATATTCTTTTTCAGATGGCATTATTACACCTGCTAGGCTACATAGGACAGTTTGGGCAAAGCCGGTCACAGGCTAGAGGGATATAGAGGGAAATGCACCATAATGCACATTCTTTGGTTTTGCCCAAAGCTGGCTGGGGCTTGGTCAGTCCTCTTAGAGAGCTGTGAAGGCCACACAAGGGGGGACTGAACGATGTCCAGAAGTAATCCTGGTTCAGTACCCATGAGAAGGGGTATGTTTCCTGCTCTCTTTGAAGGCCAAGACTCTCTCAGATCTCAAAGGAGCTAAAGAGATAATACTGTCATAACAGAGAAAGGAACAGGTTCGGACAGAGGCTCTCTTGCTGCAGAACCTGTGGTCATCATTGAGGCATGAGCAACTAGCATACAGACTTCACAATAGTGGTAATTCTGTACATTTTCAGGCCCGTTAGATATGTATGTTAACCAGGACTGCAAAGGCTCTGGTCTCCTACACAAAGTTAAATACCGTTTTTAAAATGTGAGATCAGGAAGGGAGGTTGGCAGAATGTTTACGTACATTAATTGAGTCAGAAGAGAATTCTGGATTGAGCCTGTGGAAAAGGCTGCAGGTGTCAGAGTTTGGGATTAAGAAGGAAATTCAGCTGGGAGTTTTTCTTGTGGGCGGGCAATAGATTGATGGGTATGCTAATCACATTGTTTTCGCTTTAATGCAAAATTGAATGGAGACATTATGAAACTTAGAGCGTGGAAAGCATCCTCTACGATTATTAAGATAGCTATCTTAGTGCTGCAGTTCGAACTGAAGCACGAATGGGCATCATGGAACAAATCACTGTTCTCCATTAATGTGTTAGGGGTTCTACATAGCTCTTGTAATCCTTTTGCCAGGAACTGAGGGCATGATACCAAGGAAAACTTAAGACCCTTCAGATCTGGTTCCATACTTGTATTTTCAGCAATATTATTCCTATTCTCAGTCATTTAGGGATGGTCCCTAGTATAAATATGGTGTTAATTAGAATGATCCAGAAAATAATATAGACGGGCTACTCTCCTTAGGAAGGATAGTGGGAATAGACTAACAATAAAGAGCCAAGTGTCCTATTTCAGCTACTATTTCCAGCAGTTCAATTGTAATAACTTTTGAAGGAGAAACTAGCACCCCTTAGTTTCCACGCTGTGTATAAACGTTCCTGTGATTTTGGAGGGCGAGTTAAAACAGATTCCATTTCTTTTACTCTTCTGCACAAAGAAATTGGAGAACACCTTGCATAATTTTTTTAAGATATAAATGATCGCTACTGGTTTCCATACTGTGGGAGCGAAGAGTCAGCGCAACTAATATACAAGCATTTGCAATGCTTTCGCATTTTCTTGATTTAGAACTATTTACATTGTAAATTCATAACTGGACATTTCTTGCCACATGAACTGGCCAACCCTGCCTCATAATTTCATCTTTTCCTACCATATAATTCCAGTGGCACAGCATTTAACGAAAGCACTTCCATCTACCTTCTTCCTCTATCTTAAAACATATACAATTATCATATAAACCTTTAGTAGGAATAACGTTTTGCCATTAGAGTGTAATACTCAAAACACCATAACACAAATATCACTTGGGACGGATTGGAGGGTGAAAGGAAAAGGAGTCTCGAGTAAAGATGGTGAGGACGAGTAACATAGTAACAGTGTCATGGGCCCTGCAGTAAGAAAGGAAAATGGTTGACTGCAATTTTGGTAGGAAAATAAAGCAGTAATTACAGTTTAGTGAGTTCCATAGGTCTCTGGGCCCCGGTGCCATTACACCGGTTGTTCAATTGATAAGTAGGCCTCAGGAGAGAATGCAGATGGGGCAGAAAAAGGGACCAAAAGGAATACAACAGACAAAAGGGAGAAAGAGAAGGGGTTGCAAAGAAATAAAAGAAATAAGGGAAAGAAAGAATGAGAAAATGAAAACAACTAAGAAGAAAGAGCAAACGTGTGAGGCAAAAAAGGGAAGGAAGCTAGCGAGCGAAAGATAAAGAGGAAAAATAATGAAAGTATTAAAAGAAAGAGAAACATTAAGAGGAAAAAAGATGGTGAAAGAAAAAAGCAGGGAAAGAACCAGGGCATGTTATGTACTGAAATTTCCCACAGAATAGGAAAACCACTTTGACACTTCAGGTCCTGACAATTAGCTTGTGGCTTCCACATATGGACGGGAAAAGAGGGATGTATAGTAAAACGTGAATTGACAGATAAAGTAAACACCAGAGAAAGGAAGGAAAAAAGAAAGATAAAAAAAAAAGGTGAAAGGACGCATACGGAGTCAAAGGAAAGAGCAAACAAAAAACAGAGAATGAAAGGAAGGGAAAAGAATAGTGAGAATGAACACCTGATGAAGAAAAAAGGAGGAACGAAACAAGGAAAGAAATAACTAAGTTTGCGAGTTTGAAAGTGGAGGTAGCACGAGGAAGAGAGAAATTAAAAAAGGGAGAGGAGTAGAAATAAATAGTTGAAAGATAGAGTGAAACTGATAATGTGTGGATTTTAGGAGCTGGAAAGAGAAATGTGGAGGAGAAAGAAAACTTTGAGAGTAAACAGAGTAAAGGAAAGAACAGAGTGAGACAGGTGAAACAGACCATTCCAAATAAAGATGGCAGCTAAAAATAGATTTAATTGGCTCCCTCACGTCCTAAATTTTTTTTTAAAAAAAAGTGGAACAGCAGGGGGAACTGCACAACAGCAGGATGTGCATTGGCAGAGTAGTATGTGAACCCCAATAGAGAAATATTGGGGCACTTCAGATCAGGACTGGGGTACAGACAGCTGTGTCCCGGACCAGTGCTGGAATAACAAAGGCAGTGGATGAAAAATGAGAAACAGAGCTCTCTGTAATTCCTGGTATTGGAATAATGAGACGCTGCAGGTTAGGGTTGAGGTGCACTAACAGAGTTGTATGTGTGCTGCAGTACTGGAACAGTAGTGGACGCATAAGGTCAGAAGTGAGGGATGTTAATGGAGTTATTAGTGGAACCTAGTATTGGCGCACCAGTGTTGCCTAGTGTTAGCCTGGAGTTGCCCTGGTGAAGCTGCGCGTGGGGCCACAGTATGGGGGTGGCATTGTCTATGACCACAGAAGCAGGGGTCCTAAAGGGTGTGTGTGCGAGCCTTAGTACTGAGAAGTGTGCACTGAATGTTAGAATTTATGGATTGTGGCCGAGCTGTGCTGGTTCCCATCAACAGTGACGTTCGATGATAGACTTGAGGCGCACTGGCTGAGCTTTGTTTTTCTCTTTTGGGTCCAGTGACAGTGTGACTGAATGTTAGAATTGAGCTGCTGTAACTTGTCAGTGTCCTTGGCAGTGTGACTGAATGTTAGAATTGAGCTGCTGTAACTGAACTGTATGTGATCGGGGTCCCAGTATAAGAAAGGAAGTGACCTCGTTGGGGTCGAACTGAGGTCCTCTGGCGGAGCTGCGCTCGAGGTCCTAGAACTGAGAACAGCAGAGTGTACTGACTAAGAACTGAGGTGCTCTGGCAGACCGCGTGTGTGGGGTTCTTGCACGGCTGTGGGCTTGGAGTGTGTGAACTGAGGTGCAGTGATGGAGCTGCACTAGAGGTCCCAGTACTGGAGCAGCAGAATGTACTGACTGCAAGAAGTGAAGTGCTCTGGGCAGACAGCGTGTGGGGTTCGTGGCACTGGCACGGCTGGGGGCTTGGAGTGTGTGAACTGAGGTGTTCTGATGGAGATGTGCCAGAGTTACCAACCATGGAGCAGCAGAGAGTACTGACTGCAAGAACTGAGGTGCTCTGGCAGACAGCGTGTGTAAGGTTCTTGGGACTGACACAGCTGAGGGCTTGTGTGTGTCAACTGAGGTGCAGCTTGTGTGTGTCAACTGAGGTGCACTGATGGAGCTGCGCCTGAGGTCCCAGTACCAGAGCAGCAGAGTGTACTGACTGCAAGAACTAAGGTGCTCTGGCAGACAGCTTGTGTGGGGTTCCTGGTACTGGCACAACAGAGCTTGGAGTGTGTGAACTGAGGTGCGCTGATGGAGCTGAAAGTGGGATCCCAGTATGGAGTAGAAGTGCGCATTGTCTCCAAGGATTACGGAGGCCTGGTAGAGCTGGATGCCTAGGTTATAAGCAATTACAAGCGATCCTCTGCCCTTGCTCTAAGCACACAGAAAGGCATACTTGGTAAAGAAAATCCAAGCCAAGGAAGGACGGGAGCCAGGCAGCTGAGAGAGGGTGCAGAGAGCCCACAAAGACCAAATGAAACAAAGATAACAGTCTCATTTATAGCCTTGTTTACAGCTAAGCTCAGCGGAAGAATACTCTGCAAATGAAAAGGGATGCTTCCGTGGACAGGAGCAGAAAAAGTAAAAAAAAAAAAAAAAAAGCGCCCCCAACAGATCAGAAAAACAGGGCAAAGCATAATTATACAGTAGTTGGTCCCTGCTCTGACACAGAAGAAGGAGAAACAAAGAGGCATGACTGACCACTAGCAAGCAAGGGATTTTAAATTACACTGAAACTAACAAATTAAATAGCTGGGAGCCCACAGAAGAAGTATACAAGAGATCCAATGCTCACACTCACCCTAATATGACACTGCCGGCCCTCTCATGACATCCCGAGGTAGCGGGGCTTTGGGAACTTGGTCTTAGCTTTGCAGGCTTGGGGAATTAAGATAGCAGTGGCTGACGGCGTTGGGACATATCCGCTGGTCGGTCGGTCATTGGTGCCTGCGAGGCAGCTACTTGGCCTTCGGTTGGTCTGGTGGGTTGTGAAGAGGGCCCATCAGACTGGGCTGCCTGCTGCCCTCTGGGGCCAGGAGGGCTCATATTGATCTACAGATGGCCATGTGAAGATACCCGTCGGCCTAGGCACCTGGCTTAGGGAACACTAGGGTCGAAAGCATCCCGCCGCCTCCACCAGTAGGACTGGGCACAGCACGACACCTCTGCCGGCAACGGCTGCACACAAACATTCTAAAAAAGATGCCTCATTGAAGGATCTGTTCTCTAAACACAGAAAGAAGGTGACAGGGGACACTGACAGACAGTCAAAACAGCACATGATGAGAAGGGGGTGCCCAAGATGGAGAATCCTAGATCACAATGGCATTTCTGGAGAGTCTCTTCGAGCCACTACGTCAAGATATAGCAGAGCTAAAATGCAACACAGCAGCTGAAGTTAAGGATCTGAGGCAGGACATAGATGATCTGGGTCAGAGAGTGTACACTGTGGAGCGCTCCAATGATACACGGGAAGAAGAGCTTGAGACCCATAGTAAAGAATTTGTGGATCTGAGAGATACTTATATGGAACTGCGCTACCATCTTGAAGATTTGGAAAATCGATCATGGAGATCCAACATCTGCATCAAAGGAGTTCCTATTCGAGCAGTAACAGGCTCATTGGAGGATTACAGCCTATGCTTATTCCGATATGTGGCGCCCAAACTGGCAGGACAGGACATTGTACTAGACTGTACTCACAGCTCGCCAGGCCAACCAAAGGATATAATCACCTGCCTACATTATTATAAACAAAAGGAAGCCATTATGAATGTGGCGCAAGAGCTAAATACCATCAAATTCGAAGGCCTAAGGGGGAGGCTTTTTCAAGACTTATTCTTAATAACACTGCAGCGCTGCGAAGCACATCGGCCATTGACTGAATTTTTGCAAGCTAAGGGAGTAAGATATAAACGGGGATACCCATTCCGTCTCCAATTCGTATGGGATAATGAAACCCAGTCCATCTGCACAATGGCTGAGGCGCAGGCCCGGTTATCCATAGACAATCTCCCAGAAGAAACCCTGGATACCCAACCATGGCAGGGCCCTGCCCTCACTCACTGAAAACAAAGAGATCGACCTGCTCGTCTACGAGGAAGTTTACTAAGCCGTCAGAGTCGGAGACCCAGGAGGCCCTACACTGACACCTGCAATGCTGAGACAGTGCCTCCGAACCAGACAGCGAACAATGAAGCGCCGCTACGGATACATCATAGATATAACTCCGGGAAGACTCTGGGTCGGAAGCACCTGTCTAAGTCCCTCACAGACAGTAGGAACAGTCAGAATCGGGGACCGTCGTCTTAGCCGAAGATGCCAGCAGGATCCTGGGGCGATGTGAACTCCTTAATCCACCATGATGATAGATCGCTGTTGGTGCAACTGTAGACATGGACCCCAGTGTTTGGATGATCGATTCCCAGGCAGGGAATATTTTGGTTATACAGAGTTCTGTTTGTTCTTTTCTTCTCTATGTATGACCTATACACATTATATTTACACGGTGGGCATTGCATGCTATTCCTCACTACTGGGGGAATTTCAACACTTAAGCTGGTCTATGCCCCTCAGGGTTTCCCATGATACCTGAAGGAATGTTAACATTCTTAACCTGAATGTTAGAGGCCTAAATGCTTCTGTGAAGCATCTCACCCTGTTAACGCTTCTGAGGGAAACTAGATGCGATATCGGTATTATACAAGAAACCCACCTAATGAAAGCCGACTGGAAGCGCTTACTCTCCAGATGGTTTGATAGACAATATTTTTCATCTAGCCTCAAGAAGGCGGCGGTGGTGGCGATTCTGCTGGCATTTCATTTTGCAGGGAAGGTAACACAAATAACATCAAAATAAAGGCGCGTCTGCTATCTTTGAGAATTGACATCCAAGAACGTTAATACACAATAGCAAACATCTATGCTCCTAATGAGGGCCAAGAAGAACAAGTTACTTACCTTCGGTAACGCTTTTTCTGGTGGATACACTGACTACCTGTGGATTCCTCACCTTATGAATTCGATTCCTGCGCCAGCATCCGACGGAAAGTCTCCTTCCTAGCTGTCTACGTCGACGAGGACGTCATAATGGCACGGCTCCACGTGACTCCGTCTGACGTCAGCGTGCCAATAAGAGGTCCCCGTCGGCGTACTAACGTCAGTTTCACCTGACTTTTTTCGTGCCTCCAAATCAAATAGGAGTAAACCGACCATGAAAATTTATAAATAATATAGAAAGACATACACACACAAAAAACTTGATCATTTAAATAATCCATTCTTATTGAAAGCTGGGATACATAAATATACAAAATAAATATCACTATAAACATATATATATATATATATATATATATATATATATATATATATATATATATATACACATACACATACATACACACGCTTTCATTTATATAAATATAAAACTAAATACTGCAAGATAAGAGTGTAACCAGGTAGGCAACGGGGAGGCGGGAGGGACCGTGAGGAATCCACAGGTAGTCAGTGTATCCACCAGAAAAAGTTACCGAAGGTAAGTAACTTGTTCTTCTGATGGATACAACTACCTGTGGATTCCTCACCTTATGAATAGAGTCCCAAGCAGTACCGCACTCGGTGGTGGGTGCCCACCTGATTACACTAAGAAATCCTGCAATACCGAGCGAGCAAAGTGACCGTCCCTCCTCATCTCAGAGTCTAAACAGTAATGTTTCACGAAAGTATGGAGGGACGCCCAAGTTGCCGCTTTACATATGTCCACCAATGGAACTCCCCTCGCCATAGCCGAGGATGCAGATTTAGCTCTAGTAGAGTGGGCCCTGATACCTTCAGGAGGGGCCTTTTTTGCCAAAGAGTAACAGATCTTGATACACAAGATGACCCACCTGGAGAGTGTCCTTTTCTGTACAGCTCTGCCTTTCTGTTGACCAGCATACCCAACAAATAGTTGCTCATCCAAACGAAAGTCTTTAGTTCTTTTGAGATAAAAACTCAGGGCCCTCCTAGGATCCAACCTATGGAGTCTCTCTTCTTCTTTAGACGGGTGGGGAGGAGGGTAAAAAGCAGGAAGAGTAATATTCTGCCCTAAATGAAAAGGGGTGACAACTTTCGGCAGAAAAGCAGCCCTGTTTTTTAGAACCACTTTATGAGGGAAAAACACAGTGAAAGGAGGCTTAACGGAGAGCGCCTGAAGCTCACCAATCCTTCTAGCTGAAGTAATCGCGATCAAGAAAACAGTCTTGAAGGCTAAGTATCTCAATGAACATGAATGCATGGGCTCGAAAGGCGAACCCATTAAAAATGTTAAAACAAGATTTAAGTCCCACTGAGGCATGTGAAAAGGAGTAGGAGGAAATCTATTCCCCAAACCCTTAAGGAACCTATGTACAATGGGAGACTTGAATAAAGATGGCTGATCCGGAAGATAAAGAAACGCCGACAGAGCTGCTAAATAACCCTTAACTGTAGCTATAGCACAGCCCTTCTTCGCCAAACTGAGAACAAACAAAAGTACATCTGAAAGATGGGCCTTTAAAGGATCCTTTTGATTCTCTCCACACCACAACACAAATTTTGCCCACCTTCCGGCATAAATAGACTTAGTGGAGTGTCGCCTGGACGATAGTATAACATCCACTACATCCGGTGGGAGAGAAAAAGAACTCAGGTTGCCCCGTTCAATCTCCAGGCATGAAGGTGCAGGCCCTGGAGGTGGGGGTGTAGAACCTGCCCCTGCGATGGAGAGAGGAGATCTGCCCTGAGCGGGAGACGGAGCGGAGGGCACTGAGAGAGTTGAAGTAGGTCTGTATACCATACCCTTCTCGGCCAGTCCGGTGCCACCAAGATGACTTGGGCCAGGTCTTGACGAACTTTCCTCAAAACCCGAGGAATCAAGGGTATGGGGGGGAAACGCGTAAAGCAACTGGCCGTTCCAGAACATCTGAAACGCATCCCCCAACGCCCCTTGCATTGGATACTGTAGGTTGCCGAATAACGGGCAATGCGCATTCTCTCGAGTGGCAAATAAATCCACCTGAGGAGTACCCCACATCTCGAAGATGTAGAGGACTACATCCGGATGGAGACACCACTCGTGATCTAATGAGAAGTGACGACTGAGAACGTCCGCACGTACATTCAACACTCCGGCCAAATGATTTGCTATCAAGCAAATCTGATGGTCCTGAGCCCAGGACCAGAGTCGTAGGGCTTCCCGGCAAAGAAGAAACGACCCCACTCCTCCTTGCTTGTTTATATACCACATCGCAGTAGTGTTGTCCATCAGGATCTGAACTGACTGACCGCGAAGGGAAGGGAGGAAGGCCTTGAGCGCTAAACGTACAGCCCGCAATTCCAACAGATTGATATGCAACATCTGTTCCACTGGAGACCAACGACCCTTGATCTCCAGGTCCCCGAGATGAGCTCCCCACCCTAGAGTGGAAGCATCCAATATCACTGTGGCCACCGGAGGTGGTAGTGAAAACGGTTTCCCTTGGGAAAGGCTGCCGTCCACTGACCACCAATGAAGATCCGCTACAGCGTCCCTGGAGATCTTTATTGAATCCCTGAGATCCCCTTTGTGCTGGAACCACTGTCTACGGAGACACCACTGAAGAGCCCTCATATGCCAGCAAGCATGAGTGACCAACATACAAGAAGCAAACCGACCTAGCAGGCGTAAGACTTTGAGGACTGGAACTGCCGCTCCTCTTTGAAACAAAGGAATCAGTGCCTGAATGTCCCGCACCCGCTGAGGCGGGGGGTAGGCCCGAAACCTGGTCGTGTCCAATACTGCCCCAATGAACAGGAGGCGTTGAGAGGGCTCCAGGTGAGATTTGGGTACGTTCACCGAAAAACCCAGATCGAACAACAACTGCGTTGCTATTCGCAGGTGAGACAACACAATCTCTGGAGACTTGGCTTTGATCAACCTATCGTCCAGGTAGGGAAAAACCACTACCTCCCTCTTTCTGAGATGTTCTACAACAATTTCCATCACCTTTGTGAAGACCCGGGGTGCTGAAGTAAGACCAAACGGGAGGACGGCGAACTGGTAATGGTGCGATCCGACCACAAAACAGAGATACTTCCTGTGCGACTTGACTATGGGAACATGAAAGTACGCGTCCTGCAAATCGACAGACACCATCCCAGTCTCCTTCGTTCAACGCCAATAGCACCTGCGCTAGGGTCAGCATTTTGAATTTTTCCTGTTTGAGGAACAAATTCTAAATCATCAAGTCTAGGATCGGCCTTAGACGACCATCCACCTTGGGAATCAGGAAATACCTTGAATAACACCCCTGACCCCTTTCCTGCAACGGTACCAACTCTATAGCGCCCTTTGCCAACATGACTAGAACCTCCTGTTGCAACAACAGAAGATGTTCTTCTGAACAAAAGGAGGGACGGGGAGGAGGAAACTCCTGAAAGGGGAGAGCATAGCCCTTTTCCACAATTCCTAGCACCCACAAGCCTGTTGTAATTGACCTCCATTGCTGCAGAAAAAGGCTCAATCTTCCTCCTACAGGAGAAGTGTGACTGATAAAGTGGGGAAAACTAGGGCTGCTTCTGCTGCTGTCCACCCGAGGAAGATGAAGAAGAGAGCTGCTGGGCTGGACCTCTAGCCCTGCCCCTACCTCGCCCCCTGAAGGCACGATAGGGCGGGTTGGCAGGTTGTTGGGCATAGGATTGAGATCTACGAAAGGCAGAGCCTCTAGCAAACCCTTGAAACCTACGAAAAGGCCTGTACATAGTAGCAGAAGGGGTCTGCAAACCCAGGGACTTAGCTGTAGCCCGACAGTGCTTAAACCGTTCAAGGGCAGAATCTGCCTTGTCCCCAAACAGCTTTTCCCCATCAAATGGAAGGTCCATTAACGTGGACTGTACATCCAACGAGAAACCCGAAGACCTTAGCCAGGCATGCCTTCTCGTAGCCACCGATGTTCCCATGGCCCTTGCTATAGAATCCGTAGTATCCAGGCCAGATTGAATAATCTGCTGTGCAGCAGCTTGCGCGTCCAAGAAAAGGGCCCCAAAAGATTTCCGCACCTCCTGTGGCAGATCTTTCGCCATCTCCTTAGCAGAGTCCATAGGGCATGAATGTATCTGCCTAGCACACAAGTGGAATTAGTAGCTTTCAGGGCCATGCTACAAGAAGAGAAAAATTTTCTTCGAGGATTGCTCCATCCTTTTGGATTCTCTGTCTGTTGGAGCACCAGGGAATGTACCAGGGGCAGATTTCGCGGAGCATGATGCCTGAACCACCAAACTCTCCGGAGTCAGGTGACGAGATAGGAATGATGGATCTCCTGGGGCACTCCTATGCCTTCTCGCCACTGCCCTGTTCACCGCAGGAGATGTCACCGGCTTTCTCCACAGGTCCATAATAGGCTCAGTCAACGCCTCATTAAAAGGCAACAAGGGGTCAGCACTGGAGGAAGAGGGATGAAGAACCTCCGTGAGCAAGTTAGTCTTGACTTCTGCCGAGGACAAAGGCAAATATAGATAATCAGCCGCCTTCATCACCACAGCATGGAAAGAGGAGGCCTCCTCAGTAAACTCCCCCGGAGAAGCAATGTCCCACTCCGGGGAAGTATCCAAGCCACTTGCAGTGGCAAGTCCTTGAAAATCATCAGAAGGCTCTATCTCACCTTCCTCAAGCCTTCTGTACTCCTCTTCCTCCAAAAGCCTCAACGCCTTCCTCCGAGATCTTAAATGGGTCTCCAGAGCCGGCGTTGACAAGGACTCCATCGACGCCGATGACCTCAAACCTTGAGTTGGTTCCGGAAGACCCCCGGATTCAACCGGCGCCGACAACGAATGCGCTGCAGGAGATGGAGCCGGTCTGGATGAGGCCACCACAGGCGCCGGATGGCGCGGAGAAGGAGTCGGACGAGAAGCCGACGGATCCACACTCCCAGGCGAAGGACTCCTGCCAGGGGAAACCCCCGGTGCCGGACCACTAGGCTCTGAAGGGCAGAAGGGCATAAATGGAGCAGCCCTGTACGACGCCGGCGAGCCCAAATTGAATGCCAATGGCCCCGTGGGACCCGCCAGTGCACCAGCAGGGGCCATGGCTTGAAACACAGCATACATCGCATTCAAAAATGCAGCCGGATCCGTCCCTGGAGTCAGGAACGCTGGGTACTGCTGTGTGGACGTCTGGGGAACATCAGAATCCCTCGGCGCCGGTGAAAAACGAGGACTATCTTGAGTGACCTCAAACTGAAGGCGCCGGTGACAACCTCGGAGACTCCGGCTGAGGCGTGACCGTAGGACTCCTCTCCCACGTCTTCTGCCACCGTGACGAACGAGACCTCGACCGACTCCTCGATCGGCCGAGAGTCATGATGACGCCGCTTCTTATGTTTTTTGGGAGAAGCATGGGAAGAAACCTTCTTGTGTTCCCTCTTCTTTGCCTTGGCCAAGAAGAGGTTTGCTTCTCGTTCCTTCTGAGCTTTCGGATTCATGCTCTGGCACGAAGAACAGCCTTCCACATCATGCTCAGAGCTCAAACACCAAATACAATCCGAATGGGGGTCGGTCACTGACATCCGACCCCCGCATTCCCCACACGGCTTAAAACCGGACTTCTTCGGAGGCGACATTGTAACTTCACAAGATCGCTACAGTAACCAACGGGCCAGGAAGAAAACCATTGAAGTCGAATGCATGGAAAAAGGAAAAACTGACGTTAGTACGCCGACGGGGACCTCTTATTGGCACGCTGACGTCAGACGGAGTCACGTGGAGCCATGCCATTATGACGTCATCGTCGACGTAGACAGCTAGGAAGGAGACTTTCCGTCGGATGCTGGCGCAGGAATCGAATTCATAAGGTGAGGAATCCACAGGTAGTTGTATCCATCAGAAATTGTCATTACAGAGGCCATAAGCAGGGTCCTTGGCTCACCAGATTGAGTTATCAATATAGTGTTGGGGGGGGGGGGGGAGGGGGGGGGGGGTCTTTAATATCGTACCAGACACACACATCTCCTCAACGTTCTGGGCAGCCTGCGCTCTTACACTGAAGTGCAAGCAATGCCTGGACAACCTAGGGTTAGTTGACACATGGCGTACAAAACATCCCGCAACTAGAGAATACACCTTTTTCTCTGCCGCTCACCAAACGTACTCAAGGATCGATCTCTTTCTCACTGTTCCACGCATCACATAAACCACCAAGTCTATAGAAATAGGTGCAGCAACCCTCTCGGACCACTTCCTGCTCACATTAAAATGCATCCTTCTATTCACATACCAGCATTTCACACCTGGCTTCTCAATTCCAAATTACTGACATATGAGGCTACTGTCACCTACATTTTAGCAGCTATTGCCATTTTCCTAGCCACGAAATACCCCTACTGGGCTTTTGTAGGATACATTAATAAAAGCAGTCATGCAGGGACACTTTATAGCAATAGCAGCATGCTTTAACAAGGATAGGGAGACCACTCGCATTCAACTGGAGTCAACAGTAAAGAAGCTAGAAGGAATACACGCACAGGCTCAACTGTGGCACAGCGTCAACTCAATGCATCACAGAATATGCAATGTTGCGTACTAAGCAGAGATTTTATGCGGGAGGGAATAAAGCGGACGTCTATTGGCTCAAAGACTATGCACTTTGACTGCCAGAAATAGGGTAGAAGAGATCAGAGGCTCCGACTAAACTGCCCATCGGTGTGAAACCCCCCCAGATTGTACAGGACTTCGAGCAGTACTACACCAAACTTTACATGGCAGAGGAACTGGAGGAGGCAGAGGCTGTGGCATACCTGGCCCATGCTCTGGACACGGTAATCCTGCAGGGGGAGGCCTTCTTGTTGAACTGAGATACCACAGTAAACAAGATCTTGACTGCCAGCCAACGCTTACCGGCGGGCAAGGCCCCGGACCTGGATGGCTATGGTCCCGACTTCTACAACATCTTCAGGTCCATAATGGCCCACCTATATAACTCGTTTAGCGGGACGTGCACCCTTACAGACACCATGCAACTGGCCTTGATCACAGTGTTGTCTGAACCTGGCAAGGATCCCAAGGTACTGTTTCTCTTACCGTCCCATCTCGTTATTAAACCTTGATGTAAAGATTTTCACCAGGATCTTGGCGCACCGCCTTGATCCATATATGCAGGGCTTGGTCAACCCCGACCAAACTGGGTTTATCCCCGAAAGGGGATGCAGTGACAATACTAAGTGTATTTGCCATCTCTTAGACTAAACACGGGGTGCAAATATTTCAGCACTTCTCTTGTCAATTGATGCAGAAAAGGCATTCGACCAGGTGCACTGGCCCTACCTGCGGCATTTCTGATCAAACCCGAGCATAAGCAGAAAACCGCGGTGCAGCGCTGATGGGAGGAGGAATGTGAACGTCCTTTCTCAGTTAGGGAATGGAATGATATCCTCTGTCGGGCTCACACCTCCGCTCGACACCTCTAGCAAAGAGATGTTTCTCATAATAACACAATATTGGTATTACACCCCAGGCCAAGGTATCCAAATGAAAGGCAGGTAGCAAGAACAATCGTTGCACATCTTTGGAATTGCCCTAAAATAACAAAATGCTGACTGCAGTGGACACCAGCTTTGACACGGAGATTCCCTGCCTATATTTTATTGGGCCTTCCTAACTCGCTAACTTATCCACTTAAATCAGCTAGAGGGTGAGCTATCACACTAGCAATAGGGGCTGCCAAGCAAACGCTGCTCGCCCAATGGGGTTCAGAGGTGATATCCTCCAAGACAGATTGGCTGTACAAACTGGGGAATCTTTTGGCAATGAGAAGCTGACAGCTGTAGGGTCTAACAGCCTACCCCAGTTCGATAAAATGTGGGGGCCCTGCATCCACTGCCTTTCCGATGAGATCCTACGTCCTGCCCAAGGTATTAACAGGTCCTACGAAGTAGGCTCATGATGCTAAATAACCTATTTTCACACAACTGCCCAGATACGATACTCCACCTAACTTACCTACCACCAAGCATAGTCCATGCTCATCGATGTTACCACAAAATTTCACTACACATAGGTCCTGTTCCTTCCTTTAACTCTTTGTTCATAGACTTCTTTTCTCTAATTAAGAATAACTACATTGAAACGTTTCTCCACCAGCTAATGGATGTAGGTGGATAATGTTGTAATGAATAAAACAATAAGAAGATTTCAACCATAAAAACGCAAAGTATTATTTTACGTTGTTTGTGAAGGACAGCCCCCCTCCTTGCTTCGCATGGTGCTGCCCCCCCTTCCTTCTCCACAAGAGACTCTAGCAGACCTTAGCTCCCACATCCTCTGCCTTTAGATCCCTGGCTGGATAGCAAGCCCTGATCAGCAGCTCTGATAGAACTCATATTCCATTAATTCAACAGAGCCAATAAGATTATTATATGCATGTGACCCTTGCATTGCAAAGACGTGGGGTGTAGCCTATATCAATGACGGGGAACCCTGGGCAAGAGGATGCAGTGCGAATCTCTTTGGAGCTCGTGCAGAGTGTGAGAGCATGGTGGCACGGCATGAACAGGAGGTCCCAGTGCTGTTATCCTGCAGACACTGACCACCTGCACCCTGAAATAGGTAAGGTGTAGTACATCTTATCACAAATTATTTCTGGCTCTGAAAATGCTGTTTCTAGCTCTCCGTATACTAGTGTTCAAGCTTTAACAAAGCCAATAGATCTCACCTATGCAAGATTTATTGGCTTTGGTAATTTTTCAGCCATACTCTATAGCAGCAAACATGCTGTGCGGCATGGCTTAAAGTTTTTTTTTTGTTATCTTTTTTTTTTTTTTTTTTAATGTGCTATGAAGCAGTTCAAGCCACAGCATTGCATCACTTTTTTTTCTTTTAACAGTGCTTTTTTAACAGCCACACAGCTGTACAACATGGCTTAAAACACTGAAAAAACTATCAGTAAAACTATTTGGCTTTTAAGTGTTTTCTTTGCCATGTGGTATAGCTGTTTGACTGATGTGCAGCATAGTTAAAAGTGTAAAAAAAAAAAAAAAAAAAAACTGTTAGGCAGCCATAGTGGTGACCGTGCCAAAGCACTTTTTATTTACTTTTAGCCATGCTGTACAGCAGCTGTAATGCTGTATAACATGGTTAAAAGAATAAGTTACTCACCTTTGGTAACACTTTTTCTGGTGAATACTGTGTCTACCTGTGGATTCATCACCTTTTGAATATCCCCATTCACTAGCATTCAACAAAATATTTTCGATAGCTCTCCAGACCAACGTCTCAATAGCACAGCTTTGCACACAACTCCGCCTAACATCATCGCCTAACAAGTATACTTATACTAAAGAAGTCCTTACTGGCGTGCGGACGTCAGTTTCACCTGCTTTTTTTTGTGTGCCTTCAAGGCGAACGGGTGAGCATTAACATCACAAGCACAACATGTGCTGTCTCAATTAAAACATACATACACACCTCACGTACATGCATATTAATTATATACAAACAGAAATCTTCTTGGTATATTCAGACAGGCAACAGGAAGGCGGGTGGGTCAGTGAGGAATCCACAGGTAGATACTGTATCCACCAGAAAAAGCGTTAACAAAAGTAAGTAACTTGTTCTTTTGATGGATACATCTACCTGTGGATTCCTCAGTATTTGAATAGAGTCCCAAAGTAGTCCCACACTCGGAGGGTGCCTGTCTGCTTATATCAAGAAATCCTGTAACACTGAACGGGCAAAGTGACTATCCCTCCTCACTTCCGAGCCCAAGCAGTAATGTTTTGCGAAAGTGTAGAGGGAAGCCCAAGTTGCTGCTTTGAAAATGTCATTAACAGGAAGCAGAAGTAGAAAATTTAGCTCTTGTGGAATGAGCTCCGATACCCTCAGGTGGTTCCTTATTTGCCAAGGCGTAGCAGATCTTTACACAGAGAATGATCAGCCTGGACAATGCCCTTTTGTTAACAGCTGCGCCCTTCATTTTGCCAACCTAACCAACGAACCGCTGATCGTCTACTCTCAGCCTCTGTGTTCTGTCCACATAGAAATTTAAAGCCCTTTTTGGGCCCAAGCGATGCAGCCTTTCCTCTTCCTTAGAATGATGGGGAGGAGGATATAAAGTGTTGGCCTAAATGAAAAGGAGTAACCACCTTTGGCATGAAAGCAGCCCTGGTTCGGAGAAACACAGTGCCCGCATGAAACGTGGTAAAAAGGGGGTTTAACACTTAAGGCTTGCAACTCACTAACAAGCCTAGCCGACATGATAGCCACTAGAAAAACAATCGTTATCGTAAGGAGCCTCAACGGGCAAGTAGGTAAAGGCTTAAACGGCATACCCATCAGGAACATTAGAACTAAATTAAGGTCCCACTGCGCATTAATGGACGGAGTGGGAGGATACACGTTAGTAAGCTCCTCAGGAAACCTTAACACTATAGGGGATTTAAACAGGGAAGGTTGAACTGGTAAACAAATAAAAGCAGACAGTGCAGACAATTAGCCTTTCACTGTCACAACTGCACAACCTTGTTGCGTTAATGATAGTGCAAACTTTAAAACATTTGATAACTGGGTCATTATGATGCTCTTCACACCAGTTAACAAACTTAGCCCACCTGCCTGCATAAACAGTATTGGTGGAGTGTCACCTGGCCGATAGAATAACATCCACCACATCAGCAGGAAGTGAGAAAGAACCCAGGTTGCCCTGTTCAATCTCCAAGCATGTAGGTGCAGGCTCTGGAAGTAGAGGCATAGAACCTGGCCCTGTGACCGCGAGAGGAGGTTTGCCCTGTGAGGGAGATGGAGCAGAGGGCACAGTGAGAGTTGAAGGTGGTCTTTCGTGCCCAGACCGGTGATATTAATATGACTTGTGCCTGGTCTTGGCCAATCTTCCTCAGAACCCGAGGAATCAAGGGCATGGGAGGGGAATGCATAAAGTAACTCACTGCCCCAGTCCAACTGAAACTCGGCCCCCAGCACTCCCTGCATCATACACTGGAGGCTGCACAACAACCGGCAGTGCGCACTCTCGTGAGTGGCAAACAGGTCTATCCGACACATCCCCAATAGCTGGAAGACATGAAGCACCACCTCCAAATGGTGACGCCACTTGTGGTCTGCTGAAAAGTGCAGAAAGACTGTCCACACACACATTCAAAACTCTATCCAAATAGTTTGCTAAAATACAAATCCAATGGTCCTGAGCACAGGACCAGAGTCGTGGAGCCTCTCTGCAGAAAAGATACAAGCCTACTCCTCCCTATTTGTTGATGTACCATATCGCAGTAGTGTTGTCTGTCAAGACTTGTACTGACTGACCGCGAATGGAAGGGAGGAAGGCCTTGAGAGCCAGACGTAGCGCCTGCAATTCTAACAGACTGATGTGAAGTATCTGTTCTCCTGGAGGCCAAAGTCCCTTGATCTCCAGGTCCTCCGGATGAACTTCCCACCCTAGAGTGGAGGCATCCCTGATCACTGTGGCCACCAGAGGTGGAGGGCAAAACAGTTTTCCTTGTGATAGATTGCGGTCCACACCCCAGCACTGAAGATCCACTGCAGTGTCTCTGGAGATCTTAACGGACTCCTTCAGATCTCGGTTGTGCTGAAATTACTGCCTGCGGAGGCACCACAGGAGGGCCCTTATTTGCCAGCATGCATGGTTGACCGACAGGATACAGGAAGCAAACATACCGAACAGGCGTAGGACCTTTAAGACTGGAACGACTGCTCCATCCCAAAACCTCAGAATCATAGCCTGAATATTCTGGATCCTCGGAGGAGGGTTGGCATGATTCACTGTGGTTTCCAGTACTTCCCCTATGTACAGGACGTTCTGAGAGGGCTCCAGGTGAGACTTGGGCACATTGATGGAAAAGGCCAGGTTGTACAAAAGCTGAGTTGTCAACTGCAAGTGATGCAACACCATATCTGGAGACTTGCCTTTGAGCAGCCAATCGTCAAGGTGAGGGAATACCAGTATTTTCCACCTTCTGAGATGTGCTGCAGCCACTGCCATCACCTTCATGAGGTGCGGAAGTTAGGCCAAATGGAAGGAAAGCAAACCGGTAGTGTTGCGACTCGACCTTGAACCAGAGATACTTCCTATGTGGCTGCAGAATGAGGATGTGAAAATACGCATCCTGCAAGCCGATGGAAACCATTCAGTCTTCTTTGTCCAGCGCAAGAAGAACCTGAGCTGTGGTCAGCATTTTGAATTTTTCCCGCTTGAGGAACAAATTCAAAATCCTTAGGTCTAGAACTGGACTTAAATGCTCATCCTTTTTGGAATCAGAAAATAGCTTGATTACCATCCCTGACCTCGATCCTGCTCCAGAACTAACTCTAATGCACCCTTTGAAAGTAGGGTTTGGACTTTGTTCTAGAGCAAAAGCAGATGTTTCTCTGAACAATAACTGTGTTGTGGTGAAAAGAGAGGGGGAAAACTCTTGGAAGAGTAGAGCGTATCCATTTTCAACAATAATCAACACCCACATGTCCGATGTTCATTTTCGACTTCCGCTGTTGTCGAAAATGAATTAACCTCCTTCTCACAGGTAAAGCATGCTCCAAGATGGCTGAACTAGGGCTACTTTCCAGTGACACTAGCCGTGGAAGGGGAAGAGGAAGGCTGATGGGCTGCACCTTGCTGTCTTGCCCTGTCATGCCCTCTGTAGGACCAATACACGGTCTTGGGTGACTGCTGCTACCGTTGCCTCCCATGAAAGAAGTAGTTCCTTACAAACCCCTGGAACCTACGCAGCGGTCTGTAGCTTGAGGAGAGAGACTGAAGATCCAACGATTTAGTGTTGCCTTGCACTCTTTAAATTGTTCCAGGGCTAAATCCGTTTAGCCCTAAATAGCCTGGATCCATCAAAAGGCAAATCCATGAGGGTATTCTGTACATCAGGGGTAAAACCAGAGCCCCTCAAACATGCAGACCTTCTTGTGGCGAATGATGTTCCCATCGCCCTGGCTACAGAGTCAGCAGTATCCAAGCCAGACTGTATGAATTACTTTGCTGCAAATGGCTTTCATTTAAAAGTTCTATATAATGCTGTTGCAAGTCCTCTGGCAGCTTGGGAGGGACAAACCTGGCTGAGTCAATTAGGGCATGGATATATCGACCTAGTAGACAAGTGGCATTCACTGACTTAAGTGCCATACTTGAGATACAAAAAATGTATTTACAGTCTGTAGAATGTTCCATTCTCTTCGATTCCCTTTCAGCTGGAGACGATGTAAAGGATCCAGGGGCTGATCTGGAAAAGTAGGAACCTTGCACCACCAAACTATCAGGTATCTTCGAATGGTGGCTCAGGAATGTGCGATCACCGTGTGCAGTCTTATATCTATCTCCCTGCAATCAGTCAACACTGCTGGAGTCAACATAGGCTTTTTGCCAGACCTCGAACACCGGTTCTGTCAAAGCCACGTTAAATGGCAATAAGGGCATTGAGGTGGAAATAGAATGTAGAACCTTCGCCAATAAATTGGATTTCATCTCAGAAGTTGGGAGAGACAAGTCCAACATATCAGCCGCCTTACGTATGACTGTATGGTATGTTGTCATCTTCGGTGGAGGCAACCCTTGTGGGGACAATAACTCCCACTCTGGGGAAGGGTCCAAACCACTCGCCAACTCTATACCCTCAATGTTCTGATTTCGCGAGATAACTTCACCTTCTTCCAGGTCCAGATCCGGATAAGAGGCTAATATTGCTCCTTCTCCAGCAGCCTCAGAGCTTCTCTTCTAGACCTGAGCCTCGACTCCAGTAACGGCATTGGAAGACCATAGACCAGTGTCAGCAATGCGAGCACCAGCGCCGGTGACTTGGATACTGGAGATGCGGAACCAATTTGGGCTGGAGTTGAGTGACAAGACGTTAGTTGGGACCTCTCAGACGTCGGTGCGGGCACCACTGGCACTAATGATTCCTGCTGAGTGTCAGTCGGCAAAGGAGTAACCTTTCTCAGCGCCAGCAAAGGCCAGAGTAACTGGACCATTGGTATAAAAGGCAAGAACAGACCCTGCTGGTACGGCGCTGGGAATCCTCCCAAAGAGAAGGACATTGGACCCCTGGGGTCAGCCAGCACACGTGAGGGAGTTGCTGAAGATGACATACATAGCATTAAAAAAAATGTGACGTATCAGTTCCAGGAGCTGGAAAGGCTTGGAATTCTTGCTGTGGAGGCTGATGAGGGCCTGGCGTTGGTGGTACCACTTCTGGCTCCAGATTTGGAGGGGGTTACCTGAGTGAACTGCTGTACCAGAGTCACAGGTGATGACAGAATCTCCACCAACGATGGCGCCAGAGGGCCTTCAGTTGACTTCGGAGGAGGCAAACGTAGCTGCAGTCGCATCCCTGGAGGACCGGCGCCTTCTCTTTTTATGCTCTGTCCTGGATGATCTTGACGACGAGCACAGAGATAGGGACTCTGAATGAGGCCCAGACCTACAAAGACTCAGTTTTGCTTTCACCAAGAAAAGCTTTGCCTCCCTTTCTTTGAAGGCCTTTGGATTCATGCTTTGACGTGACGAACACTCCAAGACATCATGGTCAGAGCCCAGGCACCCAAGACAGTTCACATGCGAGTCAGTAACAGACAAGACATCTGACCCCCGCATTCTCTACATGGCTTAAATCCAGAATCTTTTTTGGGAGGAGACATTGTTGCTACGACAAAAAAGTCAAGATTCCCTTTGATACAGTTTATCTCTAACAGAGAAAAGGAAAAAAAGCATTACGCGCTAAAGGTGCAGAAAAACAGGAACAGATGTCAGCATGCCAGCGAGGACTTCTTTTGGCTCCGATGACGTCATACAAAGTTGCGTGCAGAGCCGTGCTACTGTGACAATCTCGTTGACATGGAGACCTGTGGAGAAAAGTTTCAGCCAAATGCTGGCTCACGGGGATATTCAAAAGGTGAGGAATCCACAGGTAGATGTGTCCATCAGAAAAAACACTGATTAAGCCAACAGATTTTTATTAATTTTGTATTTATTAATTTTTTTTATTTAGACAAGCACTCTCGAATCGCGCATTTTTATGCCAGGCGTTCCTGCCATCCTCCCACTCTTGTGTAGTTTTCCCCCACACCACCCCACCCACTTTCCATTGGCTGTACTCCGTTCTGCCTCCTCGTCCGTTGATGCTACCCGCAACTCTTGTGCTCGTTTACCACCCCCACTCTTGCCGTCTGTTCTTTATGCTCTCTCCTTCGCGTGGCTTGTTTTCAGTGACAGCTTTGAACCCTCAAGTAAAATTTGATTTTAATAAAACAGAGCACTCAAGCCCCTGAGCATGGGTAAGTCCCTAGCAGGAGAGACAAATGCAGAGTTTTCTGCATTCCCCTCACTAGCTTTTTAATTATGGACAAGCACTCTTGTGCATGTTTATGGCATGTGCTAACACCCTCCAATCTTTCTCTCTCACAGTATTCTCAAACCCCCAAACAACACTTTCCATTGTTTGTGCTCCCTCCCGCTTCCTCGCCCATACGTTGATGCTCCCTGCAGCTCCTGCGCTGCTTTGCAGCATTTCTAAAAAAAATATTTACAATGCCAACAGGTCTCCCATTTGCGCAACCTATGGCTTTACCAATTGCGTTTTTAATGTAGGTGGGTTTGGCTTTGAAGGCAATTTTTTCATCATAATTGCTTCTTTTGTTACAAATTTGTGCTTGCTTCTCTGAGTCGAAGTTTTGGTGCCAAAATCCTATGGACGATCCAAGAATTTTATTACTCCTATTAAGCTCTTAGGAAAATCACTGTGCAGAACTTTGGGTAATTTGTACATTTTAGGGGCAATCAAAACCAGTACTCTCAATGTTTTCCAGTACACGAAACCTTAGCTTGTGTTACTTCATGTTCTATAGATGCAGTGCACAGGTAGATAGTTTCAGCAGCTGGCCTGAAAGTGCCAGTATTCGCTAAAGATCGAATCATATATTGAAATACCACATCTAGCAGGCGGAACCAATCAGTCCAAAGTGGAGGCTACTTCCATGACATTTAATTTATGCTCAACTAAAAAAATATATATATATAGAGTTGAGCAGTCAGATATCAAAAAATATTTTGTCATTCATTTTAAAAATATTGCTTGGTTACTTCTGAAGAGAGAGGTCCCTGCAGAAACCAATATGTTTAGAAGTGACAAATATTTGATCTCTCTTGGACCATACAGCTTAGTTTTGAAAATCCCAACTCCATCTAAAAGCACATTCAAGAACAAAGCCAGAGAAAGGTTCTTTAACACTGAAAATTCTAACAATTAAAAGGCAAAACACTCTGGAGTGGTTAATCTGGGTAATCCTCAAAATTCAACAAAGGCGTTACAGCACTTCTGGTACAAGGAGGGTATTTATCAAATACTGAATTACTTCAGCAAAACATGTGCCTTTGCCTCAGTTTATCAATAAAAATGTATACAGTCCTCGGAACTGTCCATGATAAGGAGCAGAGTATAAAATGGACCATTATGCAAGTACAAGCCTATGGATCCTACATTGATGTAAACATGGGTTTAAATTAGGCTGCTCAACAGTTTTCTCCAACAGCAAAAAGAGAGAATATGAAGAAATATTATAAAACCATAACAAACTTTCAGATGGAGCTTTATGGTAAAATATGGCCCTTGGTGAATGGAATATTTACATCTGCAGTTAATATTGCACACATTTGCAGAACTCAACCTTGCAACAATTGGTGGTGAATGAAATAATGAACAACATCTTATACTAAATGGTGGGGGCCCCTATGCTTCACTAGCATGGAACTAAATGAAGGTCTAATTCAGATTGCAGCGCAGTAGGCCCACATTAACGCTCTTTGTAAACATATACCATGCAGTGCCACTGAATTTCCAGATAAACAATGAATGGCTATTAAGTACAAAAATATGATACTGTCAAGCATCATGACAGTAATTGTTTAACTTGGCTGGGTGTGTTGTATTTTGTTTTTACTTCCTTAAGTTACGCTCTGGGGTGATTATTGTTGTGAGGATTGAACTGAATGTACTGTATGATATGGTTGTGGGGCCTTATAGGGCAGTTTACTCGTAAATACCATCTTGAGTCCAGTAAGGTATGTTTACATAACCTTAAACTCATCCCTGGGTACCTGTGGCTGCAAGCAGTAAGGCTTAGCAAAGGAAGAATGTGTAAAGCATTTAACAGCATTAGACAACGAAATAAGAAAGCAACGACAACCGGAAGATAGACAACATCAAATTCCACCAGAGGGTTCCAAAGATTAAAATTTTAGAAGATATTATCACTTTTAAATGCTACCGCAAGCAAGCATTAGTCAACAATAACTTTGGAAACTATTGAACAGTTTGAAATAATTTGGCTACGGGGCTAGACTGGACACTTTGGACAGTTGCCTGGCCACCAGAACATTTTTGAAGCAAAATTCAAACTTTACAGGACAACCAGCATGAATGACAATGGAGTGGTCCTGATGCTGAAGGATGCTCCTTGGTCCACTGGTGAAGTGGGGCAAACCTGGCCACAGAGATCGGGGTCCCTTCAAAGTCCTCTTAGTTGCAGTAGCAGGCAAGCAGATGCTAGGCTACTGGTCAGTCTGCACCGCGGCTGGGATAAAATCCTTAGGTGGGAGCTACTGTCCCTTGGGTGCAACAAATATGGCCTTTAATAACACTACGGCATCAGGCAACTTAGGTGCAACTTTTGGCTATCTCTGGACTTGTCCTCTTGTGTGCCCGGTGACTAATAGCACAACACTTCTGCAGTGGTTACCAACTTGGCAATCTGGACAACTTCAGCACTTGTGTCCCTGGAGCTAGTTCCAGGAGATCAACCAACTGATCCTTGGAGTCAGTGCTGTTGTTGGATATTGAGAATAAACTTTTCCCTGAGCCAGGAGCTGAAGGCACAGTCTAAACTTTGCTAGCCAAAAGTGCAGCAGGTGCAGTCCTACTGAGTGTGCAGCCTCTTTTTGTGCGGGTTCAAGGGCAGCTGGGCAGTCCTTTGGTCCGCTCTCCGATTTCAGCATGATCTGAGGGGCAAAATGCGAGGTGTGCCATTTTTATCCCAAGGAAAGTGACCTGAGGGGACCACACAGTCACTAGCCAATGGGCTACTGGGTCTCCTACTACATAGTGATAAAGTGCCTGTGATGTGCGGCATCTGATTATCCCAAAGTGACACTTTCTTGCACCTTTCAAGAAGGCACGACCCTTCCTTGGTTGTGAGGAGCTTGGTAGCCCACCCTAGAGGTGTGGCTACCAGAAGGCTACACATCCATGGTAGAACCAGTTTGGGGGCAAGTTTTCCTAGGTTGACCCTGTCTCCACTTTGAATGCAGTAACAAAAGGCATCCTAATAAGGGGAGTTGGCTCTACTGCGCTCACAAAGGTGGCTCCACCTTTGAAGCTTGCTTTTTGGGTTATCACCTATGAGTGGTCATCCTGGGGGAGGAAAGGACACCTCTATCTCTGCTGCAACTGCCTTTGTTCCTGTGCTGAGGAGTCATTTACATGTCTCCCCAGGTGGTCAGAAGCCTGTCTGTGTGGCAGCTGGGAGGCAGCTGGAGCACCGGGTAGCAACTTTATATAAGTTGCTTACCTTTAATGGTGGTATTAAATTTGACCTGGGCACCAGGTCAGGTTTAATGCCAGAATTAATTTGATACCTTACAGGACCCAGTTTGGTAGACCCATTCAGGAGTTTGTCGGGTTGGAATGCCAACCAGGTACCCTGTGTTAGCCAATGGCGCTACTAACTTTAACCAAAGCAAAACAACAATTTGGAAGTGTTGCTGCTGAGACATATCAAAAATATACGTCTTACTTAAAGTACAGCAACGAGAAGCAATACAATAGTGCAGCCGCAGTGCGGCCATTAAGTTATTACCTGGCACTGAGCCTAAAGTTAAGTTTTACTCCAAAAGAGAAGCCAGCAACACTTAGGTCACTCTGATAACCAAGCCATAGAGACTATACACAAGAAAAAGCAACACCGACTCAGCCACAACCAAAGGCTTAATTCAGACAGCAGCTTTCACAGAATGAAGCATTCAAAGGTAATTCTGTGGGGGGGAGGGGGTTTCCACGAGGGAGTGCTGCGCTGCTTATACAGAAGTGTTAGAACCACATACTTTAATTAGAAAGGTTTGGCGCAATAGGCACTGCTCCTATCCATGTGTGTAGTAGTCTTTCAACCCAAAGGACTAGTAAGCCCCAGAATGATCTGACCCAGCTAAAAATCAGCTCGCCATAGCAGGTGGGCAAGAGGAATTTTCAAGGCCTGACAAGATGTGAGGGTTGAGGCGCATTCTGTGGCTGAGAGATTATGGACTCCGTTGGGAGCTTCATTAACTGAATTAGTTACTCAAGTGTTTGCGATTCACTGTCTGGCTTAAACATACTATCTCTTATTTTGGAGCAAGGGGTTTCAGATGTGTGTGGCCAAGGGATGGAGCAGCTGAAACATCCATCAATTAAATATGCAATGAACACAGATTCACACAACCAACCCATATTCCAGGTAAGTACCCATCATCTACCCGTTTACCACTGACTCTTAACACACTATATAAATAAACTGGCAGATCTGTTGGCTTGGGGGGCCATGCTTTATGACCTTCCTGTGACGAACACACTGCCTCCATGACTGTGACGAGCAACAGAGGCGGGGAATTGACAACAGTATAGCACTCCCGATCCCATTAAATGGTTGCTCACTGGTACCATGATGCGGACTCATGCAGTCCGACGAACAGCTGTGGTTACTCAATAAGCCATGTGTCCTCTAGATGATGATCTATGCAACGAGAGGAGCACAGCGAGTAGGGAGGATGTTTGTTGCTATTTTGCTAGTTAGCGTTTTATGCTTTGTTTCACATGGCCTTAGCAAACAGACTGCTTGATACAGCTGCAGTAATTTTCCTATAATGTTGAAATGCCAATAAAAACCATTAAAAAACACACTACGTAGACTTACCAACCAGCCATCCACAAATATTCACCAATCCATCCAAAATTCCAGAGACTGCTTCAGGTACTTGGCAATACTCTGAATGGCTCTGGGCACAAGCCCAGATATCGCTCTCCCAAAGACAACACTAACCTGAGGCAGCCTAAACGACTGGATGCTAGTCTTAAGAAAGGCCTCAAAATTAGAACAGAATATACCTGAGGCGACACATACATACAATAAGGACTTGAGATCTAAGCATAATACTGCAGATAAGCACTTCAAAGCTGGAAATAATATTCCATGTGAGGCTTTACTACAGATGTGTACAATTGGAGGTCATCTCCATTAGCTATTGGTTTGATCAATGTGCGTGTTGTACTTTCAACCAGGCCTGGTCATAGTTCTAACCACCTTGAGATAATCCAATATGGCAACTCAACAATTCTCAAGGGCACACTGGACAGTGTGACCATCACCTATGTTAAACATACTTGTCAACAGGCCTGGCTTTTAGCACGTGTTAAACCTACAGAAGGGTCCAGGAGTTGCTTGCAGAAGTCTTGTTCTGACTTGGGGACAGCTTGAGTTCGTCCCTCGCATCACCTAAACCTTGTTTACTGTATTCTTCCAATAAATTGTTTACTTGAAACAGGCCTTAAATGTTGTTCTTATCTTGTCATATTTGGTGTGCATTCAAACACAGAGTTCAAATGTGAAGCTCAGTCTTCAGAAAGAGACTGCTGTTTTACCTTCCTTTGTCTGACTTCAAAGTGAGAGACTAAGTGACAATCCTGCGGAGCATACATGTAAGAGGAGAGGGTGTAGGAAGTTTTTTTTCCTAGCAAAAAACAAAAAAATGAACAGTGATGTTTTATCAGAATTAGTACAAATGAAACATGTATTTTTTTATTCTGAAGTGTGGTGGAAAAATTTGAGTGCAATCAAAAAGATCAATACAGTAGTTGATGACATTTGCACACATCGTTTGTGTGCATTAAAACCGTATTTCAGTGCAAATGTAATTGTCATTTCAAATGAAAATGTGTTTTCTGTCATGGCAGTGAACTACCACACCATGAATAATCCACACTATGCTCTCCACTTCATGACACTCCACTCAGACACTCTATGATACGCCACTTCAATCTACGCCACTGTCAGACAAAACACCACTCCATACCCCTCCATTACACACCATTTATCCCATTCCACCTTACGCCACTCAAATCTACTCCACTGTACCCGAAATCTAACCCACCCAACTTCCCCCACTTCGCTCCAAACTACCCCAATCCAGTCTACCTCACTCCACCCAATTTACCCCCAATCGATTGTGCTCCACCAAATCTACCCCCACCCAACCCCTTCCTAATTTACCTCCAATCACCCTTTCCCCAGTCTACCCCTGCCCCAGTCACTTTTAACAATGCTGAACAGCAGCCACACTGGTGTACAGCATGGCTAAAACACAAGGTCAAAAACAATAGCTCTCGCATAGGCAAGATCTATTGGCTTTGTCAACGTTTCAGCAATTCTTCACCTTAAACAGTTTTGTGCTGGTTTCGATTTTATCCCCCAAACATTCAAATGCCAGGCATTCAGTATAAAAAGGAAGAACTCAGGGAGAAGCATTATTAATGTCACACAAGAAGGTGACGCCATGTTTGCCTAATCAGCGTTTATTCTAGATGGTGTGTTTATTCAAACGGGCTTACAGTCATATTAATTCAAACAGCCTTACAGTCAGAACATGAAGCTTTTGCGGAAGCACTGACGAAAGTAAGTGATGTCTGCGTTTACAGTCAAGGAACAAAAAAGAAAACGCAGGCATAAAAACCGTGAACTAGGAACAATAACAAAACGTGTAGAAACAGCATATGTAAACCGAAACTCACTTGGAAAAAGCAACAAGCTAGAAATACTCTCTGACGCCTAAAAATCTGTAGAAGGAGATTTTGTTGGTTTAAACTGGGAAAGTTTACATATTGTCGGGCTCAGCGGAAGCCCCGCACAATTACTTGGCCAGCTGTGGGATCGACACTGCAATGTGAAGTTTACTCAACGAACGAGGTCGGCGGGAAGCCTTCGGATGCTCAGAATAAGCTTCCCCTCTAGTTCGCAGCACGGGATCTCTGCTTGAAAGAAATAGCCAAAAAAAAGTGGCCGACCGTTAATACGAGGTAGTACACGTGCCCACCTCAAGGTAAGATGATGATCGCCATTCTACCGTATTACGGAGCTAAGCGTATTTATCATTTGAATAACAAATTGAAAGCATACGGCTTTTAAAGTATTTCAAACGCGGTACTCACGTTTTCAGCCACAGTACAGAGTCTATTCTTCAAGACAGTACAAAATCTAACCTCCAAGACGCCTCGCTTTACACAGCTGTGGCATGGCTTGGTGTCAGTATAAACTGCTCTTGCCAGGAAGTGCATATTTTACACTGTTCGAGGCACATACTTAAAAAAATAAAAATAAAACAGTACGGCGACTACAGTAATACATTTCGTAGTTCTTGAAGCCTCTTTCTAACAAGTTGTTCCTGAAGCCGTAGACACCAGTAGTATCCAAGAAAAACAAAGGCTAACCAAAACTGCACGTTCTGCGATACACACATTTATGTGAAAATGAAATACTAGTGAAATTCAATGCACCTCAAAGTACATTTCTTAACTGCGCTTAATACAGAAGTTTGCTTTTTTAGTTATACAGTCAATTTTGGCAGACGATGGAACACATTGTATAACAGTAAACGGATACCTAGTTAGTCAACCATGGCAGCTGGGTCGGATCTACTGCTACCAACTGGCGCAAGTCAGTCACAATCTTTTAGTTCGGACACAAGACCACCTTTAACTCACTTCTTAAATGCCAGATGCCCAGAAGGTGGCCAAATTTCAAAGACCAATAACTGCAGACTGGACCCTGGTCTGAAAAGACTAACAGAATGATTTGTGCCAGTTAAATGATATCTGCATGCTGTGAGAACACACGCAGGATACTGCCCATGTTAGGTGATCAATTTCAGCTCCCTCTCACAGTACCAGCCATCCTCGAATTCTACACGACAACTAAAAGTACTGGCAATGTCTCCCTAGCTTTAGTGTGATCATTAGGAATGCAGAGAACAGTTATTGTACCGACAAATACACTTCAAATCACACACCCACACGGTGTAGATCGCGATCCTTAGCGTCCCACATAGGGATAGTAAGCGCTCCACAAATGCAACAAAACAAGAAATATTGAACTGTGCCAGCTTCACACAAAGGAACAAAGTTGAACAACGTCTACACTACCACAATAGAACCTCCACCCTGTTGAGCATAGACCCGCAGACTGTGTAAGAATTAGGTACTAACCCGTTGGGTGCCGTGGACACAACTAATTACATTCTGGGCAGCACCGCTCGAGTGCACAGGGCGCAACTGTTACATCCTGCACTAGGCCCACTGGGGGGAGCGCTAGTCCCCCCACAGACGCTTCCCACTCACCCCCTCCCAGGGCAGGGATGGAAGGGGAAATCACTTCCCCTTCCACACTTGCCCCCGTGACATCTGATGACGTCAGACCGTGATCGCATGCCGACCTTAGAGGTCGCCTCCCATCGTGCAAGCTAAGCTTCCAGCGCGACCGAGGAGAAACAGATTAGTTTCTCCTCGGTACGGGGGCAGGGGATGTGAGTGAGGCATGAAAAGTAAGGGAAAGGATTGGTGAAAGGAATGGAATAGCGATCGGGCTGCAGGAATGCCACTAGACACCAGGGATTTTTGTTTTGTCTGTTATTGGCATATAAGGGGAGCGGCCCCTTAGGCAAGGGTCGCTCCACTGGGGGCAATTTATTATTATGCCTTTTCTGCCCCCCCCCCCCTTTCAACACCCCTGCCCCTACCCCCCTTGGGGTCAGATCGGCCAATATTAATTAGGCTGCTTTGCCCCCAAGGGGGGCGGGAGGAGCCACTAGACACCAGGGATTCATTTTTTTTGTTTACATTTATTAGGAGAGCGACCCCTTGGGCAAGGGTCACTCCTCAGGGGCAATTAGGCCTTTTCTGTCCCCCCTCGGGGCAAATCGGCCTATATTAATTAGGCCGGTTTGCCCCCAAGGAGGGGGCGGGGGGGAGCCACTAAACACCAGGGATTAATTTGTTTTGTTTACATTTATTAGGGGAGCGACCCCTTAGGCAAGGGTCGCTCCCCAGGAGGCAATTTTTTATTATGCTTTTTCTGCCCCCTGGCGGCAGAAGCCACTAAACACCAGGGATAGTTTTTTGGTTTTTTTTCTTTTTTTTTTCTTAACACATGGGGAGCGACCCCTTAGTTAAGTCGCTCCCCTGGGAAGGCCAATTGTTTTTAGGCAGATCGGCCTATTTTTATTAGGCCTATCTGCCCCCTGCAACAATTTCATAAAAGCTTCTCTCCCCTGGGGGCAAGGTTATTTTAGACCATTTGTGCCCACACTGGGAGCAGATCGGCCTATTTCTGTAAGGCTCATCTACCCTACAGGGGAGCAAAAAGCCCACCAGACAGCAGGGAAGATTTTTTTTCAAAAAAAGAGGGTGGGGGGAAATGGCCATACCCCCACCAATAAATGGGGACGAAGTTGTTCTTCCCACCGGTGACCAAATGGGGCAATTACCCCCAAACCACTCACGGGGGAGGATGGATTTCAGAAAGCCTACTCAATGCCAGGGAATAAAACAAAAAAATTGTGGAGTGGTGGCTACCAACCAGTATGGGCATGGGTATGCCCCCACCCCAACTGAAGTGGGTAACAGTCTTTCAGCTCTCTCCCCGCACATTAAAAGATTTTATCCCCACGGCAAGCAAGAGGAAATTTGATTATTTTGGGGTTTGGTTTTACATTTGGGCCATGAGAGCTTGTCTAACTCCCAAAATCTTCCCACTTGGGATGGTGAGGGCTGCACTTTTTGGACTTTGGGATGCTGCCATCAAGAAAAATCTATGAGACCTAGATCCATCTGAAAACTAAACATCTGGGTGAGTCTAGGACGGTGTGCTTCACATGCATCCTGCACCATTTTCTTACCCACAAAGCTCTGCAAACCTCAAACTTTGCGTCAAATCACACATTTCCCCAACATTTTTTTGTTTCCCTAGATGACTGCTGACCCCAGGACCAAAAAAGCAGGTGCCCCCCCCCTCCCCCACTCCCAAAAACAGGTCGTTTTATATTTGATCATTTTGATGTGTCCACATAGTGTTTTAGGGCATTTCCTGTTGCAGACACCAGGCCTACCCATACAAGTAGGTACCATTTTTATCGGGAGACTTGGGGGAATGCTGGGTGGAAGGAAAATTGTAGCTCCTCTCAGATTCCAAAACTTTGCAGCACTGAAATGTGAGGAAAAAGTTATTTTTTTGGCCAAATTCTGAGGTTTGCAAAGGATTCTGGGTAACAGAACCTGGTGAAAGTCCCACCATCCTGGGTTCCCCTAGGTGTCTACTTTTCAAAAATGCACAGGTTTGCTAGGTTTTCCTAGATGCCGGCTGAGATAGAGACCAAAAACCACAGCTAGGCACTGTGGGGAGACTTGGGGGAATGCTGGGTGGAAGGGAATTTGTGGCTCCTCTCAGATTACAGAAATTTCTATCACTGAAATGTGAGGAAAAAGTGTGTTTTGCCAAATTTTGAGGTTAGCAAAGGATTCTGGGTAACAGACCCTGGTGAGAGCCCCACAAGTAACCCCATCCTGGATTCCCCTAGGTGTCTATTTTTTAAAAATGCACAGGTTTGGTAGGTTTCCCTACGCGCCGGCTGAGATAGAGGCCTAAATGCACAGCTAGGCAGTTTCCAAAAAACAGGTCAGATTTCAATGTAAAATGTGATGTTGTGTTTCCTGTCGCAGGCATTAGGCCTACCGACGCAAGTGAAGTACCATGTTTATCAGGAGACTTGGGGGGGGTGGGGAGGGGGGGGGGGGGACAGAATAGAAGAACAAGTGTTATTGCCCCTTGTCTTTCTCTACTTTTTTTCCTTCCAAATGTAAGGCAGTGTGTAAAAAAAGGCGCCTATTTGGGATATGCCTTGTAATTCACATGCTTGTATGGGGAACCCGGAATGCAGAGATGTGCAAATAACCACTGCTTCTCTAATCCTTATCTTGTGCCCATTTTGGAAATACAAAGGTTTCCTTGATAACTATTTTGCACTCAAAATAATTCAGTTTGCAAGGGATTATGATATCTTGTCGTGTAGGCAGGTCTTTAAGTGAGCAGGTTCCTGCTGGTGCTCAGCACTGGCAATTCTAAAAAGCAGGTACTGAGACGGGTCCCTGTCAGACTCTCCATTTTTGCTCTCACCCTCCGGGTTCCTAAAATAAAAAGTTGTCACTGCAAGTCTGAAGGTCTGCCCGCTGCCTCCCGGTAGCAACATGAAAATAGAGAACATGCAGTGTTCCAAAAAATGTGTTGATATAGTTGCAAATTCATTTCAGTTGCAACAATTGGGGAACTCATTTGTGTAAACTTTGAACTGACTAGGGAATAAATACAAATGTAAAGCTTGTTTGCATAGTTATACATATTTCAATGCCATACCAAATGACGTTTTTACAAATAAGCAACATGGATACTTCAACTAGAAAGAAAATGCCCTACAAAATGGTTTTTGCTCATGGAAATACTGAAACTAGCATTGTACTTTGTTAGAAAAGAGAAGGGAGAAGAGCAAAGCTTGCGTGGTAAAATTTAAAATGAGTAATGACTAATAATAGACTGAGACATTTATGCGACTATTTGGGACATCAACACGGGAGAATAGAACTGACAAAAGAAAATGCATCAAAATTATAATTTTCATTTTATTCATGATGATTTTAAAAAGCAGCATATAATTAAATATTACATCACAAGGCAACTTTTCGTGGTGCATCTCCAAGCTGTAATTCAGGCACAATATCCTGAAGCACTATGGCATGGTATACATTAATTTTGGACATTTAAAAGATGCAGAGCTTTTATTTTGGGCATTTGAAAGATGCAGAGCTTTTATTTTGGGCATTTGAAAGATGCAGAGATTGTTGACTGGTGGAGACTAGAGAATGAGGATTTCAGTGTTACTGGTTGTATTACATACCTGGATGCAATGACAGAAGCAGCAAAATACCAGTTGGGTGGCACACTATGCTAAGCACAGATTTATAGCCTATGTTTTTTAAGCCACGCCCTTAATTACATTGGCCACACCACTTTGAGACCCACCAGTTTTTTCATCCCAATTAAAGCTCTGCGTATAGGCCTAGCATTGTTTGAGCTTTCCTACTGCTGCAGTATTGTTTTTCGGTTAGAGCTACAGACTTGCACATCCCAGAATGTAAATGAACAATAACGTGAGCTAGTCACAAATAGCAATGTAGAGCTTCGGCCCTCTGCCTTCAATTACAAAGCTGCTCTGAGATGAACGCTGGTCCATACCTCCTCAACATTTGTCTATCAAAGATTCAGGTCTGTGCCAGAAACACAGAAGCACATTGATAATGCACTATTGTATTTTTTAATTCAGTTCTCATTTGACAGGTCCAAACTGTCTTTTCCCAGATACACCTTATACATTGGCAGAAAGTTGTTGGTTAAACAAACACCTATGAATAAAGTAGTCATAATTTCTGTAACAGCTCCTTCGTTATTTGAGCCACTGCATGCCGAATGGAACACAAGAAGATTGACACTGTAGATATGCAAACCGGATTTTATCGCAAATGGAGCCGCGATAAGGATTTTTATTTTTTTTTATTACAAAAATGGCTAGGATGGTGAATACTGCATAAAAGCATGTGTGCTGAAAAGCGTGCTGTGCAGGAGTTAAGCTTTTTTCGGTCCTCCAGTTTTAGGGCCAATTCATAGATAAATGTACGCGCTTTAGATAGCGTATTCGCATATATGAACAGGGGCTCAGCATTTCACTGAGCCAGCTCACCTGTTCATCATAGAGCATATCTCTCTCCCAAGAAGCTGATCTCAGAGAGGTACAAACAAACTCACTGGAGGGAGCTGGGCACCCTTCGAGGGGTTGAGGAAGGTTCTGTTGGCTCCACCACAGGCAGGCAACCTAGAAGTTCTCCATTAATAAAAGAGGATGTTGTCCGATGGCTACACTGTGAGCTCCGGAATGGAGTGAGAGTAAGGACTTCCACATGCTAACAGCACATCCATTTATTTAAAAAAAAACTAACTTACGGTCATCAGCACACCATCTTATAAAGAAAAAGAAAAAATAAATCAGACTGAGCATCACCAACTCCATATAATAAGCACTGGCCTGCCTTCAATTATACATGGAAATAATATTTGTTAATGCCTTTAGTTGAGTTGCTTTGCTTCTCCTAGATGTCGCTTCCCAACCACTATGCAGTTCCAACTCTGACAAATACTAGTCAGTATTAGGAGTGTCTTACCTGAGCAGACAATATGAAACACCTTCACAAGTGTCTAAACTTCTTGGTTTCCTTACAAAATGGTTCACTAGGGGTAGAGCAAGATGGAGCCAGAGACAGACTCTCTTTGAACGAGCTCTGTCCCGGCGAGATCCTGAGGTGATATCCGCATGCCTCCCAGTCCGGCCCCGGTGCTGCAGGGAGACTGGTGAGCCACCACCAGAGCAGTGGGGGCAGAGGCGGGCAGTCCTGCGCCGTTGGGCCGGGCCTGACCGGCCATCTGACCCCGGCAGCCTGCACGGCTCCTCGGCCTGCGACACCTCAGACACAGGGCCGGGTCAGAGGAGACCCACCTGGAGACAGAAGAAGGGTCTCCTGTGTCAAAGGAGACTGGGCGCCCCACCCCAGGTCCGAGCAGGCGGGTGAAGATGTGGATGGTATGAGGAGGCCGGTGCGAATTTGAAGAAGGACTGGCCCAGTGGTGTTTGTGAGGGCCACGCCCTGGGAGGAAGAGAAGGAGTATGGCACCCAGTGGTCTGTAACACGGATTATAGCGCCTGCGATGGAGTAAAGTTGGGAGAACCCAGGTTCATCAGTGAGCTCTTTCCCCCTTCCTTGGGGACCTTGATACCCCTTAACACAGTGAAACCTGGGTGGACACGGCTCTACTAGGCTGGATCTCTTCTGGGGAGATATCCAGGACCGCACATTGATTACTGGGTCTCCGGTGTGGCCTGGTGTCCTGGGGCTGCAGCAGCTGGAAAATGCAGTTTGAGAAGGATTCACCGTGGGATGACTCCCAGTGTCTCTGAAGGGGGTTGCGATATAAGTGACAGAGAGCGAGAGAAAAGGACCCAAGCTGCCCTGACAGGGTCATATGGACTGCTATAAGTGGGTGGTGACCCTACCGCCACCGGCACTAGAACCTCCAGCGGTGGCAGATAATGCTGGGCTTCTGTCAGTAATTCAGTCCTCCAGAGAGGCCCTGGAGGGGGGTGTGTGGGAGAGGTGTGCTCAGAGGTTTCCCTCCTGCGTCAGGACCTCTGGAATGTGGCAGAACGTGTCATATCGGCAGAGACATCGAACCTTGAGGACACTGTCCGAGGTCTCCCCAAGGAAATGGCAGAGACTAGGGTCCTTAAGAATATCACGTGGAGGCTGGAAGATGCAGAAAACTGGGCCTGCAGGAATAATTTGAGATTTGTGGGCTTTCCGGAAGGAGTTGAAGGTAAAAATGTGGGCCAATTTCTAGATGCATGGCTACGAGTCTTGCCGCCTGAGAAGTTCTCGACCTGTTTTGTGATTGAACGTGCCCATCGCGGTGTGGGGGAAGAAGGACTCCTTAGGGATCCCACTAGACCAATGATTGCCCGCTTTCTACATTTTCAGGACTTGGATATGATCTTAACAGAAGTTCACAAATTGGGGGAAGTCAGTCATGCAAATTCTAAAATTATGATTTTCCCAGAATACACTAGAGTGGTTCAGAGGCAGTGTTGCACATTCGACTCCGTGAAGGCTAGACTCCGTAGCCTCCAGCTATAATACATGCTCCTCTTCCCAGCAAAATGAAAGGTCCTGTTCCAAGGAAAAACACTCTTCTTCCAGACACCGGAGGAGGCCTTGGAGTGGCTCGAGGAGCAACCCCAGCTGTCCGGGAAGGGGAGTCAAGGGTCCGACTGTAGGCCCAAGGACAGCAGGGGCGCAGGATCAAAGGATTGGTCGCGTCTCAGGCGAAGGGGCCGGAGAAGACAGAGAGGGGATGAAGACACGCCGTGGCAACTGACACGAGCAACATGGGGTAGAGCAGTTTCATCTGACTTGGAGGGAAGCCGGAACATGGTCACCCGGAAGAGGGACAGAAGGGAGGACGTTGCTATGGGGGTTGGGATGGCTGACTCAGGCGCCGACACTGGGGCGGAATCCGAGACTCCTCATCCATTGATAGCAGCAATCACTCCCATAGAAACTGAAGAAACAGTCCCAGGGGCCGAGGGTGGTGTCAAGACTGTGGAGGCAGCATTGTGATAAGGGGCTGAAGGAATGTGTACTGGTTCCTTCTGCTCCCACCTTTACATTTTTCTGTTTTGAGGATTGACTCTGGGAGCCTTACTCTCTTCTACGGTTACCCTTGATTTGGTTTGAAGTTCTGAATTGAAGGGATAAGAAGCGGGGGTCTACAGACCTCTCAACTCCTGCCGAGATGGTGTAAGGGGTTTAGTACTCACAGGGGAGGTGGGAAGGGGGATGGTATTGACATCTGTTTTGAGGGGGTTTGTTCTTTGCCTGTTTTTGTTTAGTGTAAATAAGCCACAGACACATGTGCCTAATAGGTTTCTCCTAGTGAAGGTATCCTAGATACGGGGTCCCCCCCTCACCCCCCACCCCCACTTACTACATTTTTTCCTTGATCAAAAATGTCCTGCGCAGGTGATTCAGGGCCTTCCTGGGTGGAAACACAGGCCCTCTGTCTTATCCTGGAATGTGAATGGGAATGGGGGTAAGGTTAAGCATTGTTTGGTGTCTCAATATTTAAAGAGGCTGCACCCGGATATTTTGCTTTTGCAGAAGACGCATCTTAAGGACACAGAGTGTAAATTCCTGGGTAGAGGGCCCAATGTTATGCTGGCACACCCGGGCTTTACTTCCAGTTCTAGGGGGGTGGCAATTCTGATCCACAAGTCCCCTCCCTTCTGCCTCACAAGGCAGTGGGCTGACCAAGCAGGTAGATTCGTGGGGGTGCAGGGGTTTTTGAAGCAGACAGGAAGTAGTGTTTTTCAGTGCTTTTGCCCCGCCCAGACTCCAGGTTCGCTTGCTCGAGAAACTAACAGAGATTTTACTGGAGGCGGACTCCATGTGCTGGGGGGCGATTTTAATGATGTGAAGGAGATGGATCTGGAACGATCTGGGGTGTCCGGGGGGGGGGGGGGGGGGGGGGGGGTCTGCATCCCCCCCATTGTATCACTTCACAGCAGCCTTGGGATTGTTGGACCTGTGGCAGTGTGCCCACCCCACTGACAGGAAATACTCTTACTTTTCAGGGGGCCCATAAGGTCTTTTCTAGACTGGATTATATTTTCACCCCAGCAGAGGAGGTGGAGACTATCCACCAGGCAGATTACCTGGCCTGGGGCTTGTCTGACCACTCTCCTCTGATGGTGCGGTTGGGGGTAGAGGAGGGGGAACCTGGACAAGGAGATTGGAGGCCTGGGACCAACAGGATCGAGAGGTGGCTTATGGGCTTTGAGTAGACACGGAGCCATATTTTTTAGAAAAACTTGGGGTCGGTCAAGTCTCCTGTGGTTCTCTGTGAGGCATATGAGGCAGTTATCCAGGATAGAACTCAGAACTTAGCGGCACGGAAGAGAAGCAAAGTGTCGGAAACCTTGAAAAAGTATGAGCGACAGCTTCTGGAGTTTGAGGAGGCTTTGGGATGTGTACCTGCCCCCTACCGCCGTCTGCCAACTGGAGCTAGTGAGGGCTGAGTCCAGGGAAGCGGTGGAAAGGGAGATTAAAATCCAGCTGTGCACCGCCCAACACCAGCTATATGAAACAGGAGATAAAGCAGGGAAACGCCTGGCCTGGCTGGGAAGGAAGGAAATGGAAGCGAGGTGGGTAGATGAGATTGTGACCCCGGAGGGAGATAGGGTATCCTCAAATAAAGACACTGCAGAGGCCTTTGCCAATTACTATTGTAATTTATACAAGGCACGCCCTCTGCAGGATGCCCACCGGATTAGGGAATACTTACAGGGTATAATCGTCTCAGTGCTGGACGCGGAGGCTCGGGCAGTTTTGAAAGGAGATGTTACCTTGGAAGAGATTAAAACGGCCACGACGAGGCTGCGCTCTGGGAAAGTCCCAGGCCTAACGGATTCCCAGAAGAGCTCTTTAAAAGATTTGGAGATCTCTTGGCTCCTTATTTCCTTAATATGTTCCTGGAGGCGAGAAGCCAAGGAGCCTTTCCTTGGGGCTTGAGGTGGCCCGAGATAGTTGTGATTCACAAAGAAGGAAGGCCTAAAATGTCCTGTGCATTCTATAGACCGATTTCCCTCCTCAATGTAGAGGTGAAGGTTTTAGCCACAGACTTAGCAACACGCCTCTACAGTGTTATCACTCCCCTAGTCCATAGAGATCAATCCGGCTTCAAGCCAGGACACTCCACAAGATAGAATTTGAGTCGCACACATAACTGGATACCTACTATCCTATAACACCCAGACCCACACACATTTTTGGCCTTGGATGCTGAAAAAGCCTTTGATGCGCTGCATTGGCCATTTCTGGAAAGTACCTTGGAGAGATTTGGATAGGGCCCCAGATATCGGGAGTGGGTGAGACTGCTCTATTATAACCCTGTGGCAGCGGGTAGGGTGAATGGGACCCTTTCATCTGAGCTTCCCAATACAAGGGGCACTTGGCAGGGGACATGTCCCCTCTGTTTGCCCTCACAATAAAATCACTGGCATGCATGATCCGTGTTCATCCCAAGTTGCATGGGTTCAAGCTGAGAGAGGAGGAGATTGAGGAGGAACGCATTTCCTTGTATACTGATGGCATACTTTTATATGTGGCAAGACCCCTAGAATCTCTTTTGAGACTTTTCCAAGTATTTGCAGATTATGGGAGCTATAATGGTTACCAGATTAACTGGGATAAATCTGTGTTGTATGCCCTGCAGGAGAATACGGTTCTCCGCTCCCTCAAAGACATTTGCAATATTCGAGTGAGGGATTCAAATATCTTGGTATATTCATGACACATAAGGCAGATCTTTGCTACACTCGTAACTTGGGAATGGTGACGAGAGCTTGTCAAACTGATATGGCGCGTTGGAGAGGCCCCCCACCACTCACTCTGATGGTTTGTTTGGCTATGTTTAAGATGATCCCTCTCCCGAAATTGCTATATGTCTTACAAAATACATATTACCGGATCACCCTGGAGTTCTTCCAGACCGTGGCACGAGATATACAGCTCTTTCTGTGGGAGACACGAAACATCCTCGTTTTGCACTTAAAAAACTGCAGCATAATCAGTATAGTGGGGGCATGTCCCTGCCGGATTTGGAGGCATATTATTGGGCGGCTCACCTGATTAATATTAATGGATGGATGGATGAATGGCTGACCCAGGGGACCACCCTACTTTTTGGCAGGAGAGACAGCAGTGGGATGGGGAAATCATGTCTCCACTATTTATAGAGAGCTGGGGAAGACGCGCCTTTTACCAGCTACCTAGGTGACTCTCAGGGTGTGGGCTAAAGTTACTAATGTACTGGGATGGTTGCACAGGCCCACCAGGGTGGCCTCCCTGTGGGAAGGATGCTAGTTGCTGGAAAACAGTAAGCTGCCGGACTTTGACCCTTGGGATCGCACTGGAATCGCCAAGATGGGAGATGTGCTGGACGGGGGAAGATCTCATGCCCTTCAAATCACTTCAGGCCGAATATGAGCTTAACATGACGCAGTTCTTTCAATTTCGTGATTGAGGCATACATGAGGGCAGAGGGCCTCCAGTGGGAGGGAATACAGTAATATGCTGCACTTGAAGGCAGATTGCTGATGGAGAATTTAGACATTACAATAGTGTTCATGGTGTATGGGACCATTAACAACATGCCTGATACACTTTGCAGATTACGCAGTCGTTGCGAGTCCAATATAGGGGAACTGGAAGACATAGATTGGGAAGCAGCACTGATATTCCAACAAGTAGTATCCATTAGGTCACAGCTGAGGCTAATTCAGTTCAAGATCCTGCATAGGATTTACTATGATAGACAGCGTCTACATACTATGGGAGGGCACAGCACCCGAACTGTCTTAGATGCCAGGAGAATTTTTCTTAACTTTTTGCATACCATTTGGGTATGCCCTGTTATACAGGAATATTGTTGGGGAATTGTGGGAAGTGCTGTCAGAGCAGATCACACTTGGCCCCAAATGTATTCTTTTGGGAATCTACAACTACGTCGACTTGCCCCGGGCTAGGCTTATATTCTGCAGCCTCTGGGTAGTGGGGGCTTAGAGGGATATTGCCCGTCTTTGGGGATCGGAGCTCTACCCAATGGTGGACACATGGAGAAGAGAGATGGATTTATGGTGGCACAGAAGGTAACATATGCCATCAGAGGCTGCCCTCGAAAGTTTGGGAGGGTTTGGGAGGCCTGGATGTTGTACCACTCACTAGATGTGTAGAAATGTGTTAATTATTGATCCACCGGACTGTGCTGCGGACCACAAACTGCTGACTACTGCGAGGCACAGGGACTGGGATGCCTATAATTGGGGGAAGAGACCAATTACTGCTATGTTTGAATATATGGGGTATTTTGCTAAATGAATTCTTTCTTGCACATCAGTTTACATTTGGAACCCGAAAAGGAAAAGAAATCCAACTAGTAAATATTATACTATTCTGAGTTTCCAAATTTATTCAGATAAAAACGGTATCCAGCTATTGTGGCTGGGCCTAGCAGCCACGACAGGAAAGGATGAAAACTGACAGTTCCTGGTCTGGTCAGTTCCTGTTGTGGGCGAAAGGCCCACCCAGACACATGGGGTTACCATTTTTATTCAGTAGAGGTGTGCTAAGTGGTCGGATTTTTTGGATCCCGCAGCTTCCGCAAGTTTCCCTCGCGGAAATAGGAGGTAAATGTTTGATTTTAGCCACAGTTTGACATTTGCACGCCACTGTTGATAAGAAACCATAGCAGGATCTATACACGCTATAGCACCCTTATAATAATTTGGGTCTTCAAGTTTCAGAAATGCCTAGGGATTTTGGGGTTCACTGGGTACCAGCTGACTTCGAGCCCGAACAGTGCTGCCACTCATAATCGCTAGTCAGAGAAAACACGAGTCACCCCCCTCTTCACCAGTCCACATGTCAAAACTACATCCAAAGGTACCCAAACAGCCATGCTTGTCATCGGAGTGCTCAAGGCTACATATGTTAGTGCTTTGGGGGGTCGGGATAGACCTGATGCTTAGGCAAGAGAGGGCCATGCTATATTTTTATCCTAAAAATAAACAAATATCTCCATCTCTCCTTGGTACCTAGTGGGTTTCCTGCCTCCTGCCAAGGGCATATTGGTGGTAAGAACCCCAATCTGCTCCCCGGGTGTGGAAGGCGGGCGGGGCAGAAAGACTATTAAGCCTGTCTTAGGTAACGGCATGGCCAATGTCTAGGTGGGCCACCCACCAGTTAATGGCAAGGTCTATTTTCACTTTGTTTGCTGTGATGACAGCACACTGTGGGAGTATGCTCATCAGGCAAAGTCACTGTTTCATAAGGCATTGCATCTGAATAAGCTTATGCAGTTCTCTATTGACAGGAGGACAGCAGATTTTCCAATGGCTGCTCGGGTGCTCAGTCATGGCCAGAGGACTACGGCTGTCTCGTCCAGAAATCTAGAAAGTACCTCAGTAATACGTCTATTATCTAACTTCAGTTATAAGTCCAGCCCATGGTAGTGGAGCCACGGTCTAACCTTTAAATTCAAATTCCAACCATGCAGGTTGGCAGGTATGTCCACTTTTAGGAAAGTACAGCTGTTGGTGAGCAGGACAAGTTTTGTCCTACTCCCATCATGCACTGAGAGGTCTGGTGGCTACGAATAGTGATCACAGGAGGACTACCATGGTGAAAACCATATATACCTGACCTAGACATCTCTTAGAAACATAAGAGGAAATGGGCAGTAGTAGTCTTTTTTTATTATTTTCAGAAGAATCGACCCTCCAACATACATTCAGCATTTACACAGAAAGATGTTCAATTTCCTCTATAGGTAGATATTGGTATTCGGTTCACAAAGCACAGTTATCGCCAACACTGGCATTCATAACAAAAGGGGGTCCATGTTACCACAGGTCACTAGAGGTAGACACACATGGAGTAGGAGGGATGAGTTTGCATTTTTTCTGGTGCTACTAGTAAACCCTAAAACTATGGCACCACCACACTGAACAAAGATTGCAGTAAGGTGGTTGGCCGAGACATCCTCTTGAGACGTATCAGTTGGGTAGACCAGTTTCAGGCCTTTCCAGACCAAGTAGAGTTTGAACAATGGGTGTTCCTTTAGATTAAGGCCCCCTAAAAACACAGCTAAAGGGAAACCAGGGGCAAATTGCAGGCACAAAAGGAAAACAACAGCAGAATAGGGCAGTAAGGACTCATTGTTGTGTTATTTTGCCCTTGCCTGGGAGTAGGGGTATTTACATTAAATATTCACCATATTTCTCCAAAAGGCACACTTTTTGCTCATAGCATGTGTTCCAGTACAGCTGCACTGCACTCCATTTAATTTCTTTAAATCAGGCCAATACTTTCAAAATTTTCAAGAAACAGAGAACAACATATACACATAAGTATAACTCTTTGTCCGGTCTGTGTGATCAGCTTGTCAGCTCAGGTCAGTGGCATTAGCTGCTTCATTTACCTTGAGGTCTACCTGATCTAGATGGGGTTTAAGGTAAAAATATATATATTTAAGTATTTACAGTATGGATTATAACAAAAACTGCCACTTTTTAAAACGTATCATTTTACTAACTTCATGGAAGACAATTACTTTTTTTTACTGCTTTAAAAAAAAATATATATATATATTTTTTTTTAATTTTTATTTTACCCACAGCTAAGGAGTGTTGAAAACAGTTGCACATGCATACTGACCAAGGGACACCTGTGATAGCAAGCAATACATGGGTGAAGGTATCCAAGAGGGATCCCTTGCACTCAACCTATTAGCTATGGACATTTGGGAGAGGAAACCAGATGCTCTGAAAAGCATTCATCCTAATACAATGGGATTTGTGCAGGAAGTTGGTGTCAATGGGAGGAAAGTGCCTGCACTGACGGACACTGGAGCCTTCTGCACTATCGTAGAGAGGAAGCATCTTAAGCCCGAGGTGATACTCCCTGGACCAAGAAAACAGGTGTGGTAGCCAGTGGACAGGGCATGGAGTATCTGCTTTCTGGCTCACTTAATTTTCTCTGAATCCATATTCACAAGGGCAATTCACTAACTTTCTCTCACATGAATACTGGGTGCTCACGTATTTGTAGTTGTGAGGGGACTTTATTACACCTCTAACTGGCAAAGCACTAATGTGCTGTTTAGTCAAAAAGAGAACAAGGAAAGCAGAGCAATAAAATGAATGAATAGCAGGCCTCGAAAAACCATAAAAATGTTACTACTCCTGCAGGTCAAGTAACTTGAGTAATCTACTCGACCATAACTGTAATGTTCTTGACCAGTAAATGTGTCTCAAATTCTGTGATCCTAGGCAATTATTTTAGTTTACAGGGTTGCCCTTTTCTTCATTGTCATGAGTGTTTCTTCAAATATGTGAGCTCGGCATTTTTGCTGTACAAAAAGAAACTTCTTTATTTGATTAAATAGACTAAACCTTTGCTCCATGTAAAAAAATAATTAAGTCCACATATAGGGGACACTGGATTTGTTACTTGCCTCTTACTTTACTAATACCATTCCTACCAGGGCATGAGTGTTTCTAGGTTTATGTTTGAACACTCACTTTTAATAAATATATTACTAAGGCATGATGTGGTAACACACTGTCAGTTACAGATAAAAAAAAAAAAAATCAAAAAACCTTCCCATTAACTTGCAGCTTTACTAAAAACTATATAATGTATTAATCTATGAAAATTTGGTTTCAGAAAGTATGTTTATTCTTTGCACATAACCAAGTAAAGTTTTCTGATTTGTTTTCATCCTTTTTAAATATTTTTTCATCACACAGAAGTACAAGCAATGGGCGTTTAGAACTACTGAAATACGTTTTGAAATGTCTGTACAGTTGACTTAGCTATTTAAATGTGTGTTAGGAAAAACGAGACAAAATCCTGGAACTCTGCAGTCCTAAGAAAAATCAATTATAAGACAAACTGACTTTTGATCTCTATATCTGAACACAGAGCAATAGTGACAACAACAAGATTTAAAGGCTCTTTATTTCCCCTTCACTTTCTGACTGAACAGAAACCTGTTCTTTGCCAGAAGGGGCGAGGTGGTCCTAATAGCTCCACCAGCTAAAACGGACCCGCAAGTGGGAGAGTATATTTTTCTAGGCCGGAATAGAGTTTAAAAGGTTTCCATGGGGAGACAGACTGTCTCAAAGAAAGGTGACTCACCGTTTCCCTTACCACCCTACATGTTAATAAGGTATCACCTTAATAAGGTAAGACCTATCTTGTGGGGGCTAGTAGTCAACCATATGGCAGAGCAGGTTAACTCAATACTCAAACTTTCTTTAACAATTCCTAAACCACTCAGTGATTATGGCCTTACTCAGTTTCACCAATATTGTCACAAAAACAGGTAGTGAGCAGATTATCAGTGAGAAAGAAGATGGCATCTGAAAAGAAAAAAGAAAAAGAAAAAAAAAAAAACCCTCACAACTGGTCCACCAGTAAAACATATTACAAGTGTGTCTTGCTCTAAACATACTTTGGGACCAAACAGACTAAATGCAAAGGCAGCAAAGGTCAGAAGCAGGACAAATAGGTTACAGTGGAAGGAGGAAACATCAATGTAGGTTAGATGCAAAACAGTTTCAAATCAGTGGTAACATACGGCACGAGAGTGAGGGCATAAACAGTCCAGAGCAATGTCACTGCCCCTTAGCTCTGCAAACATACGATTTTGACAGGGTGTTCCTACCCAGATATTTAACTGCTATGTATGAGTGAGGCAAGTGGTGCAACACAGCCTGCTCAGAAAAAGCAATCCAGTCAACCACCATAACAGCAAGAGCACCCAGAAATAAGCCTTCTACCCCAGACAACACACTCAGTCTCAACCACATCCAAACACCAAAGTCGCTACTTCTTGCTCTACTTTGCTAACAAGACCTGTATGTGTATGGTCTTTTTGGGGCTAGTAATGTCCTTATGTATTTAAACAATGTAATTCGAGGTACCACTCCAACCTGGTGTTTCGCCCATCTCAATGATATTCCACTCATGTTTTTTTGTTTTTTTAATACCCAAAGCACATTTTAAAACAACGTAAATACATCTATCACAGTCCTTTAATACTTGGCTACAATAAAAGTCAGCTCTCTTTCTTCATTTAGAAATCAACATAAATATCAATATGTAACAAGAACAAGCAGTGGATTAAGTCCTACAATATCGCCCACCTACCTACAGACCAAATATTTTATGAGTCTGTTGACTCATTTAACTAACACCTTCCCTGCAGCAATCTATGTTTTCCACCGTGCTCAAAGGTTCGAATCCCAGTGGGTTCACTCAACCTTGCATCACATCAAGATCAATAAAATACGTACCACTGAGTTAACTAACAATAAACAACAACAATACAACACCAAGAAAGCCATCTAGTGAAAGTGCACTTTACAAATCACATTATTTCAATCCTCCTCCACTCTACCCAACAGGACAGTAGGTGGAGGTATAAAGATCACTCTATATTCAAACTTATACAAGACAGGACATACCACAGAGTGCTATATATGGCCCAGAAAACCTGAAACCTATCGACCCATTAACTTTAAGACTCCAATCTATGAATGGATCACTGGAATTGGCACTCCAACGGCTGACACAGCTACAAAGACAAATTGTGCAAAACACAAAGTAAATTACCTTCAAAGTGGAAGGTTTAATAAAATTCCATTTAATTCTTGTTTTCACCTTGTAAAGCACTATCACAATTGGAATGTAACTCCTCTTCTGAGACACCCCTTTCGCCAGTAAGATTAGATAGAATCTGCAAACAAAAACCCTGTCAATGTGTTCAATACAAATTCCAATTACACCCTTAAAGAAAATCTCACGTAGCCATCGATGCTTTAAAGGATACCTGAGATTCTGTCAATATGTTCTGGTGGCGAGAGCCTAGAACGATAATACCACTACATACTACTGACTATTTATAAACAACACACCACAAAAGGAATTGCTTAAAGTCACTAAAATAATATGCACAGTCCTAAGAGCCGGAACTCTCGGGGTACTCGAGCCAGCGTTTCACATACCACGAACGCCATTATGCCAACTCATGCCCAACATCTGATCCGCATAGGGAGCCACTAGATCAGACGAGAACGGTTGCAGAACAGGGTTACTACGCTGAATGCACACTCACAAAAATAAGGCAGGCTCTTGATCCACTGCGCTCATACCAAGATGCATACAAAATAAAATGCGCTGTCCACTGCCCTACCCTGAAGCTTCCCTACACTCACTCACGGTGGGCATCCATTAAAAAGAGAGGTTCGGCAACACAGCCTGTCTTCCATCGGACTGTTGCACAGCTGGGTCAGGCGAAGTAAAAATGAACACAGGTGTCATCTGCTAGGCTTGCTCGGGTTGGGCATTTAAAGAGTGCAATAAAATGAAGAAGCCTGTGTTCCGCGAGATTTTTGGCAGGTTAAAAAAAGAAAACCAGAACAAGTATGAATGAGGATGACAACTACTCGATGCAGTACATTTTGTCTAAAAAATAATTGGTATTTCAGCGTTCAAAGTGACACAAGAAAGTGTATTTTACCGAGACTTGGGAAAACAGTACAATGTTCTTAAGTAGTTTATTGTGGTCCTAAATTCCCAGTGCGATGCCGGACGTGGAGGTGTTTTCAAATGCGAGACAAAACGGCCATAACCAAGGCAAATTTGTAACGCCTCTGGAAACGGAAACACACAAACGAACATGACTTGGAAACTGCAATCCCTTTAACCAAAATTAAAAACAGCATATATACTAGCAATATTTTAAACACAACAACCTTTTAAAACTGGCAAATCGTAAATGTGGTGGCATGTTGCTCTAGTACAACTCAGTAGAGCGTTTAAGGCTCCAACTAGGGCAAGTAGTGTCAGAAATGCATAAGTGTTCCTCAGCACAACTATCTCGTGAGAATCAGAAGGTGAGTCAATAGAGGTGGGCAAGCCACCTAGTTCATAGGGAGAAAAAAGCTTAATGAGGAACTCCTGGCATGCATTTAAGAAAGATGTATTGCTAGGGGCTAGGAATGTGTTGACATTGGTAGTGCAAGAGACAAAGGCACTTTATGGTGTGCACTATGAATGGTTGGGATTTTAGTTTGCAATTCTCGCACCGGACACCCTAAATCATGTCCCCCAAGGTGAATTTACAAACAAAGCTATTTAAGAAGCCAATATCTCAATCAAGACAATAACAGAGTAGCAAAACAATGTTGTCAAAGAGCTTAATCTGATGTTTTATCTGAAAGAGAATTTAGCAAAGTGCAGCTTGTGAGCAGGTGTAGGAAAAACTTAATTGTTCTATTTAAGCTGCTACTTCGGAAGGAGTTCAATGAGAAAAACTCATTTCAGATTGAACATGTGTTCGTATACATCCTGCTAGTCATATGTTCTTAGAATGATGCCGAGTTTTTTTTCTTTTTTTTTTCCATTCCATATGTACCCTTTGGGGAGCAGAAATTAGGCAACACTGCTAAGCTCAGATCTTAAAAAATAAAATTAAAAAAAAACTCGACATTCCCATGGGACCCCTAGTCAAACCGCAGACCGGCTCACGCACCTGAAGTTGTGCCACACGAGTAGGTAATAACAAACAAGGTCAATGTACAGATGTGAACTACAGGAGCAGGGCCAGTACTCCAAACCCTTCTATGGTTTCTAGTACTGTGGTGCGAGGGGGGGGGGGCTATTAGTCCAGTGCCCTATTCCGTAGAACAGCCAACCCCACCACAATGTAACCGATTCAGAGACAAATGTAACAATGCTTCCACCACACACTGCCTGTTCCTTGCATTACCAATAGGTACAGTTTAGATATTGTCACGAATGCATGATGGCCATCGCGATCAGTTAAAAAGACAGTTTGAAAATCACTATGAAAGGTGAGAATGTCAAAGCCTGGGAAACTGCTCACATTTGTAGATGAAAAGTCTGTGAAATCGAACGTTTCATGTATTGCAATGTATACACTTTCTTTTTGCTGATTCAATAAAAGGTATCACCAACTGCATGCTGAATCCCTTTTCAGCTATCACGCATATAATCATATTCAATCTAGACAAAAGTTTATGTGCCTCGGCCTCAACCCTTAGGAGTCCACGGTATGACACACTCAATCTATTAAAATACATTTAACAAAGACTCATATCAGCACAACAAAGAAAAATGTGACTGCATCGGGTAAGAAAGCAAGCTCCAGAGCCAACCTGTACTAAGTAATTCAGAAATAGTGGCTGAAACTTCAAACCAAGGCATTATATAACTCATATTTAGAAGCATATATAGTTTACCATGTCTCCAGGGGTCTTTGGGTTCCACAGCACCAGAAACAATGTCGTCGTCTGACGGGAAAGTCACCCGCTTTGGCCCATGCTTGTTTTTACCATTTTCATCTTCGGTTGCTTGGGAAAAATGAGCAGACCCTTGCCCCGGTATTTCCTTTCCATTGGCTTGTAAGTCAGGAAGAGAACTTTCAGCGGCAGTCGCACCCAGAGACAGATCCAAAGAGTTGTTAGTGTCACAGGCATCCACCACAGATTCAGATACTGCAGGGGGAGTATCAGGAGTGCTTACCTGAGCCGAACTATCAACGGCACCATCCGCCGAAGATGTGTCCGATCCCAAACTACCCCCCTCGCTTATGTTTGTGTCCAAAATATCATCAGTTGTTTCAGTGTCCACATTAGATGCACTGGTCGAAGAGGACCCATGAAGGACGTTGGCCTCGTGGCTCTGATTCTGTCCAGGTTCTTGGCTCCCAGTGGCTGTGCCTCCAGGATCTGATCCAGAACTACTCATGCCTGACTTGTCAGTGCTTAAAACAAATGAGAATGAAGCATCAGAGCTCTGGTTTAGGGGGGGCTCTCCGGGACCCGGAGACACAGAGTGATCAGCATCATCTCCCTGGTGAGGAGGACATAACTCGAAAACTTCGTCCTCACTCTGGAATACCATGTCCTGGCTAATGCCACACGTGTTATCTTGAATCTGTAAAGTGGCGTGCATGCACTCCATGACTGTCGCAAAGGATCTTCTGAAAGCTCCCTAGCCACTATGGGGCCTGGAATCCCTCATTGCTTTAAATGTCAGTTTTTTTCAGTCCGAGAATACTTTCCCGCCACCTCTTCCAGGTGTATATTGCTAGGCAAGCCGTCGTCCAACGCTATCAAACAAGTATCTACATCCAAATGATGAAGTAGTAGTTGAGGCGTCGCCGATCAGGCACAGAACCATTCGCCTTAGTAATGCAGCCGCTGTCAGTTGCTTTTAATAAAAGATGTGCTTTTCCATTAAGGTATTCTGTCACTTGCCGTGTGGATGGCTTAAAGGTAGCGAGCATCGCCGAGGTCAAAACATGCTCCAGCAGGGCAGTGGGGCCAGGTCATCTCCAGTATAAGACGAGATGGATGCAGCTTATGAAAATAACGCAGTGGGCTGGGGAGGATGGGCGGTGGTACAATACAAAGTTACAGGGTGTCAAGGATAGAGCTACAAAACTTCACAAGTATGAATTAATGGTTGGAGAGTGGGGCACGGGTTAATGTGAAGGCGGGGGAGGGAGGGTTACAAATAGTGCAACAATTATGTACTCTTAACTAATGGGGAAATATTAGATTTGAAGTTAAAGCAAACTGTGCGTTTGGGGGCTTAACAGTGCTCCAATTACAGCAAAAGTATAGGAAAGTAGTGAATTCAAAGATGGAGAGGAGATACTGTAAACAGTGGACCTATATGTGCAGTGAGTAAGCCCCAGGACAGTGACGCGTACTCTTGCCTAGTGGCTGCTTTAAGCGTCACAAACTGGTGTTTTGTAGAGTGGCAGGCTCTAGTCGAGGAGGCAGGTGCACTTCCCAGTCTTTAGTAACTAGAGCTAGAAGCAGGTCTCTTTGGCTTGTGACATCTCTGTGCCCGAGGCCGTCCAACAGCCTGTAAGCGTGATTGCCCTACATTACCACCTACTATGCCTTTCCTCGAGTAGTAGGTCACCAGTACTCCTCTTCGGCGTACAACACACACGGGGCTAAAGACGAGGAGGGGCCTGAGTCTCCTTGTCTAGCGGCAGCAGCATCCGGCGTCCTCCAAAGTCTGCTCCGCGCGCAGCCACAACAGAACGTCAATGACGCAGCGCCGTGCCACGTCATGGGTCCACGTGACCAGTGCTTGCTTAGCTGCTACAAGGGTGAATTCGCGAAGTTCCACCGAATACTCCTTTACTAAATTAATTGAAACGGCTCAAGCTAATAAGAAATATATTTAAGGGTCGTTTCTGCACGCGTGCTTGATAAAGTAGTTTACATAGTATTATGATTTGGTCTGGCCTTCCTGATGTGACGAATCTGCCGATAGTATTTATGAAAACTTTCACATAGAGAGTAAAATCGTAAAAAAGGTAAACAGAGTCTTCGTGTGAGAGTTGGCCTCCATCTTTAAACGGGGACTTTGTAGTTTTTTGTAAAATAAACCAATAGATTGTGGTTTGGGGAGTAAAAAACAGAATGGAAAGCAAATTAGCCGTTATAAAAGAGCGTGATCTATCTTTCTGTGGCATACATCTTGTCCCTTTTTTACATTTTAAGGTACGGCTACTCTTATTTCAATTGGAAAACACGTTTACCAATGAACGCGTTGCCACTGTCCAACGTTTTATAAAATAGATGTGACAGCATTCTATTTATTTTCAGTTCTCGCCTGAATGTTACTTGAATTTTAGGAAACTCATGCCAGTTGGATATGGCCGGTACGTTCGCATGTGACTTGGCTCAATATTGGAGTGTACTTTTCTGTATTTTCGTCTGACTAGCAGTACTGTCTTGGGCTCTTGGCATTCTCCTCCTGTATTATTAGGTCGCAGACTACCAGTCTGAATACATCTTGGGGAGTTTCAGAAAGCTGACCAAGGAATTAATTCTACCCGCTAGCTATTGGCTTTGAGGTTTGTAACTCACGTTTTCTTAATTTACATTTGCTGGATAAGGTTGTCCAGGTTCACTTCCTCCCTCCCATGCCAAAATCATATTTACAGTATCCTTAGGAGTGCTCACTTTCTGTTAACAGGCCTGTAAACCTTGTTCTTATCTCCTCACATTTGTTGGGCTTTCAAAGACCCCCTGCTTGGAGATGACACAACATAAGCTGCACTGTGGAAGTCACCAGTGCTGCTCTGCACACAGTATCTTGCATTTCAGTTGATTCTATGTCAGGACTAGTGGCTCCAATTATGCTTCTCAATCTTTACTACTCCATAAACAGCAGCCAAGAAGAAAACAGTAAAAACAGAAAACAAAGTATAAACCAAGAGACTTTGAACCATGCCTCTCTCTTAACCCACCAATAGTAGTCCAGAACAGCCCACAAAACAGAGAGGCACCATCTTGACTTCCTCTTTCTTTGTTGCTCCGCAGTCAATGTAAGTGCATCTCTATGTGTTTTTTGGTCATTACAGTAAAGTAATTTGGTATTATTGTGTTTATACTTGCTTTTCCATGTGGTTTTCTCATTGCGGCGCACCGCTCACAGCACGCAACCCCTTCGGTCAGCGTTCCTTTCTTTTCGGTTAGGTGTGTATTTCGCCTAATTTTTCTTTTTATTTAATCCCTATTTGTTTTCAGGCTTCCCCGGCCCGTAAGGCTCTGCCCTTCCGTTTTCCCTGGTTTCCATCTACCCTGGCAGTTTGCGCTGCCATACAGCACTAGACCCCCTCCTCTTGGGAGCGATGCTGCGCAGCGTAGCCCAATCGGATTACGCATGCTGGTTTTACGGAGGGGCAGCTGCAACGCTCTACACACTCAGCTGACCTCTCTGAACACTGGAAGACGTCTCTCCCAGGGCTGCAATAACAGGGAATTATCAATCAGACACACCATCGCGGTATGAACAGTCTTTTTTGCATGGAAGGGACAACTTTATAATATTATAATCTGATCAGATCAATAGTAATTTTTGCAACTTTTCAATTCTGCCTGTTTCCAGCTTTCACTCCCACTGACGTCCAGGCCTAGTGAAGACTGGGGCTGCAATATTTAGATCTGGGTCTGTGTGTATTTAAAGCTTTCCTCCCTGGTTTATCTGGATTCATATCTAGAAGACCCTTGCTTCCCTCTGGGACCAATAGTTTGTGGTAGATTGCCACTATCATGTCTGATTATGAGACATACGAGCAGGGCATTGAGATATATGGTCCTTACGGAGATGAGGACTATTATAATGACCCCTGCATGGAACAAGTCATAGACTTCTCTGTCCGGAAATCTGTAGACAAATCACTTTCTTCTGCTCTGCAACCTTTATTCAAATGTCTGGATGAGCTGTCCCAACCTTTATCTCCCCCCTGCCTCCCCTCTGGGGACCCCTCTATCACTCCCTCTATCCCTTCTTCTGACCAGCCATGTCCCCATTCTGGAACTCTGGCCAAACTCTCCCAATCAACCCCTCCCGAGCATACTTTTGAAGCGGCTGTTGCCCCTAAGCCGACTATCCCTCTTTCCACCTCCCCCTCCATAGGGTTCTGATTCCGATTCCTCCCCATCTTCACAGAAATCTCATAAAGCCCATAACTGCTCCAGGAAGCACAAACATTCCCCCTCCTCATCCACCCCTTTCACTTTTGAGCTCTCAGCGATTGTTCACCCCAGGTCCTCTGACTGTTGTGCTTCCCCAGCAGTAGCAAAGTATATGCAATCACATATCAGGAAAAGCTTTGAGAAGGAGTCAAGATCCAGATCTGCCGGATCTACCTTATAAGACTGCTGTCACCCCTGAGATTGATGCCACAATGGTGACTTTCCTGAAAAAAATACAACAAAGACCCAAAAAAGGGTATAGACAGAGCCCTCTGGGCATGTTAGGTAAACACCTGGATGTGTCAGGTCCTTTGGCTAATATTTTGGAATTGGCCCTTCAAGCTAAAGAAACAGGGTCCTCCATTCACCCAGATGTGCGTGCCAGATGGACCCAACTGGTCTTCTGTTTCTTGGGCAACGCAAATTGTGCCCTGGCTTCCGAAAGATAAAAATCTGTCTTATTACGAACTGACTCAACTTGTTGATCTAGCGTCAGCTGAAGCGGGACCCCTTGCCGAGGGGAAGTTGTTTGGGGATCACTTTGTAAAAGACATTGCGAAATTCATGAGCACTTCTTTAAATAAGTCACGATCATCTCTCAAGCGTATGCTCAACCCCCTTTTTGAAAGGAGAGGTTGTTTTTCAAGGACAGCCAACCGTCCGAGGTTATCAACAAAGTTCTTCGAGAGGAGCCTAACCAAGGCACAGAGGATACGCACAAAACCCAGCACAGACGAGTTTCTACCCTTCCAGAGCAAGAGGTGCACATGGCACACAACCCAGCACTGGCAGGTTTCTACCCTTTCAGAGCAACAGGTGCATATGGCTGCAGTTTCCGTGGCTCCAACAGAGGTTATAGAGAAATTGATATGATTCTATTAGCGCAAGACCAATCTCTTCTGCTAATTAATCTGTTGTGGACAGTCTCTTTGCTTCAAAATCTGGGTTTTGTCATCAATCTAAAAAAATCTTCCATGATTCCTTCCCAGCAACTGATATTTTTGGGGTTTCAGGTGGACTCCGTCAAGGCCCAGCTGCTTCTCCCACCACAGAAAATGAAGTATATAAAGAGAGAGTTGAGGGTGACACTGTCAAAACAGACGGTTTCTTTGAGGTCCCTGGCCTGGATTGTGGGGTTACTTGCTTCCTCAGTTCAGGCTGTCTTTCCGGAACCGCAGCATGACAGAGCCTTACAAAGATTAAAGATTCATTATCTGCAACAGGGTATCTCTTATGATCACCTGATTCCCTTATCTGTCAAAGCCCAGGAGAAGTTTCATTGGTGGCTCTCACACATGGAGGCCTGAAATGGCAGAGCCATCTTCAGAGCCACTCCGGACGTGGTGATAGACTCAGATGCCAGCCATTGGGGCTGGGGAGCGAGATGCGGACAGTTTTCAACAAGAGGTCGGTGGTTGTCCATCAGACTACGTCTCCACATAAACTGCCTGGAGCTCTTAGTGGGCTCCTTCACCAACAAGTGCCTCTCACCTATCAGGAGCTACTGTTGTATTCTATTGAGGATGGTCAATGTGTCAACGGTTTGTTATATCAACCACCTGGGAGGGACCAGGTCACGCCTATTAACGACCATTGCCAGGGAGTTCTGGCACTTTTGCCTTCCCCAGAAGATTATGGTGGTGGTAGAATTCTTTCCAGGGAAACACAATCTGGTGGCAGATTGGAATTCTCGGTTCCTGATGTACTCCAGCAATTGAAAGCACCATCCGTCTGTCTTCGGTAAGATCATGTCTTTTCTAGGCCATTGTCACATTGATCCGTTTGCATCTCATCTCAATTTGCAAATTCTGAGATTTTTCAGTTGGAAACCAGATCCATTGGCCCTAGCAATGGATGCTTTCCTGCAAGATTGGTCGAGTCAGATGAATTACACCTTTCCTCCGTTCGCAATTATTCCGAGGGTGGCAGCGCAAACGAAGCGCCAATCTGCATCATTGATTCTTATAACTCCAGTGTGGAAGAGTCAGCCATGGTTCCCCTCCCTTTCGAGTGGTCTATTGCTCTTCTCTTTCTTCTCCCAGTCTTTCCTCATCTCCTCATGGACCCAATGGGATCCCCCCACCCTCTTCTATTAGCGGGCCAACTGACCCTCACGGCTTGGAAAATATCGGGAGACATGGCCAAGTGCAAGGCATTTCATCTTCAACTGCCGTATTTATACACCAAACTTGGGCTCCATCCACCCGCAAGAGATATTCTTTAGCATGGAGGAAGTGGGTGGGTTGGTGCCTTCGAGGAGAGGTGGATCCTGTGGGATCTGAACTCAAGGATGTTCTAAACTTTCTTTCTAAGTGCACCAAATCTAGATTATGTTACAGGTCAGTAAACAATTTCAGGTCAGCTGTTTCTGCAGGACATGAGTGGAGATATGGTAAACCTGTGGGTGCACATTAGTGTGTAAACTGCTTAAAGGTATTAGGGTGGCCAATTCACCCAAACCGTGCTACTCACAATTGTGGAATGTGAATGTACTATTATCTTTCTCGATTGCCTGGCTTGACAACTATTTGTTATCGATGAAACAAGTGTCAACAAAATTGAACATGTTATTATTTCTAATTTCATGCCACATGGTTTCCGATGTGAGGGCTTTAGAGTTGGTAGGTAGATTGTTTTCTCCTACATGAGTCTCCTTTCTCATTTCCAGGAGGACTAAATGTATGTCTACATCTGTTGATTATCCTGCAGTTCCACACAATAATAAGCTATGTGTGGCTAAGTGTTTAAAGGTGTATGAGGAACATACGGCTAGTCATAGAAGTGATCCTTTAGGTCCTCTTCTGATTGCGATTCAGAAACCTTTTCATCTGCTGTCAGCTGCAACATTGGCCTGTTGGGTCTGTTGGGTTATGTCTGAAGCCGGCATTGATGTATCTGTTTATGGTGCACATTCCACCAGGGAAGACATGGCTTCAAAAGCTTTTACTTTGGGTTCTAGGTTGGAAGATAAAGTTTGTGCGGCCGTTTGGGCGAATGATTCCATGTGCACAATGTTTTATTATAAACCAATTGTACATGTTTCTTCATTGGTTGTTGATCAGCTTTGACCCAGCATAATCGGAGCCTCCGGTCCTGACATAGAATACCAAACTTTCTAGCTTTGCGACAAGAATTTTAGATTCTATTAGGGACAAGGAAGCGAGGATTATCCCACCCGGTGGAACAGGTAATCTGTCAGATCATAGTAGTGCTTGCATTACATTGATTTGTTAACCTGTATTTTTTGCCCTCCCTTGATTTAGCCTGTTGGGGCTGCATCAGGATTCTTACTTTCTTTTCTTTTCAGGAACGGATTCTAAACAGACGCAAAGTTTTCTGGATCTCTTGTTTTTCAGTTTGATTGCAGGAGTTTGTTAATTTGGTTCGGTTGGATTTGAAGCCATTCTAGGAGTTCCGGTTGGACCCCTTTCTTCTTCCAGATCAGTGTTATGGACTGCTTTCGCAAAGAAAGAGGAAGTCAAGTTGGTGCTTCTCTATTTTGTAGGCTGTACTGGACTACTATTGGTGGGTTAAAAGAGAGGTGTGGTTCAAAGCCTCATGGTTTAAAGTGTGTTAGAAATGGGGTCTCTACTTGGCAGAGGTATACACCCTTGTCCAAGTAGTGACCTCAATCCTAGTCAGGGTAAGTCACACACAATCCACATTATCCTGTGCCCACCCTCTGGTAGCTTGGCACTGAGCAGTCAGGCTTAACTTAGAAGGCAATGTGTAAAGAATTTATGTAATAAATCATTCAGTATCATAGTGAAAACACCATAAAAATACACCACACAGGATTAGAAAAATAAATAATATTTATCTAGTTAAAATAAGGTAAAAATGATAAAGATTCAATAAGCACAAGTTGAAATGTCACTTTTGCAAGTTTAAAAAGAGTCTTAAATCTTAGAAATCAGCAGTTGTCTCTTGATTACACAAAGTACCTTTTTTGCGTAAAGAAATAACACGTACGGAGACCACAGAGGAGGAGATGCGTGGAAAAATATGCTGTGCAATGGATTTTCCGACACGGCACAGAAGATGCGTCCTTTCTTTCCACACTGGAAAGGGTTGCGTCGTTTTTCAGCACGCAGTCTTCGTTCATCACTGTGAAGCTGGGATCTTTTTGATGCCCAGGGACGATGCTGGGAAATCCTGGGTGCTCTGGAAGAAATTACAGGCGTTGCGTCGATCCTGTAGGGTGATGCGTTGAATTTTCAGTCGCATGGCAAGCGCTGTGTCTATTTTCTACTCGGGGAATAGACTGCGTCACTCTGGTTTGGCTGTACGTCGAGCCAGTGGGGCGGTGCATCACATTTCCTGTCACAAGGCAGACACTGCATCGAATTTCCAGTCGGGGAGTCGGGCTGCGTCATTCCGGTTCGGCTGTGCAGTGATTTCTGGGTTGCAAAGCAGGCTGTGCGTCGACTTTCGACGCACAAGGAGTTTCCTGCAGATATGACATCTTTTTGTACCCGAGACTTCAAAAAACAGGAGGAAAGCTTAATTCAAGCCCTTGGAGTGCACTTCTCAGCAAAGTCAGAGGTCAGCAGGGCAACAGCAGGGCAACAGTCCTTCTTAGAAAAGCAGTCCAGATGAGTCCTTTGGAAAGCCAGGCAATTTCTCTTGACAGGTTGCAGGTTCAGGTCCAGAAGTGTTTGAGTTGGTGGGGTCAGAGACACAGTTTATATACCCAAAAATGCCTTTGAAGTGGGGGAGACTTCAAAGAGTGGTTTTGAAGTGCACAGGTTCCCCTTTAAGTACAGGTCTGTCTGCCAGGATCCCAGTAGGGGGTTTGGCAGTCAATTGTATGAGGGCAGGTCACTAGCCTTTGAAATGTAAGTATAAGGCCCTCCACCCTTCCAGCCCAGGAATACCCATTCAGTATGCAGGTGAGTGCAGGTGTGACTGAGTGTCCTGTGTTTGTGGTTGTCTGGGTGAAATGCACAAGGAAGCTGTCAAGCAGCCCAGACCAGACTTTGATTGGAGACAGGCTGTAAGGCACATATGGATTTTAAGTGCAGAGAAATGCTCACTTTCTAAAAGTGGCATTTCTAAAATAGTAATATAAAATCCAACCTCACCAATAAGCAGGATTTCCTATTACCATTCTGGCCATACTAAATATGACCTGGTTACCCCTTTCTGATCAGAATCTACCACTCAAAAAGTATATGAGGGTAGTCCTAATGCTATCCTATGAAAGGAGCAGGCCTCACAGTAGTGGAAAACAAATTTAGGAGTTTTCCACTACCAGGACATATACATGTCCTGCCTTTTACCTACATATCACCCTGCCTTATGGGTTACCTAGGGCCTACCATACGGGTGACCTATATGTAGAAAAAGGGGAGTTTAATGCTTGGCAAGTACTTTTAAATGCAAATTCGAAGTGGCAGTGAAACTGCACACACAGGCCTTGCAATGGCAGGCCTGAGACATGGTTAAGGGGCTACTTATGTGGGTGGCACAATCAGTGCTGCAGGCCCACTAGTAGAATTTAATTTACAGGCCCTGGGCACATGTAGTGCACTTTACTAGGGACTTACAAGTAAATCAAATATGCCAAATGGGAATGAACCAATGTTACCCTGTTTAAGGGAGAGAGCATATGCACTTTAGCAATGGTTAGCAGTGGTAAAGTACTCAGAGTCCTAAAACCAGTAAAAACAGTGTCAGAAAAGTGGGGGGAGGCAGTCAAAAAGTTGGGGGACGACCACCCTAAGGCTGTCAGGTCTAACATGTGCCCTCCCCCCCCCCCCAGCTGAAAGTAGGGAGAGCTACCCAACCCCTTGGGAGCTCTCATCACTAAGGCAGAAGAATCGGGAGAGACCATCAGCATTGGTGTGGTCAGTCCCCGGGCGGTGCTGCACCGTAAAGTCCATGCCCTGTAAGAAAATGGGCCACCTCAAGAGTTTAGGATTTTCACCCCTCATCTGCATGAGCCATTTGAGGGGTCTGTGGTCTGTCTGAACCCATAAGTGAGTCCCAAACAGGTACAGTCTCAGCTTCTTCAGTGCGCAGACCACAGTAAATGCTTCTCTTTTAATGCCACTCCACCTCTGTTCCTGTGATAAAATAGCCTTCTGCTAATAAAGGCTACTGGTTGGTCTAGGCCTGCCTCATTCAGCTGTGCTAGGATGGCCCCTGTGCCATGCTCTGAAGCGTCCATCTGCACGATGAACTCCTTGGAGTAACCAGAGGCCCTGGGCACGGGTGCCATGCACATGTCTTCCTTTAGAGAGTCAAAGGCTTTCTGACAAGCCTCTGTCCAATTTACCAACCTAGGTTGCTTCTTGGATGTTGGTTCCGTTAAGGGGGACACCAGGGTGCCATAACCCTTAACAAACCTCTGGTCGTATCTAGTGAGGCCTAAAAAAGGCTCTCACTAATGTTTGGGCTCTAGGTGGTTACCAGGCCGTGAGTGTGAATCTTGGCCTGGAGGGGCTGCACCTTGCCAGCACCTACTCTAGGTGTCCCAATTACACCACAGAACCCTGCCCAATCTGGCACTTACTGGCCTTAATTGTCAGGCCTGCCTGTTGCATGGCCTGGAGCACCTCTTGGAGGTGGAGCAGGTGTTCCTCCCCGCTGGAACTGTAGATGGCAATGTCGTCTAGGTAAGCAGTGGAGAACACATCCTTACCAGCTAGGACCCTGTTAACCAACTGTTGGAAGGTAGCGGAGGCATTTTTCAACCCAAAGGGCATCACTCTGAACTGGTAATGTCCCTAAGGGGTGGAAAAAGCTGATCTCTCTTTTGCCCCTTCAGTCAAGGCGATCTGCCAGTACCCTGATGTGAGATCAAAAGTACTGAGGAATTTGGAAGCACCTAGCCTGTCTACGAGCTCATCAGCTTGGGGGATGGAGTAAGCGTCTGTCTTTGTGACAGAATTGAGACCCTGGTAGTCCACACAGAACCTACGTTCTGGTTTGGCACTGGGTGCAGCAGCCTCCGGTACCAGGACCACAGGACTGGACCAGGGACTGCTGGACTTCTCAATTACCCCAAAAGCCAGTATCTTGGCAACTTCCTCCTTGATGCTGGCCTTCACCCTGTCTGATAACCTGTACATTTTGTTCCTTACAGGGGGATTGTCTCCTGTGTCAATGTTATGGACACACAAGTGTGTGACACCAAGGGTGAGGGAAAACAGGGAGGAGTATTGCTCCAGTAACTGGTAGCAGTCCCCTTGTTGGTCCAGGATCAGGGAGTCAGAGAGATTGACACCCTCCACTGACTCATCGCCTTCTTTGGCAGAGAGGAGGTCGGGGAGAGGTTCGCGCTCCTCCTCCACATCCTCATCTGTCACCAGAAGTATGTTGGCCTTAGTCCGTTCACATGGAGCACCCTTAGAGGGTTGTTAGGGGACTGGAGGTCCACTAAGTGGCCTCCCCTTTATGCTTCTTGATCTCAAATGGGCCAGTCCAGCAGTCCTGGAGAGCTTTTGGCTCTACTGGTTCCATCACCCAAACTTTGTCTCCAGGCTGAAACTCCACCAGGGTGGCCTTCTGGTCGTATCAGGGTTTCATCACCTCCTGACTGGCCTCGAGGTTGCTCTTGGCCTTCTTCCAGAAGCATTGCATCTGGTTGCAGAGGGCCAGCATGTAGCTGACCACATCTGGAGGGGGTGTCTTGGGAGCTTTCTCCCACCCCTCTTTCACAATGCTTAAGTGTCCCCTGACAGGTTAACCATAGAGAAGTTCAATGGGACTGAACCCTACCCCCTTCTGGAGTACCTCTGTAAGCAAAGAGAAGGCATGGCAAGAGGACATCCCACTTACGCCTCATGGCCTCAGGGAGGCCTGTGATCATGCCTTTCAAGGTCTTGTTGAATCTCTCCACAAGACCATTGGATTGAGGATGATAGGGTGTGGTGGACTTGTAGGTCACCCCACACGCATCCCACATGGACTTCATGTATGCAGACATGAAGTTTTGTGCCTCTGTCAGACACAATCTCCTTTGGGAATCCCACACAGGTAAAGATCCCCATTAGAGTTCTGGCCACCACTGGTGCAGTCACCGTCCTCAGAGGGATTGCCTTTGAGTAGTGGGTGGCATGGTTCACCAAAGGCAGGATAAACCTTTTGCCTAGGGCCATTGGGGCAATTATGTCGATGCCCACCCTTTCTAAGGGGATGCCAACGACTGGCAGTGGGATCAGGGGGGCCTTTGCGTCTTTTCCCTGTCTTCCCACTGGCCTGGCAGGTGGGACAGGACCTACAGAATGCATCTGAGGCCGTCCCCATTCGGGGCCAATAAAAGTGGGTGACAAGCCTGGCAAAGGTCTTGTCTTTCCCTTAATGTCCTGCCAGGGCAATGTTGTGAGCCAGGCCTATTAGGAAGTCCCGGTAACACTGGGGGACCACCAGCACACGTGCTGCCCCAGCTTCAGTACCTTAGGCTCACTATAAAGGAGATAATTCTCCCAATAGATAACATGTTCACCAGAGGCTTTGCCTGCTTCTTTGGCTGAGGCCTGTTGCCTCAGACCCTCAGGAGTGGGGCACTCTTTCTCCGCCTGGCAAAATTCTTCGATGGTGGGCCTACCCTCAACTTGCCAGCTAGCAGGCTCAGGTAGGTCACCCTGTCCTCCCCGATTGGCTCAGGGGCCTCCTCAGGTACCCCGTCAACCACTGTGGGAACTTCTAGGACTGGTTTTCTGTGCCCCTTGATCCTCTCCTTGGCAGCTGTCTGGGCCATTCTTCCAGGCTCCAGACTCCCTTGACTCCCCACCCCTCCCGGTCAGCCATGAACCTCGTGGTCATGCAGACCCACTCACGGAATCCGAATATTTCCAAGTGAGACCTTAGCTCTATCTCCTGCCAGGTAGTGTGCTCAAGGTTGTTGCCTAACAGACAATCTCTAGGCATGGCAGGACTGACAGCTACTTTTGGAGTACCAGAGACCTACAATCAAAGGGAACCAGAACTCTGCGATTGTCAGCAACTATGACTTGGTGGAATGTCTTCGGTAGGACCTGCTCTGCTGATACCAGCTGACCCCTGACAGTAGTCATGCTTGCTCCTGTGTCACGCAGAGCCTCCACCCGTTGCCCATTGATGGTGAACCACTGCCTATACTTGGAAGTATTTTCAGGCATGTAGGCTTGTGGCACCATCTCTGCATCCCCCAGGGACACTAGGGATACTTATATCTGTTGGGACTACCTCCTCCCCGAGCACTACACTAGCCAACCCAGGTGTCTGCCCTCCAGTGGGGGGCTGTGCCCTCTTGGGTCACTTGGAGTCGGCCCTAGAGTAACCATACTTTGAGCACTCTGCACATTGGCCTACAAACCTCCCTGTCTTATGGTCAATGGACCCTTTCCTCTTGGAATCAGATTGGGAGTGGTTACCACTATTCCTTTGGGAATTATTTTGGGGGTCTTTTGAGAGCTCCTTATTTCTAAGGTTTTCTCCCCTCTTTCTTCTGGTCATAGCCCTGACCACCTTTGTGAATGTCCCCCCCAGATACCTTTTTGGACACTCTTGTGCTAGCAGAGGTCTGCCTCCTCAGCAAGCTTCCTGGGATCAGTCAGCTTACTGTCAATCAGGTGCTGGCGCAACTCTGTAAAGCAAATACTGAGCATATGGTCACTCAGGAATAAATTATATAAACCCATAAAATCCCTTACTTTACTGCCCGCACCCATCCATTCATTGCCTTGCTACAAGAATCATAAAAGTATACCCAAGCTTGGTTGGAGGTTTTGGTACTGTCCCTGAATTTCTGGCGATAGATTTCAGGGGTCAGTCCAAACTTGGCAATTAAAATAGCATTCATGAGCGTGTACGTGTTCTGGTCCTTAACTTCTAATGTGTGTCCCTTCCAAGTACTGGCACGTGTTTCTACAAGCCGCCCCCCCCATAGCTCTTCAGGAACCCCATGAGCCCTTATTGCGACTTCATAAGCAGAAAACTACTTGTCAATGTCATCTCCCACCACATAACTTGGCACCACATCTTTGGGTATACAAAGAAACCTTTTTATTTCCAGCAGGTCCTGTATGTATGCTGCCACTATCACTGCTGGACTCAGACTGGCTAGCCTTGAGCTCCAGCTGTTTTAGACTCAGTTCATGAGCCAGAAGTAGTTTATTTTCAGCCAAGGCTCGCTCATTTACAGCCTCAGCTTGTTTGGCTTCTCTCTCAGCTTTTTGGACTTCAATTTGTAATCTTGCCAACTGCAGTTGAAACTCTCTCCCCTCCCCCCTTTGCTCTGCGGTCAGGCCATGACTTGAGACACTGCTCCCTGGTTTAGCTGGGGGCACAGATCCAGGGGAGTCAACCCCCACTGCTATTGGCAAATCTTCTGGTGAGCCATCCTCTTTCTCTCTCAACTCAACATGCTCTTGTGAACAGGCTTCTGCCCAGGCCCTCAGCTCCTTTTGGTACTCCTCCTTCTTGGAGGCACCCCGGGAAGGTACACCCATCCCCTTACAGAACCCTTTCAGCGGCTGACACAGTGTGCCTCCAGCTTAGCTAGGTCAAACTCTCCAGCTCCTCCTTGAGTCCCAGCCAGAAACATGTTGTATAGGATTAGATTAAAATGTCAAGCAGGAAAAATGCAGCAAACAGAGAGCAAATCAAATTGACCTTTAGCTGTGGGTAGGTAGTGCACACATAGCTATTGTGTCACTGCACAAACACAAGTCCTATCCTCACTGCTGATCACCAATGTTAAAAATGGGGTCTCTAGTTGGCAGAGGTGTACACCCTTGTCCAAGTAGGGACTACAATCCTAGTCCGGGTAAGTCACACACAATCCAAATTATCCTGTGCCCACCCCTTAACTTAGAAGACAACGTGTAATGTATTTGTGCAATAAATCATACTGTAACACAGTGAAAACACCACAAAAATACACCACACACGATTAGTAAAATAGATAATGTTTATCTGGTTAAAACAAGGTCAAAACAATAAAGATTTAATAAGCACAAGTTGAAATGTAACTTTTGCAAGTTTAAAAAGAGTCCTAAATCTCAGAAATCAACAGTTGTTTCTTGATTACACAAAGTACCTGGTTTGCATTAAAAAATACCACACACGGAGACCGCAGAAGGGGAGATGTGTGTAAAAAATGTCGTGCATTGGATTTTCCGACGCAACACAGACAATGCGTGTTTCTTTTCACCCTGCAAGGGGCGTGTGTCATTCTTCAGCGCGCAGTCATGGTTCCTCACTGCGATGTGGGGATCTTTTGTACGCCCAGGGACGATGCGGGGAAATACTGGGTGCGCTGGAAGAAGTCACAGGCTGTGCGTCGATCCGGTAGGGTGATGCATCAAATTTTCTGTCGCACGGCAGTCGCTGTGTCGATTTTCCACTTGGGGAATCAGCTGCGTCGTTCCAGTCTGGCTGTGTCGATCCAGTAGGGCGGTGTATCTAATTTTCTGTTGCAAGGCAGGCGCTGCATCGAATTTCCACTCGGGGAGTCGGGCTCTGTCATTCCGGTTCGGCTGTGCAGCGATTTTTCAGTCACAAGGCAGGCTGTGCGTCTTTTCCGGCAGGCTGTGCGTCGCATTTCCGGTGAACAAGGAGTTTCCTGAAGAGATGAAGGGGGTCATTACAACATTGGCAGTAAAAGCCGCTTACCGCCGTGCAGAAGACCGCCAACACACCACAGCGGCTGCGGAATTCCGCCACGGTCATTATGACCCACAGCCCGTAATCTGCCAAAATTTAGACACCCACACAAGTCCGCCACACCAAAGGTCCGTGATAAACTGCCGAAAACAAAACCTCCATCGTCACGCAAACAGGAATACGCCCACACGATCACAACCCATGAATCCACGTGGCGGTCTTTCAACCGCGGTATTCCATTGGCGGTACACACCGCTGCGCTCAAAATACACACACATTTACAAAACACTACCACATTGGACAAATGGAAATATACACACACCTAATACACATACACACACCACTCCCACACACCCAATACAATATAAAACACACACCCACATCACCCACAAACCCCTACTACAAAAAATTCAGAAAGAGGGCCAGAGACAGACACCACAATCTACAAACAAGCATCCACAGGCATTCACACAATATCCACGCACCTCACACAACACACCACTAAATATCACCCCACACATCACAACACACACCAACCCACACATCAGCCACACCAACCCATGGCACAGCAAAGACACCCCAGGTTCTCTGAGGAGGAGCTCAGGGTCATGGTGGAGGAAATCATCCGGGTAGAGCCACAGCTATTCGGATCACAGGTGCAGCACACCTCCATAGCTAGGAAGATGGAGCTATGGTGAAGAATCGTGGACAGGGTCAGCGGAGTGGGACAACACCCAAGAAATAGGGACGACATCAGGAAGAGGTGGAACGACCTACTACGGGGGAAGGTGCGTTCTGTGGTCTCAAGACACCACCTTGCGGTTCAGAGGACTGGCGGCGGACCCCCACCTCTAACAACACGGGAGGAGCAAGTCTTGGCTATTCTGCATCCTGAGGGCCTCGCAGGAGTAGCTGGAGGAATGGACTCTGGTAAGTAAAATCTTAACTATTACATTCCCCACCCTACCTGCATGCTATCACATCCCCCCACCCTCGCCCTCACCCCATCACTCCAACTCCTCACAAATGTCCCAATATCACAAACCACCCATCCCAACACCAAGCCCTGCATGCAACACCAAAGCATGGACACCCATCACCAAAGCATGGCCACTGCACATACCCATACACCCCCCTAAACCATCATCACACAAGGTCCCACACAGGAATGCAAGCACTGGGGTACACGGTCACCCACCCATTGCACACCATGGCACACACAGATGCAATAATCATGCTTTTACACCCCTGTAGGCCCCTACCCAACATCACCAGACAGGAGGGTCCAGACATGTCCACACCACCAACAGGAGAGGCCCACAGTGATGACAGCAGCTCTGTCCGACTGGATCTAGACGACCAGCCCGGCCTATCTGGGACCTCGGGACAGTCGTTCCCCTCACACTGGCACAGGCCACCACAGAGCTTGCCCCCTCTGGATACCCCAGCACAGCACCCACCCAGCGGGCCCATACCTCTGTCCCCAGGACACGTCAATCAGCAGTGTGTCCACCACTACAGGGAACCCAGGCGAACCCACCACCCCAAGAACAGGGACCTGGGGGCAGTGGCAGTGGGCACATGGTTCAGGGGACAGAGGCCCAGGGAAACAGGGGAACTGGGAGGGCTGCTGGGCGACAGTGGGAGGACAGGCCCAGGGAACCCACTCTCCATGAGGCTCTCTCCAACATCATGGGAGTCTACCATCATTCCCAGGAGACAATGGCAACGGTACTGGCCAAGTTTCAGGAGACCCAGCGGCTGCAGGAGGAACAGTATTTGGGGTTCAGGGAAGAACTCAAATCCATCAATTCCACCCTGGGCACCATCATAGGGGTGCTGAAGGAAGTCCTCAACACCAGGAGGGACACTGTGGTACAACAAGGGGCCCCTGACACTAGCCTAGATGATGAACTGCCCACCACCTCCGCCGGCGCTAGTGGACAGGAGGCACTGCCACAGGACCACCACACCAGCACCCCACCCCCTGGAGATGGAGAACCACCCCGCAAACGGTCCCTGAGATCCAGGACAAAGACAGAGAATGATGCCAAGACCCCTGCCAAGAAATGAGACCACCCTGATTGTCATCCTTTTGTACCACCTTGTCACCCTGTCCATCCTGAAACTGCACCAGCTCCACTTCCTATGCCCCTTTGGACAATGCACCTGTGAGACTAATAGACTGGACTCTGCCATGGACATTCCTCCGCCATCACCCCTCACCATTTTACAACCCCCTCCAATATTGAGCACTAAAATAAACACCCTTAAAGCACAAAACTATCTGGAGTCTGTCTGTGAGTTCGAATTAGTGTATTAGCAATTACAGTGACAAAATGCTCTTTCAAATGTAATGTCAACATACCTATGTCACACAGCTCTAGTCCATGAGGAAACAAAGCAGATGTCACACAGTGGGACCCACATCTGTGAAATGATAAGCAAAAGTGACAACTCAGTGACCATACACTGGGTGAAAAGGACAGACAGTAGAGAGGTAGTAGTGTTAAAGTACATGTAGCAGGCAGGTTTGTCTTCTTACCTGTGTCTCACTGGAAGTATTGCAGGATCACCGTGTTCCCGTTGTCGATGTCCTCTTCTTCTGCTTCCTCGTCTTCACTGTCCACAGGCTCCACAGCTGCCACAACACCTCCATCTGGACCATCCTCCTGCAGAAAAGGCACCTGTCGTCGCAAAGCCAAGTTGTGAAGCATACAGCAGGCCACAATGATCTGGCACACCTTGTTTGGTGAGTAGAATAGGGAACCACCTGTCATATGAAGGCACCGGAACCTGGCCTTCAGGAGGCCGAAGGTCCGCTCTATAATCCTCCTAGTTCGCCCATGGGCCTCATTGTAGCGTTCCTCTGCCCTTGTCCTGGGATTCCTCACTGGGGTAAGTAGCCATGACAGATTGGGGTAACCAGAGTCACCTGCAAATGGCGAGGGGCAACTATTAGACACACACTAACTCTTAGGGATATCCCCAGACCCAGACAACTATTCCCACTGATTTGGTTCCAGGTGCTCACCTAATAGCCACACACGGTGCCTTTGGAGTTGTCCCATCACATAAGGGATGCTGCTATTCCGCAGGATGTAAGCGTCATGCACTGAGCCAGGGAATTTGGCATTAACATGGGAGATGTACTGGTCTGCTAAACACACCATCTGCACATTCATCGAATGATAACTCTTCTGATTTCTGTACACCTGTTCACTCCTGCGGGGGGACCAAGGCCACATGGGTCCCATCAATGGCACCTATGATGTTGGGGATATGTCCCAGGGCATTGAAGTCACCTTTCACTGTAGGCAAATCCTCCACCTGAGGGAAAACGATGTAGCTCTGCATGTGTTTCAGCAGGTCAGACAACACTCTCGACAACGCATTGGAAAACATAGGCTGGGACATCCCTGATGCTATGGCCACTGTTGTTTGAAATGACCCACTTGCAAGGAAATGGAGTACTGACAGCACCTGCACTTGAGGGGGTATTCCTGTGGGATGGCGGATGGCTGACATCAGGTCTGGCTCCAACTGGGCACACAGTTCCAGGATTGTGGCACGATCAAGCCTGTAGGTGATGATGACATGTCTTTCCTCCATTGTCGACAGGTCCACCAGTGGTCTGTACACCGGAGGATGCCGCCATCTCTTCACATGCCCCAGCGGATGGTGCCTATGGAGGAGAACAGCCAGCACAGAGTCAACCAACTCTGAGGTACGTACACACAGCTTACTCAGAAAACTATACATAACCCGAAACTTGCCTGTATGAGTGTTGAGCCAAGGCCTAGGTATGTGTGATGCAGTAAAAAAGTAAAGCCATGTGGGCCCCTGAAATGGCGGCTGCCTGACCTGTAAAGTGGGACAATGGGATATGAGGTAACTGCATGGCGTTGTATACCGTCATGGTAGGCGGTCGAAGACCGCGGCGCAATTCTGCATTGGTTAACATTGGACCCTATGGGTCCCAGGAGCCAATGACGATGTAGACCGGTGGTGACGGTACGCACCGCCGCGGACGTGACCGCCATTTTCTATCTGTTCAATCACTGGATACCTGATCTTCGACAGGAGAGGACCTACACTGCAAGTGCTGCTGTGACCTCAGTCTGGAAGAGACATTGGCTCGTGCGTCTGGGGAAAGGGCCCCTGCCTTCAGCACGGAGGAGTTGGAGAAACTTGTGGATGGGGTCCTCCCCCAGTACACGCTACTCTACGGTCCTCCAGACAAGCAGGTAAGTACATTGGGAGCATGGTGTATGGGCAATGCCTGTGTGGAGTGGGGTGGATGAAAGATTGGGGGAGGGCAATGAGGCGTGCATGAAACGACGGTGAGTGCATGTGCCACATGCCAAGGGTAGGGATGTGGGCCAATGACTGTGACGGTGCAGTTGGTAATAACTTCTCTTTTTCCCCTGTACAATTCCTATAGGTCAGCGCCCACCAGAAGAAGGATATTTGGTGTGCCAAGGACGTCCGGACCCTGGGGGTCTACCACAGACGGAGCACCCACTGCCGGAAAAGATGGGAGGACATTCGCCGCTGGAGCAAGAAGACGGCAGAGGCCCAGTTGGGGATGGCCTCCCAACGTGGGAGGGAGGGGTGCCCATCGCACCATGACCCCCCTGATGTTCAGGATCCTGGCGGTGGCGTTCCCGGAGTTGGATGGGCGCTTGAGGGCAGCACAGCAGCAACAAGGGGGTGAGTACACTCTCATTCAGCTGATTCAGCGCGCATTGTAGGTGTCTGGGTGGGGGAGGTGGGCTGTGGGTTCCCCTAGGCCAGGGCGAGTTTGCTAGTGAATTCCCCTTTTTCAGGCAGACCCTGTGTCACCCCACCCCACCTGGGTACAGTGCCAACTACACCTAGTCAGGCTCCTGTGACATCCATGTGTGCAGAAATCGGCCATAGTATTGCAAGCCATGTTCTGTGATGTTCAAACCCATTCCAACATGTTGCCTCAGCCTTCACAGTTGTCAGTCTCCAGCGTTCATCTATTTATCTCCTTCTCGAAAGTTTGTGAATAATTAAGTCTGTCTGGAGACAGGGATAATGTAAGGGTACATCATGTGACTTGTAGCACAGTGTGCACCCCTGACAGGGTACATTTTGGATGGGTGTGATGAGGCCGATTGCAAACGGACATTGACCCTCGCCTGGATAGAACATACTTCCATCACCTCCCAGAACCTCGCAGAATAAAAATGTGATTGGGCTAATGTTTTGCAGTGTTGCCCTATACTTCAAAGACTTCAGTAAGTGCATTCCTCCACGTTCTTGAATTTAGCAACTTATGGTGTACAAGATGAGTGCCTTCATTATGACACTCAAAAGGTATATCATCTTGACAGAATCAAGTAGGTATTGTGCAATGAACCACTTTTGCTTCCTCCATATACAGGTCTCAGCACCTTGTACCGTTCAAATGCAAGAATGTGTGTTCAAAAATAGTAAAATAAAGTGGACTTTGCTAGAGCTTGTTCAGGAAATTAAAACATGGTTAATCCACCCTGCCCCAGATACACACAAGTTCAATCCAGCATTCTACATCTTGTAGGTAGTTCAATAACATCATGAGCCATTTTATCCCCCCTAGTTACTTCTATCTCCGGGCCCCCTCTTGAACTGCCACTTTTTCCCCAGGCCTGGCCTTCATTACATGGTATAGCCCTGTTATTTTAACTGTCTCTCTCCTAGGACTATGATCAGTGACCTTGTGTTTCCTCTGTTAATGTAAGTGAGCTCAGCTAGTCTATAGGCATGTTGTGCAGCGTCACATTTTATTATTATTTAGTTTTATGCTGTGCGGACCAGGTAGTCTACTCACTGGAGAGCTGTATAGTAGTTATCCCTGGAACAGCACGATTGTACATAACACTTAGATGTACTAGTGCAGTGCATGAACGTTTTAGTTCAGTGATATGTTTTCTATAAAACTATAAGGATATAGAAAGTGACATGGCACAGCCTTGTACCTCCTAATCATATCACAGGAAGTGACTTTAAGCAAACTGTCACTGATATGATAAACCACTACATGTTTCCTATTGAAACTTTTTTTTCTTTTTTTTAAACCTAGAATGCTGCATGTTTGTTAACTGTGGTTGATAACAGGCGCAGACAGCAAGCTGCAAAAAGTAGTAACATTTAAAAGCAATCTCATTTTCTAAGGCTCAGATGTGTTAACTATTACAAGGCTTGCAAAGCCCTGAAGCGGTTACTACCCTTGCTAATCCTAAATGATTGGGGCACATGACTACAACATCTTCCCATGAGTCTTGAACCTTCTGATGTCAAAGAGACCAGACAGCACAGCTGTCTGGTTTGCAAAGACATCTTGAGGACATTCTGAAAGCTTCCCTGGGAATTAATTCTGCTCCTTGAGTTTTATTTTGTAACTCACATTTGTTTGCTTTCTTGCTTCATTTGTTTTTGCTTTCTATTTGCTGGCTTTCGTTGTTTTAGGCTGTCCAGCTTGACTTCGTCCCTCCAGCAGAGCTGGAGCATAGTCTATTTGCTGCATTCTTCCCCAAATGCTTGCTTTCTGTAAACAAGCCTTTAAATATTGTTCTTTTCTTGTAACATTTGCTGTGCATTCAAGGTCAGAGGTCAAATGTCAGTCTCCGTCTTCCGATGGAGCTTTGTGTTCACTTTTTTTCTCTGATTTCAAAGTTAGAGGATTTGTGACAATCTTGCGGTGAAAGGAAAAGCTTTTTTTCTAGCACACAACAAAACGGAAATGTCTGCAAATAAACTGTGCAGATATTTCAGAATATATCAGAATCAGGAAACACAAATTAAGCACATTTTTTGGTAATTCTGAAGTGTAGTAGAAACAAATATTTCAATATAAACAAAATAAATCAATATACTAGTCTCTGCAATTGTAATGATCATTTCAATTAAAAATGTGTTGTCTGTAATGGCCGTGCTTTAACACACCATGCGTACTCCACAATCCACCACTCCACTCTACGCCACTCCACACTACAGTGCTCCACTATACAACACTATACTCCACTCTACACCCATCATCACCATTCTAGGACATGCCGCTCCATTTTACACCACTCCACACAATGATACTCTGTGACACTCAATGGTATACCATTATGACACTCCACCCCACTCTACGACACTCCACTCCACTTTACAATATGCCACTCCACTCTACAACACACTACTTCACTCTATGCCCCTCCACTCTAAGATACTCTATGACACTCCACTCTACAACGCTCCACTCTGCTCTATGACACTCCACTGTCTGCCACTCCACAACACACCATTATACATCCCTCTACTCTACGCCATACCACTCTCACCACAACACTCTACTACACAACACTATGCCACTCCACTCTGACACTTTGCTCCATTCCACTCTGACATGTTGTTCCACTCTGTACCATCCACTCTATCCCACTCCATTCTATGATAATCTACTCCACTCTATGACACTTGACACCCTCCACTCTACAACACTCTACTCCACTCTATGCCATGCCACTATACATCACTATTCTTCACTCTATGCCATTGTACAACACTTCACTCCACTCTACCAACTCTCTCTACGCCACTCCACGCCCTTTATTCCATTCTACTCTGACACAGTATTCCACTCTATGCCATTCTACTCCGTGCCACTCCACTCTATGCCACTCTGTGCCACTTCACTCTGCGACACTCTATGCTACTCCACTTCACTCTACAACTCTCTACTGCATTCTGTCCCACTACACTTTATCCACTCCATTCTACAACACTCCACTCTATGATACTCCACTCCATTACATTCCACTCAACGACATTCCACTCAATAACACCCTAATCCACTCTTTGACAATCTACTGTACTCTGTGCCACTGTACTCTACATCACTTTGCTCCATGTAGCTCCCTCTACACCACTGTATTCCATGCCATGTCACTCAACTCCACAACTCTCTTACTCCACTCTGCGCCCCTCCACTCTACAACACTCTACTCCATCCAAAACACTATGCCACTCCATTCTATGACACTGTACTCCAATCTGTGCCACTCCACTCTGCGACAATCTACTCCACTCTAAACCACAGCACTCTACTCCACTGTACGCAACTCCATCTATGCCTCTCCACATCACTTTACTCCACTCTGCACCACTCCACATCACTTTACTCCACTCCACGCCACTCCACAATACTCTGCATCACTCTACCCAACTCCATCCTATGACATTCTACTCCACTCTTTTCCACTACGTTCTGACATGCTACTCCGCTCTACGCCACTCAGGTGCATTTCATTTTACTCCACTATGCGCCCTTCCATCCACTCTACTTCACTCTACTCTCCCTACGACACCTCCAGAGCACTCCGCTCAATTCCAGTCTACACTAATCCATGACAATGCACGCCTTTCCCCTCTACTCTTCAACACTGTACACCCCTCCATGACAATCTGACACTCTACTCCACTCTATACCACTCTTCGACAATCTACTCCTCACTACGCAATGACATTCTACTCCACTGTATGCTACTCCACACTACTTTACTCCACTCTATGCCACTCCACTCTAACACTTTGTGCCACTCCACTCTATGACACTGCACTCCACAGTACAACACTCTACTCCACTGTATACCTCTTCACTCTATGCCCTTCCACTCCACTCTCTCCTTGACACTCCACAATACTCTATGCCACTCCATGAAACTCGACCCTACTCCATTCTGTGACTCTGTACTCCACTCCCCACCCCTCCATGACACACCGCGCCACTCCATGACACACTGAGCCACTCCACAACACTCTGCCCGACTCTATGAAACTCTACAGCACTCCATGAAACTTTATGCCACTCCATGAAACTCTCCGCCACTCAATGACCCTCCATGCCACTTCACGACACTCCACGCAACTCCACAACGCTCTACTCTACGACACTCCAACCACACCACTCTCCTCTACGCCACTAACGTTTAGCCATGCTGCCTCTACGCCAATAACTTTTAGCCATGCTGAACAGAAGCCACACTGGTGTACAACATGGCTAAAACACACTGGTAATACCAATAGCTCATGCATAAGCGAGACCTATTGACTTTGCCAATGTTTGTTTTTATCTTTTGTAGTTCCATATAGCTCAAACGTGGCCCAGTGCCATTAGAGTGCTTTATATACGCACCAGAGTACATCACACAGGGTCTCATTCATTTATGTTTTTAGGCAGGTGGGATTTGCTCAGAATCACAGGACTTTGAACAGATGACGGGTTCAAACCTGCTTTCCAGGTAGGCAGGGCCACTGGAATTATGCAATTCTTTAGCTGTGGCATTTGCCACATAATTATGGATTTGCCACATAATCCATCTTCTGCTGCAAAATCGGCATATTTTAACAAAAATATTTTTCTAGTTCAACATACCTGTGGTGCTGGCCCATGTGGGGTTGTTGGGCCTGCTGCACTAGCACGAACAAAGGAAACTGCAGGCTGGTAGTCAGGAATAACTCTGTCCCAGGAACTGGTGCATGGACAGGATATGCCTTTCTTTATTAACTCATCCTGACCTCTAACGTGGGGTCAGGGCATGCATGCACGTGTGCGTCACAGTGCAAACGCATTACCTCGTGCCATATTACATTCTCCAAAACTTTCAACAAAGAGAAGCTTGCTTAGTCTAACCATTATGCGTAGAACCCACTTGGGTTCTGTGGGCGCATTGTATGATAACAGTTTTCAGGCTCTAATCACACGTGTACTCCTTCACTCCTTTACATCTTGTGATATGGTGCCTCAGGTTGTAGGGGTGACCTCTAGCTGATAAAGGCATCACGCTGAGCTTGGGCGCTCCAGTAGGTGGTATTTCCTTTTGGCAGGGAGGGGTCACAGTTGGTGCCAGGAATTGTGACTGGGTTGGTCAACTTCCATGTGCGCCTCTTCTCCACTTACGTGTGGGGTATGGGAGTCACTGGTCTGAGTGGCATGCAGTTGGTTGCCACCATTTGGCGAAGGCAGATATGTTTCTTGTGATACAGTCTGAGCTGTTTCTGGCGGTCACCATCCTGCCCTTTCAGGACACTACGAGAAAAGGGAAGACCTTAAAGGGGAGTCAAATCTTCCCATCTGGATGCCCGTCAAAACACCAGGACCCAGTCTCCCACACTGATGTCTGAAGTTTTGTCATGGCACACCTGGCTGGTTCTACCATTGTTCTTTGTTATTCTTAGATGTGCGGCTACAACATCAACAGGGTCTTGGAGTCTATGTAGTTGTGTTGGGTATGTTGTCCTCGACGGTACAACCAAACAAGATGTTGGTAGGCGCTCTATGGGTTGTGCTTTGGGGAGTGCGCCTGTATGCCCGAGTGATTTATGGATCACCTCCTCAGTGTCAACTTGTTGTACACACCAGATGAGGATACCCTTGTTTATTTTATTTGAAATCTTGTAATGCACGCAGCTACCCAGAAGGGTTTCCTGGTGCAGGACAAAAGGAAGTTAGGGTGTCCAGGATTAGATTAAAATAGCCAGGTCTTCAGGCCCTTCCTAAAGGTCAGTAATGATCTGCAATTTCTTTGAGATTTAGGAAGACAGTTCCATAGTTTCAGTCCTAGATAAGCAAAAGAGCGACCTTTCATGCATGTTAGACGGAACCCCGGCACAGTAAACAGAGCTTGATTCGAAGATCTCAAGGAGTGAGTTTACTGGTAGGGTACCACCAGCTCCTCAGTATAGCATCCCACTTTGTCCTTGAGCATGTAGCACAATGCTTTAAACTCAATATGCTTAGAGATCATAAGCCAGTGCAATTCCTGGAAAAAGAGGAGATACTGGGGCAGATGTTTGTAAACGATAGAGTATCCTAAAGGATTATTCTGAACTATCTGTAAACGATGAACCTTAGCCTTATCAGCACCCAATAGAAGCACACTGCCAGAATCCAATCGCGATAGGATTAAAGCCTGAATCACAGTCCTCTGAGCAGCTAAGAGAATAGCCAAGTTATCTTTTTCAGCCATCTGAGGACTGCAAAACAAGTGGCAGTTACTTTGATCACCTGCAGCTTCATAGATAATTTTTCATCCAGGAGGAAGCCTAGGTTTTGCACCTTAGGAGACTGGGTAGGCAGGGTCCCCAAGGATTCTGGCCAGTGTCTTGGACCCCAAAGAGAGGCATTCTTACCCAGAACCATTCATCCATAAGGAAATTCTACTCCAGCCCAGGCTAAGATCCGACAGGTCATGGTTTTGTGCCGATATCAGAGAAAAGATGATCTATGTGTCATCAGCATATGAAAGAGGGTCAGACCTCTACTCTCTATTAAATCTGCCAGCGGGCAGACATAGATATTAAACAGCAGTGGGTGCAGAATTGAACCTTGCGGATTTCCTGAAGTCAGAGCCTGTGGCTTAGATTTTGCATTAACCGAAAAGACCTGAAAGATAGGGTCTAGGAAGGAAGCAAGCCTAAAGCTGAGCCTTCAAGGCCTAATGCCTCCAGTCTTTCCACCAGGATGGAGTGAGACACCATATCAAAGGTGCCCATCAGTCTTGCCACCTCTCTGGTGGCTTGGGGCCACTGAGGTGTCATCTTCCTGTTTTCAATAACCAGGGATTGTAGATATTGCTAGAAGTCCAGGCTTTGGAATGGGGATCCATTATCACTTTTGATAGTGTGGGGGGACACCAAAGATAGGGAAGACTTTGTTGAGGGTCCCCTGGTGGGGAAATGATGTCCCTGGTATTATCTGAACAATGGTGACATTTGAAAAACATCTGAGATGACCAGCATGTGCCGGCTGTAAGGTAGCCTCCCAAAGTCCACACTGATGTCGTACCATGGTCAGTCATGATTGGGGGAGATTTGTCCAGTAGCCTGCTGGCGTGGCACCGTTGACATCATGTAAACAAATCGTCTACTTCAGTGTCCAGGGTGGGGACCCACTCCTTCTGCCTCATTTGCACCTTGGTCTTTGTGGCCCCTTAATGGCCTGTGTGTACAAGGGCTAACATTGTCGCTCAAAGCGACAAGGGGGAGGTGGGAGGATTGACCACGCAGGAGGAGGCCTGCTGGTGTGGTGCTGAGCTTGTGTTGGACATTCCAGGGAGCAGATAGGCCCAGTTGGGTGATGTTGTTGTGCTTTTTAGGTCTCACGTGAAATCTTTCCACTTCTCAAAGCCGACAGCCTCCTGTACTTTTTGGAGTGCGTTATCCAGTGTGGTGGCATCAGCAATATTTTGAAGGGAGATGGTGTTGGGGCAGGCGAGCTCTGCCACCCAGTGAGCATATTTGTCTGCCTCGAGTGCAAGGGTGAGCAGACTGCTTGTCGCCTGCCGTGGATGTCTGGAAAAGTAATTAGCTGGGTTGCCACAGCCTGGTTTGTATATCACAGTGAGTTGATACTTTTGAAGCTGCAGTGCCCATTTCTCGGTCCTGGCGGCGGGTATGGGGCAGTACTGGCAAACAGAGACAGCAGCAGCTTGAGGTCTGTGACGACTCTGAAGGGGTGGCCATAGAAGTAAAAGTGGAAGTGATGACAGCCCTACTTGATTACGAGAACTTCTTTTTCTATGTGTGCATAGCAATTTTCTGTCTCTGTAAGGGTCCTGCTGGCATAGTTGACCAGGTCACCTCTGGGGAGTTGCATGAGTACGGCTCCCAAACCAATGGGGCTGGAATCAACTATTAGCTCTGGGACTTTAACGAGGTAAAAGTATGCCATAATGGTGTCTTGGAAGAGTGCTCCCTTGATCGATTGGAAAGCGTTTTCCACTGTCGGGCCCCACACTCAGGGTGTTGACGCTTTAGTGATGTGTCTCAGCGGGCCTGCTAGTGTTGCTAGGTTGGGGATGAATCTACCGCAGTAGGTCACAAGGGCTAGGAAACTTTGAACTTCAGCTGTGAGCAATGGGGTTACCGCTTCTTTTACATCGGCAGACTTGGACAGATTGACCTTGACGCCATCTTTGGAACAAATGTAGCCGAAGAACCCCATCTCTTGTTGGAAGAACTAGCATTTTGCCCAGTTGAGGGTGAGGCCGGCAGACTCGATCTGTGAGAAGGCAGCATGCTGGCGGCGCCAGTGGCTGTCAAAAGTGGGCACATGAATGAGGATGTCATAGCTAATGTTAATGACATACCACAAGGTCTGTCAGAACTTTATGGATAGAGTTTTGGAATACTTCTGCAGCCGATGATATCCAAAAGTTCAGCCAGCTGTAGTGATGGAGGTCAACATGAGTAGAGAATGTTGTAATATATTTGCTGTCCTTGTGGAGCTCAAGCTGGTGATAGTCTGAGTTCAGGGCCAATGTGGAAAACCAGGTCGAGCCATTGATGTCAGATTTGAGGTCGTCAATAGTAGGGGATACGTTCTCTTTTCATCGCTGGGTTGGGTAGGCACATGTCTGTCTAGATATAGATGCAGCTTTGGCTTGTTGGCGACAACCAAGGGGGTCATCCATGGAGCTGATCCAGTCACTTTTTCAATGACTACTGCAACTTAAAATTTTTGGAGCTCAGCTTCCTCCGCTGAACAGAGATCGAAAGGGATTCTGAGGTGGCCAAGTGCCACCGGGCAAACTGAAGGATCGATGTGAAGTGAAACAGATGGACCCCCCAGGTAGCAGAGGCTGGTCAGTAGGTGGGGAAACTCGAGGAGAAGCCCGTGTACGTCACCTAAGAGGTTGCCCAAAGGTGTGGTGAAGTGGATAAGTTGAAGCTGTTGGGCTGTGTCGCAGCTATTGAGCATTTCCAAATATGTGGTGGTTAAGAAGAATTTGGCCGGGGATGAGTGGGCGCCATGTGATGACACACAGGTGAAGACGCTGGCCAGTGGAATGGGTGTTATGCTCCTGTATGCAAAGGGGTATGCTTTACATGGGCCGCAGGTTAGGCCATGGAGTCAGGGTGTGGAAGTACTGTAGGCTGGTAATGTTCACAGAAGCACAATTATCGATGAGCGAAGTGATCAGGGTGTTGTCGATGAGGACTTGGTAGGTGAGGCGAATGTGGCGTGTTGGCTGCCCTGGCGCCAGAGCAAATGAGATGAGAAAAATGTCATCCTCATCTTCGCCTCTGACTTCTTTCTGCCCTGAGCCAGATGTGGGTAGTTCTCTTACCAGAGCGGGTGTGAGGTCATGTGTGACTGACCTCACTCCTTGGGGGCGCAGCATGCCACGGCTGTGGGAGCAAACATCTGCTGTCCCCCTCTGCAGATCTTGGTGAAATGATTTGGCCGAAAACACACTATGGGCCTCATTCTGACTTTGGCGGGCGGCGGAGGTCGCCCGCCAAAGTACCGCCGTCAGAATACCGCTGCGCGGTCAAAAGACCGCTGCGGTAATTCTGAGTTTCCCGCTGGGCTGGCGGGCGACCGCCAGAAGGCCGCCCGCCAGCCCAGCGGGAAACCCCCTTCCACGAGGATGCCGGCTCCAAATGGAGCCGGCGGAGTGGGAAGGGTGCGACAGGTGCAGTTGCACCCGTCGCGATTTTCAGTGTCTGCTATGCAGACACTGAAAATCTTGGTGGGGCCCTGTTAGGGGGCCCCTGCAGTGCCCATGCCATTGGCATGGGCACTGCAGGGGCCCCCAGGGGCCACACGACACCCGTTACCGCCAACCAGGTTCTGGCAGTCAAAACCGCCAGAACCAGGCTGGCGGTAAGGGGGTCGGAATCCCCATGGCGGCACTGCCTGCAGCGCCGCCATGGAGGATTCCTCAGGCCAGGGGAAAACCAGCGGGAAACCGCTGGTTTCTCTTTTCTGACCGCGGCTTTACCGCCGCGGTCAGAATTGGCCTGGATGCACCGCCAGCCTGTTGGCGGTGCATCCGCGGTCCCCGGCCCTGGCGGTCCATGACCGCCAGGGTCGTAATGACCCCCTATGTCTTGCCTCTGAAGCGGGTAAGGAGAGAGACCTCAGTACCCACACTAGTTTTGCGAGCAGTCTTTACTTGACTTTGGTTCTGGATTGGGTCTACAAGAAGATCTTTGCGTACAGGCAGCAGCCGTTTCCACTTTGGCAGCCTACAGGGCCAGCTCTGGTGTGGTGGAAAGCTTTTGGAGTGCCAGCTCTATCTGTTTGTCTTGATCATTTGAGTGTTCATGACAGCCGTCGAGCGTGAAGATGTCACGACCTACGTGCTGCTTTACCCTGGAGGCCGCGGAGCGAGTGGCATGGATCCTGTTCTTGAATGTTCGGCCTTGGCCCAAGTAGGGGCGACTCTTTCTGGTAGCCACGGTGCTGCAGGCAATGGGTACACCAAGAGCAGGCCGTGTCCCTCAGAAGTAGAGCCAGAGGGAAAAAAAAACCCTGAAAGGGGAAAAAGCCTCCACAAAGATAGGCTCCTGCAACAGGAACAAAAAAGAAGAGGTAACAGCAGGAGCAAATACAGGAAAAAATACCCTGGAACTGACGAGAACCAGCACAGGAATACAAGGAAGCAGGAGCGAAGACACCATCCAAACAGAAAGTGTTGCAGCGCAAGGAGTGAAAGAATCACAGCCCTTAAATACCAACAAACAGGAAACGACAAACAGGAAGTAAAAGGACACCATCTTAGATAGGGAAAACCACATAGAACAGAATGGACTAGGAACCATAGAGAATAGGGAACAAGGAATGCTGGGAAGAGAAGGGTAACATGGGAAGGGGGAAAAAACATAAAGGAAGGCACAACCAGATGTCCAAAGAAAAGAAGAAAAGAAAAGAACCAGTGAGTGGGGGGTCAGACCTGCCTAGACACGCGGTGCACGGAAAAAGAATGAGGCCCCATGCCCAATTTGGGGCCTCTTAAAGTACAAAGCAGACTGGGGGCGTGTCGCGTCTGAGGACCGCGTGCTGTGGCCCGAGCCGAATGTTCGGCTCCTGCCGCACGCATCGGCGCAACAAGATTTTGTCGAGGGGCATGTTGAGCCAACAGAGGATGTGACCCCTCAACGTAGCCGACTGCAGCCCTGTATGATCTGGGTGCGCACTTCATTTTGGCGGGCAGAGAAGAGGTCGATGGATTCGCCCTCACACTAGTGAACTTGACGCAATTTAAAACCCTTGGAATCGGATTTCATCTGAGAGTCAAAGAGCGCATTCAGGGCTCTGATAGTGCCATCGTTGTCGTTGTCAGAACCAGTGTTGGGGAGGTTGTGAAATAACTTGAACATGTCTTCCTCTGTGTAGTGCAGCACGAGTGAGCGTTTCGTCTTGCCATCTTTCTCTTTGGTGTCCTTGAAATAGTTATCAAGGCAAGCCACCCGGGTGCCCCTGAGGGGGGTGGCAGAGCCAGGGTCGCTGAGTTCACTGAAGCCTTGGCAATCTGCGTTTATGGCGGTGTGGGGCGAAGAAATGGAGAATGGGCAGCTGGGGGCTGGTTAGTTGCATCAGGTAGGAGGGCTGGAAGACTGGCAATGCAGGTAGGAGAATCAGTACTCACGGCTAGAAGAGCAGTCATGCAGGTGATGGAGGTGGGCACTACTGGAGTTGTCTGGGCGAGGGTTCTGTCGTTGAGATTGGTGCTTGAATCCAATATTGCATGTGCGGGATTTGAGGGTGGAGGCACAGGCATTGGTGAGAGCGGAGTTCACGCTCCTAGGGCTGAGAGGAGGTCGGCTCAATGTGGAGCCCGTGCAGACAACAGATTGCTGGGACCTTAGGAGTTGAGGTGTGCGGCTGGCTCCATCCTGTTCGCCAGTGTGGTGATGGCCCATGCGGGGCTGTCAGGCCTGTTGCACTAGCAGGAACAAATGAGACTGCAGGCTGGTAGTCAAACATAACTCTGCACCAGGAACTGGAATGTGGGCGCGATCTGTCTCTCTTCAATAACTCATCCTGACCTCCATCGCAGTGTCAGGGCATGTGTGCGTCACAGTGCAGAGATGTGACCTTGCGCAGTGTTACGGTACCAGTAGTTACTAAAAACTTGGAAACTCGTTCACTTGGAAACGTTTTCTTGCGCTGTGGAAAGCCCTTCAAAAAGGAGAATAGGTCATCTTATACTGCTTATTGCTGTAATTGTTTTTCTAAAATAGTACTTACGAGGTGAAATCTTTGCAAAGAGTGTTACTATGTGTAAAAAATACAACATAAGGAAGTAATGCTGTCACAAAAAATGCTGCATTATGCTGCATAGGTTGCCTTTTCTACATAATGTAGTCAACCCTGTCGCATAATTTGGTCCTCCCCAGCCACCTAATTGCAGTAGCCCTACCCTTAGGCCACATTTGGCCTCCCCGAGTCATGGCCTCGACACCTCTTCATCAGTAAGCATTGGCAAAAGTAATAAGTCTCCCCTTTTTGTGGCGTATCCCGACCTCTTGGCTTTGCCACTGCTTTCTGTCGATGTAGAACAGCAGCATAAAAAAGGCACTACGAATACGTGCTCGTGGTCATAAAGCATGTACACCTGTGACTCACGCTGCCACAACTGCTCCAACATTTTGAATTATCATTCTAGGGTGGCCGATTCCCATCTTGGAGGAGTACATTTAAAAAAATGAAAAAGTAAACAACGCATAATTTTGTTTCATTTATTTGTTTTAGAAAAGCCATTACCAGCATCAGGTTGCAGTTGTGGGTTCTCCAAAAAGAAAAAAAAAGGGAGAAAAAAACGCAACAAGAAGAGGGGACAGTAGATGAGTGGGGAAGGAAAGTAAATGCTGGTTAGCAATGAGACCAGTGGGAAACAGGGGAGCAACAGCGGCGATGAGTGGGGGATATACCTAAAGAAAATGTCGAGGGGTGGAACAGGACAAACAATGGGCAACCTTTGGTGGGGGGAGAAACACGGAGAATGAGGGGAAAGCAGGACACGGGTAAGAGATCAATACATCACATCCAATCTCATGGCGTGACAGGAGCAAAAATAGAAATACTGGCTAAGCAACTAGATTTATATTTCATGTACCAATAAATGTAAACACAGGCATTCCCAAACACACAAATGTTGTTTATTACATTAAATCATGCCCTACTGGCTTTGCCAATGCTGTGAAAATTTGCAAAAAATATTGCTTCATTGGAAAATTCATATTAGGGGAAAAATAGCTAAATGTGACAATCAAACATAGTTCACTTTTTTCAAATTTAGAATAGTCTCTCATGCATTCTAATCGGGGCACTTTCTGCAAAGCAGAATCATATATAGCTAGCTGATAGCATGAGGAGAGAGAACAATACTCCTTTTGGTGGAGCGAAGCCGAAGCTCACCATATGAACATTTTAAAGAATTTGTAAACATATCTCAGATAGACTGCTACATTGTAAAATGAGACCTAAAAAAAGTTTACATAGATAGGCCATTATTACGAAAAATCTAAAATAGTGTACTAATATTTCATGTATTTTGGCATTCACAAACATACTACTTTGGGGGTCCTTTAGAGTATGTGTAAAGCTGTAAATGTCTGGTGAAAGATTGTTTCAACTTCACTTAAAGCTATTTTCACATCTAACAGAAAGTACTGTATTCCGTGTCTATTAGTACTAGAGCACAAGCAAAAAGCTGGTGCTATGTTTACACTGTCAAAACCCCTTTCAGACGGCCATGGGTTAGCAGGAGCTACTGGGCTTAACCGAGCAGGTTGAGGCATTTTACTCCTGCTGTCCTGGGGCTGGACCTACCATGGGTCCTGAGTAACTGAGCCAAATACTATCCCATCAGCACTTGGCTCTCAGTGGTAGCGCAGGACGAGCAGTACAAGCCTCTTGAAGGGGAGGAAGGCAAAAGGTATTCTTAAGCCCATAGCTCAAAATACCCACAGTGGCATAATAAGTTGACTGTCCAGGTCAATGTTTATTTTGGTTACTAGAGCAGTACTTATTATACATACAAACACAGTACACCAAATTAACCACACAGTCACCTCTCAAGACTAAAGCCCTATCGCTGAATAGGGTTGTGCCGCTCCCTGTGAGTCCGCTCTACCCCCGTTCTTCTCCAAGCTAAAGACACCGTCATTGGTGGATTTGTGGAAGTGACCCCTGGTGCAGCCCAATCTAGCAGTGTGCTTCAGAGTTTGGATTTGGCCTTGAAAGTTCATCTCCACAGCTGAGAAAACCAACAAGCTCATTCAAGTTTCAAAAGGGCCTGTGGCTCTGCTTCAGTCTTTCCTAACCACTGCCTTCCGAACCGTGTGAGAGCTGGGGGCATCTCCCCTGCGCTCCAACAATCAGCAGCTTGAATCATGTCCTTCCACGGTCGGCAGGGGTTGGCACTCTGAAGCAGTCGCGAACAGTAACATCTTCAGGGTGCAAAAGTTCCCTCTTTGTAGTAAGGTGGTGAATCAGAGTCAGTGCTGCAGGACAGCTGCTGGACTTGCTCTTGAGCTCATTCAGTGGTTGCGGGAATCCTCCGACACATCGGCCGTTTTTAGGACTGGTGACACCCTCTGCAACAGTTTATTGTGGCGCCCCCCACCCCATGACCTCATCCTCGGGTTCACTCACTACCACCCGGCAAATGTGCCCCTGATCGTTCCATCACTCCCCTTTCACATACATTCATGTGTTTTAAAGCACTTGTAAATGCTGACTTTACTAATCCACTCAGCTATCCACTTAAAATATAGGGGCCATTCTAACGCCACATTAGCACCATTTTGTTCACGATAATGTGGCGTTAGAAGGCCAAAAACGCCACTCCATAATTACAAAGTGGCGCAATACATGCATTGCGCCATTTTGTATCCCTTTGCGCTATACTATGCCTGCGCCAGGCATAATGTAAGCAAAGGTGGCATTCCCCCATTTTGGGGGGCCAAAAAATGGCGCAAAGAAATCAGACCGATTCCTTTGTTTCATTTTTTCTGGCACTTTTAACACCTGCTCAGAGCAGGCGTTAAAAGGATACTTCTGTTGGTTACAATGGGCCTCTGTGTGCTTTGCAGGATTAATATCAACATTTTTTACACTAATCCTGCAAAGCACCGGACTAGCATCAAGAATTCTGACACTAGTCCTCTAACTACTGCTGTGTTGCGCCGTAGTGGTGGCGTTAAGGGGGGGTGCAAGAAAAGTGGCACAGCAATGTGTGCAGCACCACTTTTTTCAAATATCCCCCATAGGACAGTGCTTAATTTGTAAATAAAAAGGTGCCGGTGCCCAAAGCCCTCCTCTTAAACACAGGGGTGCTGCAATTAAATGTGTGAACACGGAATACAGAGGCATCGTAATCCTGAAGCCATCTCGGGCCTCTTCAATCCATTTAAAGGCACTCCCTGCCCCTTCAGCTCACTCTTGCGGATTTCTGCTTTTTCCCTTTGTGACGCTTTTTCCCTTTCTCTTCCTCCGTCTTTCCCGTATGTGTCTTTTTTTCTCGCAGTAAATGCTTGAGGCAGAAAAATAAGCGCCGTCCCTCAAAAATAAGTGCCAGAGCCCCGCATCGGACACAACAAGCACAAATTAAGCACTGCCTTAGGGGCATATTTAAGAGCCCCTAGTGCCATTCTAACGCCACATTAGTGTCATTTTTTTTACACTAATGTGGTGTTAGAAGGCCAAAAACGCTGCGCCATATTTTTGTAACCCTTTGCGCTACATTATGCCTGCGCCAGGCATAATGTATGCAAAGGGGGCATCCCCCAGTTAGGGGGGCCAAAAAACCATATCGCACAGAAATCTGACAGATTTCTTTGCGTAATTTTTTTCCGGCACTTTTAACGTCTGCTCAGAGCAGGCATTAAAAGGAGGCTTCCATTGGTTACAATGAGCCACTGGGTATTTTGCAGGATTAGCGTCAACATTTTTTATGGCAATCCTGCAAAGCGCCGGACTAGCATAAAAAAATTCTGACGCTAGTGCCCTAACTACCGCCATGGTGCGACGTATTTTAAATATGTCACACACATGGTGGCGTTGGGGGGGGGGTGCTAAGGGGCGCAAGAAAAGTGGCGCAGCACTGTGTGCAGCACCACTTTTTCCAAATATGCCCCATAGGGCAGTGCTTAATTTGTAAATAAAAAGGTGCTGGTGCCCAAAGCCCTCCTCTTAAACACACGGTGCTGCAATTAAATGTGTGAACACGGAATACAGAGGCAGCGTAATCCTGAAGCCATCTCGGGCCTCTTCAATCCATTTACAGGCACTCCCTGCCCCTTCAGATAATTCTTGCGGATTTCTGCTTTTTTCCATTGTGACGCTTATTAGTTTTTCTCTTGCTCCGTCTTACCCATTTGTGTCTTTTTCTTGCAGTAAATGCTCGAGGCAGAAAAATAAGCGCCAACCCTCAAAAATAAGTGCTGGTGCTCCGCACCAGAAATATCAAGCACAAATTAAGCACTGCCATAGGGGCTTATTTAAGAGCCCCCTAGTTCTATTCTAACGCAACACTAGTGTCATTTTTTTTACACTAATGTGGCGTTAGAAGGCCAAAAACACCACCATATTTACAAAGAGGCACAATGCATGCATTGCACCGCTTTGTAACCCTTTGCACTACATTATGCCTGCACCAGGCATTATGTATGCAAAGGGGGCATCCCCCCATTAGAGGGGCCAAAAAAATGACGCAAAGAAATCTATCAGATTTCTTTGCGTAATTTTTTCGGCCACTTTTAACACCTGCTCAGAGCAAGCATTAAAAGGAGGTTTCCATTGGTTACAATGGACCTCTGGGTGCTTTGCAAGATTAGCGTCAACATTTGTTACGCTAATCTGACAAAGCACCAGACTACTCGTAAACAATTCTGATGCTAGTCCCCTAACTACCGCCATGGTGCACAGTATTTTAAATATGATGCACACATGGTGGTGTTAGGGGGGCGCTAAGGGGTGCAAGAAAAGTGGCGTAGCACTGGGTGCAGCACCACTTTTCTTAATTATGCCCCATAGTTCTGTGTTTTGCAGCAGGCATATTAACCCTCTATGCTACTTTATGTTGAGTCAAAGCTGCCAACAGGCAAAACTCCCATCTCTCTCTCTAGCAGGAACATTAAGCACAAGAGATATCTTGACATTTTAATTGTTTCATTAAGGCTAAACGCACAAGGAACTTTTCAGCAGGTGCTTTTAAATCGCAAGTTTTGGAATTTATTGCTAAACACAGCGTCCCCTGGAGGTCAGCGCCCTGCTCGCACCGCCCAAAAGCCGGCCCTGCTCCGACATGGGCAACCACCCCAACGAGGTCAGGCCTTCCAGGTGATGGCTCAAAATGCCTAAATACCCCCGGGCATACAGGAGGCACAGATACACGTAAAGACCCCACGTTGCAATGGACGGCAGCTCCTTACAGTCTCAGTGGCAACAGACAACAGCCCCAACAGTTTCAGTGGCCCCTTCCTGGCATACAGGAGTAATAGACATGTGCAACCGCCCCAATGTGATCAGTGACATCAGGAGAGAGGCCACAGCTTCACAGCAGATAGCGCTCTTGCAACATCAGTCCTCGCTGGACCGGGCACTTCTGTAGGAAAGTACCATCTTGCCTGGCATGTTACCCCCATTTTCACTGTATGTATGTTTGTTTTTTGCCTATGTGTCACTGGGATCCTGCTAGGCAGGAACCCAGTGCTCATAATGTATGCCCTGTATGTGTTCCCTGTGTGGTGCCTAACTGTATCACTGAGGCTCTGCTAACCAGAACCTCAGTGTTTATGTTCTCTCTGCTTTTTAAAAATTGTCACTGCAGGCTAGTGACTAATTTTACCAATTCTCATTGGCACACTGGAACACCCTTATAATTCCCTTGTGTATGGTACCTAGGTACCCAGGGTATTGGGGTTTCAGGAGATTCCTATGGGCTGCAGCATTTCTTTTGCCACCCATAGGGAGCTCAGAAAATTCTTACACATGTAGCCGGAGTGAAATAACATCCACGTTATTTCACAGCCATTTTTCACTGCACATAAGTAACTTATAAGTCACCTATATGTCTAACCCTCACCTGGTGAAGGTTAGGTGCAAAGTTACTTAGTGTGTGGGCATCCTGGCACTAGCCAAGGTGCCCCCACATTGTTCAGGGTAAATTCCCCGGACTTTGTGAGTGCGGGGACACCATTACCCGCGTGCACTACATATAGGTCCCTACCTATATGTGGCGTCACAATGGTAACTCCAAACATGGCCATGTAACATGTCTAGGATCATGGAATTGTCCCCCCAATACCATTCTGGTATTGGGGGGACAATTCTATGCATACCTCGGTCTCTAGCACAGAACCCAGGTACTGCCAAACTCCCTTTCCGGGGTCTCCACTGCAGCTACTGCTGCTGCCAACCCCTCAGACAGGTTTCTGCCCCCCTGGGGCCTGGGCAGCCTGGTCCCAGGAAGGCAGAACAAAGGATTTCCTCTGAGAGAGGGTGTTGCACCCTCTCCCTTTGGAAATAGGTGTGAAGGGCTGGGGAGGAGTAGCCTCCCACAGCCTCTGGAAATGCTTTGATGGGCACAGATGGTGCCCTCTCTGCATAAGCCAATCTACACCAGTTCAGGGATCCCCCAGCCCTGCTCTGGCACGAAACTGGACAAAGGAAAGGGAAGTGACCACTCCCCTGACCAGCACCTCCCAGGGGAGGTACCCAGAGCTCCTCCAGTGTGTCCCAGACCTCTGCCATCTTGGATACAGAGGTGTCTGTGGCACAATGGACAGCTCTGAGTGGCCAGTGCCAGCAGGTGACGTCAGAGACCCCCTCTGATAGGTGCTTACCTTTCTCAGTAGCCAATCCTCCTTTTTGGGCTATTTAGAGTCTTTCCTCTGGGCAATTCCTCAGATAACGAATGCAAGAGCTCACCAGAGTTCCTCTGCACTTCCCTCTTCGACTTCTGCCAAGGATAAACCGCTGACTGCTCCAGGACGCCTGCAAAACCGCAACAAAATAGCAAGATGACCACCAGCAACATTGTAGCGCCTCGCTTAACATGATGGTGGAGAACATGGCGGGCTGTACTGTGGTAGCAGCGCGCTAGAACGGCTTCCGGTTCCTGGGTGAAGCGAGGAGATGGTTCTGCCGGGTGAGCAGCGGCTGACGCGCGGATGTGCGCTCCGCAGATTTCGAATCCGAAAGAGAGGTGGAAGGCAGCTGGGGCAGCGCTGCGGTGGCGTGCCGTGCTGGAGTTGCGCCGGACACGAAGAGGAGCGGTGCGTATTCCCATTCGGCGGAACAGCGGCAGCACCAGCGAGGTCGCCTGGGTGAAGCAGGTGAGGCTAGGAGTTCTGATTCGCAGCGTTTCTGGAGCGGAAGGGGGGATGGAGGCCAGGGCAGCTCGAAGAACGGTAGGACAAAGTGGGGGGGGGCACTGTGATACCCCCCTCAGGTACGACAAGTGTGGAAGGGGCTGGTCAGCTGTTGACTGATAAAGCCAATTTTGTAGTGGAAGGTAAGGGGGACTCAGGCAGGGAGAAGAACACAGCAAAACCATTTGAGGGAAGAAGGAGCTCCTTGGGGAAAAAAGGGGAAAATAAGCTTAAAGGAAGAAGCAAGCTGACCCCCTCCCTGAGGTCGTATTTTAAGGTTAGGCCTGAGGTAGTTAAGCTTACACCCGGTCAGGCCAGAGCGGTGATGGAGGCTTCTGTCTTACAGTTTATTGACTCCTCTGGTGAGGGCAGGGGATTGGTTGACAATAATACGGTCTTGCCCTCCCAAGTTAATGGAGGGAATAAGGAGGGATATGTGTTGGAGAAGATATCTCCCCCTGCGCAGCCTAGCAAGGAACAGCTTGATGCCCTTCAAGTTCGGAGTCGAACCTCGCCGGTCTCACAGTCACAAGCCCCTTTGCTATCGTTAGTAGTGGAAGCCCCTCTAGCTTCTCTAGCCCCCCACCTTCTCAGAGTCCTTCGCTTGAGGCAGTGATCCTTTCTATCTCTGAGGATGTAAAGAGAGGTTTTGCAAATTCAGAAACAAATCAAGGGGAGATAAGAGAGGTTTGCGGAGTGTTGGAAAGAAAGATCGATGGTTTGATGGAGAGAACCCAGGCCCTCGAAGTGGCTGTGGGCGGCATGAAGGAGAAATTGAGCCGACACAAGGAAGAGATTTATGCATTGAAAGGAAATGAGCAGGTGCTAAAAAATAGGATAGAGCAATTGGAAAACTATTCAAGAAGAAATAACTTAAGGCTCTTGAAAGTTCCAGAAGGTGAGGAAGGTAATGATCTTAAAGCCTTTGTGATCTCTCTAAATAAATCTGCAGTGGGACTGGAGGAGAGCAATGAGGGAATTGGAAAAGATATTCAGAGAGTACATCGGGACCCTTTTAGGATGCGGATGAACAGTAGTAAACCTCGGAGAATTTACAATTTTTGACGTATGAGATGAAAAAGAACATTCTGTCTAGAGCGCTGAAACAAAAATCTCTAAAAGTAAACAATGTTGTATTTGAGATTAGGTCTGATCTGTCTAGGTCTACCATGGATAGGCAGTGGGAGTTGGGGAAGCGCCTGGAGGTATTCAAGAGTTTAGGGGTTTCGGCTCAGTTGAAATTTCCAGCCTTTCTCCGGGTTATGTATAATAACAAAATGTATAATATCAAGGATATAACTGAAGCAGATGAATTATTGGAAGTGGTTAAGAGTGGGCAGACCGTAAAATAGTGGAGTTTGATGGTTTTTAGGTCAAATTGACCCAGGAATGCAGGGGCGTTCTAAAACCGGGACCAACAATGGTCTCTATATGGGGGGGTTCTCTACGGGTGGGGTAGGTGGGGTGTCGGAGGGGGGGTTGGATAGTGTGGGGAAGGGAGGAGAAAGAGTATAAAAAAGAGCCTTGTTCAACCCAGTTATTTTTTTTGCAATATTTGAGAGATAGCTAGTAGGGGGAGAGGCCAGGGGACAAGGGTTACACTACTGCAAATTCTCTCTTGGAATGTTAATGGTTTGAGAACCAGAGGGAGAAGGGATAGAATATTGCAGTATTTGCGTGACTCAACTGCACAAATTTTGGTTTTGCAAGAAACCCACTTAGCAAAGGCTGAGTGTATGAGCTTATTAAAAAAGCTGAGGTGGGTTCAAGCGTCTGTATGCACTGAGCACAATTATCATACTAAAGGTGTGGTGATTTTGTTTAAACGTCTCCAACTGGGAAATTTAGTAATATTGGAGGTAAGATCTGATACAGCAGGGCGTTGGGTTGTAGTTAAAGTACAACTTAGTGGTCGAAACTTGGTCTTAGTGGGGTACTACGGCCCCAATTGCGACGACACAGAACCTCTAAGACGGCTTTTCTCTCAGCTTCTTGAATTCTCGGACCCGGTTATTATGATGGGTGACTTTAATGTTGTGTTAGACAATGAGCTGGATAGGGATAATTGTAAGTCGTTAGGCACTCACAAATCGCAACAATATTTAAGGAGGATGATGAAAGAATTTGGGTTGTGTGACATTTGGAGACAGAGAGTGGGAAACAACAGGGATTTCTCTTTTTTTAATAAGAAATATAGACATGCCTCCCGAATTGATTATTTTCTGCTAGATGTACGTTTGAGAGAGGCTGTGGAGAAGGTAGTATATCTGCCCTCTCATTTATCTGACCACTCTGCAGTTATGTTAGATATGACTTTCCTGCAGAGGACAATCAGTAATAGGTGGACCATTGACCGCTCTTTATTGTTGGATCAGGAAGTGGTAATGCAATTGCGCAAGGAATCAGAGTTTTTCTTTAGTGTAAATGTAGGGTCCGCTCCAATGTCAGTGGTATGGGACACTTTCAAGGCTCTTATAAGGGGGAAGATAACAAATATTTGATATTATAAGCATAAGCTGTTCAGAAATGAAATTAATTTGTTAGAGCAAGAAATGTTCAAGTATAAGGCTGAGTCAATGGAATCAGGTGAGACAGAGGTTTTGAGGGCTAGTTTAGATGGGCTGAGAAAACAGTTGGAGAACGTATTACAGGGTAGAATTTTAAAGTGATGGGAGGTAAGTAAATTGGCTCATTTTGAGTATGGGGAAAGTGCTTGGAAGTGCAAAGCAGATCGAGTAAGGAATTATATTAAGGAAATTGAAGTGGAGCAGTTAGGGGAAAAAGTAACGGATAATGACGCTATTGAATATGCTTTTCAAAAAAGTTTTGCACAGCTGTATATGGAGGAGTTGGAGGTAGGAGACGATATGGTGACAGATTGGCTGGGGGCTGATATATCTTTATGTATAGCACCGCAGGAGAAGGAAATATTGAATGCACCAATAACGCCAGAGGAAATTAGGAGAACCTTGTATAGCAGTAAGAATGGGACAGCCCCGGGCCCAGACGGCATTCCAGTGGAAGTATATAAGGCATTAGGGAACTCGATTATCCCAGCTCTGACAGACCTTGTTCAGGGGGATTTTCGAGAATGGTTGTAGTATATCTCTTTCGTGGAATGAGGCTATTATTTAATTGATTTTGAAACCGGATAAAAACCCGGCAAAATGTGCTTCATATAGGCCTATATCACTGTTGAATAGCGATTATAAATTATTAGCTAAAATCTTAGCGGATAGATTGAGTAAGATAGTCAATAATACGGTTCACCCAGATCAGAAAGGCTTCTCGAAAGGTAGATATCTGCATGTGTTGACTTTTGAATTGATCGGGCGATAGATTTGGTCACACTCTCAGGGTCACCTCTGGCAATTATTATTTTAGATGCAATGAAAGCATTCGATCAGGTTAACTGGAACTATTTAAAATCAATTCTAAGGCGGGCCAACTTAGGGGCTAAGTTTTGTGGGGTTATTCATCAGATATATACAGTTCCTTTAGCTAAGGTGTTGGTAAACGGGAATCTTACAGGGCCTATTACAATTTCTAGATGTACTAGGCAGGGTTGTCCATTGTCTCCTGTTTTGTTTAACCTGTACATTGAACCATTTGCTAGAAAGATTAGGCAAAATAGCCTCATCCCCCCTTTTTGCTGTAATGGTTGGGAAAAAAAATATCCTTATATGCAGATGATCTTTTGATATACATTAATAATTTATCACTGGCCTTCGATACAGTTATAGAATTGGCTGAACAATTTGGAAGCATATCAGGATATCGGGTTAATGTGGGAAAAACCGAAATCATGCAATGGAATATGGAGGTAGGGTCGATACAGAGTAAGCAGGAAGTACGGTATTTAGGTATTCTAGTGACCCACGACCTTAAGGACCTAGCTGAAAGGAATTTACTAAAATTGTTAGCCGAGTGTAAAGGTATACTGCAGAAATGGGCACATCTTCCTTTGACGATACTTGGGAGAGTTAAATAATGCATAAAGGGTATCTGGATAAAATGCAGCAGGCGATAAACGGTTTTATCTGGAGTTCAAAGGGGCCAAGGATAACTTGGAAGAAATTACGTAGAAGAAGGGAAAAGGGAGGGTTGGCACTACCAGATTTGGCATATTATGCTTGGGCCTTTTTATTTAAGAACTCAAGGATGTTGTTTTCGTGTCCAGATGCTTCAGTGGTGGGTATGATGTACAAGGCGATGGTCTCAACTGTGAAAGGGGCCTCAAGGCATTTCCTTTTAAAATTTGGCGACCCTAAGTTTGCAAGGGCTGGCGAAGAGTTGGTATCAGTTGAGACGACGAGTCGGAATTTCTTATTACAGCTACCATGCGCCTATTTGGGATTCCCCGGGCACTCCAGAGTGCTTTAAAGACATCTTAGCGCTACCACTTAAAAAGGCAGGGGTAGAAAGTTGGGGTGACCTATCTCGGGATGGAACTTTGCTTTCATGGGAGGAGTTAGTAGGGATAACGGGTGGATCCCTGTCTAGGCTGAAGTTTTTGCAGATGATAGAGTGGGAAAGAGGAATTAAGGGGGGCCTGGGGGTGGCAAGTCTACTGGAGGATTATTTTTTAGAGTTCTCTGTCTCTTTAAAGAAGTTGGCAGTTTGGTATTGGGAAATGGTAGAAATATCAGACGGGAACTTTACACTGCCGATTGATAAGTGGGGTAATCATATGCCCAGGGATAAGGTTTGTGGATGGTGGAAGAAGACTGTGTCGGTCCTTTACGAAGTAGTGAAGCCAGCCCCGTTGAGGAAGAATCATCTTTACACTCTACATAGAGCCTACATTTTGCCGGAAAAGCTTTCTAAGATTAAGAAAGGAGAAGTGATTAAGGGCCTGATTCCAACTTTGGAGGACGGTGTTAAACCGGCCCAAAAGTGGCGGATATACCACCTACCGTATTACGAGTCCATTATATCCTATGGAACTCGTAATACGGTAGGTGGTATATCCGTCACTTTTGGGACGGTTTAACACCGTCCTCCAAAGTTGGAATCAGGCCCTAAATGTTTAAAATGTGGTAGTGTTGGAGCAACGGATGTTCATATATTTTGGGACTGCCCTAGTATTCGTTTGTTTTGGGAGGAAGTTTGTGATACAGTATCAGCTATGTTGGGTCTGAAGATTATTGCATCGCTTCCGCTGATTATATTTGGGCAGCTACAGAAGGAGGGCATAAGGAGCAGTGTGAGTAATGTCAAACTTAAATTTTTGTTTTATGTAATTTTGTTGGGTAGAAATGAAATTTGTAAAAACTGGATGAAAGACTCCCCTCCGGTGTATATGGATTGGCTTAGCGCTGCTTTCCGCGTATCGAACTTGGACTTGAATACGCGGTGTACTAGGAAAAATGCGGATTTGTGGATGCCCCTATTAAATTGGGGGGGAGCTATCTGAAATATGTTGTTTAATTATGGTCCAATGATTATTATTCACCGCTCTCCAACCTCTCTTGTCTGATAGAGTTGACCGGGAAATATAATGGTGCCCCCTGGCTTGAGCCTCTCTCTTATCGAGATGGTGAGAAGGGTGTACGGATAAAAAGGTGGCTTGGAATGCGGGGTTGAATGAGGACAAAAAAAAACAAAAATACATTGTAGCGCCTCATCCTGCCGGCTTTCTCAACTGTTTCCTGGTGGTGCTTTCTCTGAGGGCTGTCTGCCTTCACCCTGGACTGGAAGCCAAGAAGAAATCTCCCGTGGGTCGACGGAATCTTCCCCCTGCCAACACAGGCACCAAACATCTGCATCACCGGTCCTCTGGGTCCCCTCTTATCCTGACGAGCGTGGTCCCTGGAACACAGGAGCTGGGTCCAAGTGTCTCCCACAGTCCAGTGGCCCTTCTGTCCAAATTTGGTGGAGGTAAGTCCTTGCCTCCCCACGCTAGACAGTAATTCTGTGCACTGCGTGATCTGCAGCTGCTCGGGCTTCTGTGCACTTTTCCAAGACTTCCTTTGTTCACAGCCTAGCCCAGGTCCCCAGCACTCCGTCCTGCATTGCCCAACTTGCTGAGTGGGACTCCGACGTCGTGGGACCCTCCTTTGTTGCTCTGAGTCGACCGCTGTCCTCAGATCTTCTAAGTGCCTGTTCCGGTACTTCTGCGGGTGCTGTCTGCTTCTGCGGGGGCTCTCTGAGGTGCTGAGTGTCCCCTCTGTCTCCTCCTCCAAGGGGCGACATCCTGGTCCTTCCTGGTCCCCAGCAACACCCAAAATCCTCAACTGCGACTCTTGCAGCTAGCAAGGCTTGTTTGCGGTCTTTCTGTGTGGAAACAACTCTGCATCCTTCAGCACGCCGTGGGACAGCTTCTGACCAAAGGAGAAGTTCCTGGCACCTTCCGTTGTTGCAGAATCTTTGGCTTCTTCCACCTGGAGGCAGCCCTTTTGCACATTCATCCTGGGTTTAGTGGGCTCCTGCCCCCCCTGGACACTTTCATGACTCTTGGACTTGGTCCCCTTCCTTTACAGGTCCTCAGGTCCAGGAATCGGTCTTCAGTGTTTTGCTGGCAGTTGTTGTTCTTGCAGAATCCCGTATCTCGATTTTACAGTCTTTCTGGGGTAGTAGGGATACTTTACTCCTACTTTTCAGGGTCTTGGGTTGGGTATCTTGGACACCCTTAGTGTTTCCTAACAGTCCCAGTGGCCCTCTACAACCTACCATAGGCCTGGGGTCCATTCGTCATTCACATTCCACTTTTGGAGTATATGGTTTGTGTTGCCCCTAGGCCTATTCCTACCTATTGCATTCTATTGTGATTCTACACAGTTTGCACTACTTTTCTAACTGTTACTTACCTGTATTTGGTTTGTGCACATATAATTTGTGTATATTACTTACCTCCTAAGTGAGGGTATCCTCTGAGATACGTTTGGCATATTGTCAGTAAAATAGAAGTACCTTTATTTTTGGTAACTCTGAGTATTGTGTTTTCTTATGATATTGTGCTATATGATATAAGTGGTATAGTAGGAACTTTGCATGTCTCCTAGTTCAGCCTCAGCTGCTCTGCTATAGCTACCTCTATCAGCCTAAGCTGCTAGAACACCTCTGTTCTGCTAATAAGGGAAAACTGGACCTCTGCACACTGCTGATTACTACTGAACACAAAAACGGGTATGTTGTCCCTACCCATGTCACTTAACTCCGGGTAAGGGCAGTAGCCCTCTTCCATTACAAGGGTAGCACTTTGTCTGCCCTTGCCTGTCTAAGACCGCGTTACTGTGAGACAGGCCTAGGTCATGATGCACTCCCATGATCCATGTTTGCCAATGAACACAATATCAATACTCTAGGGGGGTTATTCTAACTTTGGAGGAGATGTTAATCCGTCCCAAAAGTGACGGAAAAGTGACGGATTTACCACCAGCCGTATTACGAGTCCATTATATCCTATGGAACTCGTAATACGGCTGGTGGTATATCCGTCACTTTACCGTCACTTTTGGGACGGATTAACACTCCTCCAAAGTTAGAATAACCCCCTAAGTCCAGATGTCCATGCAGCTTGGGGATTCCGGGCAGAGATACACATCCATCATCATGCCGGGGACTTTTTTTTCAGAATATACACCAACAGTTATGGAAAAGCAGAAACAATGCTTGCACATTTATCTCTAAATTTGTGGTAGTGGCGTGGTTACTGGTTGTGATTACGCTAATACTGAATTGTGGCATGACAGCAAAAAACTGTCAATCTCTAAATGACTCCTTTAGTGGATGGTATCTAAACAGCAGAATGTATTCAATTAGAGTCTTGAAAGTGCTTCCACTGATGCCCTAAAACATTCTTCTAAGTCCTTATAGAAATAAGCTTTTTCATGTTGCTCAACAACACTAAGGGCCCCATAATGACGTCCCTCATACCACCAGGTAACTCCTCTCCAGAGTCACAGATACCGGGAATGTTGATAACTTTGGGGAGGGTGGTGGCAATGGAAATAACAAGGATCATAAGTGGGACCCTGACTGTCCCCTTAAAAATGAGGAGTTACAGGCAGGAATAAGTAATTCAGTTACAGATTTTCTGAGCATTTCACCCTTAAACTTCACTTGCCTTCAGTAGGGAGAGTCCCTGAGTGAGCATTAAGAGGAAGTAAATTGTTTGTAGACTTCAGGGAAGGGTAGTAATAAAGGGTAGTACAGTGTTTTTAGGGTTCTAAGAAGGGTAGTGTTAAGAGACAATAAGGGGGTCATTCCAACCCTGGCGGTCGGTGTTAAAGCGGCAGCAAAACCGCCAACAGGCTGGTGGTAAAAAAAATGGAATTCCGACCCTGGCGGAAACTGCCAACAGAGACCGCCACATCAACACACCGCCCACCACAGCAGCACAAACAAACAGCGCAGCGGTCACCGCCAACAGACAGGGGGGAGTCAATGTACCGCCCACCCTATCACAACCCACCAATCCGCCACCTTTTCCGGGGCGGTAGCCCCGCCGATAAAAACACGGCGGAAACAGCCATTTCGAACGGAAAACGCTCACCTCCATACACCCCACGAGGAATCCGGACAGCATGGAACCCGAACTCCACATCCTCCCAGCGATAGTCTTCCTGCTCTTCTACCAGGAGCACGAACGCCGGCGCAGAAGACAACGGTGAGTACTGCACCTACGACACAGGGGAGGGGGGAGGCAAAAAATTACGGGGACACACATACGCGACACACCCACCCCCACCCTCACCCACTACAACACACACATTAAAGCATAGCAATACATCACAGTTACACCCCCGAAGTCCCCCGGAAGAATGCAAAGACAAAAGGAAATGATTCGAAACATAGAAATATATTGCAACACAGCAATAAAATAATATACGCATCAAAAACTCTTATATACATAAATGTACAAGTCCGAGCATTGTAGCAGGCATTGTCCGTGGACCACTGGGCCCAAATCACATGGGCAAAGCCCACACAGGACACCTGACTCCAACGGAGAGAACACTGCAGGGGCATCAGATAGCAAAACTACAGGCACCTCAGGGGGAAGGGAAGGGGGGGCACCTCAGCCAGATGAGTCCACGACGCCAGATCCACGAGGGGCCTCCATGGCCACTGCTCAATCCTGGGGAGTGCCAAGCCACAGTCTCACAAGTCCTGACAGTGGGTGGGCTGTCCACTGTTCAATCCTGGGGAGTGCAAAGCCATAGTCTCACAAGTGGATAACAGTCTCCACTGGTTCTGGAGGGGGCCTGGTGCCCAGAGTGCCTCGTGCAGCCCTGCCCGACACAGATGAGGCCCAGCCCCTGCCGCTGCTTGAGATGAAGGGCCAAGTTCAGCGGTGCTTGAGACGGCGGTGCCCAGTTCAACGGTGCTTGAGACGGCGGTGCCCAGTTCAGCGGTGCTTGAGATGAAGGGCCCAGTTCAGCGGTGCTTGAGATGAAGGGCCCAGTTCAGCGGTGCTTGAGACGGCGGTGCCCAGTTTAGCGGTGCTTGAGATGAAGGGCCCACTTCAGCGGTGCTTGGGACGGCGGTGCCCAGTGCAGCGGTGCTTGAGACGGCGGTGCCCAGTTCAGCGGTGCTTGAGATGAAGGGCCCAGTTCAGCGGTGCTTGAGATGAAGGGCCCAGTTCAGCGGTGCTTGAGACGGCGGTGCCCAGTTCAGCGGTCCTTGAGATGAAGGGCCCAGTTCAGCGGTGCTTGAGACGGCGGTGCCCAGTTCAGCGGTGCTTGAGACGGCGGTGCCCAGTTCAGCGGTGCTTGAGACGGCGGTGCCCAGTTCAGCGTTGCTTGAGATGAAGGGCACAGTTCAGCGGTGCTTGAGACGGCGGTGCCCAGTTCAGCGGTGCTTGAGATGGCGGTGCCCAGTTCAGCGGTGCTTGAGATGAAGGGCCCAGTTCAGCGGTGCATGAGATGAAGGGTCCAGTTCAGCGGTGCTTGAGATGAAGAGCCCAGTTCAGCGGTGCTTGGGACGGCGGTGCCCAGTGCAGCGGTGCTTGAGACGGCGGTGCCCAGTTCAGCGGTGCTTGAGTTGAAGGGCCCAGTTCAGCGGTGCTTGAGATGGCGGTGCCCAGTTCAGCGGTGTTTGAGACGGCGGTGCCCAGTTCAGCGGTGCTTGAGACGGCGGTGCCCAGTTCAGCGGTGCTTGAGATGAAGGGCCCAGTTCAGCGGTGCTTGAGATGAAGGGCCCAGTTCAGCGGTGCTTGGGACGGCGGTGCCCAGTGCAGCGGTGCTTGAGACGGCGGTGCCCAGTTCAGCGGTGCGTGAGACGGCGGTGCCCAGTTCAGCGGTGCTTGAGACGGCGGTGCCCAGTTCAGCGGTGCTTGAGACGGCGGTGCCCAGTTCAGCGGTGCTTGAGACGACGGTGCCCAGTTCAGCGGTGCTTGAGATGGCGGTGTCCAGTTCAGCGGTGCTTGAGATGAAGGGCCCAGTTCAGCGGTGCTTGAGATGAAGGGCCCAGTTCAGCGGTGCTTGAGACGGCGGTGCCCAGTTCAGCGGTGCTTGAGACGGCGGTGTCCAGTTCAGCGGTGCTTGAGACGGCGGTGCCCAGTTCAGCGGTGCTTGAGATGAAGGGCCCAGTTCAGTGGTGCTTGAGATGGCGGTGCCCAGTTCAGCGGTGCTTGAGATGAAGGGCCCAGTTCAGCGGTGCTTGAGATGAAGGGCCCAGTTCAGCGGTGCTTGAGATGAAGGGCCCAGTTCAGCGGTGCTTGAGACGGCGGTGCCCAGTTCAGCGGTGCTTGAGATGAAGGGCCCAGTGCAGCGGATCCGGCCATGGCGTGGAGGTCATTTGCCATCTGTCCTGTGGCTGGCGGGGCCTTCCTGCCCATCTCTCCTGTGGCTGGCGGGGCCTTCCTGCCCATCTGTCCTGTGGCTGGCGGGGCCCTCCTGGGCTGCAGTATCGGGCCTGTTGGTGGCCTCCTGCCCACCTGGGATGGGGCTGGCGGGGCCCACCTGGGCAGCTGGGCTGATGGCGGTGTTGTCGGGCGTGCTGCCCTTCCCAGCCTTCCCTGACCGCCTGTGGCCCTTCCCCACCTTGGGCGATGTGCCAGCTGTCTCCACACTTCCTGCCAGAGCCATGGTAGGGGTTTTAGTCCCTGGTGTTTTCACCCTCTCGCGCCGGCCACTGCCTATCTTGGGATGTTTCTCCGGGGGTGGGCTGCCCGTGCCTTGGCTCCATACTGAACTGGCTGCCCTGGAGGGTGGGGGACTCCACAGTCCATGGCAGACTGACATGACAGGGCCCGGTTTTGTCGTGGCTGAGGTGCTGACTGTAGTCCTATGACATGGACGGGGTGGGGGATTTGGTGGAAAGAGGTTAAGTTTGGACAGGAAAAGCTTTTTAGGAGCAGTGGGACGGGTAGGTGTAGTGGGTATGGGAGTGGAGGAAGAGGTTGTGGTTGTAGGAGGTTTAAGTCTGGTGTCTTTGGGTGCAGGTGCTTGGGCTGGAGGCTGTCGTGAGGTGGATGGCTGTTGGGTGGGTGGCTGCCTGCGTTTGTGTATCTTGGAAGAGGGGGTCACAGACACACTGGGAGAGGACACAGGGGACGTGTAAATGGTAGTGGGGGTGGTGACTGCACGTGTGCGGGGGGTTCTGGTGTGTGTGCTGGTGATCGACGTAGTGGCTGAAGATGTTGTGCATGCAGGTGTGAGTGGAGACGTGACAGGGAGGGAGGAGGGAGACGAGGAGGAGGGGGACACAGTGGAGGCAGTGGGTGTTGGTATGTCTGCATGTGGATGTTGCTTGTGTGAATGCCTGTGTGATGTGTGGTGCTTATGTCTGGCTGAGCTTCCCTTGGGTGTTGAGGTGTGTGCAGGCTGGTCTGATGGTGTGTCTGGGATAGGCAGAGGTACAGGTGAATGGGTATGGGTGGAGGAAGTTGGAGGGGGGAGGCTAGAGACAGGGACAATGGCTGCCATCAGTGCTGAGGCCAGAGTGTTGAACGATTGCTGAAGGGCAGCCTGACCAGAATGAATGCCCTCCAGGTATGCATTACTCTGGTGCACCTCTCTTTCGACACCCTGGATGGCATTCAAAATGGTAGACTGCCCAACAGTGAGCGTCCTCAGGAGGTCAATGACCTCCTCACTGAGGGCAGCAGGGGTGACAGGGGCAGGGCCTGAGGTGCCTGGGGCGAAGGAGATGCCCACCTTCCTGGGTGAGCGGGCACGGGGCAAACGCTGAGGGGCTGCTGGGAGGGCGGTGCTGGTGCGGTGGGTGGCGGCTGTACCTGTTGTTGCGGGGGGCACAGATGTTGCCGCCACCACAAGGGAGCTCCCTTCAGAGGACGAGTCCGTGTCACTGATGTCAGCCCGAGTCCCCGCTGTGGAGCTCCCCTCGCCCTCCATCCCACTGGTGAATTCGGAGTCTGTTGGATGGCCCTCATGGCCATGTGGGATGCAGCTCCCTCGTGCTCCGATGCCACTTCTCCTCCGCCTGATGATGCTAATGCACACATGAACAGGAACACCACAAAAAAAGGGGGGGGGGAATAAAGACATGTTGAGTGCATGCATTTGCGACGCCGTTGGCGGACAGGACAGACACAGAAGCCCCCTGCACTACGCCGCGCACTTGGGGTCCACTACTCAATCCGTGGGACATGGCCTACAAGCCTATGGACGACATCTGCACACATGGATGACACAGGCCCATGAATAGCTGTACTTGGCACCCTATTGAGGTGGGGGGCGGGGGCACAGGGCCATGCCGTACGGAGGGGCCTAGCCTACAGAAATCGCCCTGGCCTAGGGATACCCACAGCCCTCCTCCCCCACCCAGAAACCTCCACTGCGCGCAAAGTCACCAGGATTAGAGTGTACTCACCCCCTTGTGTCTGCTGTGATGTCCTAACGCGCCCATCTAAATCGGGGTAGGCCACTGCCAGGATCCGGGAAATCAGGGGGGGCGAAGTCCGACAGGCACCCTTCCCACATTGGGAGGCCATCCCCAGCTGAGCCTCCGCCGTCTTCCTGCTCCAGCGTCGGTTGTCCTCCCATCTCTTCCGGCAGTGGGTGCCCCGTCTGTGGTGGACCCCCAGGGTCCGGACGTCCTTGGCGATGGCACGCCAAATATCGATCTTCTGGTGTGCGCTGACCTATGTGAAATGTACAGGGGGAGAAAAATAGTCATCACCTTCTGCATGCTCAATGTGAGTGACTCCCCATCCATACCCTTGCCATGTGGCACATGCTCTCACCCGTCGTTTGATGCATGCCTCAATCGCTCCCCTCCCCACCATCTTTCATCCACCCCACTCAACACAGGCATTGCCCACAAAGCATGGTCCCAGTGTACTTACCTGTTGGTCTGGAGGACCGTAGAGTAGCGCATACTGGGGGAGGACCCCATCCACAAGTTTCTCCAATTCCTGAGCAGTGAAGGCAGGGGCCCTTTCCCCAGTCGCATGAGCCATTGTCTCTTCCAGACCGAGGTCACAGCAGCACTTGCAGTGTAGGTCCTCTCCTGTCGAAGATCAGGTATCGAGTGATTAAGCAGATAGAAAATGGCGGTCACGCCCGCGGCGGTGCGTACCGCGACCGCCGGCGCACATCGTGATTGGCTCCTGAGACCCATAGGGTTCAATGTTAACCAATGCTGCTTTGCGCCGCGGTCTTCGACCGCCTACTGCCACGGTGTGCCACGGCAGCGCATTTACCTCACATCCCATTGTCGCACTTCACAGGTCAGGCAGCCGCCATTTCAGGGGCTTACATGGCTTAGTTTCTACTGCGTCACACATACCTAGGCCTTGCATCAACACTCATACAACCCATTCAATGCATTGGGAATCGTGTTATGTGCAAGCTGTGGTTACGTACCTGTGGGTTGATTGACTCTGTGCTCGCTGTTGTCCTTCATAGGCACCGTCCGCTGGGACATGCGAGGAGATGGAGGAATCTTCCCGTGTACAGACCGCTGGTGGACCTGTCGACAATGGAGGAAAGACATGTCATACTGACATACAGGCTTGACCGAGCCACTATTCATGAACTGTGTGCCCAGCTGGAGCCAGACCTGATGTCACCAATCCGCCAACCCACAGGGATCCCCCCTCTAGTGCAGGTGCTGTCAGTACTCCATTTCCTTGCAAGTGGGTCATTTCAAACAACAGTGGCCATATCATCAGGGATGTCTCAGCCTATGTTTTCCAAGGTGTTGTCCAGAGTGTTGTCTGCCCTGCTGAAACACATGCGGAGCTACATCGTTTTCCCTGAGGTGGGGGATTTGCCTACAGTGAAGGGTGATTTCTATGCCCTTGGGCATATCCCCAACATCATAGGTGCCATTGATGGGACACATGTGGCTTTGGTCCCCCCCAGCCGGAGTGAACAGGTGTACAGAAACAGGAAGAGTTATCATTCGATGAATGTACAGATGGTGTGTTTGACAGACCAGTACATCTCCCATGTTAATGCCAAGTTCCCTGGCTCAGTGCATGACGCCTACATCATGCGGAATAGCAGCATCCCTTACGTGATGGGTCAACTCCAGAGGCACCGTGTGTGGCTAATTGGTGACTCTGGTTACCCCAACCTGTCATGGCTACTGACCCCAGTGAGGAATCCAAGGACAAGGGCAGAGGAACGGTACAATGAGGCCCATGGGCGAACTAGGAGGGTGATCGAGCGAACCTTCAGCCTCCTGAAGGCCAGGTTCCGGTGCCTCCATATGACAGGTGGATCCCTATTGTACTCACCAAAGAAGGTGTGCCAGATCATCGTGGCCTGCTGTATGCTTCACAACCTGGCTTCGCGACACCAGGTGCCTTTTCTGCAGGAGGATGGTCCAGATGGTGGTGTTGTAGCAGCTGTGGAGCCTGTGGAGAGTGAAGACGAGGAAGCCGAAGAGGACGACATAGACAACAGGAACACGGTAATACAGCAGTATTTCCAATGACACACAGGTAAGAATACACACCGGCATATTACATATACTTAAACACTACTACCTCTCTACTATCTGACCTTTTCCCCCAGTGTATGGTAACTGAGTTGTGACTTTCACTTCCGATTTCAGAGATGTGGGCCCCACTGCGTGACATCTGCTTTGTTTCCCCATGGACTACAGCTGTGTGACAGTGGTATGTTGGCATCACAATGTAAATAAGCATTTTGGCACGGTAATGTCTAAAACATTTGTACAAAATCACAGCCAGACTCCTGATTGTTTTGTGCAATAACTGTGTTTATTTCAGTGCTCTATATTGGTGGGTGGTTGCAAATCGGTGAGGGGTGATGGTGGAGGATTGTCCATGGCAGAGTTCAGACTATTTGTATCACAGGTGCATTGTCCAAATGCCTGTGGAAAGTGGAGCAGGGGCAGTTTAAGGATGGACAGGGTGACAATGTGGGACAGTGGGATGACAATCAGGGAGGTATCCTTTCCTGGCGGGGGTCTTGGCATCTTACTCTGTCTTCTTCCTGGATCTCAGGGCCCGCTTGCGGGGTGGTTCTCCTTCTGCAGGGGGTGGGGTGCTGGTGGCCTGTTGGTCCTGTGGAGGGGCCTCCAGTCCACTAGCGCCGGCAGAGGTGGTAGGCAGTTCTTGGTCCATGCTAGTGTCAGGGGCCCTTTGTGGTGCCAAAGTGTCCCGCAATGTGGTGACTACTAGATTCAGTGCCCCTACAATGGTGCCCAGGGCGGAACTGATGGTTCGTAGTTCCTCCCTGAACCCCAAATACTGTTCCTCCTGCAGGAGCTGGATCTCCTGAAACCTGGCCAGTACCATCGCCATTGTCTCCTGGGAATGATGGTAGGCTCCCATGATGGAGGAGAGGGCCTCGTGGAGAGTGGGTTCCCTGGGCCTGTCCCCCCCCTGTTGCACAGCAGCCCTCCCAGTTCCCCTGTTTCCCTGGGCCTCTGTCCCCTGGACCGTGTGCCCACTACCACTGCCCCCAGGTCCCTGTTGTTGTTGGGGTGGTGGGTTAACCTGGGTGCCCTGTAGTGGTGGACACACCGCTGATTGACCTGTCCTGGGGACAGAGGTATGGGCCCGCTGGGTGGGTGCTGTGCTGGTGTTCCCAGAGGGGGGAAGGTCTGCTGTGGCCTGTGGCTGTCTGAGGGTAACTGACTGTCCCGAGGTCCCCGATGGGCCGGGCTGGTCATCTAGATCCAGGGAGACAGAGCTGCTGTCATCACTGTGGGCCTCTTCTGGGGGTGGAGTGGACATTTGTGGACCCTCCTGCGCGGTGACGTGGTGTTCGGGTCCTGCAGGGGTATAAAAGTATGGTTATTGCATCTGTGTGTGCCATAGCGTGCAATGGGTGGGTGCCCGTGTACCCCAGTGCTGGCATTCCCGTGTGGGGGCTTTTGTGACAGTGGTTTGGGGGGATGGGTATGTGTAGTGGGCATGCTTTGGTGATGGGTGTCCATGCTTTGTGGTCGCATGCAGGGCTTGGTGTTGGGATGGGTGGGTTGTGATGGTGAGACATTTGCAAGGAGTAGGTGTGATGGGGGTGAGGGTGGGGGTATGAGTTGGCATGCTGGTGGGGTGGGGGGATGAAGTAGTGAAGATGAGACTTACCAGAGTCCATTCCTCCAGATACTCCTGCAAGGCCCTCAGGATGCAGGATCGCCAAGACCTGCTCCTCCCATGTTGTAAATTCTGTGGGAGGAGGTGGGGGTCCGCCGCCAGTCTGCAGCACTGCGATGTTGTGCCTGGATACCATTGAACGCACCTTCCCCCGTAGGTCGTTCCACCGCTTCCTGATGTCGTCCCTATTTCTTGGGTGCTGTCCCACTGCGTTGACCCTGTCGACTATTCTGCTCCATAGCTCCATCTTCCTGGCAATGGTGGTGTGCTGCACCTGTGTCCAGAAGAGCTGTGGCCCTACCCGTACAATTTCCTCCACCATGACCCTGAGTTCATCCTCAGAAAACCTGGGGTGTCTTTGCGGTGCCATGGGGTGGTGTGGGTGATATGTGGGGTGGATTGTGTGGTGCTAAGTGTGGTGATGTGTATTGGTGTGGGGTGTGAAGTGCGTGGTAATATTGCTGGGTGATGGTAATATGCGCGTCTGGGTGCTCGGTTCTCTATTTCTCTGTGCGTGGTCTCGATTCTCTAGGAGTGGTGGTTTGTGGGTGATGTGGGTGTGTGTTTTATCTATAATTGGGTGTGTGGGAGTGTTGTTTGTATGTGTATCAGGTGTGTGTATTTAGATTTGTCCAATGTGGCGGTGTTTTGGAGCAGTGTGTATATTTCGAGCGCGGCGGTGTGTACCGCCAATGGAATACCGCGTTTGAAAGACCGCCGCGTGGATTCGTGGGTCGTGATAGTGTGGGTGTATTTCTGTTGGCGTGACGGTGGAGGTTTGGTTATCGCCAGTTTCTCGCTGGCCTTTGGTGTGGCGGACTTTTGTGGGTGTCTGTATTTTGGTGGTTTGCGTGTTGTGGGTCAGAATGACCGTGGCGGTTTACAGCGGCCGTGGCGGTATGTTGGCGGTCTTCTGCACGGCGGTAAGCGCCTTATACCGCCAATGTTGGAATGACCCCCTAAGTGTTTTCAGGGTTGTTGAGAGGTTAGTGTTAAGTTGTATTAAGGGGTTTTTAGGATTTAGGGTAAGGTAGTGTTAAGGAATAGTAAGAGGGTTTTAGTATCCACACAATAGTAGCATTAAGAGGTAGAAAAGAGTTGTTAACAGTCAGTGAATAGTAGCAGTACGCAGTAGTATGGGGTTTTAAAGGTGCAGGGAAGGGTAGCATTAATGGGTAGTAAGGAGTTTTTAGGCTGCTGTGAGGGGTAGCATTAATGGGTAGTAGGTGTTTTAGGGTTCAGGGAAGGGTAGTGTTAAGGGGTATAAATGTGTTTTTAGGGTTCAGGGAAGGATAGTGTTAAGGGGTATTAAGGACTTTTTGGGGGGTTCAGTAAAAGGTCATACAAAATGACAGTATATTAAAAAATACATTTAATATATGAAAATATTAAACCTGAAGTAAATTAAATAGAATAGCACTGTAATTGAAAAAATAATAATACATAAAAATGTATAATTAAATGAAATGTATAACTTACCTCCGCAGTAAAGTCACCTCAGATGTAAAAAAAAAGATGTACAAGTACTGTCAATGTATTTACCTTGATGTACTGGCTCCAGATGTACAGGTTGATGAAGTAATGAATGATAGGACCCTGGGCACAAAAGTAGAGAGAGGAATATGCAAGCTGGAGCCGAGGAGCTTAAAAAAAGCCTCTGCACGCCTATACATCTTTAAACTAGGAATTAAAAATACAAAAGCATAATTCTCAGAAGGGCTGGTATTTCTGAAGATGATGGAAAGGGATGGTGGGGGGGCAGGGACAGCAGTACAGAAAAACAATCATCTAGCCTTCCCTCTTCCTCTATGTGCTGCTGCCAAAGAAAAACATGCACTGTCATTAATTATCTAGGAGACATATAGCATCACAGTGCCCGATAGTAACACAATAGCTTGACTTGATAAAGAGCTCAGGCTCAGGCAGCTTGATAAATGGTCACTGGTGCTTGAGGCATAGGTAGGGCATAAGTACTCTTTCTGTGGAAGCACAGAGCTTTGGCCAAATCAGAACCTGTACTCAGATTAACCGACATCTGGGCAGAACCACAGTCCATCTCAGTAGTACTCCTGAAATCTATTTTTTGATCACATCAGGGAGTGGCAGCTGGTGAAATTTCAAAATGGTGGAAATTAGTCCTGAGATTCAGCAAGCTAACATTGGAAGCCTGACAAACATAAGGGTGCTTGATGGGGATAGAGGGCTTATTATTTTCCGAATTATGCCGGAACCTTAAGTTCTTCAATGTTTATTACACATTTTATTGTACACATTTTATTTTTGTAATTACTCATATTATGATTAAAAAACAGTCCTTGAAAGTCTGCGCACAAAACAAACTCTAACCTGTTAATATTATAATCCAAGAAGAAACGTATCAGTAGGAAATGAATCTAAACATCAGCCTTGAAGCGCTTTATGGATACGTGAACATTGACATCCACATGTAAAAATGAAATGTTATTTGAGCTTTTTTCTGGAGATTGACACAATGTAGAGAGAGTTCCCAAATAATAACATGGTCTTTGTCCAAAGAAATCAGTACTACAGCAGCAAGCACCAAGGGAAAGAAATAATTAATCATTGCAAAGCAGGATCCTTTCCAGTAATTCATAGGCAGACTCATCGCTAACAAAAATATAGAAAAAAAACAAGCCAAATGTCATGTGCAGTTTTAGATTCAGAAGTTGTTGCTTACTTTTTCTGCTATTTATATGTGCCAGATAACTCCACAGCAGGGAGAGGTGGCCAGCGTGCTTGTTTTGTCCAGGTCCGAGTTGGTGGCATACCTTAACTCTTCCCTTCTCTGTGCCCGCACGCTTGGCTCACAGTGGCAGGCAGAGGCGGCAAATACAATGGCTGAGCCATTGCAGTTTACAAACACAATTAATCCCTATGCGGCTTCAAAACAGGGTGGCAAAGTGTTTGGTCATGTTTGTAGTTAGTCCTCCTCCCCCAGCACATAAAGGGCTTTTGAGTGGATTGCTGCTTGAGCTGATCCCTGAGACTCCCAGCGTTGCTTTCATGCTCAGTATTACAACACATAGCTTGAAAGATGGGATTGGCTGGGTGGTCAAGCACAGCCCTCCCTTGGAGTACAGTGGGACTCTCTCTCTCTCTCTCTCTCGCACAGCGTGGAGTCGGAACGCAAATGTACGCATGACGGGCTGGCCGTGTTGAAAACAATGGTCAGTCTGACATGCACAGTTCAATTCACGGCAGCAGGCATCCATCCAGCCTGCCTGTCTTCAGGTTGATGTCACATCCTTGCACTGTGAAAAAGAGCACACTTGCCCCATGTTAAAATGGCTCTTTCTACTACCTACATACAGTGTGTGACGGCTCCTAGTGGGGGATGGGACACCGTGCTTTTGCCCCTAAAGAGGAACCGTCCCTAACATCAGGTTTGGCAACAGCTGCACTGTCAAGCCATACCTAAAAAATTATTCTTTGATCTAGAGCTGTGGAAGGATACAAGTCATCTAGTCAGAAATACGGTAACAAAGTTATGTTGTATGAGAGGGAAAAACACAAGTAGAAAAAGGGAAGCTATGGAATATGATGCAAGCAAATGAGACTGATAAGTAAGTTAACCAGTGGTAAGCAATGGCCTGACCAAAGACTCACTGTAGTTATTGGTATTTTCTGCAATAAGTCGTCAATAACAGGCAGCTAAAAGCTATCTGTAACTGTGGCTTAAAAAGGGAGATGAAAACTTCATAGGCAGTATCCCAACCATTATTTTGTGGTAAGAGAACAAGAAGGGAGAGTGCTCTTTGATTTCCAGGTACATGCACTTTGATTGTGACAGAAAATATAAGAATTAAATCCAGGTGTTTGTCAAGTCTGTCTTCACTGAACATACCTCTAGTAGAATCTCAGCAAGGCAAGGAACATATACAATATAATCTAACTAGTGCAGCAAACGATCATGTGATGGGCCAGTCTCAGGTTCAATTGTTTCACTGTTAATTCAGTGAGCCCTAGTTAGTGTGGATACGAAAACAATTACTCATTGCAAAATTCTAGGAGATTACTTTGAGATCTATAAGTGGCCCAAATTAAAATCCCTTTATTCTGGAGAAGACAGAGGCGTGTCTGCACTATTCCATTCATGCACTGCAGGAAGTTCGAATTGTTTCCTAGGCTCAAACCATAATGCCATAAAAGTGCCATAAGAAACATACATTACAATAATTCCTTCCCTGAGTGAGTCTAGAGCATGGACCTTCCTCACATACCAGTTACTCAAAATCATGTTGCTTCTGAGAAAAATAAAGATTTCAAGATCATTATTGAGTGGATATGAAATCGGGGGGAAAGGAAATGGGATACTGCAACTTAGGCAATCTTTGTGCCAGGTAATAAAGAAAATAAAGAAAACAGTAATTAGCGTACTCAGCTTGTGGTAGTGACAGCTGACACAAGAAGTCTGAAATTTCAGAAGTGCCTCTGAACAGTATGTTTTGCACATACCGCTAAAGTCCGTTATGATAGCAAACCTATAGAGGAAAAAAGGTCAGATCCATGAAGCATTACCTCACTGTGGAACCCTGTTCAGTACCTGAGAGGGATGGGGGTTAAACACTGGCAGTTGGTACGTGGGGCCCTCTCCAGGACTGTGAAAGTTGGCAGGAGGCATAACCGCATGTCAGTCAGCCTTCCTTAAGTTTAGGAAAATTAGTGGGGACAAAGCACAGGAACCCTAAAAGACTGCAGCTTGGCTTCACAATTAGTTACTTGTGAAAGACAAATTCAACTGAGTTTTGACAAGTGAGTCCTTGGGACACAAAATGATGCATATTCTCCCAATAGCATTCCACAGATGTGTTACTAGGAGGTTAAAAAGCCTGGTCAGTCAGTTGTGTCTGCTAAAGAAAAATAAGTGATAAGGGAGTGACCTGGGACCGGTTCTTGGTCAATTGTTCTTTGACGCATTTATAAATAACAATCCGAGCAATTGCGAGGCAAGCTGTTAATATTTGCACGTGATATGTAGAACTGTCAGTGTCGATATTCCAGAGAGAGTGGAACAAAATGAGGTATAATTTGAAGAAATGCATCGAAGCACAAAGACTTGAATTGGTTGGCCGGTTGGAAAGGATCTTTGGGTTATATTCAATGAGTTTGACGTGTTTTAACGACTTGAAAATGGCGGGTGGGGGGGGTGTGGGAAAGTACCATCTTGCCTGGCATGTTACCCCCATTTTTCACTGTATATATGTTGTTTTAGTTGTATGTGTCACTGGGACCCTGCTAGTCAGGGCCACAGTGCTCATAAGTGTGCCTGAATGTGTTACCTGTGTTATGACTAACTGTCTCACTGAGGCTCTGCTAACCAGAACCTCAGTGGTTATGCTCTCTCATTACTTTCAAATTGTCACTAACAGGCTAGTGACCAATTTTACCAATTTACATTGGCTTACTGGAACACCCTTATAATTCCCTAGTATATGGTACTGAGGTACCCAGGGTATTGGGGTTCCAGGAGATCCCTATGGGCTGCAGCATTTCTTTTGCCACCCATAGGGAGCTCTGACAATTCTTACACAGGCCTGCCACTGCAGCCTGAGTGAAATAACGTCCACGTTATTTCACAGCCATTTTACACTGCACTTAAGTAACTTATAAGTCACCTATATGTCTAACCTTTACCTGGTAAAGGTTGGGTGCTAAGTTACTTAGTGTGAGGGCACCCTGGCACTAGCCAAGGTGCCCCCACATTGTTCAGGGCCAATTCCCCGGACTTTGTGAGTGCGGGGACACCATTACACGTGTGCACTACATATAGGTCACTACCTATATGTAGCTTCACAATGGTAACTCCGAATATGGCCATGTAATATGTCTATGGTCATGGAATTGCCCCCTCTATACCATCCTGGCATAGTTGGCACAATCCCATGATCCCAGTGGTCTGTAGCACAGACCCTGGTACTGCCAAACTGCCTTTCCCGGGGTTTCACTGCAGCTGCTGCTGCTGCCAACCCCTCAGACAGGCATCTGCCCTCCTGGGGTCCAGCCAGGCCTGGCCCAGGATGGCAGAACAAAGGACTTCCTCTGAGAGAGGGTGTTACACCCTCTCCCTTTGGAAAATGGTGTGAAGGCAGGGGAGGAGTAGCCTCCCCCAGCCTCTGGAAATGCTTTCATGGGCACATTTGGTGCCCATTTCTGCATAAGCCAGTCTACACCGGTTCAGGGACCCCTTAGCCCTGCTCTGGCGCGAAACTGGACAAAGGAAAGGGGAGTGACCGCTCCCCTGACCTGTACCTCCCCTGGGAGGTGCCCAGAGCTCCTCCAGTGTGCTCCAGACCTCTGCCATCTTGGAAACAGAGGTGCTGCTGGCACACTGGACTGCTCTGAGTGGCCAGTGCCACCAGGTGACGTCAGAGACTCCTCCTGATAGGCTCCTTCAGGTGTTGCTAGCCTATCCTCTCTCCTAGGTAGCCAAACCCTCTTTTCTGGCTATTTAGGGTCTCTGTCTCTTGGGATTCCTTAGATAACGAATGCAAGAGCTCATCCGAGTTCCTCTGCATCTCTCTCTTCACCTTCTGCCAAGGAATCGACTGCTGACCGCGCTGGAAGCCTGCAAAACTGCAACATAGTAGCAAAGACGACTACTGCAACTCTGTAACGCTGATCCTGCCGCCTTCTTGACTGTTTTCCTGGTGGTGCATGCTGTGGGGGTAGTCTGCCTCCTCTCTGCACTAGAAGCTCCGAAGAAATCTCCTGTGGGTCGACGGAATCGTCCCCCTGCAACCGCAGGCACCAAAGAACTGCATCACCGGTACCTTGGGTCTCCTCTCAGCACGACGAACGAGGTCCCTTGAATCCAGCAACTCTGTCCAAGTGACTCCCACAGTCCAGTGACTCTTCAGTCCAAGTTTGGTGGAGGTAAGTCCTTGCCTTCCCACGCCAGACTGCATTGTTGGAAACCGCGACTTTTGCAGCTACTCCGGCCTCCGTGCACTTCCGGCGGAAATCCTTTGTGCACAGTCCAGCCTGGGTCCACGGCACTCTAACCTGCATTGCACGACGTCCTAAGTTGTTCTCCGGCGACGTGGGACTCCTTTGTGCAACTTCGGGTGAGCACCATTTCACGCATCCTCGTAGTGCCTGTTTCTGGCACTTCTCTGGGTGCTGCCTGCTGCTGAGAGGGCTCCTTGTCTTGCTCGACGTCCCCTCTGTCCCTTGACGCAATTTGCGACATCCTGGTCCCTCCTGGGCCACAGCAGCATCCAAAAACCCTTACTGTACGATTTGCAGCTAGCAAGGCTTGTTGGCGGTCTTTTGGCGAGAAAACACTTCTGCACGACTGTCCACGGCGTGAGGGATCCGTCCTCCAAAGGGGAAGTCTCTAGCCCTTGTCATTCTTGCAGAAACCTACGCTTCTACTGTCCAGTAGCAGCATCTTTGCACCCACAGCTGGCATTTCCTGGGCATCTGCCCATCTCCGACTTGCTTGTGACTTTTGGACTTGGTCCCCTTGTTCCACAGGTACCCTCGACTGGAAATCCATCGTTGTTGCATTGTTGGTTTGTGTCTTTCCTGCAGAATTCCCCTATCACGACTTCTATGTCCTTTGGGGAACTTTAGTGCACTTTGCACTCACTTTTCAGGGTCTTGGGGTGGGCTATTTTTCTAACCCTTACTATTTTCTAATAGTCCCAGCGATCCTCTACAAGGTCACATAGGTTTGCGGTCCATTCGTGGTTCGCATTCCACTTTTGGAGTATATGGTTTGTGTTGCCCCTATCCCTATGTGTCTCCATTCCATCCTATTGTAACTATACATTGTTTGCACTGTTTTCTAATACTATTACTGCATATTTTGGTATTGTGTACATATATCTTGTGTATATTTGCTATCCTCATACTGAGGGTACTCACTGAGATACTTTTGGCATATTGTCATAAAAATAAAGTACCTTTATTTTTAGTATATCTGTGTATTGTGTTTCCTTATGATATTGTGCATATGACACTAAGTGGTACTGTAGGAGCTTCACTCGTCTCCTAGTTCAGCCTAAGCTGCTCTGCTAAGCTACCATTATCTATCAGCCTATGCTGCTAGACACCCTATACACTAAAAAGGGATAACTGGGCCTGGTGCAAGGTGCAAGTACCCCTAGGTACTCACTACAAGCCAGTCCAGCCTCCTACAGGGGGGAGGCAGGGAGGCAACTGGAATGTGCTGTAATATCAGCATTGTACCTATCACTGGCAAAGTTGTAGTTGAGAAACATCTGCACTTTTGGGGCCTGATAAACAGAAAAACACAGAGACCTTGGTCATGTAAGAAATGGTGCATGGCTTAAACCGCAGATTTAACAGGAGAGGCACATAATCCAAACATGCACACTGACGGAGGGGGTGGAGGGTTCTGAGGTGGTGGGGGGGTCAATGCCTACGGGGAACAAAATGTACAAGGTGCGACATTATTCAGAAGAGATATACTCAAGAATTAGAGGTCAAAGTATAAGACTAGAGCAGGACCAGAGCAGAATAGAGAATAGAATAAAAAGAAATAAGAAACAAATTAAAAACTGAAGGGTGGGGCAGAACGATGGATCAAATACAAATTTAAAAGGATGAAATGAATAGCTACAGTGCAAACACAGAAACATAGAGAAAATGAAAAATATAAATGTGGCAAGGTAAACAAGACAAAAAGACTGAAGAACAAATAGTCAAGGGCAAAAATAATTCCTATAGGCAATTTGTTTCCAGAACCAAAATACTGTTGTTGTTGGGTGAGACTTTTCTAGGCGCAAGATTATTTTCCTTGCTTTTCCATCCTTACTTAGCACTGCAGAACTGTGCCTACATGTGTTTGCATGTGGTGCCTGCATGGAGAGTCAATCTCTAAAACAACGCCTGAGTGCATTGAAGTACAGTGTTAGTAGAGTGTCAGTTAAGTTTCCAATTAGTGTGCGGTGATGTTGCATCCACAACCAGTTGGAGAATGCAAACAAAGGAAGGTACTCATCGGCGCTCTTTGCTTTCAAGAAGGGAAGTCAAAATCTGCATCCTTAGGAGTCCATGGCAACCATGTTGTTGATTCTTTTGTGATATGGTTCCTACTAAGGTAATAGGACTGCGTATAAGGACAACAGAACTTCAGAATGTGGGGTCCTGAGTCCGTCCACATCATCAAAAGCGCTTGCCTCAATTCCTGGCTAGCTTACAGTGCCTCACCTAGACCCCTGAACCTACTGGGGTGGAAGGTGATTTTGGAAACACGAACATGACACTCTGACTGCTAAGGGAAGTTGTGGAAACAGATCTCACCTTTTTCATTGTATTACTCATGCATGTCCAGACAAAACACAAGAGGATACAAAAGTTTTCAATACATGTATTGAAACAATCGTAATCTTGCATAGAAGGAATTAGCTGCGATAATTAGGCAGATGGAACAAAGCAACATTACCAGCATTATGAACATGGTAAAGACAATGAATGATCCAACTATGGCGAATGAGATTTTAGAGGTTACTACCTAACCCTAGGACTATACTGAGAACATAGTGGATGTAGCCTTCTGCCTGGCCCAATCTAGGAGATTAGCTTCGCTGCATACCTGGAAACAGCATTAGAATTCAGCCTGCAGTGTAGCTGACAATCCTCTCGGGAAGCTGGTAGATTTGCACCAGCAGAGCCGCATATCGAACACAGCATTCGCCCTTAGATGGTTGTGGCCGGAATTCCCCTTTGCCCCTTCAGGGTCAGTGCATAATTTATATAATAAAACCATACTGTGTTGCAAGCACAGCTCTGATGTAATGCTATGTCTAAATATTAGAAGCCATCTCCTGAACAGGCAACAAAAGAACTAGAATATTGTATACAGTGTTCCTAGCCTTGAACAGAATGTACTGATTACATGTCACAAAAAGGCTAACTAAACAAGCAAATTGTACCACTTATTCCTAGAAGAATATCATGCAAGGAAAGTGTGTAAGATGTCATTGCCAAAAGCAATGCAGCTAAAACGTGTAAAATATGAAATATGAATTGAAGCTAAAAACAAAGGAGCCAACTCGGATCCAAGAGGTCCTCACAACACTTTAGTGTTACATTTGCATTTTCCTCTAGAAAAATATTACATTGAAAGAGGAATCTAGCGCAATGCTCACATAGTGCCCCAAATATATAAAGCCAAACCACTGCAATTGTAAGTTATGCTGACCAGATATTTAGCCAAAGTCAAAGTATGCAAAATACACTTACATTCTCCTTTTAATAGGTCTGTAAAGAAAAAAAAGAAAAAATACATTTATTCAGAAGTCTGCCTTTTTAATAATGAAAGTCGTACTGTTGCTTACTCAAAAATATAATGGTTTACTACATTCAATTCTTCATGTGCAAGACAAGTAAATAAAAAATTGCATAGAGTGCTTAGTATTTCAGGAATGCACCTTTGTTACTCTTAAAACTAGAATATGTGCGATTTGGCACACTTCTACTGCAACAAAAACTTTATGAGCCTTTTGAAGTGATGGATACTGCTTTTTTCAGACCTTACCACAATCATGGTTATGTTTTTTTTCTTTAGGGGTTTCTAATGCAGTTTTGTATTTTGCCCTATGCCAGTGCCAGTCGCTTCATCTGTGCTGTCGCACTCCCTGAAAATGGAGATCACAGTGCAATGCTGCAGACACACTTCATACAATATATAGAGCAAGGCATGCATTATGTAAGCCAATAGGTCTTGGCAAGGGTGAAGCATTAGACACCCACTTGGCTCTCTGAGACAAGAAGAGCATCTCAGTGGGATAATTAAGGGCATTAGGGGAGTGCCAGATGGGCCTTGTGAACACACTGAGGTGTGAAGAGCAGCCTGGCGGGAGAAAGGAAGGCAATGGAGAAAAGCCTGATGAGCCCACCAAACACTTTGAAATTCTGAGATACGAAGAGCGGCATGGTGGAAACAGAAATGAGCAGCAGGGGAAGCCTTACTGGTCCCCAGGGGGCTTTGAGATGTTAAGATTAGCCCAGCAGGACAAGGGAAGAGCAGCTGGGGAAGCTTGACAAGCTTGCTAGGCTTCCGAGAACAGGAGAGTGGAGGAGGACGGTCCTTCCATCTAAAAACAAGGAGGCCTATTCGCATGAGCATATTTTAACATCTAAAATTTACTCTTACACTTTGCAAATGTACTACTTTTGAGTAGTCACCTTCTTAGAACGTAAATTTACTACAAAGTGTAGACTTACAAATTTCCAAGTGTAAGGTTACTATTTGTAACTTTTCATTCGTAGGTGGAGATCTCCGCCACCTAGATGGAGACCTATGCCATGGTGGTGGAGATTCTCCATTACTGTGGTGTAGATCCCTGCCACTTTGATGGAGTTCTCTGTATGAGAAAGAACAGTGAAAATGATTAAGGTTTATTAATGTTTTTAAATAACATTTTTTTTATTGCAAAATAAAATATAAATGTAAAATAATATTGAAATTATTATTTTTACCACAGAACTAATACAACATAATGTTAGAGCACGTAACTTCTTCAAAATAAAGAGTGTTTAAACAATTAAATAATTTAAATATATTATTTTTTATTTAATAAATATTAATTTTTAATCAACAAAAAAAAACCTCACCTAGACATTGTATTTTTCTTTAATAGTACATTTATTTTAAAAGTTGAATTTGCTTAATGTAAATTTAATTTGAATTTTTAATTGAAGTGTAAAAATGTATTTTTTTTTAAAAAGTGAATTTTTAAACTGATAAAATATTTACTTATTAATTTTGCTTAATTTTAACACTAAAAACCCATGTACGCATAATTTAAATGTTTAAATAATTTTAACATAATTTCCTATAGGGTGTTATACTATGTCCCTGACTCTATTATTTTCTATGAAAATGCATTGCAGTACCTGTTTGTGGCCATGTATGTTGCCAGATTCACCCCAAGGGTAGGCTGGAGTACATTTACTCTCTTTAGGTCAGCTATAACTTTAGAAGTTTAGTTTGTGAATAGCAATGGTCTTACATGTTTGTGGGTGGGTGCTTGTATTAGCAGGCCACTCCCTAAATGCCTCTATATCCCACCAAACACCTCCTTTATTTTTTAAAGATTGATTTTTGAAAAAATTCCCACCTAAAGTAAAAATGTTATATTTAGATATTATGTTTTAAAATTATTAACCCATATGTTTAGAAATATTTTAAATCAATCTGCTTATTTTTATAAAAAAGTGTTAATTTTTCAATTAAATGTTATTAAAATATCTATATATAAAATTAGATATATATTCACAAATCACCTAAAACTCAAGTTTGAAACACACTTACTCAGGGATAGCCATATCAAAAAATTCCATTATTGTTCCTCATGAAGCGTTTTGGCTCCATAGGGCACTGATTGCAAAAATGACAACAAAGGTGCTCAGAGTTATATAGTGTCATATTAGACATAGTGGGACGACTTCATATTTCTCACAGTAAAAACCATCTTGTTAAAATGGTTAAAATATCAAATACAATATCATAAATACTGAGGGGGAATTCATACATAAGTAATGAGCACGAGGAAAAAAACTATATTCCATTTCTGGATTAGTCTTTCCATGCATCTGTGTCATGGCTATGATGGAAATAATATTGCAATGTATCCCTCAAAAAAGCAAACAAGGGTATAGTGGAATGGCATACTAGAAAAGGTTCATCTGTGTATCTCAGCCAGAGAACCACCCTTTCCATGTTGTCTGCCAGGACGGGTGCTTTTGACACCTGTTCATCCCACTAAGCAAAAACAACAAGTGATGGACGGAATGCTGAACATTGTCAAACACTCACCCCCAGTCACAGATCTGGGTTTAATCCATCGTTCTTTTGCCCACCATGCCACCCCAGTTTGGACCCAGCCATATGCAAATCAGTCTTGACCCTGTTCCTCATGGGAACAGTCCAGCCCGAACTGCCAAGCCAGGTCCTCACTGGACTGGAAACAAGCATCCTGGGACCGGTTTCGGGGTTTCACCCCTCATCAGCCAGGCTAGCTTGAATCCAGTGACATGGGAAGCACGGGACCCACGTCTGGGCATACCCTTCCCACTTAGGGCGACAAAGCAAAAACAACATCCCACTAGCCTCAATCAAATTAGCATAGCTGGGGGCAGAACAGGTGCCCATTGCAGTTCTGTGGAGTTGTGTACTCAGAGCACCATTAAAAAGGAATTTTTTTTTCTCAAACAGTACCATATCATTTGAATAATCATAGTCGTGTGTGCATAAAATTATATGGGTTGCACCTTCAGGAAATGTTTGCCAGTTTCTATTTCTATGTCATGTTGTATGCTAGTATAAAGTGCAGAAACAGATAGTATTATTAAGAGGTAATATTTATCCCAGGGTATGCTATTAATTCTTTGAAGAAAATCTTAGGTGCTTTGTACATATGAGGGTTATGTCATTATAAAAAGCCTGCAAAAACAGTCCACATATTTGGAAGTGTTTTTCCAGCAGACTACCCCTGGTGACACTATGGGCCTTCCTGGTGGGTTGCTTGCATATTTATCTCCTTTAGTGTGAAGGTAAAGTAGGATGATGCATGGGTAATCACATTTAAGTATGCAATATTCTTCATGTTCAAAGATCTCCTGATATATCTACTGTTCTAGCAACTCCCAATATCTCTTGATGGTTGTTGTAGGAGGCTGGCCCGGTTTGTAGTGGGTACATTGGGTACTTACACCTTATACCAGGTCCAGTTTTCCCTTATTAGTGAAGTAGTAGTGTTCTAGCAGCTTAGGCTGATAGAGGTAGCTATAGCAGAGCAGCTTGCGCTGAACTAGGAGACATGCAATACCACTTCTAGTTACACAGTACCTATACACAAGTAAAGACAAAACTCAGTGTTACCAAAAATAAAGGTAGTTTATTTGGGTGACACAGTCCCAAAATATCTTAGAGGCAATACTCCATCTGGAGGTAAGTATTCTACACAATATATACACTAGACACCAAAATAAGGTAAATAATTAGACATAGGATAGTGCAAACAATAGGAAATGCTATAGAATGCAAACGGAGAGAATAGGTCTAGGGGCAACACAAACCATATACTAAGAAAGTGGAATGCGAATCACAAATTCCCCCCTAGACAAGTGTAGTGTGTGCAGAATCCCTGGGAGAGTAAGAATACCATAAAGGTAAGTAAATTACCCAACCCCAGAGCCCAGAAAAGCAGGAGTGAAGTACTGCAAGTTCCCTCAGGACACACTACACCTCGTGATTGGGATTTTGCAGTAACCAACCAAGTCTGCAAACAACAACTGCTGGATTCCTGGTCCTGAAGACCTCCAAAAGAAGGGGACCAAGTCCAGAAGTCGAAAGAAGTTCCAGGAAGGGCAGGAGCCCCTGCCAACCCAGAAGAGGGTGCAAAAGAAGAATTCCCGGTTGGACGACGACTGCGGGAATGCACCTTAGGCAGATGCCAGTGGGTTGCTGCAAGATGCAGAAGATGTCCCACGATGTGAAGATGGATGCAGACGTGATTTGGTATTGGAAGCCGCCAACAAGCCTTGGTTACGACAAATATGCGTTTTGCATCAAAATGGCGCTGGCTGGACCCAGGAGGGTCCTGGGGGCCTCAACTCTGTGTGAGGAGGAAGAGGGGGCTCTCAGCACTTTAGAGAGCACTCAGGATGGCAGACAGCACCCATGGGAGTCCCAGGGCACGGGGACAAAGGAGGTGCAAAATGTGGTTGGTGCAGCACAGCAACGGAAGGTCCCACGCCCCTGGAGAACAACTCAGTGAGTTGAGCATCGCAGGATGGTGTGCTCGGGACCTCGGTCAGGCTGTGCACAAAGGAATTTTGCAAATAGTGCACAGAGGCCTCAGGAGGTGAAGAAGATGCAGTACACAGGGGTACCATCGCTCTCAGGGAAGGCAAGGTCTTACCTCCTCCAAATTGCGTCAGCAGGACCTCAGGACAGTCTATGTCGATGGGGTCCATCCTCTGTGTCCTGAGGAGCACGCTCGTTGCTGTGAGAGGAGTCCAAAGGTACCAGTCGTCGTCTTGGAAGGTGCCTGTGTGAGCAGGGGAATGACTCTGTCACCCCACAGGAGATTTCTTCGGTCCTTCTGGTGCAGGAAGAAGACAGGGAGTCCTCAGAGCGTGCACACCATGGAAACTGTTGCAGTTGCTGGCTGGAGCTGAAGTTGCAGAGGAAAAGTATCCCTTGTGGATACTGTGTTGCTGTTACAGCAGTTCCTGGAGCAGGCTGTGGTTGATCCGAGGTCAGAGGATGAAGTAGCAGTTGCAGAGGATTCTACTAGGGTGGTGATGGACAGGGGAGTGGTCACTCCCCTTTCCTTTGTCCAGTTTCACGCCAGAGCAGGGGACAAGGGGTCCCTAAAGTGGTGTAGACTGGCTTATGCAAGGAGAGGACCATCTGTGCCCTTCAAAGTATTTCCAGATGCTGGGGGAAGCTACCCCTCCCCAGCCTGTAACACTTATTTCCAAAGGGAGAGGGTGTAACACCCTGCTCTCAGAGGAAATGCTTTGTTCTGCCTTCCTGGGACTGAGCTGCTCAGACCCCAGGAGGGCAGAACCCGGTCTGTGAGGTGGCAGCAGCAGCAGCTGCACTGCAAGCCTCAGAGTGTTGGTTTGGCAGCCCTGGGGGTCCATAGTGGAGCACCCAGGATGCATGGAATTGACCCCCCAATACAAGATTTGGAATGGGGGGACAATTCCATGATCTTAGACACCTTACATGGCCATATTCGGAGTTATTGACCTCTATGTAGTGCATGCGTGTAATGGCGTCCCCGCTCTCAAGAGTCCCGAGAAATGGCCCTGAACTATGTGGGGGCACCTTTGCTAGTGCAAGGGTGCCGTCACACTTAGTAACTTTGCACCTAACCGTCAGCAAGTCAAGGTTTGACATATAGGTGACTTATAAGTTACTTAAGTGCAGTGAAAATGGCTGTGAAATAACGTGTGCGTAATTTCACGCAGGCTGCAGTGGCATTCCTGTGAAAGGGTTTGTCTGAGCTCCTTATGGGTGGCAAAAGAAATGCTGCATCCCTTAATGATCTCCTGGAACCCCAATGCCATGGGTACCTAGGTACCATATACTAGGGACTTATAAGGGGGGCCCAGTGCGCCTATTGAAATTGGTAAATGAAGTCACTAGCCTATAGTGACAAATTTAAAAGCAGAGAGAGCATAAGCCCTGAGGTTCTGGTTAGCAGAGCCTCAGTGACACAGTCAAGCACTACTGACAACACACATATTAGGCCACAAAGTATGAGCAATGGGGTCCTGGCTAGCAGGATCCCAGTGAGACAGGCAAAACACACTGACACATAGGTTTTTATCTATGAGCACTGGGGTCCTTGTTAGCAGGATCCCTGTGACTCAGTAAAAACACACTGGTACACACTCACAATGAGGCCAAAAGTGGGGGTAACCATGCTAGAAAGAGGCTACTTTCTCACAGTTGTCATGTAACTTTCCCTATTAATATATATGGTTTTTAGTAACAGATACTTGCCTCTGAGCTTCATCTTCATTGTTGGCATGATAAAAATGTTGACTCCCTAATCCGCAAGACTGATTCCAAAAATGTTGTCCTCTGCAAGATTTTTTGAGACCCTCTATTTTGCGAACCATAATTGCTTAAGAACCTTAATCATGACATCATTAAATTTATCAATATAATAATTTGCAAATTGGGGCATGAAACAAGATTTTGATTTATAATCCGTGGGTGGGCATTTAATGTAGGCAAGGTTTTATAGTAAAACGTCTGTCTCTAAATCAATAGACTCTCCCCCCTGCTCTGACTCGTGTAAGGTTACAAGAAGATCTGCATTGCCAAACTTCAGGGTACCCTGTAAATTAGAGACATGTTTCTCAATTGTTGTGTTCCACAATGGTCCTTATCTTTAACTATTTTTCATGCTTGAGTCTTCTAAATAAATGGAAAAGGTAAAGTCTGGTTTATACATAGTTAGAATTACTGCTAGGGCAGAAGGAAAAAACAAAGTTCAATAATTGTATTTCTCTTCTGTCAAAATTTTACTAGGCAAATTATATCCTGTCTTACCATTGTCAGCATTGTCCTGTTTTCTGACCTTTCTTCATTCCTACTGGAATGTCTCTTTTTAGTTTTCCCCTTTCTCTGGATCCTGCGCCGTGACCTCTTCCTCTCTCTTTCCCTTGTTGTAAAGTTAGTTGCAACCCCTTTCGCAGGAGGCGGACTACATCTACAAAAGGTCCTGCTCCTATTTTCTATGTCAGACGTTGGACTTCACTCACTTCAAATGTATCACTGTCTCAACAGTATCCAATCCTTTTTCTGAGATAGCATCTTTAAGTTGTCTTTGCAAATATATGTGTTTTCTTCCCTGTACACAGACTCAAATTGTTTGCTAAAACTGAGTATACGTCATTTTTCATAATCCTCCAAGTCTCCCACATATTTTCTCTGTTTTCTTGTGTTGATATTCTTCTCTAGACTCTCTAATCATTAATGTCCTTCTGGACTTTAGAGGTCTCCTTCTGTTCCTTTCTGGTTTAAGCCACTCCTGTATTTCATCAAATAAAGACACTCTCTGTCCATCCATGCATATTTGACTAACATCTAATTTGTGTGTTTGAGCAGTCTACACAGTTTAGTGCCCACTCCTCTAACGTCTTTGGGTTGGGATTGTTGTAAGAGCGAATTGAATATATCTGACGTCCCCTAGGGATTATATCTATGTCACTAAAATGTTGTAGGAAATTTGCTTCCCACCATTTGCTTAGTTCTGTTTAAGAATGTTTTTTTTAACTTTTCTGAGTTTTTCCAATAGTGATGGACCCTTTGTTCATGGAGCCCATTTGCCTGGATAGTGCACCTTTCTGTTAGGTCTAGAAAATAATTATTTTGCTGCCATAGTCCTTTGTCCATCCTCTTCTGACATCTTGCCACTGGGAAATTGTATAGTGTTGGACTTTCTGCAGTGTCATCCCCAAAACATTTGCCTTCACTTCTAATTTCTGCTGAATTAGTTTTCGTTGGCCTTAGGACTCTATGCACCTTACCACTGCTAACCAGTGCTAAAGTGCTTGTGCTCTCTCCTCTAAACATTGGCTTATACCCAATTGGCATATTTAATTTACTTATAAGTCCCATGAAAAGTGGCACTATGGGGCCCTGGGCCTGTACATTAAATGCTACCAGTGGGTCTGCAGCGCTGATTGTGCCACTCACTTAAGTAGCCCTTTTAAACATGTCTTGGGCCTGCCATTGTAAACTATGTGTGCAGTTTTTTACTGCCACTTCAACCTGGCAAATTAAAACTTTTGCCATGCCCCTAACCTTCCTTTTTAAAACATGTAATTAATCCCTAGGCAGCCCAGAGGGTAGCGTGCAATGTATAAATCAGGACATGTACTTTTAAGTTTTGCATGTTCTGGTAGTGAAAAATGCTTACATTTGTTTTTCACTACTGCAAGGCCTACCTCTCCCATAGGATAACATTGGAGTTACCATATTACATTTTATAAGTGTAATTTCCAAATGGGAATAGGTAACCAGTTTACTTTTGATGTCTCTGGGATCACAATTTAAAATCCTAACTTATGGCGAAGTTGAATTTTTTGCAGTTCTGGAAATGCCTCTTTTAGAAAATTAAGCAACAATACAGATGGTAGTGCCCATATACCCCCTGGATTCTGGGCTATAAATAACACAACAATAGAACAAGACGAATCAGGGGGATAAATACAATTCTTTTCAATACACAATGACACCCTTAATTTTCACTGGGCAGTGACAATTAAGGATGTCATTGTGTATTGAAAAGGATTTAATTTATCCCCCTGATTCATCTTGTTCTATTGTTATGTTGGCATTTTCTTGCATAATCATTTAGTGCCTGCAGCCTATCTCTGGGTCACATGACTGGGTGTAGCTGACAGTTGGACTTTGGCTATTCCTTCTAGGCAGCTACACACAATGGGGAGCTTAGGTGTGAGTAGATGGGCCATCACTGGCAGGATGGGAGGGAGGAGCTGGGCACAGTCCTACGTACACTTGAATAGACTGTGTCCTGCCCCCACACAAAGGGCTGCATTTCCCCTGTATGGAGTCAGGGCAGGTGAGTTAGGGCACATGTGCACTTCAAAGGCATGCCTCGAGGAGCGTTTCCCCACTTCAAAGGCACAACTGTATATAAATACTGGACATCAGAGACCAACTCTTCAGTACACTTTGGGACCTGTTGATACTCCAGGAAGAAGGACTGCTGTGCTGCTACAAGGACTGCCACGCTGCTGGACTGCTGCTCTAACAGAACAGCTGCCCTACTGTGCTGACCTGCTGCCCTCTTGCCTAGGGAAGGAGAACTGGACCTGCAACTTAATCTTGAACCCAGGACCCTAGGGTGACTCCAAGGGCTAGTTTCCTTGCCTCCTGATCTAAGCCTCGGGGACATTAAAGGCTCCCCAATTCACTGCACCAGCCCATGGACCCAGCCGCAGCGAGTTCCTGATCCCCAAGTGGCGTTTCTCAGGTCCGGATCCTTGGTGTGGCTCAAGGGCACTGAAATCAAGCTTTTGGGCTCTTCGCGACCACGAAAGGGCCTGTTTGCACGAGAGCTCGTTCGCACAGCAAGTCAGTGCAAAGCTCCATCAACCTGATTCTTCACGTTGCAGCATCGACCCCCTGCGGGGACTGCCAGCATGAATCTCCAGTAGTGCCCTCCCCCCACAACGCCAGCTGGATCTTCTTGCTTTGCTGACAGCTCCGGCGACACTCTCCCTGATCCTTGAAACCCTCTTCAACGCGAACAGGACTCTTGGCTCAAGAAGGTTAACGTTAGTGGGTTTAACCTGATGACTGTATCCGACCTGTGCTCATCGCGGTCAGCCTGAAAGTGTGACTTTGACCTAGTCCAGCACGACGAGATAATTAAGTTGGCGCTTTGTGGCTTTTTGGCCCTATTTTCACTAAATTCTTTAAAACTTCATATCTCTGGTTCTACAGATTGGATTTTTGTTGTCCTGTTTTATTTATTACATTTTACTCTATTTTTCTAACTTGGTGTGGGATTGTTTTCGTGTCGTGTTATCACTGTTTTACTCTTTGAAGGGTTGCAAAAATACTTTACACATTGGCTCTAAGTTAAGCCTGACTGCTTTATGCCAACGTAACAGGGGGTTGAGCACAGGTTAATTTGAAGTTTGCTTGTGCCTTATGTTTACAAGGATTGTGGTAGCTGCTTGACCAGGGCTCACACTACAGTCAACCAGTAACCCAGTTTCTTACATATTGATAAAATAATGCCCCACTAATTCCAGTATTCATTGTGTTCCCACTTGATAAACATCAATCAAGTTATGCCTTCCCAAATTCACCTCCCACTCCGCAAAATTGTCAAACAGGGTCACAATATGGCTTCAATAAGTTCCATACATTGGTCCATGGACCGCCTCAGCAATCACATCCTGTTTTCTGCTCCAGGTCCTCTGACTTGTATCTACACAGTGGTAACAACGTGAATGCTGCTCGCTGGATCCCACGTCCTCGGTTCAAAACCACTTCTCACTCCCCTAGTGATGCTGTTCACTTCAGTGCATAGGATCGTCCTGAAATATATATATATATATATATATATATTTTTTTTAAATATAAATATATATATATTTATATATTTAAAGTAAATATAACTTGTGCCCTAAGGTAACTATAACTCGCTCCCCCATGCATAGTTTTCTACAGTGATATTATCAGAATATGTCATTAGTGATATATTATCTGGGGTAATTAGCAATGCCTTCAGCTGTTCGCGGCAGAGGTTTGCTGCAGGGCCTGAATGGTGGCTAGGCCTGCAGCCAGCCCCCCATAAGCACCCAACCCCGTGCCACGCATGGCCTTAGGCTGTGTCCGGCAGGGGTTGGCTGCAGGGCGTAGCCTCTGGCCAGGGCCTGCGGCCAACCCTTCGTAAGCACCCAACCCACAGCCATGCACTGTCTTTGGTCATGTGTGGCGGAAGTTGGCCATAGGGCTTGGACTGAGGCCAATGACCCATAAGCACCCAACCCCATTCCTCATGCAGCCTTTGGCCACGCACTGCGGGGTTGGCCACAGGACAAAGTGCTTTCCCTTGTCCAAGTGCAAAAAGTTTCAATGATTTGAACGAAACGGAAGTGGAGCTTCAACTGGGTCACCTGCTTTGTTTAAATCTGTAAGGGCATACCTTTGAGGTTTAATTTCTGTGAAATGAGCATCAGTGCCAGAATACATTGTAACCTGCGTATTTATCTAAGAGTAGGGCACAGTTTAGCACTAAATATCTACAGTACTTTGTACTGGGTAATTAGTAACAGCACCTCATTGGCTAAATGTATAGTCCATATTCAACACTAAGCTGTGTAAATGACGCCGAGGTAATGTTTCCAGTGACCTTGTTTGTCTGTAATTTTGTCAATGTGATAGTTCCTCGAGCATCTACATATAGTAATCTGCGCTAACATGAATCCTGGTGTGGAGAAGGCAACAAGACAACAAAGACCTTAATCTCAACCAAGCAAAGGCACTTCATCTTCATTTTATGTAGTAAGTTCGCCTTTATTTGGTGGGGATGTGCTCATATTGCTCTGTATTTGGGACCGTGGGGGACCATGAATGTGCCCGCTGTCCCTGCCGGCTACCTGCCTGCTGCAGGAGCCTGCATTGCTCTAGCAGGCAGGGAGCTTCAAAACATTTTTTCATGTTGGCTTGACAGCAGGCAGGAAAATAGATAAAAAGTCCACTCCCAGTGAGCAGGAGCAGCTTTTCTGCTCCCGCCTGCTGGGAGCAGGCTTACAGTTTGCTCTTGCTTGGCAGGAGCTGTTAAAGCTCCCCCAAGCGACAGCAAACTGCTGTAGTCTGAGGGTGGACACCTTGGGAGATAGAGAGTGGGCCCTGGGGGGTGGCTGTCCCTAAGGCCATTATTTGACTCCAGGAAAGGGGCTGCGCAGCCTCCCTAGTCTACTTTGCACTGGCCAGCCCCAGGGAGGTGGTGGTTCCCCGGGCCTTACATGGGCCTGGAGGGAAATAAACCCCCCACTTCTATTTTTATTTCAGGCACCAGAGAGGTGGTGGTCCCCTGGGCCCAAGGGGGTCCGTGTGGCACCCCCTCTAAATCCTAAAATTAAGCCCCAGGAAGGAGGAGGTCCTTGGGGCTCTCAAGAGCCAGAGAAGGGTGGGGTCTGTGCGTCCACACAGTACTCCTTTAGTATTTTAAAAAAGCTGTGAGGAGTTGGTGGTCCCGGAGCTCAAAAGAGTCTAAGGAGGGGGGCCTTTGCACCTCCCTCCTTTTTTTATTGTTTTATTCTCACATGCCCCGGGACCTCACCCACCCAAGGGGCTTTACTGCAAACGAGGCAAGAGACCACACATATATATTTAATTTTAATTTTCACCAGATTTGTGGATCCCCTGAGAATTTCAGCAATTTGTTTTTTTTAAATATGCTTTTTTGCTCTGGCAAGGTCCTTGGGGGGGCCAAACACCAGTGCTAGGGGATCAGGGTATTCCTAACCTGCTCCCTTTTCATTTATTTAATGTTTCGTTTCAGACTTGGCTGAATCCAAGTCCCAAAATGGCTGCCAAAACTTCCTGGCTGAAGTGTTGGCAGCCAATCAGATCTCAGAATGAGATCGCTGGGATCCCTAGATATACAAATTTGTATTTTTTTAAATTACTTTAGTACTACTGAACTGATTTCCACTAGATAACAAAAAGAGATCTTTCTTCACCAAGAGCTACCTTTTTTGCCAAATTTGGTGTAACTCCATCCAGTGGTTCAGGCTGTAGTCATGTTTAACTTCCCCATGGGAAATTGCATTAGGAAAAAGCCTTTTTTTCTTGTGGCCCCTGCTTGACGAATCTCCCCAAAACTTCCAAGACAGCAGCTAAATTGAATGGCAAATATTACATTGAAATTATCAGAGATGTTATCAAAGATGTCATGAGTGCTGGAATTTGTAGGGTAATTAGCAGTGCCTGGTGACGGCGCAAGTTTTAGTTACCTTAAGGCACGAGATATAGTTACTTGAGATAACTCTGACCATAACCAGTGAATTTCTATTGTTTGGTATGTTTAAAATGTGAGCCTAACTATAATGTCCCTGTAACCTTTGTTTTTTTGAGTGAATTTCTATGTTTAAAAAAAAATATATTTCCTAACTATAACGTCCCTGTAAATTTTGTTTTTTTTAGTGAATTTCTATGATTTTTCTAACGTTAAGTAATTTTCATTGCCATACGTTAATCCAACCACTGCCGCACAGTGGCGGTTGGTGGAAGGGCCTGGCCTGCAGCCAGACCCTGCAGCCAAACCCCTCTAAGCACCCAACCCCACGCTGCACTCCGTTCTACGGCCATGCGCGGCGGTAGCCGGCAGCGGCCTGTCTCTCTGGGTGTGAGAATAGGTGTGAGAGGGTGTATCTGGGGGTAAGAGTGGTTGTGAAAGTGTGTGTCTGGATGTGAGAGTGGATGCATCAGTGTCTTAATGGGCACCTCAGTGTTTGTGTGGGTGCTTAAAGGTTTCAGTGGGTCTGTGAGTGGGTGTTTGAGAATGTGAGTGGGTCTGTGAGTAGGTGCGTGAGTGGGTCTGGGACTGTCTGAGTGGGTCTGTGAGTGGGTGTGTGAGGATGTGAGAGGGGCTTTGAGTGAGTGCTCAAGGTTCTGAGTGGGTCTGTGAATGGATGCATGAGGGTCTAAGTGGGTCTGTGAGTAGATGCATAAGGGTCTGAATGGGTATGTGAGTGGGATAAAGAGATTGAAAAAGAGAAATTGAGAGAGAGAGAAAGAGAGTGAGAGGGAGAGAGAGGTTTTAAGGCTTTGAGGAATTATGTACTTAAAATGAGATATTTCTAGACAAATTGAAAATAAAAGTGTATTTGTCAATTAAAAAGAGTGAGATCACCTTTGAGTGTGAACTGTAAACTTTTAAAGTTTAAAAGCAATTAAAGTAGGGAAATTACCACAGACACACTTGGACTAGAACCCTAAACTTTCATTGTGAGGGTCTGAGACCTCAACCATTAAGCCACAGACAACTGTTTCCTCTTTCTGAAGTCATTGCATGGAGAGACCATTGCAATGGATATCTCTCGCTCTCTCTTCCTGCCCATTATGGGATGGAAAAGAGAGAGAGAGTGACAGGATCACGGGGGGAGGAGCCTGAAGGCCCCTGCAATCCTAGCCGGCTCCCCATGTCCTGTGGGAGCCGGCATTGCTCCCTCAAGCAGGGAGCCGCTTTTAATAGCAGCTCCCTGGTTGTGGTAGCAATGTTTTCATCTGTCTTCCGCGCACGCATATTTGAGTGTAGGGAAGCAGACGAAAACTCAGTTTTCTGCAAGTGAGAGCTGTTTGACAGCTCTCACTTGCAGAAAGCGGACTCGGTTTGCTTTTGCTTGGTGGGAGCTGTCAGCTCCCACCAAGCAAAATCAAACAGCTATGTCCTGGGGTGGGTACATAGCAGGAGCTGGTCCTTGGGGGGTGGCAGTCCCCAGGGCCATCTGTGGCTCCTTGAAGGAGCCCATGGCCCCCCTCCAATGACCTTTGTCTTGGGGAGGTGGCTGTCCCTGGGACTTAGGGGTCTGAAACAGACCCCTTCACTTTTTTATTGTAGCCCCCAGGGAGTGGTGGTCCTCGGGGCTGCGGGGGAGGGACCCACGCGATCTCCCACACTATATACATTGAAAGCCCCTGGGGAGGTGATGGTCCCCGGGATTCGGGGGGGGGAGCTGCATGGCTCCCTCTCATTGAATTGGATAATAGCCCCAGGGACGTCGTGGTCCCTCAGGATGCCGGGGGGGGGGGGTGTGTGCACAGATCCCTGCATTGAATTGGGTTTAAGAACTGTGGAGTTGGTGGTCTCCGGGGCTGCCGGGGGGGCATGGTCCTGCATTAAATTTTATTTAAGCCCCAGGGAGGTGGCGGTCCCTGGGACTGCAGTGGCAGGTGGGCACACCCTGTTACAGTTCTTTAATGCCCCAGGGTGGTGGTGGTCCCCGGCACACTGGGGGGTCGAGCGGCCTGCCCGCATGAAAATGGCCATGGCCCCAGGGCTTGGCCCACCTTTGATCTACAGTTAAACAAGCGTGGGAGCCCGCGCTTGCTTTTTGAAAAACATTTTCACCTGATCTGCTGCAATAGCACCAGAGCTAAAGGGTCAGAGTGTCCCTACCCAGGCTTCTTTTCTTTCTTTTTTTTACACTTTTTTTGTGGGACTCGGCTAAAGGCAAAACCCAACATGACTGCCAACACTTCCTTGTTGAGATGTTGGCAGCCAATCAGATCTCAGCATAAGATTGGGAGGGTTAGTGGAGCCTTGGCATCCCTATATATACAAATTTGGATTTTCTTTAATTTCTCAAAAACTACTGAACGGATTTACACCAAATAACAAAAAGGTCACTTTCTGAACTTAGAGCTACCCTTATGTCAAATTCGGTGTAATTCTGTCTAGTGGTTCGGGCCCTATCGATGTTCAAATAAAATGAATGGGGAAAATTTGTTTTGCGACGCCTCCTTTGTCTCTGCCCTAGCTTGACGAATCACCCCAAAACTTCACAGACAGCACCTGAAGTGAGCATCGTATTTTCTTGGAAAATTTTGTGAAGATTCATCAAACGGCGCAAAAGTTATTAGCAAAACAATAAAAAAATAATTCTATAGAAGCTAGGTCTTAACTAGGACTACCTAGTGGGTACCGAGGGAGTGCAGAATTATTAGGCAAATGAGTATTTTGACCACATCATCCTCTTTATGCATGTTGTCTTACTCCAAGCTGTATAGGCTCGAAAGCCTACTACCAATTAAGCATATTAGGTGATGTGCATCTCTGTAATGAGAAGGGGTGTGGTCTAATGACATCACCACCCTATATCAGGTGTGCATAATTATTAGGCAACTTCCTTTCCTTTGGCAAAATGGGTCAAAAGAAGGACTTGACAGGCTCAGAAAAGTCAAAAATAGTGAGATATCTTGCAGAGGGATGCAGCACTCTTAAAATTGCAAAGCTTCTGAAGCGTGATCATCGAACAATCAAGCGTTTCATTCAAAATAGTCAACAGGGTCGCAAGAAGCATGTGGAAAAACCAAGGCGCAAAATAACTGCCCATGAACTGAGAAAAGTCAAGCGTGCAGCTGCCACGATGCCACTTGCCACCAGTTTGGCCATATTTCAGAGCTGCAACATCACTGGAGTGCCCAAAAGCACAAGGTGTGCAATACTCAGAGACATGGCCAAGGTAAGAAAGGCTGAAAGACGACCACCACTGAACAAGACACACAAGCTGAAACGTCAAGACTGGGCCAAGAAATATCTCAAGACTGATTTTCTAAGGTTTTATGGACTGATGAAATGAGAGTGAGTCTTGATGGGCCAGATGGATGGGCCCGTGGCTGGATTGGTAAAGGGCAGAGAGCTCCAGTCTGACTCAGACGCCAGCAAGGTGGAGGTGGAGTACTGGTTTGGGCTGGTATCATCAAAGATGAGCTTGTGGGGCCTTTTCGGGTTGAGGATGGAGTCAAGCTCAACTCCCAGTCCTACTGCCAGTTCCTGGTAGACACCTTCTTCAAGCAGTGGTACAGGAAGAAGTCTGCATCCTTCAAGAAAAACATGATTTTCATGCAGGACAATGCTCCATCACACGCGTCCAAGTACTCCACAGCGTGGCTGGCAAGAAAGGGTATAAAAGAAGGAAATCTAATGACATGGCCTCCTTGTTCACCTGATCTGAACCCCATTGAGAACCTGTGGTCCATCATCAAATGTGAGATTTACAAGGAGGGAAAACAGTACACCTCTCTGAACAGTGTCTGGGAGGCTGTGGTTGCTGCTGCACGCAATGTTGATGGTGAACAGATCAAAACACTGACAGAATCCATGGATGGCAGGCTTTTGAGTGTCCTTGCAAAGAAAGGTGGCTATATTGGTCACTGATTTGTTTTTGTTTTGTTTTTGAATGTCAGACATGTATATTTGTGAATGTTGAGATGTTATATTGGTTTCACTGGTAATAATAAATAATTGAAATGGGTATATATTTGTTTTTTGTTAAGTTGCCTAATAATTATGCACAGTAATAGTCACCTGCACACACAGATATCCCCCTAACATAGCTAAAACTAAAAACAAACTAAAAACTACTTCCAAAAATATTCAGCTTTGATATTAATGAGTTTTTTGGGTTCATTGAGAACATGGTTGTTGTTCAATAATAAAATTAATCCTCAAAAATACAACTTGCCTAATAATTCTGCACTCCCTGTATGTGTGTGTGTGTGTGTATATATATATGCGTATATATATATATATATATATATATATATATATATATATATATATATATTATAATACATTAATCAGGAATTTATTTTAACATTGTTCCCAGTGGAATGTATTCTTAAGTTTCTGCCTTCACTATCTTCTTTGGGAGGTGTTGGCCTGTGGTTGGCTATGTGTGGTGCTGGACCTACACCGCGGTGTAGTACATTTACTACTGTTTTGGCTCCATTTTGGCTGCTGTAACTTTAATAGTGCAATTTGTGGATAGAAATGGGCTTACTCTTGTGTGGGTGGGTGCATGTCCGTGCCTAAACCTTTCCTTAGCCCCCACCTTAACCCTTCCTTACCTCTATCAAAACCCCTCCTATTTAGTAGTAAGTATTCCCCATTTTCCACCCACTCCCCTGTCTCTCCCATATTTACTACTGAATCTTACGCATATATGGGCAGAGATCTCAACAGTTCAAGTCGAAATCTCTGTATATAAAAGGTAGGGGAGTAGGAGCCCTCCATACGTAGGTTAATGAACAGCATTTTGAAGTATGTGAGTAGTACTACTGTAGTGCTTCTAAATGTATTACAAAATGCAGTTTGTGAATAGGCCCCTCAGTGTCATTTTGCAGATATCTAAGTAATAATTAACCAGACCTGTTGTCTCTTCTTCGATTAAAAATGAATGCGTATTTGAACAAAAATGTTTGTTGCACCCTATTGAGTCTCACATACACTAAGTAAACTATAGTGGGTTTCTTGCATGACTTTAAGAAATAGAGCTCTCAATGTTACCATGTCCTGGCCTGATTGAGGAGCTACTGATCACCCATTCCAGGTTTTTGCTTTGCATTTGGGGACTTGTAGTCCTGTTAATCCTGTTATAAAATAAGAACTACAAATCCCACCAATACATGAATTAAATTAATTTACTCACGCTTGGGCCAAGACCCATCAACTCATCATAATGTGGAAGATGCAGTACTCCTTTCAATGATATTCGCCCCACAAAAGAGCAACATGTCTCGAAGATGTCAATAGGGCTACCGTTGCTTGCAAACCTGCATCACCCTCCTTAAATAGTTTATCTTTGTTCACTTTAATTGAATCACCTTCTTAACATTAGCCTTCACCCTCATTCACAATTCCACAGGTAGACAGGTTATGTAGGCCAGATAAATGTGAGACCGCTGTTAATACCAGTAGGGTGATGTCACGGGACAGAGGAGTTGCCCGAGCCCCCCGAATTAGAGGCAGAAGAAAGCGAAGGCACCAACACAGAAGAGTGCCCTGGGGGAATGTTTGAGAGCTCGTCAGAAGGAAGTACTGAAGATGCTTGGGTCACAAGTATGACAAAAGGAGAGGCAGACCCTTCTGACGCTGTTGAAGCCAGACCAATGCAGAGAGTGACGACGAACACGGAGGAGAGAAGGAAGGCAGAAATGCACATAGAGGAAGGCACAGAACGAGCAAGCACGAGGAGGACAACGGGAAGCCCAGCGGACGAAGGTGGAGAGGAGCGAGGACAACAACAAGGCACCTGTACCCTCCAGGTTCCAGGGAGAACGTGGCTTTCACAGGTACGGTCCCGACTGATGGGACTATGGGCCAAGGAGTGGGGGGGGGGGCGTGAGGGAGTACAAGGGGGAGGCTGTGACACCAGGCGCATGCAGATAAGGTGGAAAGTGTTGGACGTTGTTGAAAAGCGCACCAAAAAACCCTGGGAGTGGGGAAGCACACACAATTGGATTAGCATGGACAAATCTTTGTTCTCATGTAAGGAGAACCAAAACAGACTATGGTCTCAAAGATACTGCAGTCACAGCTGTTTAATTGCTGGGGATCCCTGGGTCCTCTCACAAATCCTCCCTCCCTTTAACCTCCTTTAAATAATAGGACCTTACCTGAACTCTTGTTCTTGTCCTTTACTCCTGAGGTGCATATTCCCACAGGGCAGACAAGGGCGACCAAACAAGCGGAAACCTAGAAGAGACTCAGAGAGAAAAGACAGACTGCTTACATAGTGGAAGATGGAGTGGTGTGACATGCACGTTAAAGTACAACAGGAAAAAGTAAACCCAGCATAAAGAAAAATCCAAATAATAAAGCACTTTATTTGGCACTGAGAATAGACTGGCAACTATTTTCTTTTACTTGGACATGTCCTAACAGTACAGTGGTGACCTCTGACCCGGTGATAGTGGTGTCAGAAGCGGGATTTCGGGGAGAGACACCGAGCAGCCATGGAAGCCACTATCACTTTGGACGACATGATTAAGCAGTTGGCTGAAGGTCAGAGACATCTACAACTGGACCAGGCCAAGGCTGCACAGCAAGATAGAGAACATCTGCAAAATGTATTGAAATCCCAAGCCACGCTCATAGCTAACAACCAACTTGTGCATGAAACTGCTATCCACAAGCTAAGCGAGTCTATAGCAAGTTCCACGGTCCACCCAAATGTGCCAAGCTCTGTGCTTCAGAAATATCAGGTGGGGAGGACCCTGATGCATTCTTCACTAAGTTTGAGCGGATGGCCACCTGAGCCATGTGGCCTCAAGAAATGTGGAGCCAGTATGTGGCACCCTTATTTACTGGGGAGCTCCAAAGGGCATACCAGGTGGCCAATCGAGGGGGAAACACTCCATACCCAGAAGAATAAAAGGCTACCCTTGAATGCCTCGGATATGATAGTGAACAGTACAAAACAAAGTTTCAAAAGGAGACATGGAAAGCCCACAACAACCCCAGGGCGTTGTTTTATTGGGTAAAGGATTTGGGCCTCTGGTGGTTGAAACCCAACAGATCTGCAAAGGAAGCAATTGTCAACAAAATATTACTAGAACAATTTTTGGAGGCTCTACCTGGAAACACTCGAAAATAGATCAGGTAACATCCAGATGTGACTGTTCAGTTAGCCATTGATTTGGCTTGTTTGTGCCTGTCATAGATCAGTCGACTTCAGAGGGTCGCAGACCAGGGATTCTCTCCTTCCTACTTCCAGTTGGAAACCAACTACCCCTCCCAAACCTTCCCCTAGGACTCCACAAGAAGTTTGCAATATATCACAGCCCATCATGAAGGATATTGGCAAGGCCCTCAGTGCTTTCACTGTGCTGAGTGGGGTCAGATTGCATGGAACTCTCTCCTTAAAGCACAAACCCCTGAACCCATGGAAGTAGGCCTTTCACGGGGAAGGGTATATTGCATGACCGGTGGTACCCCAAAATATCCTCAGAAAATGAGGTTCAGTGACCACAAAGCTATGGTGTTAGTAGACGTAGGATATAGGCACTTGGTTACAAAGGCCAAGTTGGTATGCCCCACCAGTGGAATGAGGGAGAACGGGCCTTGAATACGTGTCCATGGAGAGACTAGAACCTATCCTGTTGCCCAGGTAGATATCAACTGGAGTGGACAACAAGAAAGGATACATGTGCTAGGTATCCTGCATCTGATAGAGGACATGATTATCAGTACTCATAACCAGGAGTTTTTGCTATTTTTGAATACCAGTCCCATGGAGGTTGACCGACGTGTTTGGAAGAGGCTCCTTTTTAGAGCAGAGGTTATAGAGGGAAGCAAGGGGAAAAGAAAACTGAGTCGCATTGAAAATAAGAGAGAACAAGAGGAGATTCCATGTTATCTCTAATGCTAATGTACTCCTGGTTTCCTCCACAGTGACAACAGTTGAGGTATCTCTTGGGAGCTTCCAAGCCCATCAAAGGGAAGATCCAGCATTACAGCAGGCATGGGCCCGGGTCCTTCCTAACACTTCTGAGCAGGTAAGAATCTTTTTCACGAGTAAAAGGGGTCTGCTGTATCAGAATGTGAAGCCCAAAGACGGGTTGTGTACACATATACTTGTCCTTCTCCCTTATGGACCCCAAGTTCTTCATCTAGCTCAGTGGTTCCCAACCTGTGGCCGTTGACCCCTGGGGGTCCATGAAGCCTCCTCAGGGGGTCCGCGACTGCTTAGAAAATTGTAGAATATCTACAGATTAGGTCCCCATCTTTCAGTCAGGGGGGTCCCCGGGCTCCAGTAATGATAAAGTGGGGGTTCACAGAAGTCAATAGGTTGACTAGCTTATATTCAGATGGGGCCTAGAGAGACACTATGTTCGAGAGAAAACAGAGGAATACCTGTTGAGATGGTTCTACTGACCGGGTCTATTCCGATATACGAAGTTTCTGTAGTTCCTGCCCCCTATGTCAGCTAGTGAACACCCCCATCCTCACAAAGCCACTCTGAGACCTCTGCCTATAATTGATACCCCTTCTTGCGGGTAGGTATGGACCTAGTAGGACCTTTGGTGGCATCATTTAAGGACTATCAAAATATATTATTTCTTGTTGATTATGCTACCAGGGTACCCAGAAGTAATATCTATAACTAACATGACTAATAAGGTAGTCGCCCAGGCAATGATTGAGTTCTTGGCTTTCCCTAAAGAATTGCTTACAGATCAGGGCACCCCCTTCATGTCCCGGCTTATGGTTCAAATATGTCTGCTAGTGGGTATAAAACATTTAAAGACCTCAGTGTATCACCCACAGACTGACTGCCTCGTTGAGAGCTATAATCAGACCATCCACACTGTGTTGAAAAAGACAATCTCTGATGCCCGGCGTGACTAGGACAAGAAATTGCCAGTAGTTCTTTATGCCATCCGTACCCATACCCAATCCTCTACAGAGTATAGTCCTTTTCAATCAGTCTTCGGTTGTAACGCCGCGCTCTGACGCAGCGTCTCTTTCTGTCCTCGCGGGTGAAACGTGCTGCCGATATTCGGAGCGCCGTTCCCCGCGTTTTTTTGACTATTCTTTCTGGGAAGCATATATTTCGCTCCCGGTCGCACTACACTTACTTGTAGCCTTTTTTCTTCTTTTGTTGTTGGTGGTGGGCTTTTTGTTGGTCCTTTTGCCTGTCTCTATCCATTTTGTGTCCATCTTGTCTTCTTCGTGTTTTTGTCCCAGCATGCTCTGTTTTTCTTTTATACTACTTCCTTTTTCCTATACTGGTCTGTGGGCTTTTCCCAATTCAAGATGGTGTTACTTCCCTTTCATGTGATGTCACTTCCCTTTTCTCAGTATATAAGTCAGTCAGTCTTGTTCCTCCTTGGTTGCAAACACTTCCTTCTGGTTGTGCTGTTCGCTCCTGTTCTTTGTTCCTGCTTTTGCCTTGGGATATTTTTGCCTGTTCCTTTTTTCCTGCTTTGTACCCTGGATATTGCCTATTTTTGTTTCCTGTTGTCAAGTCCTGTTTTTTCTTGTTTTCCTTCAGGAGTTCCTGTTAGAGGTTTTTCCCCCAGTGTTGGGGATTTTTCCCTCTGGGACTCCTTCTGGAGGGTACGGTCTGCTTTGGCATAGCCTGTCAAGCGGCACCGTGGCTACTAGAAGGGGTCTCCCTTATCTGGGAGTATCCAGGACCTGTAGAAGACTTGGGGGGTCATTACAACCTCAGCGTTTTTTTTTTAAGACTGCCGAGGTACCGCCGTGTGGAAGACCGTCAGTGGTGGCGGTTTTCCGCTCGGCCTATTATGACCGTTGGCAGCTCTCCGTCCTTTTACTGACAGTGAGCCGCCAACAGCCATACTGGCGGGAGGCGGGGAAGTGGAGGTTGCTCCATCTCCACCGCCACGCCAACAGAACACCGCCCAGCGAATCACGTCCTGTGATTTGCCGTGGCGGTGTTCTGTTGGCGGTGTGGTGTCGGCGGAGCTGCCCCCATGGCTCCCGTCCCCTCCTGGAGGATCGATGGAACAGGTAAGTCGATCGTCCGTTAGGGGAGGGGGGTGGGCGGGGTGTTGTGTGTTGTGTGGGTGCATGGGGGTGTGCGTGTGTGTATGTAGAGGGGGTGTGTGAGTGCGTGTATGCCTGCGGGGTGTTGTGTGTATGGGAATGAGTGCGTGTATGTCTGTGGGTATGTCTGTATGGATGTGTGCGTGTATGTCTGAATGTGGGTGTGAGTGTCTGCCTGTGTGTGTGGATGTTGGCATGTATGTCGGCGTGTGTGCGTGTAAGGGTGTAGGTGGTGCCTGCGTGCGTGTTGTGTGGGTATGGGTGATGTGATGTTGGGGGTCGGGGTGGGGAGGGGGGCCCTGCCACCTTTGGCGGGTGGCAGGGGTGGTGGGGGGTGTAGGGGAGGGAGTCGGGGTTGGGGTGGGGGAGACCCCTATCAGTGCCAGGGAAGGAATTCCCTGGCACTGATAGTGCTTACCGCCGTGGATTTCATGGCGGTTCAAACCGCAGGAAATCCACGGCGGTAAGCCAGGTCCAAATACCGCCGGCGGTATAGTGACGGCCGCCGGGCTGGAGACCCAGGTCTCCAGCCCAGCGGTCATCTCCGCCCTGGCGGCCGGAACGGAAAACCGGCGGATGACCATGGCGGTAACCGCCATGGTCATAATTCCCCAAAGTAAGACCGCCAGCCTGTTGGTGGTCTTACCGCCGGTTTAACACCGACCGCCAGGGTTGTAATGACCCCCTTGGTGTATTCGCCAATCCGAAATCCAGAGGTGGGAAGTCCAGCGCAGTACGTGACAGATTGCAACGCCAAAAGATTCTGCGTTGCGAGAGCGCCATGGAAGATCCACAGGGAGAGGTGTCAGAAAATGCTCAAGCTATGTTACAGACTGTCCAACAACAAGCCCAAGAGTTACAACAGTTACGGGCAGAGAACACTGCGCTACGACAGGTCTTCTCTTCCCGATCAATGGACATACCACCCGTATCTGCTACTATTCCTCGATATTCCGGAGATCCTTTAAAGATGAAGAAACTTTTGGACGCCCGGACGGTTTTCTTTGCCTTTCGTTCACTCCAGTTTTCTTCCGATAAGACTAAGGTGGGCTATCTGATCAGCGCCTTGTCTGGTCCAGCGCTTGCTTGGGCGACTCCTCTGGTTTCTGCAGATGACCCAGTCCTGGCTAACTATTCCACTTTCCTGACTGTTTGCAAACAAATGTTTGAGAGACCTGGGGTAGAAGCAGCAGCTGAAGAAGCCTTATGTGACATTCAGCAAGGTAATCAGGATGTACTGCAGTATATAACCCGCTTCAAACAGCTGGCAGCTGAAACCTCCTGGGTAGAACGCACCTTCGTAACCCTTTTCCGCCAAGGCCTGCGTGAAGAAATTAAAGATGAGCTTGTACACTCTTCTCCAGCTTGTTCTTTGAAAGAATTAATGGATCAATCTATGAACATCGAGTATAGACTTCGAGAGCGCAAGATGGAAAGACGTAGAACTAGAGCTCCATACCAGCCCGGTACCTTCCGTGCTAGCAGTCGGCGAATGGAAGATAGTCCATCTGAAGCCTCTCCACCTCCCCATGAAGAGCCCATGCAGATAGATCTGGTTCGTGGGCCATTGACGTAGTCAGAAAGGGAGGAACGACGATGAAGGGGACTTTGCCTGTACTGTGGTAAGGCTGGCCACCTGATCCGTAGTTGTCCGGTACGTCCCTCAAGGCCTGCGGGAAACGCCAGCTCCCGTCCCCTGTAAGGAGTAAGGAGACGGGAGGAGCTGAAGTACCATCAATATGTTCCTCCAAAGAAAGCATGTCCACCCTGTTTATCCTCTCGGTCAAGTTACAAAGTTCACAAGATCAAGAAGAACATCTTCTGGCTCTCCTTGATTGTGGAGCCAGTGGACTCTATCTGGATGAGAACTGGGCTACGAGTAAAGCAATTCCCCGCATTCCTAAATAAACTCCTGAGCAGGTTCACACGGTGGATGGCTCTCCGTTAACCTCAGGACCTGTGGTGGCCTCAACTCCTACTCCTTGTTTGACATTTGGGGGGCATCAAGAACACGTTGCCTTTGATCTCATAGCCTCACCAAATCACATCATGATTTTGGGAATTCCCTGGTTACCCTGACACACCCCCTATATAATTTGGGAAACACGAACTATATCCCTAACGTCTTCATTTTGTCAACAGAATTGTTATTCCACTACTTCTTATTGGACTCCAAAAAGGTCCTGTCAGTCAACTAAGGATAACACTAACTCTATCAATATTATCCAGGGGGTTCCAGATTGTTATCAGGAATATATCAGGATTTTTCAGAAACCTAGTAATCCTATTTTGCCACCTCATCGCAGTTATGACTGTGCTATTCCTTTAATTCCTGATGAAGTCGCCCCTTCGGTCGAATGTATTCTCTGATAGACCAAGAAAAGAAGGTGCTAAGGGAATATTTGGCCGACAATTTACACAACGGTTTGATTGCTCCTTCCACGTCCCCCGCTGGGGCTCCTCTCTTCTTCGTCCCAAAGAAGACTAAGGATCTGCGTCCTTGTGTGGACTTTCGTGAACTCAACAGAATAGCGATTAAGGATCGATATCCACTGCCTTTAATCAGAGATATATTGGATGCCATTCAAGGAGCCAAGATATTTACTAAATTAGACTTACGGGGTGCCTATCATCTCCTTCGGATCAAGGAAGGAGACGAATGGAAGACTGCTTTCCGTACCCCTTTTGGGCACTATGAGTATTATGTTATGCCCTTTGGACTGACCAACGCCCCTTCTGTTTTTCAACGATTTATGGATTCAATGTTCTCTGATGTACTCAATCAATATGTAGTCATTTATTTGGATGATATCTTGATATAGTCCTGTGATCCTGAGCACCATGTAGATCATGTCCTGCAAGTCCTGGAAAGACTCAAGAAAAAACAATTGTTTTGTAAACCTGAGAAGTGTGAGTTCCATAAATCTGAAGTAAGGTATCTCAGGTTTTGTATTAATCAACACGGAATATCCATGGATCCTGACAAGGTCAGTGCCATATTAGATTGGCCTTCTCCAACGTCCATTAAAGAAACACAATGTTTTCTTGGTTTATCAAACTTTTATCGTCAGTTTATTCAGAACTTTGCCCACCTACAAAGTTTCATAACACAAACAATTAAGAAAGAGAACCTGAAGAAGGGTTTCATTTGGACCAAGGAGGCTGAACACGCGTTTCAAGAATTAAAGACAGCCTTTACCCAAGCACCCGTGTTGCGTCATCCTGACAATACCAAGAAATTTATCGTCGTGACTGATGCCTCAGACAGAGCTATTGGAGCAGTTCTGCTGCAGAAGCAAGACAATGATGGATTGGAACATCCTATCTTTTATTTGTTGCATATTCTATGAGAGGCTGAACTAAATTATTCTGTACTGGAACGAGAACTACTCGCTCTCAAAGTGGCTTGTAAGGAATGGAGGCATTTCCTGATGGGTTCCAGAGAGCCTTTTGAAGCTAGGACTGATCACCGTAATCTCCAGTGTCTTCGGAGCTTTCAGTGTCGCAACAGTCGTCAGGTTCGATGGGCTTTCTTCTTTAGCCAGTACAATTTTGTGATCACGTACATACCTGGTTCCCAGAATTTAGTGGCAGATGCCTTATCCCGCAGATATCCTGACATAGCACAGAACTCCTCTCCACATCTTATTGAGTCTAGCAGGATCATCGGAGCTACTCAATCTTTTCAAGAACGCATTCAATCCGAGTACCAGTTTCTGTCTGCTTCAGAATAGGATAGAGTGACTCCTTTTTTGCAGAAGAAGGACAACTACTTCTATCATCAACATGCTCTTTTCCTACCTACCAAGAAAGTGCAGACAGAAGCCCTGCAAATGTGCCATGATTCTCCTATAGCCGGTCATCGAGGTATCAGGAAGACCCAGGAGCTACTTCTGCGATCTTTTTGGTGGCCTTCTCTAAAGACAGACACTGAAACCTATGTGTCAGCATGCCCAGTCTGTGCCCAGACTAAGACACCCCGAACTAAGGTGGCAGGTTTATTAAGACCTTTACCGGTTCCTTCCGCTCCTTGGTGTACTCTATCCACAGATTTCATATGCTCTCTAACTACCTCCTCTGGTAACCAAGTAATCATGGTAACCGTAGATTCATTCACCAAGATGGCCCATTTTTCAGCCTTGAAGAAACTACCAACGGCCCCAGAAATTAGTTGCATTTTTCTACGAGATATTTTTCGCCTCCATGGTCTTCCTCAAGAGGTCATTTCGGACAGAGGGCCTCAATATGTACCACGTTTCTGGAGAGCCTTTTGTGCCTTCTTTAAAATTGAGATTTCTTTATCCTCGGGTTTCCATCCACAAACGAATGGGCAAACTGAACGAGTGAATCAAGAACTTCAGCAGTATCTGAGATGTTACGGTAATGCCACACAAAGCAATTGGTCGGAATATCTTGCTCTTGCCGAGTTCTCCTATAACAACACAATACATAGTGCGACCAATACCACACCCTTTTATTGTACTTATTGATTTCATCCGAGGACTTTCACTACTGTTTCTCGAACATCCTCTTCTGTGCCTGCAGTCACTTCTTTTTCATGACAGATCCGTCTAATCCAGGGCCTACTTCACACAACTCTCCTAGCTTCTAAACAAGCTATGAAGCGAAAGGCGGATCGTTATCGGCAAGCCGCACCTTTGTATCAAGTGGGCCACAAGGTATGGCTTTCTTCCAGATTTCTACCATCCCGGTTTTCTACCAATAAGTTCAAACTACGTTTTTCTGGACCCTTTCGAATTTCGCACATCCTGAATCCTGTAGATGTGCGTCTCCGCTTACCTCATACCTGGAGGGTTCACCCTGTTTTCCATGTGTCCCAGTTAAAACCCTTTGTTCCTGATCCTTACCATCGCCAGTTCCAACGTCCACCTCCTCTTTCTATCAATGGACAGCCTGAGTATGAGGTCCAGGAGATCTGTGATTCCAGAATTTTTCGACGCAAACTACAGTTTTTGGTCCATTGGAAAGGACACCCCCTCATTGACTGTTCTTGGGAGGATGCGTCCTCTGTCCATGCTCCCCGTTTGGTTCGCCTGTTTTTTGACAATCATCCTGACAAACCTGGTGCCTCGGGGAGGGGACCTACTGTAACGCCGCGCTCTGACGCGGCGTCTCTTTCTGTCCTCGCGGGTGGAGTGCGCTACCGATATTCGGAGCGCCGTTCCCCGCGTTTTTTTGACTATTCTTTCTGGAAAGCATATATTTCGCTCCCGGTTGCACTACACTTACTTGTAGCCTTTTTTCTTCTTTTGTTGTTGGTGGTGGGTTTTTTGTTGGTCCTTTTGCCTGTCTCTATCCATGTTGTGTCCATCTTGTCTTCTTCGTGTTTTTGTCCCAGCATGCTCTGTTTTTCTTTTATACTACTTCCTTTTTCCTATACTGGTCTATGGGCTTTTCCCAATCCAAGATGGTGTTACTTCCCTTTCCTGTGATGTCACTTCCCTTTTCTCAGTATATAAGTCAGTCAGTCTTGTTCCTCCTTGCATTGCAAACACTTCCTTCTGGTTGTGCTGTTCGCTCCTGTTCTTTGTTCCTGCTTTTTTGCCTTGGGATATTTTTGCCTGTTCTTTGTTCCTGCTTTTGCCTTGGGATATTTTTGCTTGTTCCTTTTTTCCTGCCTTGTACCCTGGATATTGCCTATTTTTGTTTCCTGTTGTCAAGTCCTGTTTTTTCTTGTTTTCCTTCAGGAGTTCCTGTTAGAGGTTTTTTCCCCAGTGTTGGGGTTTTTTCCCTCTGGGACTCCTTCTGGAGGGTACGGTCTGCTTTGGCTTAGCCTGTCAAGCGGCACCGTGGCTACTAGAAGGGGTCGCCCTTATCTGGGAGTATCCAGGACCTGTAGAAGACTTGGTGTATTCACCAATCCGAAATCCAGAGGTGAGAAGTCCAGCGCAGTACGTGACATCGGTAGGCAACTCTGGATGCTACTTGACATGGCCGCCGAACAATAGAAAGAGGAAGAAGTTGACGGGAAGGGCCTCCTTGAACACACATGTGCTCTTGAAAAAAGGTACATATGTTGTGGGAGGAGGTCAGAATCCAGATGGAAAAAGAACAAAAGAAACAGAGAGAGGAATATGACCAGGGGAGCAAGGCACGACAGTTAAAAATAGTAAGTAAGGTGTTGATTCTCCTTCCCTCTTCAGATAATAAGCTCCTCGCTAAGTGGCAGGGAACCTATGAAGTCATAACCCAAGACACACTAGTCACATACTGGGTAGCAGTTCCACATGCTCCGAAGAAGGAGCAGATATATCATATCAATTTGCTAAAATAATGGGAGCAGGAGGAGGAGTTACCATCAGCATTCCAACTGGACCTTTTTGTTACCAATAAACAACCACTGGAAATCAACATACCTCCCATAAATGCGGGGGAGAGAAACTTAATGCCTAGCGTAGGAGATAACTTAACTAAAGATCAAAAGAGACAGGTGGCAGACTTGGTTGAACGAAACAGGGACATGTTCTTCCAGGTACCAAGGTGAACTACCCTCACCCAACATGATATCCAAACGGAACCAGGAAAAATTGTCCAGTTAAGACCCTATTGAATCCCCGAAGCTAGATGGCAGATGAGAGAAGACGATGTCCTCAGTATGTTGGAGGGAGATATAATCGAACCCTCCAAAAGCCCTTTGTGTTCTCCCGTCTGAAATGTACTGTGAGGTTTTGTTTAGACTTTCCCCAATTAAATTCCATCTCTAAATTTGACACATACCCTATGCCTAAACTGTATTTTTTTTTTTAAAGGCTAGGAGCAGCCCGCTATCTCACAACTTTAGATCTCACAAAGGAGTACTGCCAAATACCCCCCACATTACAGGCCAGAGAAAAGACTGTTTTTTTTTCTCTCTCAGGTCTCTATCAATTCAAGGTAATGTCCTTTGGGCTGCACTGAGCACAAGCTACATTTCAGAGACTAATGGATATGCTTTTAAGGCCCCATCAAACACATGCAGCGGCCTACCTAGATGACATTGTCATATCCAACCCTTCTTGGGATCAACATCTGAAACAGGTGGAATCAGTATCTCAACCATTAGAAAAGCCAGCCTTACGGCTAATCCAGAAAAATGCAAACTAGCCAGGAATTCCATCAAATACTTTGGGTATATCATTGAAGACAGGACCAAAAACCCCAAGTAGATAAGGTTAAAGCCATCCAGGGCTTACGATACCCCATAACCAATTGGGAGATCCCGTACTTTTTAGGCTTGATTGACTATTAAATACCTTTTATGTCAAACTTTGCAGACCAGGCTGCCCCCCTAACAACCTAACAAGGTAGCCGAACTCACCCCACAACAACGTGACAGCTTTAACCAGCTTAAAGCTGCTTTGTGCACTGGTCCTGTACTGCAGTGTCTGGAATTCTCTGAACCCTTTATCCTTCAGACTGATGCTTCTAACCAGGGCTTGGGGCGGTTCTCTCCCAGCCTGATGAGATGAATCACCTCCTAATGTACATTAGCCACAAACTATTGTCACAGGAAACACGTTACCTAACCATTGAAAAGGAGTGTCTATGCATCAAATGGGCTATTGAGTATCTTCAGTATTATCTGATGGGTCGATCATTTACAGCACTTATGGACGACGCTCCATTGACATGGTTGGTACGTAATAAGGACACAAACCCTGGATTTCTGCGTTAGTTCTTAGCGCTGCAGTCTTTCTCATTCCGGGCCCTCCACCTTCCTGATAGATGCCCGAGGATTTTCTGTCTTGAATGCCACTCTCTGTATGGCCCAATCGGCCATGCCCAGAAGAGGGGGGGGCGGTCACGGGGCAATAGCCACACAACCAGAGGAGCTGACCGAGACACCAAAAGTGGAGGTAGCAGGAATCGAAGGCATCAAAACAGCAGAGTGCCCCGGGGAAACGTTTGAGAAGTCGTCACTAGGAAGTACTGAAGACGTCTGGGTCACAAGGACGACAAAAGGAGAGGCGGAGCAGTCTGACGCTGTTAAAGCTGCACCAGTTCAGAGAGTGACGACGAATGAGGAGGAGAGCCAGAAGGCGGAAACGCACACAGAGGAAGGCAGAGAACGAGCAAGCAGGAAGAAGACAACGGGAAGCCGAGCGGACGAAGGCAGAGAGCAGCAAGGACAAGAACAAGATGCCTGTATCTGCCAGGTTCCAGGAGGAACGAGGCTTTCACAGGTACGATCTTGACTGAACGGACGATGGTCCAAGGAGAGGGTTGGCGGGAGGGAGTACGGGGGAGGCTGTGACACCGGATGCATGGGGGGTAAAGTGGGAAGTGTTGCACGTTGTTGAGAAGCGGATCATAAACCCCCGGGAGTGGAGCTGCACACACCATAGGGTTGGCGTGGACAAACCTCTGTTCTTGTGTAAGCAGAGCCAAAATAGGCTACGTCTCAAAGACATTGCAGACACGGGTGTTTCATTGCTGGTGATCCCCGGGTCCCCTCACAAACTTTCCCTCCCTTTACCCCCCCTTAAATAGTAGGACCTTACTTGAACTCTTGTTCTTGTCCTTTACTCGTGAGGTGCATACTCCTAGAGGGTGGACAAGGGCGACCAAATAATTGGAAACCTAGAAGAGACCCAGAGAGATAAGAAAGACTGCTTACATAGTGGGACACTGTCTGGCGTGACTTGCACATTAAAGCACAAAAAGAAATAGTAAACTCACCATAAAGAAGAGTAAAAATAATAAAGCACTTTATATGGCACCAAGAATAGACTGGTGACTATTTTTTTTACTTCAACGTGTCCTAACTGTACGGTGGTGACCTCTGACCCGGTGACAGGTGATAATGTAAATCCTGAGAAGAAGACCGCTGTCCAATGATTAATGGAGATAGAAAGATATATGTATTTGTAAATTATAGATACAGACTGCGTACTGGTAGAATGTTTTTATGTTGCAAGAGATAGGAGGGGGTCACCTCCTTTTAGTACTGTCCAAGTTCAACTAATTCAATAACTGCCCACCTGAATTAAATATTAGGATCCACAAAATAGAAGCTTTTCAGTAAAAGTACACACCTGTGGCTCATGCACAAGCGGATTCAGTTCACTAATTGGGGATCTATTTCAGGAGTTCTGGGGATATCAGGGTCCCATAGACTCAAATTGTACCAATGAGAGCCTGTTTTCCTGAGATTTTATCTTACTATTGAATCCAAAATGGAGCAAAATGTACAGCCCTTCTGCACTTGACTCTCAAGACATGTAAATAAACAGTATTCCATAGTGCAACAAAATTAGAAATCCTACATCATCTTTTTGCACAGATCATGTCCTATGACATAGCCCCATCCCCCAAGTCAATCTGAGAGAATTGCAAAATGGATTATAATCATAGTATATAATACATTGAACATGTCTTGACATCATAATCAAGTGCTTATACTGTATTTCCCCTTAAATTACCAACAATCAAGATGTTTAAGGTACTGAAAAATGCTGCCATCTCTTTGCATATTCTTCCTCAGACTTCTTAGTTCTCAACATTTTATTCCACCAGTTTTGATTTGTTGGAACTGATTCAGTCGCCAATTTTGGAATATTAAAGATTAAGCTACTGTGAAAGCAATAGAGATAAAATATTGCTCATATTTACCTAGTTCCTGTGATTGTTTTGAAACACCAAACAAAACTAGGCTAGTCTCAACCTCAATCTCGGATTTTAAACTACTGTTTATTGCCTTAATTAGTTCCAACCAGAACAGAATCAATTTGGGGCAATCCGAAAAAATATGGATCCCTTTCCCCTTCCCCTCCTGATGACAACGAAAGCATTGACCCAAAACTGATTTGAACATTTTCTGTAGAATCCCAGGAGTGTAATATGCCATCCAGCGGGACAGAAATGACATTCTTTTGCAGTTGGCTGCCCTCAAAGATTTATATGCTAATTCACAGATTAGCTACCAATCCTGTTTTGAAATCCTGCATTGTGTTTTCTCTAAAAAATAATCGCTGTTCCCTGAAATCCGTAGTAGATTCACTAGCTGAGTGTTCACCTATTAATCTATACCAGTTGCTTGTGCCTATTATTTACTCTTAATTGATGCCCTCCATGCTGGCTGTTCTTGTATACTAGTTATTGGTATATTAGTACTCAGCAAGTAGGTAATCTGAGAAAAACTCAGTAAAAGTCTAGATCCCAGACCCTTGAGACTTCCTCCAGTCATATATCTGTCTCTGACTAAAAAAATCTTTCAGCTCTCTGAAAACGTTAGTACTCCACAACTCTATCACTGAACTTGATAGGTTGTGACCCAAAAAATTGCACTCCTGTAAGAAAACTATAACCTAGTGGTACTTGATACATTCTACAAAAGAGTTCTATCCTATTTCTAAGGTTGTGGATGTACTTGTAGCAAGTTATTTTGGCAATTTATCAATTTTAATAAATACTGGGAGTCTTATTGCTGATTCTGCAGTCATCCTAACTGAAAGAAAAATATCAAAAATTTCTTTACCTTCCAGAAAGCATGCTAACATATCCTGCGATGCGGCCTAGTAATATGCTTGGAAATTAGGGAGCGCCAAGTTGTATCAAGCTGTAGGGTTGAGAACCTCACCCTCTGGGTTTTATCCCTCCAAAAAGAACTTTGCACCATGGAATTCAGTTTCCTAAAATAAAAACTGTTGTTTCTTATCAGAACATTATTGAATAAAAAGAGGAACAGTGGTAATATTGACATTTTAATTAGAGAGACTCTCCCTATTGAAGTCAAAGGGAGAACCGATCATCTTTCCAAAAGTACTTGTGCTTTTTTAAACATCCTTATATTATTTAAGTGGAACAATTGACCGTAATATTTTGTGACAAATATTCCTGAATATCTAATTGACTGGGATTAATGTGCTTGCTGCTGACGACAGGGAGGAAGATTCTCTACTCCTACATTAAATAGGAGAATCTCAGTTTTACTTTTGTTGATCTTATACTCTTCTATTTGAGTGAACTCCTTAATTAGATCCAACTTTGTATATTGTCATATACTGGTTTTAGATAGAGAATGATATCATCAGCAAAGAGATTTATTTAGGCGTACCTGTTATAGGTGGCATGTTCTCCCTCATACTGTGAATTGTTCAAGCCAATGGCTCAATAAAAAAAGCAAATAATATCGAAGAGAGAAGGCAACCCTGGTGGGTTCTTCTCGTAATTATAATTGAGCCTCTGATTTTTTAATTGATTACGATTCTGTCCTGAGTTCCCTAATATAATGCCCTTATCATCGATGTAAATTGTAAGGGGAATCCAAATTGTATCAAACTGTATAGTAATGCATCCCAATTAGCAAGATCAAAAGATTGCGTCTAGCATTATCATTACTCCAGTTGTTTTATTGGACGCAAAGCAATTGACTGCCTGGATTAAGAAGTTGGTATTTGATAACATTCATCTATTGACACAAAAAACACTCAGATCCCTATGTATTATTTGTTGTGCCGCAGGTGTAATTCTGGTTGCCCAGACCTTAGTTAAAATTTTAAAGTCTGCTTTAAGAAGGCTGAATAGGTGATATGAGTCATCTTCTCGCTGTTCTCCTTCTTTAAAAGGCTATTATTGACTTTTTGAATGTCGAGGGTATCACTTCACCCGCTATTATTGCATTATATAGTTCAGTTAGAAAAGGGACTAATTCCTCAACGAACATGTTAGAGAACTCTGAGGGAAAGCCATCATTGCCACATTTTGCACTTGGCATCTTTTAGAGAGCTTCTTTAATCTCAGAGGACGTTATCTTCTGCAATATAACCTTTTGATCAGGTAATGACAGCCTGGGTAATGAGATAGAGTTACACTACTGCTCGATCTGACAGGGTAAAACTGAATAATTATTCTTGTATATTCTGTTACAATGCTGCATGAATACCGGGTCTACTGCCTACTCCTGAGAAACTACTAAATTTGTATCAGGGTCTTCAATTTGACGAATTATCTATTTGCCCTGTTTTGAACGAGTGTCCCAAGCAAGGTGCTTTCCTATTTGTTGACTTTCCTTGTACATCTGTTGTTGATATGCCCCTAAACTATCTATTTCCTCTAAGATAAAAAAATCTGTAAGATTTTATGTAGCCTTTTCGAGGTCTCGCTTCTTAGAATCCAGGCCCTCTTCTCTTATACAGACCTCAGTATCCTAATTAATTGCCAATTGCAGATCTTTAACATGAAACTCTCGCTGCCGAGTCCGGGGTGCCTTGAATGAAATAATATGACCCCGGACTGTAGCTTTTAAGGCTTCCCATACTGTAAACAAGGATGCAGTTTTCGGATTCACCTGAAATAATTTTTTTATGAATTTTCACATATTTAAAACCCACTCCTGATTTTTAAGTAGGGCCTATCTAGCTGCCATCTGGGTCTCTCCTTGATAACTGAATTTAGCTCCATTATCATCATAATTACTGAATGATCTGAAAAAGTGTTTCCCAGATATACAATCCATGCCTCTTCAATCTTCAGGACGTCAGGAAGACGTCTATACATGAAGCTGTTTTATAGCGATGAGAAAAACAACTATATTGGGAGGCTGAGGGTTGATATTCTTGCCAAGGATCTATTAGCTGGAAGTCTGCTTTCATTGTATTAATAATTCTCATAGTTTTGGGTTCAAGTTGCCCTTTCCCACGATTCGAAGTGTCTAAGGAAAGATCGTGAATGTAAATAAAATCTCCTCCAATAATAATGGGCCCAACTGCACTCATTGCTATACTATGTAGCTGTATTAGTGACTCTACTTCATCAGTGATTGGTCTATATCAGTTAATCAGATTAGCTTGAATTCCTTGTACTGATACTTTACCCATAGCCACCTCCCTTTAAGATCTCTAATGACCTCTTTTATAATCCAGTCAACTCTGTTGCTTAGATAAATTGCCACCGCCTTCGCTGTCAGCCCATATGATGCAAACAGCGCTAATAAATACAGCCTTGGGATACATACTTTGGGATTTTTACTTTTCAAATGAGTTTCTTGAAAAAAGAATCAATTCAGGATGGAATGATATAAGCTACTTTAACATCCCCCATATTTCTGCCGATTTGATATTCCATTAGCATTGCAGGAAATAATCTCCATTTTTAGCATTGCGGTATTACGTTTAGTCTGCTCTCTATTTTTTTCTTCACACCTCTGCACCTATGAACATAGACTACCAATACGGAGCTAATACAACAGTCATTACTGAACCAGCTTATCTTAGTAGCAGCTACTTCATGTCTATACCTGAGTTTTTTCCATGCTATTCCCTGTCTTCCCCACCACAAGTGCTGCCTCCAACCCAAAGCTTGGACCCCCCACTCCCCTTTTCCCAGAGGTCCCCAACACCCAGAGCCTTGAGGGGAGATCCCTACCCTCCCTGGTGTATTACCCCCTCCCTCCCTTCTCACCCTCCCATTACTTGATTGATGGCGCATTGACTTGGCGCCGAGGCTAGAGCCTTAAGGGATTGGAAAGCGTTTCGCAACATATTGGCAGTATTATTTGCATCAACCAACCCACCCACATAAAATAACTGCATACCTAATGTTGAAAGCAAAATAACCTAATTGCTTGTTTCTGGCTAATTAAACATCATTCATCATGCGAGATTCATTTAGCATTAATCTGATCTAAGAAAACCTTTGCCTGTCCTGTTGTATGACAAATATGCACATGGGCCTTGTGAAAAACTTTCAACTTGGATGTCAGCCGGCGCACCTATGGCTTTGAGACTGTTGATCATGCCTCTTAGCTCTTTTCTATGTCTAGCTGCCATAATAGACATATCAGAAAACACCCTGAATGAAAATGTATAAGTTGTATGATACACTTTGTCCTTAATAGCTTTTGTCAATATCCTTTCTTTTATTCTGTAGTCATCAAAGTTGACCAACAATAGTATTCGGATGCTGAAAATTCAGATCCTGGGTGAAAGAGACTCAATGTGCGCACATAATGGTGATGTCTGATTTCTTAGAAGGCCTGTCTGGACAAATATATTTGCTGACAATTCAGTTACTGCTGCTACAGCAGTAGTCTCATTTTCATGTCCCTCTGGAATGCCAATGAAGAGTAAATTTGAACGGCGTGATCTATTCTCCATATCATCAAATTTTCTGCATATGTCCTCATGCTCTAGCTGTAGTTTTTCAAAATCTGCATCCAACTTGACCTTATAATCTTCAACCTCGGAGACTCCATATTCTACTTGAGACATTCTAGTATTTAAATTCTGCAGGCTGGTACTCAATATCTCGATCTGCTTATTAGTTTTCCTATTGGCTTCCTCCTTGGAGAGCTTCATTGCATAGATCTCACTCAGTATCTGCTGAAGTAAGGTTTCTACTGAGGATGTCAAGGGAAGTGGACGCCCCATTTCTTGACCTGGAGCCTCCATGAAATCAGAGGTGCCTCCAACATCCGCTGTTGCTAAGTTTACTAGCTCTCTTTCTGGACTTCGTTCTGGTCCTTTTATTCTGAGCTTGCTCTTGGCTGGATTGCAGCAACTTGTGCCCCATTATCAAGACCCCCTGGGATTGTTTTGATTGATGTTGATGTGGTTGGGATAACTGTACCCAGGGAGCCCTCAAACTTGAAATTATTGCCCCCAAATATAGGATAGGTAGAAGCTGTCTTTGCTGCTGCGAGATCTACTGTGGGTTGGGAGCCAGCCTCCTCTGAGACACCTATCTGGCTGGTGTTTGCTTCAGCTGTGTAGAGGCCAATAATCTCTTCGGTGGAAGCCTTATCTATTATCTCAGGTTCATGATCCCGTGTGGTTATAGATATCAGTGTCATTTCTTTGGAGGTACTATTCCCAACAGCGGAAATTCCTTCAGGATTTAGCAGGGACGGCAGTGCAGGCGATGAAGACGTTGTCAGATCTGCATTATGATCTGACAGGCCCCCTGAGCTAGCTCCACTACCAGCATGCTTTGGTTAGGAAATAATTTTTAAATCTTTAGGCGCTAGAGGTTCACAAGATTTCCAGGATTTTGCAGCTTTAGAAGTCTTGCTGCCAGCTCATGTTCGTAATTTTGCATCTCTAGAAATTCTCTTCATCCCCACCTGCTGATTGTTGCAGGTATTAATTTTGAGGGTGTGCTCACCACGCTGCGAATGCAGATGCCCAGAGAGGCACCTCTGAAGCGGAGTTCCGTGTGCCTTAGAGGGAGTAAAAATAGTTGCTGAAGTTTCTTAAAAAAGCTCGCTCCAACAGTAACCCCCAGAAATGCTGAGATAGTAATTGCATTGCGTTACATGACAGCCAAATTGAGACTCCTGCCAGGGTTCATTTAGAAAGACAAACCAAACATAATATTTCAACCACCAGCGCCTGTACTTTTGCCATTAGGCACCAGAAAAGCTCGATTTCTTGTTGCTCTATCACTTTTCTGCTTCTATTGTCTCTTATTGATAGCAAGCAAAAATGAATATGGCACCAATATTTATAGTCTTTTATTACACAGGCACAGTCTCAGCCACTCCACCCCCCCATCTGGATCAGGCTTGTATTGCTCCCATTTGAGCTATGTCTCTTACTGGCTCCATTTGCTAGGGAGTTCATGCATTCTCATGGGTTGTTTGAAACACTGTGATACCTTTGCGCTCAGTCCCCACAGCACTGCTCCTAGTAAGGTGCTCCTAGCAATGTGCACATCGCGCCCTCGTCACATGTAGTCTTTCCACACCTCTTCTCTCTCTGGTCGACTTCGCGTTGTGGCGAGGCTCTACCGTGTCTCTGTCTTCATGCTGTCTTGCTATCACTTCACCCCACTATAACTCTGTGGCACTGTAACGCTAATCATCTGGATCGCAGGCTACGGTCATCTTATCTCGTCTTGCTACTGTCTCGTCTCTCACTGCTGCGGCATCCGCCGCCATGTTGGGGCGTCCTCCTACCTGCAGAGTCCACCTCTGTTACGGGAGCATGACAAGTGCTCCATGTAACCTCCTCGACTCTCAGAGTAGTGAAGTTGAGCAGTCTAAAGCTTAATCAGGGAGGTAGTGCAGGGTAGAAATGCAGAACTCATTAAGGCCCATAATAGCAATTAATAATTTTTGTCCAGCCGGTGCATTTACTTAAAAGAAAGTGATTTAATCATGCCACACAGCTAAATACTATACATGATACACAGATGGTGCAAGAATTTTATACAGATGTGCCAGACAGTATTGAGAAGGCCACATGGCAGGCAGGGACTAATAGACCTCAAACATGGGGGTTTGAGGAGTTTGCCATTCGTGTCACAGAGCCTGTCCTGCTATGGCTCTTAAAAGAGAGGCAATTACAACCTTTCCCACACTTTTTTTCTGTTTTATTGTTTACATAAACAACAATAACTCAGGCGAAGACACGTTTGAGCAGAGGAAGGGCAGGAAGAGATCCCACGACAATTGAGGACCTTTTTGCAGGATACATACATTTATAAAGTTGTGTATGTAGCATACATTTTTGAGCCAGATATAGCAAACAACATAATGACTTCATGTATATGTCAGATGCACTTGTAAGTAGGGTGAGGGTGTGGTTAAGCAATTCCTCTGTTAAATGTATATATGGTGAGTGGGTGAGACGGTGGATATAGCTCTCTCTGAACATACATCAGCAATAGTGTGAAAGCAGTTGGTGAGCATTGTCTCCTGTGTAGGTCTCTTGGATGTACAGTTTTGTGGATCCTCCCTCATGTGACGCTGAGTGTATTCTATTTGACAGCCTTAGTCATTAAAGATTAGTGGCAGCAGATTAGAGATGTATGTTTGTTGGCCCTTTCAGAGTGGCGGAATGTCATTTTTGGCTTCAGTATTCACTGAAAACACATCCCATTGTTCACATCCGGTGCGGGCTAGGCCTCTGTCTTTCAAGGAACGCAACACACTTGCCTCCGCTCGTGCCCTTTGTAACAACATCTGGAGTCATTTGGAGCCATCTGCCGTTGTGGGCGCCTTCCTCTGCATGACTATTTGTCTCTTGAATAATATGAGAGCTAGGTCAATAATCTATGTATGTGTTTATCCCCTTTGGCTTTAGTACTCAATCCTAGAAGGCAGGACTCAGGAGTGGGGAGTAGGGGTTTCAGGCCAGTTCTGATATTGAGTTTATTATCTTGTGCCAGGTACGTTGCAGGGGTGGGCACTCCCACACTGTATAATAGAATCCTGTTTCCAGTAGTCCACATCTTGGACTTTCCGGTATTGTTGTGGGGAACATGCACTTGATGCGCTGGGGGGCTAAGTATGCCTGGTGGAGACAGTTAAATTGGGTAAATCGTAAACTGGGGTTGTGGGAGACATCCTTAACTTTTTGAAGGACATTCGTCTACTGTTTGGGGGCCAGTGGGTGTGGTAGTACTGCGTTCCAACGGTCAAGTTCAGTCAACATGCTCGTAGAGGAGGCTGCAAGCAAGGTTCCACAGGGCAGTGAAATGACATGTCTCTGGATAACCCCAAACAATAGTGAATGCAGAATGTCAGATGTTTGTGGTTCAGTGCCATCAGCATCCCAAGTGTCTCATACCATTTGGCGTATGGCGTGGTACATCAAAAAGTGCCCTGTCACAAAGAGTAAGTGTCCATGAGATCCTCATAAGTCATAAAGGATCCATCTGGGAAAAAGTGTCCCAGCTTCACTAGTTCAACTGCTGTCCAGGGGCTCATGTCATGATGCACAGTCAGGATAACACCTGCTGGCATCTGGGCCACCGGTATCAGGGGGGAAACGGAAGGGATGCGGATCTACCACAGATGAATCAGCACCAGCACACATGGGCTATTGTCATCAGATTAGGCCCCTTAAGCGGAAGTCGTGTACAATTCGTTAGTTAGGTATATACTGCTGTTGAGTCCAACCTTGCGCATATAGATGTTTTTTCTGCACTGAGGAGTTGTCCAAGCCAGCATAGGGGCTACTGTAATTGAACATAGTAGAGCTCAAAATTAGGTATGCTCAGTCCCCCTTCTGTAAGCGGTCATTGTGCCATAACTAGGGACACTTGGTGCTGATCTGTCCCCCAGAGCAGTTCTAGAATCAGTCCGTTCAATTCCCGAAAGAAGAGCTTAGGCAATACAATCGGTAAGGCTGCAAAATAGTGTAGCAATCTGAGGATATTAAGCATCTTAACTATCGCCATGCTCCCTAATGGTGACAGGGGCAAGGAGGTCCACAAAGAAATTGATCCTCGTATGGAGCGCAAGACACGGGCTAAGTTGCCTTCTTTAAGGTCAGCATTAGTGTGATATATCGGTATCCCTAGGTATTTGAACAAGCTATGACAACAGCGCAAAGCAATGGTTCGGGGGCTCAATTCTGAGATTAACTGGTAGCTGTGCGAGGGGGAACAAGCATGACTTCTCCCAGTTCACTCGAAGGCCAGATAAATCCCCGAAGGTATCCAGTAAGGCCGTCACTTCTGGCAAGTCAGTGCTTCCTTTACGCAAAAATATCAATGCATCATCAGCGTAGAGAGACATAATGTGATGCATGTTGAGTTCAAGAATCCCCCAATGCTGGGTATGTAGGCGCAGTCAACATGCAAGGGGTTCCATAGCTATCACAAACAACATCAGGGAGAGAGGACCCCCTTGTCTGGTGCCCCTAGCTACAGGAAAGGGATAGGGTATAACACGGCCCGTCTTGACTCTGGCTAGGTGAGGATCCACTACAGGAATCCCAGGCCAAACTCCATGTGGTGTAGGGTTGCGAGTAAAAAGTCCCAACTTAGAGTATTGAAGGCTTTTTTAAATTCTAGTGAGAACGCAACTCTGTAGTAATCAGTTCCTAGTGTGTCATGGAGGATCCGTAGGAGGAGCCTAATGTTGCGGAAGGTACTGTGTCCCAGAATTAATCCAGATTGAATCTTCATCGATTGTTGTGCTTATCAGAATGAGGAGTCTATTGCAGAGTACCTTGCCCAGCACTTTGCAGTCTAGGTTGAGAAGAAATAGTGTCCTGTAGGTGCGCACGTCCAGCGGGTCGCGCCCCGGTTTGAGTAGGACCACTATCAATGCCTCCCGCTGGGAGTCCGGGAGCTGTCCTCTGGAGTGAGCTTCATTATATACATCCAGTAGGGCTAGGTTAAGTGTGTAGTGAAAGTGGAGTAGTACTTGATCGGCAAGCCATCCGTTCATGGTGTCTTGTTCCTGGCTACTTGGGCAATTGCTGCTGTAACTTCCTCAAGTCGGAAGGATTCCTCAAGCTCAGCCTGCTGAATCGGAGACTGTTGTGGCAAAGAAAGACCCTCCATGAAGGCCTCTGTCTGTCCCACTGTGGGGGCTTTAGTTGCACCATATAACTCGCTATGATAGGTGCAGAAGGCATTATAGATTGCCATTTGCGAGGTAGCCAAGCTGCCATCAGTTAGGGTTATGGCTCCGATTGGGATGCTGTGTCGCTTATCGTGGATGAGCCAGGCCAGCAGTCTGACTGATTGGTCACCTTCAGTGTGTAGCCTAGTCAGAAAATGTTTGTAATCTTATTGACTTAGTTGTGTATCCTCTTCCCTGTGTTTGAATCTAAGTTCTTGGAGGCTGGCGGGAGCGGTGGTTCCAGCTGCAACTTCCTTCTCTAGAGGACAGGGTTCTGCCACCATTATTGCCAATTCCTTGTGTAACAAATGGCGCACTACCCAGGTGCCAGACAGGCACTGGCCTCTCATCACTACCTTATGGGTATCCCATTCCATGCCATAGAGGGAGGTGGTGCCTTTATTTCACTCAAAATATTGCCCAATACATGTTGAAAGGTCCTTCCAAAACAGGGGATCGGATAATGCGTCAGTCTGCAATCGCCATGTCCGGATACACCAGTGTGTTCTGCCCCACTGTATCTCCAACTGAAGGGGGCAATGATTGGACAGGGTGCAGGCCACATATTCCGCTCGCACTACTATACGCCCAAAATACGCTGTGCCTAGGATCAAGTCAATTCTAATGTGGAGGTTCTAGACTGGGGAGTAAAATGAATATTCACGCTCCAGTGGGTGACCTATGCACTACATGTTGTGGCATCCCCTGTTCGTGAGCTATGTGTTAAAACCCTGGGACACCCTCACACTCGCTGCAACGGGCAATGGTGGATAAGACCGGTCAAGTTCCACATCCATGACACTGTGAAATCTCCTCCCCACACGCATGGGGTTATTTGGTCGCACAAAAGAGCTGGTGTGAGTGTGTCCAGGAATCCACTGAGATTAAAGATAGGAGTGTAAATTTCCATCAATGACAGGGGCTCACCATCTAGCTGGACCCCCAGCACTACATATCTGCCTCCTGGGTCCGCTCTGTGGAGCTCCACCAGGTATGGAATCACTGGCACTACCCAAATAAGCACCCCTCCAGCAAACAACAAGGTTGTTGTGCCATAGACCTGTCCGTGCCATTTAGATTTGAATTTCTGGAGTTTCTTCTATGTGAGATGAGTTTCTTGTAGTATGGCAAAATGTGCGTGTTGGCGCTGGAGGTAGGCATGGATTCTTTGTTGTCTGGTGGGGGTCGCCATATCTTGTACGTTCCATGTAAGTACATTATACCAAGGTGCTAATGTGTCTGTGTGTGTGCTAATTACAGGTGGTATAAGCAAAACATTCTGCTCTTTGTGCAATACCCCATTGTGAACACTCCCGCCTACCTCCTGACTCCCTCCTGCGACTCCCTCATAAACAAACTCTTAATAATGTACTGAACATTAGTAAATAACACCACTACAGGCAAGCAGTACTTGAACCACTTGTCATTCCCCTTAAACAATAACATGCCTATCTAAAAACATACAAGGGGTTGAACTTGTCCATTTAGAGGTCTGCATGTGGCATGGTATATCTGATGGTATATCTTACCTCACAGTATCAGCCCAGAATAAATGGTGTCCCGTCCAGTTTTTTGTCGGAAAGCCATGTTGCTCAGCTCAAAGAGTGTCTCCTAGTGTCCGGCTGCTTGTGCATCTAGCCACAGCACCTGATGTCATGAAGTGGATGCAATGGCGTATTGTTGTGGGGTACTCAGAGTCATGCAGCAGTATTTTGCAGGTGATGCTTCGGCTAGACACGAGCAAGCAGCTGATTTGTGGCCTATGCTTCAGACTACATGGAGGGAGTTACGAACACAGGAACCAAGGTAAAGTGGGTTGTGTATCTCCCTCAGGGGTTGCAGCTGAGCACAGGTTGATCGATGGTCCACTGTCTCTTCTGGCAAAGATTGAGCTAAACATTTCGCATGCAGTCATGTCCAGACATTCTCCAGAGAGGCAAATATGTGAGTTTTCCCATTATCAACGACCTTGAGCTTCGCTGGGAACAATAGTGCATATTAATTATTTAGGTCCCTCAGGCGTTGTTTGAAATTGGGAGGGGAAGGGGCCACTAACAATCCATCAACCTAGCAGTCAAGATCACAAACTAGTGTCCACTGGTCTAGGTGTTGGGTACAGTGAATGTTCACAGGCTGCGCTGCAGTCCAGAGGAAGGAGCTCCGTGTGTCTGAGTCAGGCTGCTTCAGGGCATCATCAGTCCCCCACTTAAAGCAGCACAACTTCTTAGTCGTCTTGTGCACTCAATGAATAGTTTGTACATATCTTTCCCCCCTGGGGCCCCACGGCAAGAGCATGGGCATGTGCTCCACTGATCGCAGATGGGATCTTGCAGACCAGTAGGCAGTGGTAGTAGCTGCTTCAGGGACTTAATCGCTAGCCTTGCTGCCTATAGGCCTGAGCGTGCGATGGCCGGGCAATATTAAAGTCTGAGGCGACAATCAGCAGCCCGCTCTGTGAACCACCAGAAAGTGTGGGGGGCCAGTAGAGTCAATCACTACAGGAGCACTGCATATGATACAAGGTGGAGTATGGGCCTTGCCCTGTATGGGGTATGGCGGTTTATAAAACAGGCCTCTCTGCTCACCTTGAAGTCTCCCAGAAGTTGCCTGCCCCTGGTAGTGTCCGTCATCATGGGGTGTGCCCTGACAACATCTAGGGCCCATGCAGAGCTGCTGGGGTCCGCTATTACTCAGCTGGCATTAACCGAGGTGGCAGACAAGTAGAGGTCTCAGCACTCCGTCCCTGGTTCAGCAGGCCTAGAACCGCCAGCCACACCACCTCCGCCCGGAAGCTTCATACAGCGAGAGGGCGGGTTGGGCCTCCTCTTCTCTTCTGAGGGTTAAAGCAGCCATGTCTCTCTACTGTATTTGCAGGCATTCCCACGTTGGCACTTGCAGCACCTCAGAGGCAAGCACAGGGTGTCTCCCTTCTCCCTAGTGGTCGTGTGTCAGGCTCCAGATTTGCCTACACCTGGGCCTGCAGGGGGAAGCCACCATGCTTACTCCCTGCGCAGCAGTGGGGGCCTAGGCTTGCTCACTCACCTCTTCAGACTTTTGCTCTGGGCGCCGCGCCATCAGTTGTACCACCACAAGCTGGATGCAGGGCTGCGGTGCAGCAAGTCACGCCTCGGTCTACACTGTTGGCCCGTTCCGCATCTCCTCATCTACTGCACCTACCTCACATGAGATCTGCCCCTTGCAGCACAGCTGTCCCATCGCAGGGGGAAGTTAGGTGGCAGTTCCAAGTGTTTCAGAAGCTGGATTGGTGCACATTGTGTAGGATATAAAGCGGACCAGGCACGGAGCACTTTACAAAGCGTCCAATGCGGCAGCCATCTTGGCCACGCCCACCAACCTCTTCTGCACTTGATTCCCAGGGTAGCAAAAGCAAGCCCTCATAAGCTTACCAAGGAGGAAATGAGGGGGTGCTTAGCTGCCACACTTGGTAATCAATCAACAGATAGAAAAGTCTTAATGTCCACCCCAGTGCGTCTTTACATGAAAAAAAGTACTTAAGTACACAGTTGCACTAAATGCTACCCATTCAATGACCATGCAAGTCAGTGTCCTTGAGACCCTCACAGTGGGCACTTCAGCAATCCAACTCTCTCTCTAAACCCTACTGGGTGATCTCCTTTGCTCTAGATTCCCGTTTTGGCGACTTCAGGAGCAGTGTGAATCAGACTGTGGTGCAGTTTATGTGTACCTGGAGTCCAATGCACTCAGTTTATTTTGGTCTTGTCTGTCCATGGATGGGCAACACTTTCCTGCTGGGCAGCAAGGGACCTTCACCTGTACCAATCAGGGTGAGCTGGCAAGTCTGCAAGTATGTTTGGCCAAGCAAGGGTTGCATCTAGCAGCTTGTCCACCCAGCCTTGTTCGGAGATAATGTAAAGCTGGGCCTATGCAAATGCAGGTGGGGGCCTGGCCTCATTGGTCTTTGTCTGAAGCAGTGATGTGGCCCCAGCTGGTCCAAAACAGGTACAACTTGTGGGTCAAGCAGCGGCAGTCTTGGATGATGCGATTTCAACTGGAGCAGAGGTCGAATCAGACCCTTCTGGGCCTTTGGCAATCACAGTTGTAGGCCTGGTCTGGCTTACAACAGTCAAACAGTTATAGCATTTACCCTGGGCAACAATAATCAAGCAGCTGTAGCCCCACCCCCCCGGGCCAATAATAAATAGGCAGTTGCATCCCTCGTCCAGGCCAGGGTGGCAATCACGCAGTTTTAAACTTAGTTCAGGCCAAAGGAAAGCATGCAAATGAACACAAATGATGGAAGGAATGCGGAACCAATCAAACATTCACACCCAGTCACAGATCTGGGTTTAATCTATCAATTATTTTGCTCACCATGCCATCCCAGTTTGGACCGAGCCATATGCAAATCAGTCTTGACCCTGTTCCCCGTGGGCACAGTCCAGCCTGAATTGCCAGGCCAGGTCCTCCCTGGACTAGAAACAAGCATCCTGGGACCGGTTTCAGGGTATCACCCTTCATCAGCCAGGCTAGCTTGAATCCAGTGGCACAGTGAGCCCGGGACCCACGTCTGGGCATACCTGGCAGACTTATGGCGACAAAAGCAAACAAACACAAAAGATGGACGGATATCCCGTACTCACTATGCCACCAGACCTGTCCTGGCAGTTTGGGCTGGACTGCTCCCATGGGGAACAGGGTCAAGACTGATTTGCATATGGCTGGGTCCAAACTAGAATGGCGTGTTGAGCAAAAAAACTGATGGATTAAACCCAGATCTGTGACTGGGGGTGAATGTTTGATTTGGTCTACATTCTGTCCATCAACTGTTCTTTTTGCAAAGGGAAACATGCAGCTGCAACCCCAACTAGGCAGACGAGGAACACAGTATATCAGTTCCACCAGAGAACTGAGATGAGAGACCAGAGTCTACCGCAGACACCAGACTCCTCCCTAGTTTGCTCATGAGTAAAACACTTTTCCTGTCATCCTACAGCCACTGGGGTTGTGCTGGGGCTCGCTCCTCCTGGTGTATCTCTTCTCCTGCAGAGGCAGACCGTCTCCTCCCAACTGTCAGCAGACATACAGGCTTTTAGGTGTTCAAGGCAGGCCCTCAGCTTTTACAGCAGAAACGTCCTGATTGCACAGTAGCCCTATGAGTTCTCTAGGGATCACTTCCTTCCTTGGTCATAAAGGTCTTAGAACTGGAACAAAGGGGCATGATTTGGATCCCACTTTTAGACACAACTTCTGAGAAGGGAATGCGGATCCACTGTCTTGATTGTAGAACCGGCTTGGGGTGGCTTTTCTTTCAAATGACCTCGCAAGGCTGTTCCTCAGACACAACCTTTGTGAAGAGTGATGCTTCTCACAATAGGTAGCACTGGAGCCGTCTCCATACTGAAGCACCCACTATGTTAGGCACAGAGAGGTGTGAAGTTTCTGCACCTAGCTATCATCAGCCTATTTGAAGGAGTAATCAGGGACAGATGAAAGGGCATGACTCACCTTGAGACTTCCTCACCTTTTATAACACTCTTTCCTCTCACGTCTTCCATCTACCAAATGGCAGTGCTCAGGAAGACTAATCAACAGCTTGTTACTAACCAAACGCAGTTGTTTCTCCATTCTGTTTACTTCAGGGCCTGGATCTTCTGCCTCCAGCTACAGGACTGAAGGAAATACACTTGCAATTTCTAGGGACATATCTTGTGTTGTTCATAATCAGGGGTTTCCAAAATGGATTGCGCTGGGCTTCATTATTCTGGCTTACTTTAACACCATGCATGTATTCTTCTTACTACACATGAACACATGCATTCGGGATATCAATGCAAGGCTCTTGGTATGCATATAGGAGAGGAATTTTACACGAGTGGACTAGCAGGCCTCAACCTGAGTGAAGATAAAAATGTCTGGTCACACTATTAATGCCCCATAAACACAGTATGCTATCACTGCTGGCCTATGCGCTATACCCATGACAGAGACAGTAGCCTACTGTTAGTAATGAGGGCACGCTTGTGCCCCTCCAGTTCACAGGTCTCGTTCAGGACCTTACATAGCCAAGGATAGGCCTCTCATGCTTAGATGACATGACACTAGGGCCAAAACAAGTCATGATACAAGATATACACACAGTTGGGCACTCAGGGCAGGGGTGTGTGCCCATATTTCAAGCAGGGGACATTACTATTACTACAAAGTTTCCTGGGGTAATTATTCTAGTTTGAAGTTACTCCCAGGCTTTTACAGGTGACACAAAATAATGACAACAATACAGTTTGTGTCCCTTGTAGCTTTTGGTTTAAAATATTTCTTCTACCTCAGAGCAGTGAGTATCATGAGGCTAAAACGGGTAAAATAAAGCAGTCTCTGTACTCCCTATAATGACGTCCTGTGGTGCATCATATAAATTACTCTTATGTCACAGCAAACGTAGTTGCATGCTTCACCCCTAGTTATGGCTCTCCTGCATTGTGCTCTTGACAGAGCTGGGGCACCACACTCATTGTTGTACTCAAGTGCACATAGTCATTGGTGAGTAGCTGTGCCAGTCTCTCTCACAACCCTGCAGTCTACTCTACTGCCTTTTGACAGAGACCTAGAGTGGAGGCACATGCCTCTGTTCCAGAAGATGCAGGGTTGTGCAGGCAAGGTTAGAAACCCCTTTGATGTCTATCACACTACTCACTTCCCAGGACACTGAATATAGCAGCACCAACCTTCCACCACCTATGTCATCTTATGTTATATCTTGTAATTTATTAAACAGTCACTTTAATACATGTTTACATTTGACATATAATTGCAAACTATTCAGAGAATGATAAATCATTGTATTTATAATATATTAGTATGCTAGTCCTGTCATTTCTGCTTCCATATTATGACATTGTGGCAGGTGTAGTTAATCAGGCCACGTTTTGGAATGACATTTTCTTTTAAAAGGGAAGTGTACTATTATACAAATTTGTCAAGTTAGGGCATTGTTCAGTATAAATAAATTTTAACTTATTGAAAATTCACCATGCAAGGGGCCAAGAATTTAGGAATGCACATACTCACTTTTCTAATTTACGAATAGTTTTATTCAAGTTTAAGGACGATCTCTTGTGCCTCTCTCTGTGATGACTCTTCACATAGCAATTAAGCCCACAAGTTAACATCCTTATTGGGCCCTTGATGGAAAGGAGGTACAAGAACACCATAGATTGACATATGTAAATGTTGTAAGTATTTGTGAACTTGAATTTTGTGACTTTTTAATATGACTATTTTTGTGTTTTTATATTGAAACTAAAGGAAAATACTTTTTAAATAGGCAGCGTTGTAGAAGTTGCCTCTTATTTATAAATAGTTTTATGATTGTATTTAAACTGGTTAGTGTGTCTAATTGTTTCTGGATAGTTTTTCCTCCCTTTGAGCATTTGTGTTGATGATTTTTTATTGGGAGGTAGTATCTATGTGGATTCACTACGTTAAATGTTAAATAAATAAATGAATAGAAACTTTTATATTACCAGGACACATTTAGGCTCTCATTATGACATTGGCGGTAAGTATCGCTGAACGCCATGCTGATTGCCGTCAACATACTGCCGCCACTGCCGCGGTTTACCGCTACCCATATTATGACCCACACATAGCAATCCGTCACTATACAGACACACACACAAGTCCCCCAGCCCAAAGGTCAGTGATAAACTGGCAGTAGCAAAACCCACACCGTTACACAAACAGAAATACGCCCACAATATTATGACCCACGAATCAAAGCGTCGGTCATTCAACCGCAGTAAACCATTGGCGGTACATCCCGCCGTGATCAAAATACACACATACTAACACAAAAGCCCCACATTGGGCAATTTAAATAACACACACCTGAACACATACACACACCACACCCACACCACTATAAAGCACACTCCCACACTACCCACAACCCTTTACGAATACAAACAATTGCTACAATATAGACACCACGACCATAGACAAGACCAGAGACACACACCACTATCACCTATACACCACCCACGCACCTTGCAGCACACACCTCAACACATCACCCCATGCACCCTCACACAAACCACACACACTACACCCATGGCACCACAACAACACCCCAGGTTCTCAGAGGAGGAGCTAAGGGTCATGGTGGAGGAAATCATCCGGGTAGAGCCACAGCTATTCGGATCACAGGTGCAGCAGACATACATTGCTAGGAAGATGGAGCAATGGTGGAGAATCGTGGACAGGGTCAACGCCGTGGGACAGCCCCCAAGAACAAGGGATGACATCAGGAAGAAGTGGAACGACCTATGGGGGAAGGTGCATTCTGTGGTAGCAAGACACTAGGGGCCTCATTCTCACCCTGGCGGTAATTACCGCCAGGGCGGAGGTCGGCGGTAGCACCGCCAACAGGCTGGCGGTGCTCCGCCGGGCATTCTGACCGCGGCGGTACAGCCGCGGCCAGAAGCGGAAAGCCGGCGGGCTACCGCCGACTTTCCGCTACCCGTCTGAATCCTCCATGGCGGCGGAGCGCGCTCCGCCGCCATGGGGATTCAGACACCCCCTACCGCCATCCTGTTCATGGCGGCTCTCCCGCCATGAACAGGATGGCGGTAGGGGGTGCCGCGGGGCCCCTGGGGGCCCCTGCCGTGCCCATGCCAATGGCATGGGCACGGCAGGGGCCCCCGTAAGAGGGCCCCAAAAAGTATTTCAGTGTCTGCCCAGCAGACACTGAAATACGCGACGGGTGCAACTGCACCCGTCGCACCTTCCCACTCCGCCGGCTCAATTCTGAGCCGGCATCCTAGTGGGAAGGTGGATTTGCCCTGGGCTGGCGGGCGGCTTTTTGGCGGCCGCCCGCCAGCCCAGGGCAAATGTCAGAATCACCGCCGCGGTCTTTCGACCGCGGTGCGGTGTTCTGACGGCGGTACCTTGGCGGACGGCCTCCGCCGTCCGCCAAGGTCAGAATGACCGCCTAGGTAGCTGTACAGAGGACTTGCGGTGGACCTCCACCTCCTCCCCTACAACTAACAACATGGGAGGAGCAAGTCTTGGCAATAATGCATCCTGAGAGCCTCTCAGGAGTAGCAGGATGACTGGACTCTGGTAAGTCAAATCTTTACTGCTTTATCCCTCACCCTACCTGCATGCCATCACAAACTTCTACCCCTACCCTCACCCCCATCACTCCGCCACCTCACATATACCCCACTATCACAACCCACCCATCCCAATACCAAGCCCTGCATGCAACACCAATGCATGGACACCCATCACAGACCTGCATGGACACCCATCACTAAAGCATGCCAATTAGAGAGAATCACCTAGCACAAAAAAATCACCATGCACACAAGGCAAAGCTGACAGGGCTATCACAACCATACAGGGAAACACACCCATGCACAATATGGTACACGCAGATACAATAACACTGCATTTTCATCCCCACAGGACCCCCCACTCAATGTCACCGGAGAGGAGGTGCCACCAACATCCGGTCCCCCCACAGAAGAGGCCCACAGTAATGACAGCAGCTCTGCACGCCTGGATCACGATGACCGACCCATACCACCACAGAGCCTCCCCCTCAGGAAACACCAGCACAGCACCCACCCAGCATACCCATACCTCTGTCCCCAGGACACATCAGTCAGCAGTGTGTCCACCACTACAGGGACCCCAGGCAACCCCACAAACCCAAGAAAATCAGGGACCTGGGGTCAGTGGCAGTGGGCACACGGTTCAGGGTACAGAGACACAGGACAACAGGGAAACTGGGAGGACTGCTGTGCGACAGGGGGAGGACAGGCCCAGGGAACCCACTCTCCACGAAGCACTCAGCAACATCCTGGGAGCATACCACCATTCCCAGGAGACCATAGGCCAGATACTGACCAAGTTGCAGGAGACCCACCAGCTGCAGGAAGGACAGTACCTGGGGATCAGGGAGGACCTCAAAGACATCCACACCATCCTGGTCACCATTGCAGGGGTGCTGGCTGACATGGCCAACACCATGAGGGAGGCAGTGGCACAACAACTGGCCCTTGACACTACCCGCACCGTTGAACGGCCCTCCACTTCCACCGGCGCTAGTGGACAGGAGGCCCCGCCCCTGGAACAACAGGCCACCAGCACCCCACCCCCTGCAGAAGGAGAACCACCCCGCAAACGGTCCCTGCGATCCAAGCTGAAGCCAGAGACTATTGCCAAGACCACTGCAAGGAAATAAGACTCTCCTGATTGTCACCCTTCTGTCCCACTCTGTCACCCTGTCCACCTTGAACTGCCATTGCTCCCCTTCCTATGCCCCATTTGACAATGCACCTGTGATACCAAGAGAATGTACTCTACCCTGGTCTTTCCTCCACCAGCAGCCCAGCCCATTGCACATTCCCCTCTACTTATTAGCACATAAATAAACACCCTTGGAAGAAATACATTTCTGGAGTCTGTCAGTTGATTGAAATATGTATTAGTACAACATTTTGAAAACATTTCAAATCTTATGTACACTAATATATACCTTGGTATGACCTGTAGTGGGCAGCAGTAAACATACCAGGAGCCAGAGTGGGGCAGAGAGATCTGAAAATAGAGATGTTAAAGGGTACAGTAAGTGGCCATAAACATAGGGAAATCATGCTGCCATGTACAATGTCCACCAGAAAACTGAAAAGAAAAGTGAAGTTACGGGGGGTTATTCTAACTTTGGAGGAGTGTTAATCCGTCCCAAAAGTGACGGAAAAGTGACGGATATACCACCAGCCGTATTACGAGTTCCATAGGATATAATGGACTCGTAATACGGCTGGTGGTAAATCCGTCACTTTTCCGTCACTTTTGGGACGGATTAACACCTCCTCCAAAGTTAGAATAACCCCCAAAGTGTCTTACCTGTGTGTCACTGGAAGTACTGCTGTATGATATTACTTCTGTTGTCCACATCTTCTTCCTCTGCCTCCTCTTTCTCACTGTCCACAGGCTCCACCGCTGCCATAAGACCATCTCCAGGCTCATCTTCCTGCAGAAAAGGCACCTGGCGTCTTAAGGCCAGGTTGTGCAACATACAACATGCAACGATGATCTGGCACACCTTCTTGGGTGAGTAGTACAGGGATCCACCTGTCAGATGGAGGCACCGGAACCTGGCCTTCAGGAGGCCGAAGGTTCTCTCAATAATCCTCCTTGTTCACCCATGTGCCTCATTGTAACGTTCCTCTGCCCTTGTCCTGGGATTCCTCATTGGGGTCAGTAGCCATGAGAGGTTGGGGTAACCAGAGTCACCTGCAAATATCGAGGGACAACTGTTAGACACACACTAACCGTTATGGACAACCCCGTACCCAGACACCAAGATGTACTGGGTTTGGACCTTGGGCTCACCTATTAGCCACACCCGGTGCCTCTGGAGTTGAACCATCACATATAGGATGCTGCTATTCCTCAAGATAAAGGCGTCATGCACAGAGCCAGGATACTTGCCATTCAAATGGGAGATATACTGGTCAGCCAAACACACCATTTTCACATTCATAGAGTGATAGCTTTTTCTATTCCTGAATACCTGTTCATTTCTCCGAAGGGGAACAAATTCTACATGTGCACCATCAGTGGCACCAATGATGTTGGGTATATGTCCCAGGGCATAAAAGTCAGCTTTCATTGTGGCTAACTCCTCCACCTGGGGGAATACGATGTAGCTTTGCATGTGTTTTTGCAGGGCAGACAACACTCTGATCAGCACGTTGGAGAACATTGGCTGAGACATCCCTTATGCCATGGCCACTGTTGTTTGGAAGGAACTACTTGCCATGAAATGGAGCACTGACAGGACTTGCACTAGAGGGGGGATACCTGTGGGCTGGTGGATAGCTGACATCAGGTCTGGCTCCAATTGGGCACACAGTTCTTGGATTGTGGCCCGATCAAGTCTGTATGTTAAGATAATGTGTCTGTCCTCCATTGTCGCCAGGTCCACCAGGGGTCTGTACACTGGAGGATGTCTCCAACTCATATTCATCCTCAGCAGTTGAAGCCTAGGGAGGAAAACGGTGAGCAGAGGGTCATATTCACACATCAATTGCAATAATGATGCATGTCTTCATTTACAGAACCAGTATGTGAATCCGAGAGTCAGTTGATGTGGTGTTGTACCATCTTCCGGCTGAGGTGCCCCACCCTTCTCTTCCCCCTGATGTGCTTGTGTGTTTTCGACCTAATGCCCCTGCAGTGTTCTCTCCGTTTTGAGGCAGGAGTCAAGTGTGGGCTTGGCCTATGTGTTATGGAACAGTGGGCCACGGACTAGTTTTGTGTGGACATTGTCCATCATTTTGTATATATTGTATGTATTGTACATACTGTTTATTTATTTATGAACATTTTTCTCTTGAATTCTAATATAACACTAATTTGACTCAATTCCTTATGTCCTTGCGTTCTTCCTGGGGGTTACGGGGTGTATATGTAAGGTTGTTGCATGGGTTTGTGTGTATGGCGTTGGGGGTTGAGGGTGGGGGTGGGGGTGGGGATGTTGCATGTTGCGTGTCAATCTCTTTTCCCTCCCCCTCTTCACTGTATACTAGGTGCTGTACTCACCGTGGTCCTCGTCGCCGCCGTTGATGCTCCTGATATATGAGAAGGTACACCAGCATGGGCAGCACGTGCAGCTCGGGCTCCATGGCGTCCTGGTTCTTCGTTGAGTGTCGAGAGGTGAGTGGTTTCCCTTCCAAGTACTGTTTCCGCAGCGCTTTTGATGTTGTTGGTACCGCCCAGGAAAAGCTGGCAGATGGGCGGGTTGTAATGGGGTGGGCTGTACATTGTCTTCTGCCTGGCTGTTGGCGGTGACCGCCATGGTGTTTGTTGCTACCGCCGTGACGGTCGGAGTGTTAAAGTGGCTGTATGTGTTGGCGGTTTCCGCCGTGGTCATGATCCCATTTCTTTTAGCGCCGGCCTGTTGGCAGTATTACCACCGCTTTAACACCGACCGCCAGGGTTGTAATGAGGGCCAAAGTGCCTATATTGACTGCAAGTAAATCTAAATGTTTGGTGTATGCTTGTGTAGCACAAAGCATATGGTCAGACTTCCACTGTTATTATTCAGCAGTCTTTTCTGATCCACTACAGTCCAATATATTCTTTTCAGCACTTTAGCTTCAGAGGCTGTGATAAGTTTGGGTTTGTGGCAATAATGTGACAGCTTTATCAAAGTAGTTGAACAAACACCCGCCAAGGTCGTTTTTTTGCCACCATAATGGTCAATATGTTGCTACGAGGTGCTCTGAAATGTAATAGAGCACTGGTAGACCATATCGTACACCAAAAAGTAAAAAGCCTAAGTTTATATGATGATCTATACTTTTCATACCCAGATTGATCATTATTGGTACAATTGAGACACTCCTTGGCAGCCTGAGCAGTGATTTGAAAAGCTAGGTTTGGTTTCTGCTAAATTCCTTAAGTCCACAGTTCCCTATTGTTAGAAATGGGGTCTCTAGTTGGCAGAGGTATACACCCTTGGTCAAATAGGGACCACCATACTAGTCAGGGTAAGTCACATACAATCCAAATTATCCTATGCCCACACTCTGGTAGCTTGGCACTGAGCAGTCAGGCTTAACTTAGAAGGTAATGTGTAAATTATTTGTGCAATAAATCATACAGTAACACAGTAAAAACACCACAAAAATACACCACACAGGTTTAGAAAAATATATGATATTTATCTGGTTAAATTAAGGTCAAAATGATAAAGATTCAATAAGCGCAAAGTTGAGACATCACTTTTGCAAGATTAAAAATTCTTAAATCTTAGAAATCTATAGTTGTCTCTTGTTTGCACAAAGTACCTGGTTTGCGCCAAACATAACACGCACAGAGACTGCAGAGGAGGAGATGCGTGGGAAAATAGGGTGTGCGTCGGAGTTTCCGGTGCGGCACAGATAATGCGTTTTTTCTTTCCATGCTGCAAGGGGCTTTGCGTCGATTCCCGGCGCGCAGTCTTGGTTCCTGGCTGCGATGCAGGGATCTTTTTGACACCCAGGGATGGTGCGGGGAAAATCCTTGGTGAGCGGGAAGAAGTCACAGGCGTTGCTTCGATCCAGTAGGCGATGTGTCGAATTTTCTGTCGCACAGCAGGTGCTGTCTCGATTCTTCACTTGGGAAGTCAGACTGCATCATTCCAGTTTGGCTGTGCACCGATCCGGTAGGCTGTGCATCGAATTTCCGGCCGCAAGGCAGGCGCTGCCTCGATTCTTCACTCGGGAAGTCTGACTGCATCGTTCCAGGTTGGCTTTGCGGTGATTTCTCGGTTGCAAAACGGCTGTGCATCGTTTCCGGCAGTCTGTGCATCGATTTTTGGCACACAAGGAGTTTTCTGAAGAGATTAAGGGGGTTATTCCAACTTTGGAGGAAGTGGTAATCTGTCCCAAAAGTGACGGTAAAGTGACGGATATACCACCAGCCGTATTACGAGTCCATTATATCCTATGGAACTCGTAATACGCCTGGTGGTAAATCCGTCACATTTGGGACGGATTACCACCTCCTCCAAAGTTGGAATAACCCCCTAAGTCTTTTTGGCCCTGAGACTTCAGAAAACAGGAGGCAAGCTCAATCCAAGTCATTGGAGAGCACTTCTCAGCAAAGACAGAGGGCAGCAGGGCAGCAGGGCAACAGCAGGGCAGCATTCCTTCTCAGCAAAGCAGTCCAGATGAGTCCTTTGGGCAGCTAGGCAGTTACTCTTGACAGGTTGCAGGTTCAGGTCCAGAAGTGTCTTAGTTGGTGGGGTCAGGGACCCAGTTTATATACCCAAAATGCCTTTGAAGTGGGAAGACTTCAAAGAGTGGTTTTGGAGTGCTCACAGTCCCCTTTCAGTACAGGTCTGTCTGCCAGAGTCCCAGTAGGGGGTTTGGCAGTCCATTGTGTGAGGGCAGGCCACTAGCCTTTGAAATGTAAGTTTCAGGCCCTCCACCCTTCCAACCCAGGAAGACCCATTCAGTATGCAGGTGAGTGCAGGTGTGACTGAGTATCCTGTGTTTGTGGTTGTCTGGGTGAACTGCACAAGGAAGCTGTCAACCAGCTGAAAAGTTGATTGGAGACAAAAAGTGCTGCCGACTGGACCTGTGCTCTGTAAATGTCTACTGGTGGTGAGATCACCTAGGATCCGATTCTTTTTGCAAAAGCGACTGGCCTTAGCTTAAAATTTTTAATTAATTATATATTTTTAAATCTGGTTAGTCTAATTAGCGTTCTAGGCCAACCTAACTAATAATCAATCAAATTTGTTAACACAGTCGTATTTTCTAAAGGAAAAAATATTTTTGGAAAATCTAGGTGAGATAAAGATGATTAATTTCATTTTAACCTCATTGATTGCTCTACCATTCATCTAGAAGAATGCAGAGAAGCTACTTAATACATGTTTTACACTACTGCCCGCTACATGATGAGTAAGGTGTCATCCGCAAACAGTGAAGTGTGTGTGTTTTTCCCCAGCAAGCATAAGAGCATCATGCAAACATGGAAACAGGTGTTCCACTACACCATTCAGATTCAGAAAAAGGGTAAACAAAGTTGGGGCTAATACACATCCCTGTCTAACACCCTTGTTTATGGAAATGCTGTGGTGGATTCTCCCTCTGTACTACGTCTAACTGCAGTCGCAGCTCGCAGGGATTCCTGGGGGTGGGGCAGCATGCGGGGGAGGGGGGATTTATACATTTACATTCACTAAAATATATATTTTTTAAACTTACCTCTGCCGCCACGCGACGCTCATCTCTCCCGCGTCGTCGCTCCACGCAGGCACAGGCTCCCAGCCTGCCCTGCAGCCAATCCTGACACTGTTCAAAGGAGCATTAGGACTGGCTGGAAGCCCCCTGGCTGGGTACTCCCAGGGAGACTGGGAGCCTGTGCAGGCTCTCTCCAGCCGAGCAACTCTGTCGCTGGGCTGAAGAGAGCCCTGCGCGCATGTGTGTTTGGCCGGCCCGAGACAACCGGACAAATACGCATGCACTCTGAGGGAAGTGCACATTGCACTCCCCTCTGCTCGTCACCCCAAAGCCCCGCCCCTTTCACAAGGAAGGGATAATAAACCCAGTTTGTTATCCCTTCCATGTGAAAGGATTTGCAGCGGTTGCTGCTGGCGGGGAGGGGCGATGTTCCTCTGCCCTTATGGAGGACCTGTCCCTGTCTAACTGTGGCAAAGTTATTGGTATGTAGACAAATATGTAGTGGGAAAAAATGCTAAGGACACCAACTTCATACAAAATGCCAACAAAGTAGATCTCAGAACAGTGCTGAAAGCAGATTTCAAAATTACAAAGGCCACAAATAAAGTTGAACCATCTGTGGTTACTGCTTTCCATATCAGCAACATGGATCTAAACACCAGGCCTATGCTATGATCTCTGACTGAAACATGTTTTATGGGACTTTGTCTAGCCCTGCGACTTTCCCTAGTTTTGTAAGTTTATGGCTTTGTACACCTCTTCTAATGTGAACAAAACATTCTCACTCTTTCCTTGTAATTGCTTGTCAGACAAAGAATATACCTCTTTGTGAGATATACCTCTTTATGGGCTCTCAGAGCTGCTGTAATATGAATCTACAGAAGGTTTCACTCATATTTTATGCAAAACGTGGGTCTCAAAGAGAGTGGCAACAGTTAAACTACTATTAGCAATCATGTGCCAAAATGCTTGGATGACTTTACCTTTGATCACTTTCAGTAAATTTCTCCTGTGTTGCTCTTGCCCATTGTCTTTTTCCCCTTATGTGTCTCTTACTAGTTATCTTTGCTTCAGAGACAGTACTTCTGTCATCACTCATATGTATTAATGTATATTTTTTGCAAAAATACAGTTTCTGCTGTGCAGGCATAAGCTACAGATGTAGATACTGTTCTACTATCAGCCTCCCTAGTGAGGTACACTTTTAATTTTCGAACTAAAGAGTGATGTACATTAAACATGTCTGGATTGTTTACAGAATCAATACTGCCTAATGTCGCTACAGCTGCAGAGACATTTTTATAAATGTATGGTAAATATTCCAAAATAATTGCCCATTTTTCCCTCTCTGGTTATTTGTTACAGTAAAATGATTTTTATTATTGTAAGTACATGAGTTGTATGGCTTGTATATTTATCTTTCACAACATCCTCTTGTTTAAGTTTGAGAACCAGTACTTCGAGATCACTGTCCGCAGAGGATGCAACTTCAAACTTATTGAAATACTTTAGTTGCTTATACACAAGAGGACATAATCAATGTGAATTGCCCAGCGTCCATTATTAAACATTGTTCTAGCTGATATATCTCCTGCAACACAACTGTTGCAGACATGCAGGCTATGCTCAACCATGAGGGTAGCTAACTGGAGTGCTAATGGTCTTGAGGGCCACAGCTTCTGGTTCAGTAATGCCCATGATCTCTTACATTTCTTTCACTAGATCTTGGATGATGGAAATTGGTTCAAACCTATGGTTAAAATCCTGTGCAACGAGGGCAGTATTTTGTATTAGAAGTTAGATCTCTTGGGAGGCTGTCCAACAACTCTATTGTAGGGGTTTTCCTTGCATCGCTGCTGCCTCCATTGTATACATTATGTAGGCTCAGCTCAACACCAGCCTGAAATGTTATCAAATGTTGGACATCTTTACTACTACAATCCTGTGTTGTTACTGTGCAGTCAACTTCCAGTTTTATCCATGTGTTTTTTTTAGAACTTTATTTATCATTTGTTGAGTGCAGAGAAATAACAACAAGATTACACATAACAATTGGCATTTGGATGCATAGTTTAGTTATGATAAGTCAATCAGAATACATTTTCAGATATAAAATGTGGTTGATTTGTGATGTTAGGTGAACTGCAGGGTCAATCAATCAATCAATCAATCATTATTTGTAAATCGCGGCTACTCACCCGTGAGGGTCTCAAGGCACTGGGGAGGAGGGGAGGGACCTCATCCGAAGAGCCATGTCTTGAGGTTCTTCCTGAAGATGGTGAGCGATAGGCTTTGTCTGAGGTGTAGGGGGAGTTTGTTCCAGCTCTTTGCTGCAGTGTAGGTAAAAGATTGTCCTCCTGTGGTGGTTTTGCAGATGCGAGGGACAGTGGCCAGGGCCATCTGGATGAAGTGGAGGGAGCAGGGGGGGGGTGTGGAAGGAGACGCAGTGGTTCAGGTGGGCTGGTCCTGCATTGTGCGTCCAGTCGATTCAGAAAAACGGCAGTATATGACCATCAGGTGGCTGTAGTGGGCAGGGGGTCTTGACTCTGGGTGGCGCCATTTACAAGGAGGGGCAAGGTCTGTTTTGGAAGATACGCCCTCAGGGGTTGCCAAATGTCTTTAGAGTGGGACGTCAGAGGTTGCATGGAGGCATAAATCTCACTGGTAGTGTTGCAGTGTATTAGATCACAATGCCAGGCTGCCTCAGTAGGGTGATTTGTTGTTTGGCTAACAGTAGAGCTATCACACAGAAGCGTCGAATGGACTGCGGTAAGGGGCTTGACATAGCCTAGCAAGGCCTGGAGTGGCGATTATGCGATCTCCAAATCAATCATATGGGATTATGTAGTATAGATGGCTCTCCAGTATGTGGAAATAATGTGGCATGTCCAGGTCAAGAGTATAAAATTGGCTTGGTCAGCAGTGCACTTAGGGCAGCAGTGAGACTGTTCAGATTCTAGTTTTGCAAGGGCGCTAGTGGTGACGTATGTGCGGTGTCAAAATATAAAGTGTAGCAGTTTATGGCAGTAATTATTGGACACTAATCTTGTCTGCATGCATCAGGAGAGCCAAGTCTTATCAGGCATTGTGTATCCGAGGTCCCTCTCCCATGTGCTTCTAGCCTTCTCCATCCCACTAGGTGGGAAGTGCAGTGATGAGTGGTAAAGGTGCGAGATTAGGTGTGCAGAGTCAGGGGTAGTAATGATGAGGGATAATGGGGGGGATTCCTTAGGCTTAGCAGGGTATGCTGGAAGGGCGGATTGCAACGTGCTGCATAATCTGTGCAGTATGAATCTGTCTATGATAGTGGATTGATGTCCTTCAGTTATATTAGTTACCGTGCAGATTGGAGAACAGTTTACCTATAATATGTAGGTGGTGGGCCTCACAAGTGCACTGGGTTAAGTGTTCGCAAGTGAGGGGGAGCCATGGGTTATTAGCAAGGGCATGTGTGGCAAATAAAGGGTGTCATGGCAAAGGTATTAGAGCGGTTTGGTCCATGTCCAGCAGGTTATGGGAAGTGTCTGTATCTCAGATGAGGTTCTCGGTAGTCCAAGGAGTAATAAAACCGAAAGAGGCCTTGCAGTGGTTTGCGAACACTCCAGTTTGAGGTGCTGAATTCTATTGTTGGGATGGTACCAGTAGTAGGTAAAATGTATCTGGGTTACCATGTAGTAGAGGTAGAGGTCGGGGATGCCAAAACCACTATGTTCAAAGGGAAGTGTTAGTGTGTTCCAACGCACCCAAGAACGACAACCTGCCTAGACCAGTCGGGTCAATAGGCTGCTCAAGGTATCAAAAAAATGCTTGGTAAGGACAATTGGTATGCTTAAGAACAGCTGAAGGAAGCGTAGGAGAACCGTCATCTTAATTATGGCTACACGCCCAGCCAATTTTATCCATATAGTAACACCCCAGAAGGGCTACCCTTATTAAAGGTTATCACTTCAATACTTTATTTTGCATAACCTTCCAGGCAAGTAGAGGCTGTTAGTCAAGTCTCTTGGATGACACAAATATTGAAAATGTTTATTAAACTAACTTGGATCTTTGACTTTATTATTAAGGCTATCAATATTTTATGACACTATCCTGAATTGTTTGTACTTGCTATCTTGTACACTTAATGTTAGCATTAAAGAGCTTGAACCTGCTGGCATTGCTCCAGGGGCATGTTCATGTAGTCAGTCTACTGCCTCAAAATCTGTTGTACAATGTTTTCCTTATTTAGGCACCTCGATGAATTCGACTATGATATTCTCAGACAGCGGGGCTAACATCCTCATTGACTTTATGGTCGATGAGTTGGAGTGGTGTTATACATATAAATTGTATTTTGGAGTTTCTGGTAACAATGATGTAGCAATATATAATGGCAGCAGGCCGTTATTAAGCTCTGGGACAGATACATTTATCATAATCATAATAATTATCTGTATTTAATCATCCATGAAGGAATTATTGGAAACTCTCTTAGCGCCTAATATATTGGTTTTGATCACTGAATAACATCGTCGTCTCAAGGTCCAGATCCAATGAATCACCTTGTTGATAAGTGAGGTCTGACTTTGAGTAACTCTTTATTTTAATTTGGGGATTTCCACCATATAGACCATGCTTACACCAAACAATCCCCCACACTCTCGAGGGCTCCCTTGTACCGGTCTACTATAGCTAGCACCTGTCTATTTAAATTATTCATATTGGCATAAGGTGCTTTGTATGTTGACTCATAGTGAGGATACATTCTTTACCTTAGGTTTCTGTGATCTGTTGACCACTCACCTGTGCAAAAGTTAATTGTCTGTTCAGGTAATACAAGGCCCTTTCTCTGCTTACATGTGACAGTGCCTGCTGAGCTATAACCAGGTTTTTGTCGTAAATATCTGCTGCTCATTACCTCATCGTCTCTGTAGTAGCTGTGAATTTGTCATCCTTTTTGGAAGTGCTCAAACAGTTGGTACCAAAGCTTCTTCGTGCTTCCCCTCTTCTACCTAAACTCGAGTTTCTGTTTTTATTATGTCCTGGGATTAAATTGCTCCTCGCATTTGGGATTCACTAACCTAAATCTTTTTGCCCAAAACGCATTGTTCCTTGTAGGATCATCAACTAACAACCAGTTGCATGTGGGAGGTCTGGGCACATCTAGTGTTATATCTCATTCCTTGTATGCTAACTGAGAGGGGTCGTATTGCATCCATCTGTCCTCCAGGCAGGTGTATTATTTAAAGCTTTAGAGCTGTTATTCTTTCGTTCATCAATGCAAGTGTTTTGAATAAAATGTCTAATTAGGGTACACTAGGACTGAAGTAACATCTCAGTTTGGACCGCTGCATTCCTACTTCCTCTCTCTTGCAATATGGAAACACGATTGTGGCACTCACTGTTTGGTGCAGCCATCTTATTCCCATCACTAAATAGGGTTCTTGCAGCTGGTAACACTTGTATTGTTTGTGTCTCTTTCTGTTTTAATGTTTTAAGTGGAAAGGTAAGCATTATCTTTTGCAACCTGACTTGGGACACTTCTCTATAGCTTTTTTTATGGCACTTTTCATTGATTTTAATTTTCGATCAATACAAATAAACAACCACAATGTCAAGACATGAGTATAGAGACGGAAACAGTGTAAGTTCACCCCCTCTCCTCCCTGACGACACAGTAGAAGGCCAGTTCATAGGTCAGTAGTATCTCTCCCAGCTACATGGGGTTCAGAAGTAGTTCTATAAGTAAATAGGTTTCGGCTTCATGCGTCCCCCTTAGATGTGTCCTTGTAGAGTCCATGGTGCAGTGGGATATGGTTCCAATGTGATACTCCTGTGATCAGTCCACCGCTGCCAAATCTTTCTGTGCTTTTGGGGGCATCCTCCTCCCCGGGTATATTGGGCATTCAAGGACCATACGTTGATCTAAACTGGTAGCCCATTTTGTGAGCGGTGGTGCAGAGGCCGATTTCCAGTGCTGAAGAATGTCTCTTTTAGCTAAAATGAAACTAACCAAAGCAACGCCTTTTGATATCTTTCACCTTCTATATCGGTTGAGATGTGTAATAGGACAAGCTTGAGTTCTCCTGGGACCGACCACCCCAATACCTGTCCAATCGTATCTAAGATGCGTATCCAATAGTGTTGGATGGATTGGCATTGCCAGAGGGTATGCAATAAGTCTCCTCCTGCTTGGTCACATCTCAGGCAATGATCAGTGGGTTTCAGTCCCATGTTGCATAGTTTAGTGTGAGTGCAGTGTATGCTATGTAAGATCTTGAATTGAGTGAGCCTAAATTCTGAGACAAAGGATATCTCTTGAGGGGCTGTTAAGGCCTCTTGCCAGTCCTCCTCATCCAGCGGCCCTAGGTCCTTTTCTCAGACCTCCTTCACCTGGACCATGCAATCTTGTACGTTACGGATTAGCATGCTGTATATGTCTGATAGTTTATGTTATTTTTTGTTGGTTAACAGTAGCTTGGCCTCTACGGGGGATAAGTTGGGGACTTCCTCATCTGTCGGTATGTATGGTGTCAAGGCATGACACAATTGGAGATATGTGAAAATTTGGGATTTATGGAGGTGAAATTCCTCTTGTAGGTTTGTAAAGGGCTTCAGAGTACCATCGTATAAGACATCTCCTAGTGTCGATATTCCTACAAAGTCCCATGTGGCGTAGCCCTGAAGAACATTCACCTGGGGGAGCCTAGTTCCCTGCCATAGTGGGGTTTTAAGCATATGTCTTGAGGCCCAACCCATCTCATGTGCTACCTCCCTCCACATCCTGAGGACCGCAGTGGTTGGAGAGGGCACGCAGATCTGTGTGGCTCCCCCGTACAATAGGTGAGGCAGAGTGGTCCTGCCCAGGAGTCATCCCTCTAATGCATACGCCGGGTCATCAAAACCTCCAAACCACCACTCATTTAAGATTAATAAGTTGGCCGCTCTGTAGTAAGATCGGGTATCTGGTGTGGCCAGGCATGACCCCGGGTCGAATGGATTTGGTGAGGGAGATGTGCAGTGCTGCTCTATTCCATAGTAAGTTTCTCAGTAGGTATTGTCCTGAAAAGGGACTGGTGAATTGGGAATGGATAGTTTTTGAGTTTGTGTAACAGTCATGTTCTCTATAACTTTGATTGTCATCACTGTTGACTGTATCTCTCAGTAAGTATTTATTGGAGTCAGAGTAGTCATCTACATTGGCCTCAGTGTTTGGTCCCAGAATGGCTTACTCAGACTCTAAAAGTAGATCTCTGATCCCGTGTAGCCCATCACTCTGAACCGGGACCATTAAGGACTAAACTTCCTATAATAAAGAAGATATCTTATTTAATGGCGGATTGCTGCAGGGGTGTGGTGTTAAATTTACCTTCAGCTTTCCCATTGTTATAGGATGGTAATCACAAAATAGTTGAAGTACAATATTTGTTGGTCTACTCTTGGAGCCACTAAACCTCGCTTTGAGGACCCGAACCTTTATGAATGAGGTTGACAATAACAATTTAGTATAATAAACTGAAATCAGTTTGACCCTCCACATAGATTAAAAGCACTGCAGTGAAAATACAGGATTTGCACGATAAATTAAATACAAATTCAAATTGGTGGTAAAATCCAAATGGTAAATATGGAATATATAGGTCTGATACTTCAAATGGAACACCCATCCCACTTAAGGATCATGCATACTTCAAGGACTTACCCTTTGAATAGCTTTCAAAATGCATGAAGGTTTATCAAACAATATGACAAAATCTGATCCACAGTGCCTTTATCATAGAGCCAGGAGAGGAGGCCCAGCCCAGCCTCTGATGGGGCATTATTTGAACCTAGAGCTGCATCACATTTAGTATGATGTCCTAGTAGACTGCTTCATCCATGGTGTTGGCTGCAAATGTGAGGAAGGAAGCTTTCACTGAAATATTTATAGCCTAGTGTTCATCTGTGCAGGTGGAACTTGACTAATTAATTTTATATATATATATATATATATATATATATATATATATATATATATATATATATATGGTATGGTATGGTATATATGGTAATCACCACTAGGTAGTCATAGTTAGGACCTAGTTTCTATAGAGAAAGTGTTTTTTGCTTTGCTAATAATTTTGATGCCGCTTGACGAATCGTCACAAAACATTCTAACAAAATTTCACGATCACATCAGTTGCTGCCTGGAAAGTTTCAGGGTGATCTGCCTTTGGGGTTGGTTGCACGAGAAAAAGGGGGAGGGTCCCAAAACACATTTTCCCCATTCATTTTTCCATAGGGTTTAAACAGTGATAGCGCCAAAACTACTGGATGGAATTACACCAAATTTGGCAGAAAGTTAGCTCTTGGTCCAGAAAGAGCCCTTTTTAGGTCGAGCATAGCAGCTCGCAAGTGCTGCTTTTCCAACTTGTTGGTATCTATGTGGGCTTTTAACCACACCCACCTCACTCCCATCACTTTCACTCATTTGTGGGCTTGCCTTTCAAAAATCCTTTGATGACATTGGAAAATGCTTTACATTTGTCCCCCCTTGAGGACAAACCCTGTTACATGGATAATTGCCTTTTGCCGATATTTGTTTTGGCTTTATTCCAGTGCTGTCCTCATTTACCTCTGGCTCCTAAAATAAGCTTATTTTACTAAAGAAACACCCTGTCATTTAATTTCGAGTCTCTCTCTCTAGGGCCTCTCCCTGCCAGCACTCCTGACATGGCACACAGGGCATAGCTTATCTCCTTTATGGGGGCCATAAATCTTGTCGGGCTGCTCTGCTCCTTGAAATAGGAGGCAAGAATGCTTTCAAAACTTTTCATTCTGTTAAAATAACAAGAAAATACTTTTCCAGCCATATTTTCCAATTTCTGTTCAGACATTTACACAATGTGCAGTCATCTTGTCTCTCCTCAACAGCTTGTGATTTCTGATGCTCTCTCTGCCTTCTACAGCGCAGTTTGTTGCAAATTTAGCAAAACGCTACATACATTTAATATGGTTGATTCTGCATCAGTATGAGCCAAATTATATTTTTGGTGCCTTGTTGCTAGCTGGCACTCTGTGCACATGTCGAGCTCCATTTTTTATTCCTAACACTAGATTGATTTTAGTATTAAACAAAGACTTACACCTATACCATTGTTTTTACATGGGATTTATATGATTTATGTGCTATACATTTTTTGTGCTTTACTGGCTATTCAGTAATAGCAGATTCTTATATACAACTGACAGAAGAACTATCTCCGCTTATATTTCACTCATTTTGAATTGCTTTACTGACCCTTGTTAAATGCAACACCACACAATTCAGCGCCACACAATTCCACACCACTCAACATAATTACAATCCACACAATTCCACTCCACACCACATAATTCCACACCAAACCACATAATTCCACTCCAGGACACACAATTCCACTATGCACCACATACATCCAATACACAACACAAAATTCTACATCATGCTATATATTACAATGCCACACATCATAAATTCCTGTCACGCCACTCCGCAACACATACCATTCCACATAATTCCACTCCATGACACACTATCCCACTCAACATAATTTCACTACACACAATACCACATGATTCCTACCCATATAATTCCAATGCACATCGCTCCACTCAATGCCACACAATTCAAGAACACACAATTCAAAGCCAAACAGTTCCATGCCACACAATTCAGCTCAAACCCACACAATTCCACTCCACACCACATAATTGCAATCCAGACAATATACTTCTACGTAATTACACATAGTTCCAAGCTACTCCACATAAATCCATACCATACAACATAATTACACTCTGGCACTATTAAATGCCAACACTCTGAATAGCAAGGTTGTGTACTCTCAAATCCACCCCTGGCCTCTTTAATCTACTGCCAGGCACTCTGTGCCCCTCTAGCTCTCTTTTGTGGGTTCCTGCTTTCTTCCTCTGTGAGTTTTCCATCTTTCACTTCCTTTGTCTTTCCTCTTTGTGAGTTTTTCCCTCTCTTGATTGCAGAAAATGTCTTCCCACTGGCAACCACCAGATCAAATTAAGCTGCTGCCCCTCGATCACCAGGTCTGTGCATCTATCTCTCTCTCTATATATATATATATTTATTTGTGATTAAGTAGATTATGTATATCCCACCATTCTATGTCTTTTTAAGCTCTCTCATGGCTGGAACGTTTGTTTTACAGCTGAGACTAGTTTGTGTTTTAAGAGCCTTGTTTGTAATAGTATTGCAGTAGGCCTTCTAGGCCTGAAAATGTGTAAGGCACTACTCCCTCTAGGCCTCTAGTGGCTACATATATGGTTACACTGCATTACTTTCTGCCATTCTGTTTTCATGTCATTCTGCCCTCTAGGGGCTGACTATATGGTTACATGACCATGTTTCTTAGAAATGCTATTTTCATTATGGTGTCCTCTAGGGGCTGTTCTGAGCATTACAGTCAAGATACTACAATATCTGCTGCACTCGGAAACTTGCCCCATAATGCTTTGCGGGGCATTCCTTTTACAAAACATTTTTGCCCATAACTCACTGTGTGGTGGTCCTAGGAAAATGGGACCACAATAAAAAATTTCAGCAAAGCGTACTCTGTCTAGGGCAACTCTGGGTCCCCACAGTAGGTTGGGAGGAGGTGCAAAATAATACCCCCATTCATCAGTCAGTGTCTTTTTAAATTCTCTCATGGCTGGAACGTTTGTTTTACAGATGGGCATAGTTTGTGTCTTAAGGGCCTTGTTTGTAATATTATTCAGTAGGCCTGCTAGGCCTGAAAATGTGTAATGCACTATGCCCTCAAGGGGCTAAATATATGGTTACACTGCATTACGTTCTGCCATTCTGTTTTCGTGTGGTTATGCCTTTTAGGTGCTGACTATATGGTTACATGACCATGTTTCTTACAAATGTTATTTTATATATTCTGAGCATTACATTCAAGATACTACAATATTCGTTGTGCTTGGAAACTCGCCCTATAATGCTTTGGGGGCATTCCTTTTACAAAACATTTTTGCCCCATAACTCACCGCACAATGTGCTCTTTCTGTCTATGTCATCTCTGGGTTCCCACACTAGATTGCAGAGACCCCAAAATAATAATATAATAAATAATGGCAATATTTAGATTTTTTGCTGAAGACAGAGGAAGAAGGTAAATAGAAGTGCTTTCGTTATATGCAGGGCCACTGGTATTATGTTGCAGAGAGGACCAAAATATGTGGCAGGGTGGACCTATTTATGTGGCAAGAAAAGTCCAGTTATGCATTTACAACACCAATAGCTCTAACTCAAGCAAATGCAAAACCTATTGCATTGCAAATGCTTGTTATTTGGTGTAAATCTGTTCAGTAGTTTTTGAATAATTTAAGGAAATCTAAATTTGTATATATAGGGACATGAAGGATTCACATCCTCTCCCGATCTTGTGCCGAGATCTGATTGGCCGGCAACACGTCAACAAGGAAGTGTTGTCAGCCATGTTGAGACTTGAGCAGATAAAAATGTGAAAAAAAAGGAAAAGGGGCCAGGGTACAGACACCGTGACCTCTTAGGTCTGTGCTGGGTTCTATTCTCCCCTCCCCTCCCAAGGCATAAAAGCATTTTTTTAAAAAAAATGTCACTGTGATTCGTGGCAGATATGGCGAAAATTCAAAAAATAAAATAAAGCGCAGGCTCCCGCGCTTCATTTTTTTCAAGACACCAGATGGGCCAAGTCTCAGGGGCAATGTTGATTTGTAACTAGGGGGCACCCACCCTCCCCACAGCCCTATGACCACCACCTCCCGAGGACATTAAAGAACATTAATGCAGGGGGGGTGCGCAGCCCCCCACAGCCCTTTCATTTATTTTATTCAAATGTTTAAGGTTCATACTGAAAGGTGATCTTACTGTTTTTAAATGACAAATACATTTTTATTTTCAAATTGTGCAGAAATATCTCATTCTAAGTAAATCATACATTAAATCCTAAACATCTCTCTCCCTCTCTTTCTCTCTGTTTTAAAATCTCTTGCTCCTACTCACACACCCACTCCAACACTCACACACCCACTCACAGACCCACTCAGACCCTTGCGCACCCACTATGAGCCCCACTCAGACCATCATGCACCCACTCACAGACCCACTCAGACAGTTATCCATCCACTAACAGATGTGCACACACACTGATGCACCCACTAAAACACTGATGTATGCATTCTCAAACCCAGACAGACAATCTAACACCCACTCTTACTCCCAGATACACCCTCTCACACCTAGTCTCACACTCAGACATGCTGCAGCCTACTCCCACCACACACGCCCAAAAGGCTATGTACAGCATGGGGTTAGGTAGTTAGGGGGATTGGCCGTAGGGTCTGGCTGCAGGCCAGGTCTTTCCGGCAACCTCCGCTGCGCACAGACCTTTGGTTTTTTTAAGTGCATTTAAATTTTTTTATGCATTCTATTTCCGAACTATAGCCATAGGGATTTTGAACACAACTACAGCCCAAACTGCTGAACAGAATTACTCCAAATTAGGCAGAAAGGTAGCTGTTGGTCCAGGAAGCACCTTTTTGTGATTTGGTGTAAATCCGTTCAGTAGTTTTTAGATATTAAAGGAAAAAGAAATGTAGATATCTAGAGAGATGGATCCTCCGCAGATCCAATGTGGTCAATCCGCAGATCCACGTGCCACAGCAAGACTCTGATTGGCTGGCCACAGAGACAAGTTGCGGCTGCCATTTTATGTAGACAAGTTGCGGCTGCCGTTTTATGTATCGGGAAATGCTCCCTGGGGCTGGAATATAGGCTGCAATTTACATGAAGGAGTCAGAGTAGAGGTTCCCTGACCCCATATTTGTGTTACATGGGTGCCAAAAGTGGGAACAAATTGCCTAAAAATGTTTATTTTTTCCATATGCGAGATCCGTGAATCCACTGCGGGGCTCACCCGGGGCTCTGTGTAAATCTGCATCAGACCCATGGATCCTGCCCCAAATGTAAAACATATATATATACTCAATCATACACCCACACAGACACTCACACACCAAGAGACTCACACAGACACTCATACACCCACTCACACACCCACACAGACACTCACACACCCAGTCAGACATACACACTCAGACACCCACTCATATCCACAGAGACACTCTCACACCCACTCACAGACCCACACAGAGACTCACACACCCACTCATAGAACCACACATACCCTCGCACACCCCTTACAGACCCACTTATACGCTCTCACTCCCACTCAGACGCTCACACACCCACTCACAGACCCACGCAGACACTCACAGACACACTCTCAGACACACACAGAGACTCACACACCCACTCACAGGCCCCCAGAGGCACTCTCGCACCCACTCACAGACGCACTCAGACACTCTGGCTCCCACTCACAGACTCACTCAGACACTCACACACCTAAAGACAGACCCACGCAGACACTCACAAACCTGCTCACAGACCCACACAGAGACTCACACACCCACTGCCAGACCCACTCAGACATTCACACACCCACTCACAGTCCCACAAAGACACTCACACCCATGCACAGACCCAGATACTCACACACCCACTCACAGACCCCCCAGAGACACTCACACACCCATTCACAGCCTCACACAGACACTCACACACCCACTTACAGACCCACAAAGAGACTCACACATCCACTCACAGACCCTCTATGACACTCAAACATCTACTCACAGACCCACACAGAGTCTCACACACCTACTCACAGACCCATGCATGTGCTCTCACACCCACTCACAGGCCTACTCAGACACTCACACACCCACTCACAGACACACACCCACTCACTGACTCACAGAGACACTCACACACCCACTCACAGACCCACAGAGAGACTCACACACCCACTCACAGACACGCACAGAGACTCACACACTTTCTGACCCACTTACACATACACCCCCACCCACAGGCCAACTCAGACACTTTCACACCCACTCACAGACCTTCTAACAGACACTCACACATCCACTTGCAGACCCAGATACTCACACACCCACTCACCGATTCACAGAGACACTCACACACCCGCTCACAGACCCACACAGAGACTCACACACCCACTCACAGACCCTCAAAGAGACTCACAAACCCACACACATTCTCACACACCCACTCACAGACCCACACTGATTCTCTCACTCACAGACACTCATACACCTACCCACACAGACACTCACACACACACTCACAGACCCACAGAGACACTTTCACATTCACTCACAGACCGCTACAGCTTCTCACACACCCACCCACTCACAGATCTACACCAAAACTGACACACCCACTCACAGACTCACACACACTCTCTCAGACCCACTCGTAGACACAATTAGACACTCTCACACCCACTAATAGGTTCACTGACACAATCACACACCCACTCAAAGACCCACTCACAGAGATAGTCAGACCCAGTCAGAGACCCATGCAGATACTTACACAACCACTGATAGAGTCACACACCCATTGACACACCCACTTATACACTGATAAAACCAGTCACACATGCACTGACACATCCTTGAATATTGGTGGTGTACATTGGATGACTGCTTTTGGTTTGTGAATCTGCGACAGACCCGTGGATCCAGATGAGTTTTAAGAAAATAGGAGTTGAAAGGTAAACACATTTTTTATAGTAAAACGATTGGCTCTGAAAAGAGCTTTTGTTTTGTGGTGTGTAAAGGATCAGTACACATAAAACAGGATGCAGTCTTTCAAGTTCTGGAGGAACACCCTGTAGCCTTCCTCTGTGTGATGAACTCCATTATTTATATATATATTGTCCATATCAAAGCACAAAATGTTGTGGTATATTAAGCCCATGTTATAGTTTCTGACAAATGCAGAAACAGTTTTGTTAGTGTTTCCTGGATTTGTCTTCCTGTGGACAGAATTCAGTTGACCATTTCCATTTCTTCCTTTGGTAAAGGTATATCTCATTAGGATTTCCAGTCCTACCCCAATAATTATGCCTATGCCACCATAGCGCACAATCATGAGGTCTGGATGTTGGCAATCCATAAGGCTATCAACCAAAAGCAGCAATTGATGCCACTTTAACACTCTGTGGCCAACTCATGTAATATCCACATTAGGTAAACCCAGGTCCCTGTGACTGCCCCTCTTTCTAGCACTCTCTGTGACCCAAAACACAAAACTATGACCCACAATCCTAACACTGAACATTTTGGAGGGAAGCTGGAGTAGTAGACAGGAGTAGGTTACCGCAGAATGACTCAGAATTAATACTAAAGGCAGTTAAAATGAGGATTTCATCTAAAATTTAAAACAGCTTTTTTGATTGGATGGTATAAATATGCTGGTGGCTAAAACTAGGTAGTGATTTTGAGATGAAGGTAAGTGCATGTGCCATTGGCTTTGGGAAAATAACAAAAAAGTAAGGGTGTTTGCGATATGCTTATAATTCCAATCAGTCAACCACACCTGCTACAGTTGAATTTTGAAGTTAGTATGGTCCTGTCAGAAAGTGTTCTGAACTTTTGACCTAGTGCTAGCAGAGAATGTTTCAAACTTGGTCACAACAAAAATGGAGCTACAAGAGCATGGGGGGGAAATGGAAGAAAAAAGAGTTGACTATTACCATGACATGAGAGAGGGCTTAAAAGAAATGGTGAACAATGACTGTTTGTGTTCAAATGTATTTATTTACAACAAGTGGGGTATAAATGACATTTTTTCATCAGCAAATTGTAAAGTAGATTTTCATGCACCTGTGTGGATCTGCCGCAAATTTATATGGGGAGGGTCACGCCGTCCAAAACCGCTACCAAATTGGGCTTCTTTAGAGGAGTATTAGAAAGTTTTAAAAATACTGACCATTCAGAAGTGGTATAACAAAAGTGAAATATGAAAGGAAGGTTGTAATTTGTTTTTTGCCTGAGTACCCCTGAAAGCAAAGTTGAAAAGGTTGCCATAAATGGTTCCTTCGTCTAAAAGTGGTATACCATTCTAGTGCTTCAGCATTCATTTTTTCAGTGAGAAGAGATTTTAATTGATAATGACAAACAATTACAGACACATTTACCAGGCATGTGAATTAGGATGTACTTTAAAAAATAGAATGTGTTTGAAAAGGCATGTGTGCATATAAGGCAGATGAAAGAGTCCTGGGTGTGCACAAGAGTAAAAGGAAATGTAAAAGGGAGGGTTCATGATGGCAGTAAAGAAAAGAACAGTGACCAGCACAGAAATAACAAAAAATAGTAAAGAGTAAGACAAGTTAAGTTTTCAAGCTGCTGAAACTTAATGTGTTTTAGAAGTTTGATGTTCAATTATAGTAAATAAGTGGTTAGTGCATATTTTGTTCCAAGAGTGAGGAACTCAAGTAGGTATTTATACACCAAGTTTCAGTTTTATAGAAGTGAGTATGAATAGCATAGTACTATAGCCAGAGAGTAACTGGCACACTGTATTAAAATAGTCTTTCATACAACCATAGAGATCTTGTGTCATTCGCTTACACGCATATATAGCTATATTTGAATCCTGAAAGAAGTTTGTTACAGACAGATGTAGCTAAACATACATCCAGGTACAAAACCACTCACTGAATAATTTAGCTACTGACATAACTATTTTTAAGACCATAGGGCCCCTTACACTTGCAGTCAAATGATGGCAGATGTATTTACTCATTTACTCCCATATCTAGGCAGCAGTAATGTACCCAAGAGAAATAGAGCCACTTACAGACATAATTACATACCCAACGCTCAGTAACAAAGTCAGTGAGTGATCAATGGAAGCATTTACATACCTATGTAGAAACCCACACTGACATAGTTATTTACGTAATCTGTGACACAGGGGCAGAGGCACTCATACAGAGACTTATATATAGAGTAAAGTATGGATACACTTTGTCACTTGCCCATACAGTAAGTCATAAATATATCTATAAAATTAAGTGACAGGCTTACACTGCATGTTACACACTGTATAACTTCTGGTCATATATATCCAGTTATAGTGTTAGACCAGCGCTTATGAACTCAAACATGGTATAGCTAGATAGCTGCAGACACACAGAGAAACACACTAAGAAAAGTAAAAACAGACCCATTAGGTCAGTTAAACATCCACTATCATACTTATTGACACTAAGGGGGTCATTCTGACCCTGGCGGCCGGTGACCGCCAGGGTCACCGACCACGGGAGCGCCGCCAACAGGCTGGCGGTGCTCCCTCGAGCATTCTGACCGCGGCGGTTCAGCCGCGGTCAGAAACGGAAAGTCGGCGGTCTCCCGCCGACTTTCCGCTGCTCGGGTGAATCCTCCATGGCTGCGGAGCGCGCTCCGCAGCCATGGGGATTCTGACACCCCCTACCGCCATCCTGTTCCTGGCGGGTCTCCCGCCAGGAACAGGATGGCGGTACGGGGTGCCGCGGGGCCCCTGGGGGCCCCTGCAGTGCCCATGCCAATGGCATGGGCACTGCAGGGGCCCCCGTAAGAGGGCCCCACAAAGTATTTCAGTGTCTGCAAAGCAGATACTGAAATACGCGACGGGTGCAACAGCACCCGTCGCACCTTCCCACTACGCCGGCTCCATTCTGAGCCGGCGTCCTCGTGGGAAGGTAGATTTGCCCTGGGCTGGCGGACGGCCGCCCGCCAGCACAGGGCAAATCTCAAAATACCCTCCGCGGTCTTGCGACCGCGGAGCGGTATTTTGTCGGGGGTAGACTGGCGGGCGGCCTCCGCCGCCCGCCGGTCTCGGAATCACCCCCTCAGACGGCCGCTGACATACCCATGCACACACCGCTGGAGGCACTGACACACCCAGGTACATACTGATGTCGATACTGACAGACCCAGGCTCATAATGATACAGTTACTGACACATCCAGCCAAATACGAATGCAACCAGTGAGATAACCGGAGACACACAGATAGTATCACTGATCCATCTAGACACACACTTCTACAGGTCCTGACTCACCCAGACACACACTGGTACACCCAGCCAACCAGTAATAAAGCCATTGAGACACCCATGCACACATTGATAAAGGGACTGATACACCCAGGCACACATTGAGACACATACTGACACACCCAGCTAAATATTAATACAGCTACTGACACACACAGCTACATAGTAATGCAGGCAGTGACAGAGCCATCCAAACACTAATGCAATCACAGCCACACCGATGCACACGGGTGGAGACATTGACAGACTCAGCCAAACATTAATACAGACACTTCAGTGAAGGCAGTGACACACCCAAGCACACACTGATACAGCCACTCACAAAGCCAGGGCAACAGTAATACAGGTACATGCAGTTTCAGACAGACACTGATGCAGTTACTGACACACCCCGGCAAACACTAATGCAGACAATGAGACACCAATACAAACACTGATGGAGACACTGATATAACCAGCAAAACATTGATGCACACACTAAGAAACTGATTTATATACTGAAAGTAATACATTTAGAGTGGCTGCTATATAGTCACATTACTATTTATGTGGCTAGTTAATTGATTACATTTTTTAAAGTTTTTATTGGCAATTTCAAAAATAAACCATACCAATTGTTTTAATTACAGGTTCCACCACAATTAGCAATGTTAAACAAAAATGTAATTATAATATTGTCACTCTTGAGATCTGATCATAAACCAAATATTAAAAACAGTTTTTCAAATAGGCAGCTCCCCCCGCAAGCTTTCTAATTTGTCTGATGCATGTGTACAATTCCGTATTTTCTGATATAAGCAATTCGCAGTGCCCTTTTCTACCTGTGTCCCCTCTCCCCAAGACCCGCTCTCTGCTCTGCTTGCGTCTTATGGTAAATACAGCTTGTCTCCCGTTTCCCTAAGCAGCATTCATTTCCGGCACCTCGGAACCCTCAAGTACTGTTACTAAGGATTGTGTCATCTTTTCCCAAGCCAGTAGCTCATCGTGCAGCCTAGCATCCCAGCGGATCCTCCTCATGTGATCCTCCTCTGCCCCCGCTCATTCCAGAAAGTCGTTCCTCCATTGCAGCAATGTGGGTGGCTTGTGGCTCAGCTAGTGTATCGCTGTGCATTGCTTAGCTGCCATCATACCCAATATGATGTACTTTCTACTTAGTTTCTTTTTTGGATTAGCTGGAAGTACACCCAGGATACATTGTTTAGTCTGTAGTGGTATTGTCCATCCTGTTACTTCTTGTATATGGGTCACTATCTCTTCCCAAAGCTTGGCTATGGCTGTACATTCCCATACCATATGAATCAAATCTGCCTGTGTCATGCGGCATCTTCTGCAATGTGAATCTCTACGAGAGAAAATTGTGTTTAATCTCTTTGGTGTTGGGTAAACCATATAGATATAATTATATTACACCAATTTCACTCATGCATTAACAGATATCTCTTTCACTCCTGAATGTATTTTCTCCCACTGTCTGCGTGTTATCAGTTCCTCACCTAGAGCCTACCACTTTTCTTCCACACAGAGGGATGGGTTGCTCCTGTCATCTTGGAGTGCTCTATAAATGTGTGTGATCAATCATCGGGCTCCCACAAAGGCCTAACATCTTACCAACGTTAGTGCGGGCGGTGGGGCATCTGGGAAGGAAGGCCACATCTGCCTAGCAGTAGCTGCCATCTTTACATATTGTAAGAATTGACCTCGACCCAGCCTGAATATATCTCAGGCATCTTGTAGAGTGATAAATCGATTGTATGGGGAAAGGTCAGAAGCCATGATGCAGCCTCTCTTGCTCCATTTATCGACCAACATTGTCTGCGTAATTCGTGCAAATGCGGGTGTTATCCAGCTATTTAAATCTGCTGCATCAGGTGTTCTAATAACCCGATTAACCACTTGATCCCACAGTCAGCATGTCAGTTTGATGATGTGTGGCATGGAATTAGGGATGTGTTGTCCTTTCACCAGCAGTTCCCTCAACTGGTAGCCCTCATGAGCCCCCGCTGGGAGGGTTTGTTCCCAGTTGTCCTCTCTAGCCAACCAGTGCACCGCATGTTGGAGATGGGCTGCCAGGTAGAATAGCTGCCAGTCCACTTTTACTCCACTCTCTTTTGAGAGTGGCCAATCCTACCCTACTCTGTTTCCCGTTCCATAGTAGTTGCAATAAGATTTGATCTATCTCCATAAAAATAGATTGTGGGAGTTCATACATGGCTCCCTGCATGACGTAGAGGCATCAGAGGAGCACCACCATTTTACCAGTGCTATTTTCCCCTTTAGTGACAGATGTAGTGTGTTCCAGAACACCACCGACCCAGGTTATGCTCATGTGTGGCCTGTGCTCCGTGTGTGACTTGGATCCCCAAATAGCACACCTTGTCCGTCCTCCATGGTATGCCAGTCACTGGCAATTGGGCGATCTTGAGTCCCCTCAGCCTTCCCATCGGGAATAGTATAAATTTTTTCAGATTAACCCTACGGCCAGAGTAGTCTACGAACTCCTGCATAACGTTTAAAAGAATGGGGGTGGAAATATTGGTTCAACAGAGGAACAACAGTGCGTCACCCACATAAAACTTTACTATATGCTCTGTATATCCCACTCAAATGCCCCAGCCCTGCATGATGTCTCTTAGACAGCAAGCTAATGGCTCCATTGCCAGAGCAAAGAGCAGTGACGACAACGGACAGCCTTGGCGTGTGCCCCTCAACCATATCACCCATCAAATGTAAGCATGACCTAAGCCAAATGCTTCCAGCACCTGCCACAAGTACTCCCAGCCAACCAAATCAAACACCTGCTTGATGTCTAGGAACGCCAAGGCATAAGCATCATGGGTGAGGTCGGCTGAGTGCATCACATGTGTTAATTGTCTTATATTATGCAGGGTGTTACATCTGGGGATAAATCCAGATTGGTCACCATGAACCAACCTGGGCAGGAATAGCAGTAGCCTCTGCCCCACATTGTACTGAGTATCTTCAGGTCGATGTTGAGCATTGATATTGGTTGGTAGGAGCCTGTCTTCATCGGGTTCCTTTCTGGTTTGGGGATCAAGACCACTAAGGCTTCTCCCATAGATGGGTGGAGTCTCCCCTTTTCGAGTCCTCCATGTATACTTTGTGTATTTTCCCCGCCACCACATCTGAGTAAGCTTTATAAAAGTCTACTGGGGTTTTTTGCTGACTTAAGGTGTTGTAATGCTTGAGTACTATCCTGCTGTGTTAACCGAGCAACAAGCACTTTTCTTTCAGCTTCTGTCAGTGGCTGCAAGGGTAGGCCTTTCAGATAATCTGGCAGCCCACTTAGTTCTAAATCGAGAGGACCTCGCAAATGCGCTATAAAGACACTTGATTTTTTGTTGGGTCAGTACTGGTCTCCCCTCGGAATTTTCTATTGTAAGTTTCAGTTGCAATCAGGATTCAGCTTTTATTAGGCGTGCTAATAATCAAGCAACTTTGTCTCCCTCCATATATAGTCTATGTCTAGTGTGTTTCCACTTTTATTTTTCAAGTCTATCCCATGTTTCGTATACCTTATGCCGTTGTCTATCCCATTTTTTACGTATGCTCTGGTTTCTCAACCTGGAGCTTTTCCAACCTGGCTAGTTTTAGTTCCCATTCCAGCATATGGCTTATACCCACCCTGGTTGTTATGCCAACGCCTCTAAGGACGACTTTACGTGCCTCCCATTTCGTCGCATGGCGAGTTAAAATCCCCCAGTTTATCTCAATTTAGCTTTGCATTTCCTCCCATATAGTTGCATGGAAGTTGGGATCTTTGAGCACTTCAGCCTGGAGATGCCAAAACGGCACAGCTGGAGGTTGTTGTTTAGTTGAATATGTTAATAATAATGGTGTGCGGTCTAAAGTGTAATGTCCCAAAAAGGACACTTCCCAGGTGCAGTGCATCGCCGTCGCTTGGACCAGGAAATAATCTATTTTGTATATATGCCTGCCGTGGGTGTATAACAAGACTACTCCTGTGTATTTGGGTGTCTCAGATGCCAAATATCTACTAGTCCCACTGTATCTCAGAGTTTTTTCAATGAAGCCAACATATTTGGTTTCACCCCTGCTCGGGAGGGATTACGTTCTAGTGTGCTGTCTGGGACACAATTGAAGTCTCCAGCAATAATCATCTCAGAATTCGCTGACACCGCTAATGACTTTAGTAGTTGACCAAAGAAGTTCAAGGCATTTAAGGTGGGAGGGTAGACATTCACCAGGCAGAGATCGTGTCTATCTAATCTTCCTTCCAATGTTACAAACCTCCCCTCCGTGTCAACATGTGCTTTAGTCTGGCTAAATGGTGTCCCAGCTGCCACCCAAGCGAGTATCCCCAGGTATAGCCTCAGTGAGAGGTGGCATAGATTTGCCCCCGCCACTTCCTCCTTAGTGCCTGTTTACAGTTTCCCCATATATGAGTTTCCTGGAGGAATCCTCTTTGTGCTCTGTATCTTTTGAGGTAGGAGTGGACTGATTACGCTTAGAAGGACTGTTTAGTCCACATACATTCCACGTGAGGAGTTTATAACAGTCAACTTTGCTGCTCATGTTAAGTATTTTGTGCTTTCAATGTGCTTCCCTGAGGTAGTTTCCACATGCACCTTACTAGACAACAGTTTCATAAAACATTGAAAGCTCCACCATGTAACCACCTGAACTTTTCCCCTCCATCCCTCTCGCTGTCCCACCTTCTGGCAGACTAATTAGAGTCCTAGACACAACCTGCAGTCTATAGGTCCCCCCTATCCGCCCCAGATGCTGTCCCCAAAGTCACACCCTTCCCTTGTTCAAGTAACCATAGTGCTATTCAATTGAATTTGTAGTTTCTGTCTGAGGTACCACTGCCACACCTCGAGCACACATCTCTGAAGAGAATGTTGCAGCCGTTCAGTATAGCTAGGGTCCCAGACTGCCCCTCCTGCAGAACACACATTGATTTATCTGTAATCCTCACATCCCATCATTCAGTTTAGTTTCCCTTCACTTAATCCAGCCCCCATGGTTCAATTACTGTTCTTAGCACTTAACTATCAAAGGAAATTGAGGGGGGGTCATGCCCTGCCATCAGGTTGCAATGGGGGTTGGCGGCCAATCCGTACCCTCCTGTCCCTCCACATCAGTATTGTCACTCCGGACATCTTCACCCTCGCACAGTTGTGAAAAGGAGTTCTGAGTTGGGACTCCCAGCGCTTCTTCCGCAGTGTTCCATCAGAGCAAACTATTATGCGACCACCAGCTTCCCTTCGTGGCTGCCGCGTGAGGGACCTCTGTGTTATCGTGTGCCTTTTGCATCGCTGTAAGCTTCATTGCCGTTGCTCCTTCCATTCAGTGGACTGCTGTCCCTGCCCAATCCCTTTAGCTTTGATCCATTTCAGAGCTTCCTTGGGATTTTCGAAGAAATTTACTGAACCCTTATGGTGAATGCTCAGCTTGGCCAGGTATATCAGGCTGTATTTAATGTTTGCCTTGCACAGCCACCATTTTATTGGTAGAAAATTATTACGGCGGTCTTGTACCCTGTGGGTATAGACTGGAAATATAAGGATTTGATTATCCTCAAACAGCAGAGGACTATGTCGCGAACGTGCTGCAAGATAATGTCTCGTCCCTGTAGTTAAAGAGCCGCACAGTTAAGGCTCTGGGGATCTCGCCCGGGCATGGCATGGGCATGAGAGACCTGTGCGCCTGTTCGACAGTAAAAAACGTGGACAGACCTATGGGTTGTAGTCTATTAACTATCCAGTCTTCCAGGAAAAGTTCTGCCGAGGGGCTTTCCGCTCTTACTGGAAGCCGACGAGATGTATATTATTTAGGCGGGAATGCCCCTCTGCATTCTCCAGTTTGTATTCCATATGATTGGCACTGCAGGGCAGCTCTGCAACCGTTGCCTGCAATGTTTTGACATCCTGTTGCAGGGTCTGTATTGTCTCTTCATTGTCTGTTGCGCGAACAGCCACCTTGCGCAAGTCCAGGCGAAGATGATTGTCATCCATGGCTATGGTGTCCATTTTCGCTTAGAGTGCAGTTCTTGAGCTCTTGATCGCATCTAGAATTTCTGATGTTGCTATGAACTGTGCATTTTGTTCCTGGATTGGTCCATTGTTCTGCGTAGCAGTCGCCATTGTCTGCCATAGGACCATGCAATGATCAATCTTGTTTGATTGTGTCTGTTTGGGCATGTGGTCCTTTCCCATCGTCTCCAATCAGGGTCCTCACCTGGGCCCGTCTGGTCATGCACCTCTCAAGCAGTCCGTGGCTTGGTAGACCCATTCTCTAACAGGGCCCACACCACAGGCGTCGGAGTCCGGCTCCTGGCCGTATCCTCGAGGAGTGTTATTCAGAAAAAATGGGGTGGAGGGTGGTACTGTCTTTCCGACCGTTATACAGCACTTTTGAGACACTCAATGCGTTATCCGTTACTTAGGCACCTGTTTAATTCCGTGACGCGGGTCCCGGGGGCTGTCTCAGCTCTCACTTAATTAGCGGCATTAATAGTTTGTATTCTATGGTCTCTTTTAGTCTCTTGGCTTTTTTGCTCTTTTTTTTAATTTATTCACTTTTCTTTTTGTGTTTTGTTTGCCCCTGCTCCGGAGTCTCCTTTGTTTCCAAGTGGAAGAGGGACAGCCATGGGGAGAGGCCAGCCTTTCCTTTTCCTGCTTAGGCCCCACTCCACTCTGGGCCTTGCTTCACCCCAGCGACCACATGAGCAGCACCCACTGTTCCGCTGTTCCCCCTGCCAATGCTGGTCAGAGTTGTGAGCTTTTGTCCTCCCAAGGGAGTGTGGGGGGAAAGATGTCTGACAGGATGAGCCGGACAGCAGGGGCTTTTTTGTTCTTGTAATCCTGTGGGTCCGGGGCAGCACGTCTGCTCCCATCTTCCAGCCCCAAACTGCCCCGGCTGGCCCAGGCCCGCAGTCACCAGTCTCGTCATCTTACCACTGTAACTCACCGCGGCTTCTGTCTGCCCTGATTTCCCCAAGCTATGTGGCTGTAAGAACCGGGTGCCCTTCTATTCATCCGGGGCAGGCTGCTTCCTCTGGCCGCTGCGCTTCCTCACTGCTACTGTCTGGTCTGTCCGCAGTTCACACTCGCTGGGCCCCGGCCTCTTATCAGTGGCTGAATTGGGCGATTTAGGGGGTTCCTTCAATTTCCCTTTTACTAGGGTGGTTGGTGTCTTCAGATTGTCACCCCCTTGATACAGGTTACTAAGGATCATGCAGGATTTCGATGTTGCAGTGGGAGCTCAGGTATTCTGCGCCTACTCCGCCAGGTCGCATAGCTACGCCCCTCTAGTTAATTAAGTTATGTAATTTCACAGTATAAAATCTAAATGAAAATGTATTGGTTTTTTTTCTTTTCATATATCTACTTGTATTTACAGAGAAGCTTTAAAGTGCTAAAAAAAACTGAAATAAGAAAGAAACAGGGGAAATTATAGTATCTCCTAACAACTCAGAGTGAAAAGACACATAACACGGAGAATGTGGTACAAAGAGGAAACAGCTGCTAGTAAGAAAACTAAGAAGCTTCACCTTTCATCATTTTAGATGTAAGCTGTTCATCACTCTAAAATGCGAAATTTAGTTTGAAGACTTTATTTTGTGAAAACTCCACATTATGTGTAGGAGAAATGAATAGAGCTATACTGCACGATACACTAGCAGAGGTAGAAAACTTTTCTGAAGATGTTCAGTTTTGTTTCTTTGGTCCTGAACAGGAGTGTAGGGAAAATGATGAATTGTATCTGCAGGTGTAGAACAACAGGACACAGGTGTTAGTATTACACAAGCAATTACAAAGTTCAACACAGTTTCTTCAGAGAAACCTAACTGTGTTTGTATTTGTTGTCAATGCACTCACTACAAAAGCGAAACTCACAATTTTGTTCTGAAAAATTGAACAAGAAAACAGATAAGTGACAAGAATTTGCTGTATATTTATTTGTGGAGCAACGCTTTGATTTGTCAACACCTCAAATTATATGTAGGTATTGCCATGATAAGTTAGAGGATGTCACACACTCACCTGGTTCCAACCGCAGAAACAACACTAGAGCCGATGCTAGGCCCCCACTCCCAAATTTAGAAAAAAGGGAGCCAAGGGATAAAATTGCTAATACTCACAGACTTCTAGAAGGGAGAAGGGACAAAATAATCAACAAGAAAACTTGCAATATTGTTTCTGTTCCGTGACTGTGCTACTCTGCTTACAGGGTCATCACTTCTTGACATTCTGATTTAATCAAAGATGAATATTTGCGAATCAGCACTTCTGGTTACCGTGAAAACACAAAGCACTGAAAACAAGAAGAGGCAATTACCATCAGTACATAGATTCTCTACACAGTTTACAATACAATGCATTACATATTTCACACTTACAGGTTTCTTAAGTAATCACAACATGGGAACAGACACATCAGATACTCTAGTGGAATAATCTGGCACTCTTGAAGAAGAACTGGAAGTACTAGGTAAAGTTAACTCACTCCATGGAAAACGCAGAACATAGATTGGAGGTAATGGCACCCCAAAACCAGCACTCTGTACATATTTTGGAAACAAAAGCCATTCACAAGGAAATCAAAAACCAGGTTTGTGTGTACAAGTACCTGGTTTGCGTCAAAATTACACGCACGGAGACAGCAGAGGAGGAGATGCGTGGAAAAAGGAAGGTGTGCATCGGATTTCCTGACGCAGCACAGAAGATGCGTCGGTTCTTCCCACGCTGCAAGGGCTTTGCGTTGATTTCCGGCACGCAGTCTTGGGTCCTCACTGCGTTGCGGGGTTCTTTTGATGCCCAGGGACGATGCATGGAAATCCTGGGTGTGCGGGATGAAGTCACAGGTGGGGGATGCGTCAGAGTTTCTGTTGCACGGCAGGTGCTGCGTCAATTCTTCACTCAGGAAGATGGGCTGCGTCGTTCCGGGTTGGCTGTGCGTCGATCCGGTAGGGCTAATCATCGAAGTTCCAGACCCAATGCAGGTGCTGCGTCGATCTTCACTCAGGAAGTCGGGCTGCATCATTCTGGTTCGGTGGTGAGGAAATTTTCTTGTTGCAGAGCAGGCTGTGCGTCGTTTCCGGCCGGCTTTCCTTGAAGAGAGGAAGTCTTTTTGGCCCTGAGACTTCAGAAACAGGAGGCAAGCTCAATCCAAGCTCTTGGAGAGCACTTCTCAGCAAAGTCAGAGGCCAGCAAGGCAGCAGGGCAACAGCAAGGCACCAGTCCTTCACAGCAAAGCAGTCCAGGTGAGTCCTTTGGGCCGCCAGGCAGCTCCTTTTGACAGGTTGCAGGTTCAGGTCCAGAAGTGTCTGAGTTGGTGGGGTCAGAGACCCAGATAATATACCCAAAAATGCCTTTGAGGTGGGGGAGACTTAAAAGAGTGTTTTTGTTAAGTGCACAAGGTCCCCTTTCAGTACAGGGCTGTCTGCCAGGGTCCCAGTAGGGATTTGGCAGTCCATTGTGTGAGGGCAGGCCACTATCCTTTGAAATGTAAATGTCAGGCCATCCACCCTCCCTGCCCAGGAAGACCCATTCAGTATGCAGACGAGTGCGGGTGTGACTGAGTTTCCTGTGTTTGTGGTTGCCTGGGTGAAATACACAGGGGGGCTGTCAACCAGCCCTGCCAGACGTGGATTGGAGACAGGCTGTCAGGCACAGATAGATTTTAAGTCCAGAGAAATGCTCACTTTCTAAAAGTGGCATTTCTAAAATAGTAATATAAAATCCAACTTCACCAATAAGCAGGATTCTGTATTACCATTCTGGCCATACTAAATATGATATGGTTACCCCTTTCTGATCAGAGTCTACCACTTAAACAGTATATGAGGGTAGCCCTAATGTTATCCTATGAAAGGAGCAGGACTCACAGAAGTGGAAAACAAATTTAGGAGTTTTCCACTACCAGAACATATAAAACACACGTGTACATGCCCTGCCTTTTACCTACATAGCAGCCTGCCCTACGGGTTACCTACGGCCTGCCTTAGGGATGACTTATATGTAGAAAAAGGGGAGTTTAAGGCTTGACAAGTACTTTTAAATACCAAGTCAAAGTGGCAGTAAAACTGCATACACAGGCCTTGCAATGGCAGGCCTGAGACTTGCTTAAGGAGCTACTTATGTGGGTGGCACTACCAGTGCTGCAGACCCACTAGTAGCATTCAATCTACAGGCCATGGGCACATGTAGTGCACTTTACTAGGGACTTATAAGTAGATCGTGTGAGAAAGTAGTCTCTTTCTAGGATGGTTACCCTCATTTTTGGCCTGTTTGTCAGTGTGTTTTACTGTGTCTACTGGGATCCTGCTAATCAGGACCCCAGTAGTTATGCTCTCTCCCTTTAAATTTGGTTGCTGGATACTGCTAACACAGTATTCCACTCATAATTGGCTTACTGATGCCTCCTTATAAGTCCCTATTATATGGTACCTAGGTACCCAGGGCATTGGAGTTCCAGGGGATACCGATGGGCTGAAGCATTTCTGTTGCCACCAGTTGGGAGACCATGCAAAGGCTTCTACAGGACTGCCATTGCAGCCTGTGTGAAATGGTGCATGCACCCTTTCACTGCCATTACACTGCACCAGGTCACTTATAAGTCACCCCTATGTAAGGTCGTTCAACCCTGAAGGCTGGGTGCAGAGTACCTGTGTGTGAGGGCACCCCTGCCATAGCAGAGATTCCCCCACTTCATCCAGGACCATTTTCCCAGACTGCGTGAGTGCGGGGACACCATTTTACGCGTGCACTGGACATAGGTGACTACCTATGTACAGCTTCACAATGGAATATGGCCATGTTTGGTATCAGACATGTTGGAATCATACCCCACGGCTTTTGCAAGCATTGGTTGTATGATTCCATGCACTCTGGGGGTTTCACAGTGGACCCCTAGTACTGCCATACCAGCCTTCTGAGGTTTTCCAGGCAGCCCCAGCTTGCCACCTCACAGACAGGTGTCTGCCCTCTCAAGCAGCTCGAGCCCAGGAAGGCAAAACAAAGCATTTCCTTTGGGAGAGAGGTGTCACACCCTATCCCTTTGGAAATAGGTGTTACAGCTATAGGAGGGTTAGCTTCCCAGAGCCTCTGGAAATGCATTTAAGGGCACAGATCGTGCCCTCCTTGCATAATCCAGTCTACACCGGTTCAGGGACCCCCAGTCCCTGCTCTGGGGTAAAACTAGATAAAGGAAAGGGGAGTGACCACTCCCCTGTCCATCACCACCTCAGGGGTGGTGACCAGAGCTCCTCCAGAGTGTCCCTGGGTTTTGCCATCTTGGATTCCAAGTTGTCAGGGCACTCTGGGAGCATCTGAGTGGCCAGCAGGTGATGTCAGAGCCCTCCCCTGATAGGTGTTTACCTGTGTAGCTGACCAATCCCCATTTCAGGGCTATTTAGGGTCTTTCCTCTGGGTGTTTCATCAGATTCGGATTGCAAGACTCCAGCAGGAATCCTTTGCATCCTTTACTTCACCTTCTACTGAAAAAACTGCATCTGGACCCTCCAGGAATTCTACAAACTGCAACAAAGAAGCAAAGACAACTTCTGCAACATTGTATCTTCAGCTTCTGCCAGCACTGCAACTGTTTCCAGGTCGTGCGTCCACCAAGGACTGCCTGTCTTCAGCCTACACCAGAAGAATGAAGGAATCTCCCTTGAAGTGAAGGAGTCACTTCCGTGCTTCATCAGGCACCCCTATGCAGCGATGACCGGTGGCTTGGGTCCCCTTTCCAGAAGAAGTGCATGGATCCAGCATCAAAGGTTGTGGACTGAAGTGGTCCTGACGGTCCTGACGGTCCTGACGGTCCTGATGGTCCTGACGTCCTACTGTCCAACTTTGGTGGAGGTAAGAGCTTGCCTTCCCATGCAAGACAGTACCCCCGTGCACTGCATTTTTTGCAGTTGGCAAGGCTTGTTTGCATCCTTCCATGAAGTTCTTCGTCCACCATGCAGCTCCGGCCCCCAGCACTCCTTCCTGCGATGCACAGCCTCTTTCGTGGCTCTCCGGCGGCGTGGGATCCCTTTGTGTAGTGCTGCGTGGGCCTCCTTTTGAACCTTCTTTGTCCCCGTGCTGGGGGACTCCTGTGTGCGCTGCCTGGTCTTCTGAGGGCTCTCCGAGTTGCTGAGGGCCCCCTCTGTCTCACCCGCCTGGGTAGAGGCCATCAGGTCCATCCTGGTCTCGGACAGCGCCATTTTCTGCTAACTGCAAATCTTGCGTGTGCCAAGGCTTGTTGGCGGAATCCAGTGACGCAAACCAGCCTGCAATCATCCGTCTGGCATGGGACATCATCTGCATCAACCAGGAAACCACATCCGTCTTCTTGGGTGCAGTACTGACTGTTCTTCTTCACCTGTGGTTCTTCTTTTGCACTTTCATCCGGGTTATCAGGGGCTCCTATTCTCCCTGGACTCTTCACTGCTTCTTGGACATGGTCCCCTTCTTCCACAGGTCTTCAGGTCCAGGAATCCATTGTTGGTGTCTTGCAGTCTCTTCTGGTTCTTGCATAATCTTCTATCATGTGTTCTTGAGTGTTCTAGGAAAGTTACTGTGATTTACTCCTGCTTTCCTGGGCTCTGGGGTGGGTTCTATTACTTACCTTTGCTGTTTTCATACACTCCCAGCTCCCCCTCTACACACTACACTTGCTTAGGTGGGAAACCAACTTTCGCATTCCACTATTTTAGTATATGGTATGTGTTCCCCCAGCCCCATTTCTAACTATTGTGATTTTCACTATTTACACTGTTTTTACAGCTAATTCTGCATTCTAGTGTATATACTGTGTATATTACTTACTTCCTAAGGGAGTATAGTCTCTAAGGTATTTTTGCCATTTTTGTCACCAAAATAAAGTACCTTTATTTTTGTAAGACTGAGTATTTTCTTTCATGTGTGTGAGTACTGTGTGACTACAGTGGTATTGGATGAGCTTTGCATGTCTCCTAGTTAGGCCTTGACTGTTCATCCACACTACCCCTAGAGAGCCTGGCTTCTAGACACTGACTACATTTCACTAATAAGGGATAACAGGACGTAGTATACGGTGTAAATACCTTAGGTACTCACTACAAACCAGGCCAGCCTCCTACAGATCAAATATGCCAATTGAGTATGAACCAATATTACCATGTTTAAGGGAGAGAGCATATGCACTTTAGCAGTGATTAGCAGTAGTAAAGTGCCCAGAGTCCTAATACCAGCAAAAACAGTATAAGAAAAGTGGAGGGAGGCAGGCAAAAAGTTGGGCAATGACCACCCTATGGCTGTCAGGTCGAACATGTGCCCCCCCTGCTGAAAGTGGGGAGAGCTACCCAACCCCTTGGGAGCTCTCATCGCTAAGGCGAAAGTATCTGGAAAGACCATCAGCACTGGCGTGGTCAGTCCTTGGGTGATGCTCCACCATAAAGTCCATCCCCTGTGGGGAAATGGACCACCTCAAGAGTTTAGGATTTTCACCCTTCTTCTGCATGAGTCATCTGAGGAGCCTGTGGTCTGCCTGAACTCGGAAGTGAGTCCCAAACAGGTATGGTCTCAGCTTCTTCAGTGCCCAGACCACAGCAAATGCTTCTCTTTCAATAGCACTCCACCTCTGTTCCCGTGGTAATAGTCTTCTGCTAATAAAGACTACTGGTTGGTCTAGGCCCTCCTCATTCAGCTGCGTAAGAACAACCCCTATGCCATGCTCTGAAGCATCTGTCTGCAGGATGGGCTCTTTGGATTAGTCAGGGGCCTTGAGCACGGGTGCCGTGCACATGGCTTCCTCCAGGGAGTCAAAGGCTTTCTGACAAGCCTCTGTCCAATTTACCAACCTAGGTTGCTTCTTAGAAGTGAGTTCTTTTAAGGGGGCCACTATGGTGCCAAAGCCCTTAACAAATTGGCAGTAGTACCCGGTGAGACCCTAGAAGGCCCTCACCTCTATCTGGGTCTAGGTAGTTGCCAGGCCTTGATTGTCTCAATTTTGGCATGGAGGGGCTGCACCTTGCCACCACCTACTAGGTGTTCCAAGTACACCACGGAACCCTGCCCAATCTGGAACTTACTGACCTTGATAGTCAGGCCTGCCTGCTGCAGAGCCTGAAGCACCTCCTAGAGGTGGAGCAGGTGTTCCTCCCAGCTGGCACTGTAGACGGCCATGTCGTCTAGGTAGGCTGCGCAGAACGCATCCTTGCCAGCTAGGACCCCGTTAACCAACCATTGGAAGGTAGCAGGGGCATTTTTCAATTCAAAGGCCATTACTCTGAACTGGTAATTTCGCTGTGGAGTAGAAAAAGCAGATCTCTCTTTAGCCCCCTCAGTCAAGGCGATCTGCTAGCACCCTGATGTGAGTTCAAAGGTACTGAGGAATTTGGCAGCGCCTAGCCTGTCTATGAGCTCATCAGCTCAGGGGATGGGGTGAGGATCTGTCTTTGTGACAGAGTTGAGACCCTAGTAGTCCACGCAGAACCTAAGTTCTGGCTTGGCACTGGGAGCGGCCGCCTTGGGGACCAGCACCACAGGGCTGGGCCAGGGACTGCTTGACTTTTCAATCACTCCAAGAGACAGCAACTTGAGAACTTCCTCCTTGATGCTAGCCCTCACCTTATCTGACAACCTGTAAATTTTGCTCTTTACAGGGGGACTGTCTCCTGTGTCAATGTCATGGACACTCAAGTGTGTGAGTCCAGGGATGAGGGAAAAGAGTGAGGAGAACTGTTCCAGTAACTAGTGGCAGTCTCCTTTCTGATCTAGGGTCAGGGAGTCAGAGAGATTGACACCCTCCACTGACCCATCACCGTCCTTGGCAGAGAGGAGGTCAGGGAGAGGTTCACTCTCCTGTTCCATACCCTCATCTGTCACCAGAAGCATGCTGACCTCAGACCTCTCAAAATGAGGCTTCAGTTGGTTCTGATGGAGCACCCTGGTGTGGGTGAGTCTATTAAGCCCTCCCTTTTCTCTAATTCAGTCCATTCTCCAGGTTTAGATAATAAAGAGTGTAGATTAGTGCGTGTCTTATGGCACTTTTTTAATTAGTACTAGGTATTTGATTACTGTCCTGTTAGTGCTCGATTAAAGAGTTCAACAATGTCTTCTTTGTATCTCTGCTTTTTCCAGTCTCTCTCCTCTGTTTTTATCCGTTTTCTTTTTCTTCTATGTTCCTTTATACTTTCTTCTTTTGTGCACACTCTCTCTCTCTCTCTCCTTGTCTTTCAGTTTTGTTTTAACAGTCTCTAATTGGTTTCCTTTGGCATCCTGGAGATGTCACTCCGAAGCGTGATGGAAAAATAAAGGATATAAAAAAGGAGGTAAGTCTGGGGTTCTTGGGACTCATTTACATCTGATAGGGGTAGGGGTGTGAGGGGAATTGGAAAAATTTGCACCATTGGTGGGATATCCGTTTTTCTATAGGTGGTTCTTCCCCATTTAAGTGGTGTATGTGTAGATAACCAGAAAAAGGAAAGAAAAGAAAAGAAAAAAATCTTTAAACATGCACGCTCCAATTTACAAGCAAGGTATTACAGATACTTTCTCCCTGCCCTCCTGTCTTCATTTGTCTCTTCTCCTGTTTCAGCTAGAATCACCTAGCAACCACTCACAGCCCGTATACGGGCACGTATTTGCTTGAGCCACGTCCCTCCAGGGACGTGGCAGGTTATTGGATTCTGCCAGGACACTTGAGCATGCACTGCCCTGGTGTTGACAGTACTCCCCTCTCCCAGACGCGCTCTCGGGCTTGGATTGCCTGGATTAAGACGATGAAAGCGTCTCACAAGTACTGGAGCATGAACATCAGATGCGGAAACCCGTGAGTTACTTTCAGGACCATAACCTTTCCAGGAGATTAAGTACCATAGATCACGCCCTCTCAGTTTAGAATCCAACACTTTCTTAACTTCGTATTCTTCTTCCCCTTGTAATAGAACAGGAGCTGGATGAGGGTGGACCTTTTGGACTGCCTTCTTCAAGAGGGAAGTGTGGAAGACTGGATGAATCTGTAAGGATCTGGGCAATTGTAGTTTAAAGGTCACCGGATTGATTTGCTGGAGGACAGTGTAACGACCTATGAATTTGGGGTTAAACATGTGCTTCTTCTTGAAGTCTATATGTTTTGTGGAAAGCCACACTTTGTCACCTGGTTGTTATTGCGGTCCCTCACAATGTTTCTTGTCATAATGCCTTTTGTATTTTTGTTTGGCTTTTTCTAAATGCTGTTGAATCAGTTTCTGGGTTTGATGCAAATGCTGAATGGTTTCTGACACAGCTGGAGTAAGAGAACTTTCTTGAGGAATTGTGATGGGCAAGATGTCAGGATGATAGCCAAATAAACCAAAAAAGGGTGTAACGCCAATAGAAGTGTGGAATGAGTTATTGTAGGCTAACTCAGCTAACCAGAGCATAGATGTCCAAGAATGAAGTGCCTTTTCAGCGTAGGCACGTAGGTATTGTTTCAAAGTCTGATTTAGTCTCTCCGTTTGACCATCTGTTTGAGGATGGTAACTAGTAGATAGTGTAGATGTCAGTCAGTCAGTCAGTCAAAATAACTTTATTCGGCGGTTAGCCACAAAAGTAAACATGCATACATAAAGATCATCATAAAATACAGTACTTATAACATTCATTAAAATAAGTCTATTAACTCTAAATTTGCCACCCAAGCTTACTAAAACAGTAAAAAAAAAAAAGTGCTTATAAAAACATATATAACAATGAGACAGTATAGTAAAAAGGACAATGCCTAATTTCTCTTAATAAATGATCACATTACCAATTCATATCGATTTCTAATAGTGATAGCGGATTTAATAAAACTAAGAATAGAAATACAAATTTGTTTGGTTGAGAGGCTTTGGATGCCAATCAGTCCTTCTTTGTAGGAAGAAGTGTACAAATTACGCAAAATGGGTAATAAAAAGGATTTCCTGGGAGCCGAGTAAAGTTCACAAAACAAAATAAAGTGGCAAGTACTTTGTTTTGAAAAGTTATCACAAGGGCATAGAGGTAGTGTTTTTTCCCACACACATTTTATCGGAAACGCCACTCTAAAATGGATCAGATTAAGTCTAAAAGATACAAGTAAAGAATATAAAGAAGGGGTCGGGAACCAAACAAAATAAGGTTCTAACAAGTCTGATGATAAAATTTGTGTATATGAATTAAAAGAGCTCAATTTCTCTGCCATTTGGTATCTAAGATTCATGACATACTCTTTATGTCGAAGTTTAACAATTTCTTTCGCATTAGCTGGCATAAGCTCTGGTTTAAAATACATGAACTCCAAATCCAAGTTTCGGAAGCCTTGTGTAGATGTCACTTGGAGTGTTTTACACAATGTCTTCCAGAAATTGGAGGCAAATTGCGACCCCCGATCGGAGAGGATAACTTTTGGCAGTCTATGATAACGAACCACTCTGTTCAGTAAAATAGTTGCCAATTCACTAGAAGTGGGCAATTTCTTACAGGCAATGAAATGTCCATATTTCGTGAGACTATCTACTACCACCAGAATTACTGAATGCTGTTGAACCACTGGCATACCGGTAATAAAGTCTAAAGAAATGTGTTCCCATGGACGACTTGGGGTTGGAAGTGGATGTAATAACCCTTTTGGTTTTGAATAACTTGTTTTAGTGCGAGCATAGACTTCGCAGTTGTTTACCATTGCTTTTACATCTTTTGTTAGTGTAGGCCACCAAAAATAGCGTTAGATCAGTTCAAGAGTTTTAGGAGTACCTGGGTGACCTGCTGTAGGTATAACATGCAACCAATGATACACTATCTTGTGAAGTTTGGTAGTGGGTACGAACAAACGAGCGTTGTGAAAGGGTAGTCCTTGCTTGATTGACCTTTTGGGGTCTGCTTGGGCCCATGTTTGCCATTTCTCAACAGTGAGAGAGTTGTGAATTTCTTCAAAGAAATCTTCAGTTTTTATGATACATAGAACTTGTCAGGAGCAATGATAGCTCTGGAGGCTTGAAATGCAGGCAACGTGGTAGACTCTTGGCGGGACAAGGCGTCAGCTTTGCGATTATCTTTACCAGGCCGGAAGGTTACTACAAAATCAAATTCAGCAAAAAACAGCATCCAGCGTAATTGCCGAGGAGTCAAAAGTCTGGCGGAACTCATGAATTGAAGATTACGATGATCAGTGTATATACTGTTACAGTGTATTTGGCACCCAACAAATGATGTCTCCATTCTTTAAAGGCGTCAGAAGCTCTTTTTCAGCAATGACATAGTTCTGTTCGGCTTCGTTCAACTTCCGAGACATATAAGCTACAGGATGGAGTTGACCAGTGTCTTTATTTCGTTGCGATAACACAGCTCCTATTGCTACATCTGAAGCATCAGCTTCCACTATGAAAGGTCGATTCGCATCAGGATGAGTCAAGACTGGGGCAGTGGAGAAAGCTTCCTTCAAAGTAGGGAAGACTTGGTCAGCTTCTGGGGACCATACAAACTTTTCTTTCTTTCTTAATAGCTTAGTGATTGGAGCCACTGTCTGGGAGAAATGATTTATGAACCTCTGGTAAAAATTTGCAAACCCCAGGAAACATTGTACATCACGAACAGTCTTTAGGGTGGGCCAATCGGATACGGCTTTTACTTTCTTTTCTGCCATCACCATACCTTGAGGGGTAAGAATAACCTCTAAAAACTCAACTGTGGTAACATGAAACTCACACTTGGTTAGTTTGCAATATAAATGGTGTTTTCGAAGGGCTGCAAGAATTTTCTTGACATGTTGGACATGTTCGTTTTCATTGTCTGAGTAGATCAAAATGTAATCGATGTATACTATGGCAAATATGTCAAGGTACTCTCTAAGAACGTCATTCAAGAAAAATTTAAATGCTGCTGGAGCATTACACAGACCAAAAGGCATGACGGTGTATTAAAAAAGGCCATATCTTGTCTTGAACGCTGTTTTCCATTCGTCACCCTCTCTCATTCTGACTAAATGATAAGCACCTCGAAGGTCAAGCTTCATGTAGATTTTTGCTCTCTTTACTTGTTCCAATAAGACTGGAATTAGGGGTAAAGGATATTTATTCTTGATGGTGACTTTGTTCAATCTCCTATAGTCAATACAAGTTTGAAGTTCTCCATTAGCTTTTGGAACAAAAAACAAAGGTGAAGTTGCAAGAGACTTAGAGGGGCGAATGAAACCATTCTCCCAAAATTGATCTAGGTATTTTCGTAAATGTTGATTTTCATGTTCTGACAGGGCATATACGCGACAGTTGGGAAGTATCGCACCTGGGGCTAGATCAATTTGACAGTCATAAGATCTATGAGGAGGTAGGGTCTCCGCTCCTTTCTCATCAAATACATCTTTGTAAGATGAATACTGTTTGGGCAGCTGAATTTCTTTCTCCGCTGCAGTAGCTATGTAAGAGTTGCAGACTTTTGGTACTTGAATCTTTTGGAGACATTTTTACATAGCGCAGATGAGAACATGATTTTTCGTTCAGCCCAACTGATCTCTGGATTGTGATGAGTTAACCATGGCAAGCCAAGGATAATCCCATATTGGGGAGCATGGATCACGTCAAGGATGATTTTCTCTTTATGTTTCTTTCTTTGATTCTTATCTTCACAAATCATCGACAAAGGAATAGTCTGAAGAGTTACTGGACCTCCAGTCAAGAGGTTTCCATCGACTGCCTGGATGATTTATAGGGTCTTCTTTTCAATACATGGGATCCCCCATGCACGAACCAATTGGGCGTCAACAAAGTTCCCAGTAGCCCCAGAATCAACTAGAGCTTTTTTTTAAATAGATCTTTTTCTTTTCCTGAACCCTTATTTCCAGTTTAAGATGTTTAGATTGTGAAGGGTCCACGGTGACACCCAAGAGCAACCCTTCTCTGCATCTCGGGTGTTTTAGTTTTCCAACTCGACTGGTGCATTGGCTGCGACTTTCTGAACTGGACCTTGCTTGCTCTTTGGTGTGATTGGACAATCTTTGGCAAAATGACCCTTCCACCCACAATAAAGACATTGTCCATTTTTTCTGCGTAGGTCCTTTTCATCTTTGGTCAAAGGTCTTCTGATGGTTCCAATTTCCATCGGTTCCGGTGTTCTTTCTTTCGGAGTTCTCGAGTCTCTGTTATCATGAACACGCCATGAATATTTTTCAGTCTTTTTGAGCATTCCTTTACGTTCTGTTAAACGATGATCAAGCCTCAAGACAAGGTTTATTAATTCTTGACAGTCTGTAGGTTGTGGGTCGATTTGCGCTAAGATATCTTTTAGTTCCTCTTTGAGTCCCTTGTAAAACAAGACCGCTTGTTTTTCTTCAGGCCAGGATGTCTCGCCAACCAGCCGGTTAAAGTTGGCTAAATACGACACTAGATCCTGATTCCCTTGGGGTAAATCTAATAATTCACGATATGCTGACTGTGTTACAGTTCTACGATCAAAAAATCTCTCAAACTCCCGAACAAAATTTCTCCAGTTGTACAACAAGGGACTATCTTTACGCACAAGAGGAATTGCCCAGGTAGCTGCATCCCCAGACAGATATGATAACAAGAAAGCTACTTTGGACTGGGCATCTGGGAAAGTATGTGGTCTGCAGGTGAAGTGTAGTTCCACTTGAACCAGGAAAGATTGCGCTTTCAAAGGGTCACCTGAGAAACGTTCTGGGGGAGCTGAAGGAATTGCGGAAGGGACATTGAGGGGAATGCTTGTCGGATTACTTCCAGAAGTCTGAGAAGAAGTACTTGGCCAAGACACACCTGTGGGACTTTGTTCCTTCTTCTCTACCTTATCTTGTAACTGACTCACTCTCTCAGCAAGGCTAGTTGTCAAATTTTTGGATGATACCACCTCTGCCTGGAGCTGGGTGATAGCCTTGACTAACTCGTCCAGTGTGGCCATGCTGAGAACATCCACAAACCAGGAGGATAATAATTAGTGGGCTCATTATTCTGTCAGAGTCACCAGATCCTCGGGGTCTGCGCACGTTCCCAACACGTCCACCACTGAACAGCTCCAAGACTCTGATAGATAAATCACAGAGGCTAAGAGAGTTCAAGAGGTGAAGAGGGGATTAGGAAGGGAACAGCTGGGAAGGAGACCTGTAGTAAGAAAAAGGTTAAAACACACAATATGAAAATTACATCTCATGAAATCAATACTAGACTATGACTCTAAGCCTAGTCATTCTGAAAACATGAACAACCTAAGAATTAGGCATAAAATGACTAAGGGGGTCATTCTGACCCCGGCGGTCTAAGACCGCCGGGGCCAGGGTCGGCGGGAGCACCGCCGACAGGCCGGCGGTGCCCCGCAGGGCATTCTGACCACGGCGCTTCGGCCGCGGTCAGAAGAGGCAAACCGGCGGTCTCCCGCCGGTTTACCGCTGCCCTTTGAATCCCCCATGGCGGCGCAGCTTGCTGCGCCGCCATGGGGGATTCTGACACCCCCTACCGCCATCCTGTTCCTGGCGGTTCGCCCGCCAGGAACAGGATGGCGGTAGGGGGTGCCGCGGGGCCCCTGGGGGCCCCTGCCGTGCCCATGCCAATGGCATGGGCACGGCAGGGGCCCCCATAAGAGGGCCCCGCAAAGTATTTCAGTGTCTGCTAAGCAGACACTGAAATACGCGACGGGTGCAAACTGCACCTGTCGCACCCCTGCAACTCCGCCGGCTCAATTCTGAGCCGGCGTCCTCGTTGTAGGGGCATTTCCTCTGGGCCGGCGGGCGCTCTTTTGGAGAGCGCCCGCCGGCCCAGAGGAAATGTCTAAATGGCCGCCGCGGTCTTTTGACCGCGGTGCGGTCATTCAGCGGCGGTAGCTTGGTGGGCGGCTCCCGCCGCCCGCCAACATTAGAATCAGGCCCTAAGTTTCAAGATGGCCGGATACCTGTAAGGGAATCAAGATGGATTAAATAAAACTTTCAAATTCAAGTACTTTCCTTTACATGAGAATCAGGAAAACATTCTGAATGAGTTCTAAACCAGTCATATGAATCCTTTTTTGAGAATGCATATTAGGACCATGCAATATTGCATCTAGAAACTCTGGCCTTTTGTGTTCTCTTGAACTTTTTCAACACGAATTCTGCACATTGCAGATTTTCATATATATAGTAAACACCATAAAAGGATTGTGCACCATGAATAACACAATATGGATTCAGGAAACAAATCACACAACTTGTCAACTCGAATACTACCTAATAAATGTCTTTGAATAGTGCCATACAATGAACAACATGAATTAAGCTTGAGGAGAGAATTCCGCGTCTTGCCGATTCGTAAGCCACGATGTAAATGCCAAGAAATAACAGCACGCAATGAATAACAAGATTAAAGCACCATGAAACAAATCGCGCGTCTTTTGCCGATTCTTAAGCCACCATGTAAATGTCAAGAAATGGTAGCCCGCCATGAATAACAAAGTTAAATCATCATGAAACGAATCGCACGTCTTGCCGATTTGTAAGCCACCATGTAAATGTCAAGAAATGGTAGCGCGCAATGAATAACAAGATTAAATCAACATGAAACGAATTGCGCGTCTTGCCGATTCGTAAGCCACCATATAAATGTCAAGAAATGGTAGCGCGCAAAGTAATCTGTTAATCATTAAAGAATTAGGCCAAGAATATGAAAGTTCTCGATAACGGCGTCGGGAGGCCAGCCAAACCACTGTCTTTCCGCCCAGAAGAAGGATCACCAATGAAGAATGAAGGGCAGACGTCTGGAAGATCAAATAGGCCACCGGGACAGGAGCTCAGGAAGTAGCTGGTGCTCTGCACCGGGACCTCTGAATAGTGAGCACTTGGAGCTGGGCTGGCTCCCTTTTATAGAGTCTTGGCCCAGCCCACAACCACACCCAGGCATGGTGCAGGGAAAGTCTCTGGAAGGCCCTGGAAAGGGACCACACCCTAACACACTCTGAAAGCCTGCAGCAATACATTGCAAATGAACAGTATTTGTAAACACATTAAAAATAAGTCTTCAGGAATAAACTCTGCAATGCAAAAGGTTAAACAACAACATATCAGCACAATGCATAAATTACGTTGTTTTGAGAGTGCTGGGTTTTTGCATTCTAGTCGCCAATAGAGCACGCACTGCCCTGGTGTTGACAGTTTGTGCCTCTGTCAGACACAATCTCCTTTGGGAGTCCCACACGGGTAAATATCCCCATTAGAGCTCTGGTCACCACCGGTGCAGACACTGTCCTCAGAAGGATTGCCTCTGGGTAGTGGGTGGCAAGGTCCACCAAAACCAGGATGAACCTGTTGCTTATGGTCGTTTTGGGGTCCTAGGGCCCAATGACGTCTATGCCCACCCTTTCAAAGGGGTTGCCAACAATGGAGAGTGGGATCAGGTGGGCTTTGAGCCTTTTCCCTGTCTTTCCATTAGCCTGGCAGGTTGGGCAGGACCTACAGAATGCATCTGAGGCCACTCGCATCCGGGGCCAATAAAAGTGGGTGACAAGCCTGGTCAAGGTCTTGTCTTGCCACAAATGTCCCGCCATGGGGATGTCGTGAGCCAGGCTCAGTAGGAAGGCCCGGTTACTCTGGGGGACCACCAGCACACATGCTGCCCCAGCCTCCAGCACCTTAGGCTCACTGTAGAAGAGATCATTCTCCCAGTATATATGGTGATTGCCAGAGGCTTCACCTGCTGTTTGGGCTGAGGCTTGTCGCCTCAGACCCTCAAGAGTGGGACATTCCTCCTGCGCCTTGCAGAATTCCTCCCTGGTTGGCCCACCCTCAACTTGTCAGCCAGCAAGCTCAGGCAGGTTACCCAGGGCAGCAATGTCCTCCACAGTTGGCCCAGGGGCCTCCTCCTGAGGGACCCTGTCAACCACTGTGGAAACTTCTGGGACCAGTTTCCCATGCCCTTTGCCTCTCTCCTTGATAGCTGTCTGGGCCATTGTTCCAGGATCCAGACACCCTTGACTCCCTTCCCGGGTAGCAATGGCCCTTGTGATCGTGCAGACCCATTCAGGCAAACTCAACATCTTCAGGTGGGACCTTAGCTCTAACTCCTTCCGGGTAGTATGCTAAAGGTCATTGCCTAATAGACAATCTACAGACATGGCAGGACTCACAGCTACTTTCAGAGTACCAGAGACCCCTCCACTCAAAATGAGACAGAGCCACCGGTAGGTGACTCACGATTGTCAGCAACTATGACCTGGTGGAATGTATTAGGGATAACCTGCTCTTCACACCAGCTGACCCCTGACAGTAATCATACCGGCTCCTGTGTCACACAGAGCCTCCACCCTTTGTCTATTAATGGTGACCCACTTCCTATATTTGGAAGTATTAGCAGGCATGTGGGCTTTTGGCACCATCTCCTTATCTCCCAGGGACACTAGGGTCACTTCTATCTGTTCCCCAAAGCTAACTGGGGCTACCTCCTCTCCGAGCAGTACACTAGCCAACCCAGGTGTCTGTCCTCCCATGGGGGCTGTGCCCTCTTTGGACACTTGGAGTCGCCCTTGGAGTGACCATACTTGGTGCACTCTATGCATTGGGGTACAAACCTCCCTTTGTTTTGGTCAAATAATCCTGGTTTCTTTGCAGAATCAGGTTGGGACTGGGTACCACTATCCCCTTGGGAATTATTTTGGGAGCCTTTTGAGAACTCCGAATTTTGACGTTTTTCTCCCCCCTCTTTTTTCTGGTGGGAGCCCTGACCACCTTTGTGGTTGTCCCCCCAGATACCTTTTTGGACACTCTGGTGCTAGCCCAGAGGTCCGCCTCCTCAGCAAGCTTCCTGGGATCAGTCAGCTTACTATCAATCACGTGCTGGCGCAACTCTGTAAAGCAAAAACTGAGCATATGCTCTCTCAGGATCAAATTATACAACCCCACATAATCATTTACTTTACTGCCCGCACCCATCCATTCAGTGCCTTGCTAGAGAAATCAAAAAAGTCTATACAAGTTTGTGTGGAGAGTTTTGGTGCTGTCCCTGAATTTCTGGCAATACTTTTCAAGGGTCAGCCCAAACTTTGCAATCAAAATGGCTTTCATGGGGGTCATACTTGTTCAGGTCCCCAACCACTAGTGTGAGAAGTATGTCCCTCCCAAGTACTGGCACATGTTTCCACAAGCCCACCCCCCATTGTTCTACAGGAACCCCATGAGCCCTTAGTGCAACTTCATAATCAGCAAATCACTTATCAATGTCATCTCCTACCACATAACTTGGCACCACATCTTTGGGTATACAAACCTTTTTGTCCCCAGCAGGTCCTGTGTGTATGCTGCCACCGTTCCTGCTGGATTCAGACTGCCTAGGCTTGAGGTCCAGCTCTTTTAGACTCAGTTTATGAGCCAGACGTAGTTTTTTTTCAGTTAAGGCCCTCTCAGCTGCAGCCTCAGCTCTCCTTTCCTCTGCCTCTCTCTGAGCTTTCCTTTCCTCTGCCTCCTTGTTTAATCTGGCCAACTGCAGTTGAAACGCTCTCTCTCCTACCTGCTTTCCTCTGCGGTCACGCCGTGATTTGAGACACTGCTGCCTGATTTAGCATGGGGTGACATCCCCCACTTCTATTGGAGCACTCCTCTTGCTCTCCAAACTCAACATTGTCTTGAAAACGGGCTTCTGACAAGGCCCTCAGCGACTTTTGGTACTCCTCCTTCTTGGAGGCACCCCGGGTAGGTACTCCCATCCCCTTGCAGAACCCTTTCAGCTGGCTGACAGTGTATGTCTCCAGCTTGGATAGGCCTAAATCTCCAGCTTCTCCTTGAGACCCAGCCAGAGACATGTTGATTAGGATTGGATTAAAATGTCAAGCAGGAAAAACGAAATTGCAGAAAAAGAGAAAAAATCAAATTGATCTGTAAATGTGGTTAGGGAGTGTACAGGTAGCTATTGTATGTCACTGCACAAACACAAGTTCTAGCCCACTGCTGCCACCAAAGTTAGTTGGGGTCTCTAGTTGGCAGAGGTATTTACCTTTGTCCAAATAGGGACCACAATCCTAGTCAGGGTAAGTCACACACAATCCAAATTATCCTGTGCCCACCTCTAGTAGCTTGGCAGTGAGCAGTCAGGCTTAACTTAGAAGGCAATGGGTAAAGTAATTGTGCAATAAACCATGTAATAAGACAGTGAAAACACCAAACAAATACACCTCACAGGTTTAGAAAAATATATGATATTTATCTGGTTAAATTAAGGTAAAAACGATAAAGATTCAATAAGCACAAGTTGAAATATCACTTTGGCAATGTTAAGAAGAGTCTTAAGTCTTAAAGATCAACAGTTGTCTCTTGTGTGCACAAAGTACCTGGTTTGCATCAAAATTACATGCACGGAGACCGCAGAGGAGGAGATGTATGGAAAAAGGAAGATGTGCATTGGATTTCCTGACACAGCACAGACAATGCGTCATTTCTTCCTACGCTGCAAGTGCTTTGCGACGATTTCTGGCACGCAGTCTTGGGTCCTCACTGTGATAAGGGGTCACGGAGTTCTTTTGACTCCCGTGGACGATGCGTGGAAATCCTGGGCATGCGGGACGAAGTCACAGGGGCTGCGTCGATCCAGTGGGCGATGCGTCGTAGTTTCTGTCGCATGGGAGGTGCTGTGTTGATTCTTCACTCAGGAAGATGGGCTCCGTTGTTCTGACTTGGCTGTGCATCGATCCGGTAGGGTTGTTCATTGAAGTTCCGGTCGTAAGGCAGGCGCTGCGTTGATCTTCACTCGGGAAGTTGGGCTGTGTTGTTTCGGTTCGGCGGTGCGGCAATTTTCTCATCGCAGGGCAGGCTGTGCATCTATTTTAGGTGCACAAGGAGTTTCCTTAAAGAGAGGAAGTCCTTTTGCCCCTGAGACTTCAGAAACGGGAGGTAAGCTCAATCCAAGCCCTTGGAGAACACTTCTCAGCAAAGCCAGAGGCCAGCAATGCAGCAGGGCAGCAGCAAGGCAGCATTCCTTCACAGCAAAGCAGTCCAGGTGACTCCTTTGGGCAGCCAGGCAGCTCCACTTGACAGATTGCAGGTTCAGGTCCAGAAGTGTCTGAGTTGGTGGGGTCAGAGACACAGTTTATATTCCCAAAATGCCTTTGAAGTGGGGGGGACTTCAAAGAGTGTTTTTTTAAGTTCACAAAGTCCCCTTTCAGTACAGGTCTGTCTGACAAGGTCCCAGTAGGGGGTTTGGCAGTCCATTGTGTGAGGGCAGGCCACTAGCCTTTGAAATGTAAGTGTTAGGCCCTCCATCCTCCCAGTCCAGGGCGAACCCTTCAGTATGCAGATGAGTGCAGGTGAGACTGAGTATCCTGTGTTTGTGGATGTCTGGGTGAAATGCACAAGGGAACTGTCAACCAGTCCAGCCAGATGTGGATTGAGACAGGCTGTAAGGGACAGATGGATTTTAAGTGCAGAGATGTTCTAAAATAATAATATCCCTCCAACAGACGTAGCGACAGAAAGGCCTTCTGTTTCCCGCCGACCTCCATGAATTCAAGCAAACCTGCCAAAGACTCTAAAGAAAGTGGGACCAAGATCAGACTCTAGACAACCACACAGCCTTCAAAAACACCCTTCGCCAACACCACCAACTCATTCGAGCCACCAAGAGAACCGCATTTAAAGACCGAATCAACAACATCGCACACAGCCACAAGGAGCTCTTCAACGTCGTGAAGGAACTCTCCAACCCCAGCTCCAATGTCAATGACATCCCGCCATCCCAAGACCTCTGCGACTCCATAGCCTCCTACTTCTACAGCAAGAATGCAGACATCCACGACAGCTTCAGCACCCAGACCCCCCCGCAACCTCCAACACCATGGATTCACTTCCAACCAACCTCCTGCTCTCCTGGACCCCCGTCAACAACAATGACGCCGAATGGTACGTTGTCCCACAGTCACTCCCCACCACACCATCCTCCTCCTCAGTTTTTGTGCTAGAGGTTCTAACGGAATTGCAAACAGAAGCGGGGACCACGGGCAACCCTGTCTAGTCCTCCTTTCTACACAAAAGGCCTCTGAGATCATGTTTCCCGTGTTCATGCTTGCAAGTGGTTGGGTGTAAAAGAGGTGCGGCCAGGCAAGGAATTTGGGTCCCAGTCCCATCATCTCCAGAACCATCCACATGTACTCTCACTCAGCAGTATCAAATGCTTTTTCTATATCTAGTGTGGCTACAGTCCTGATACGGAGTGGAGGACATGTGATATCCATCTCAGGTTCATGTGGGTCCCACTGCCTGGTATAAAACCACCTTGGTCTTTATGAACCAAGTGGGGTATGATTAGTTTTAGCCATGTGGCCAGGACTTTGGCCAGTATCTTAGTATCCACACACAGAATATGGAGAGGGGTCTGTATGAATCCGGCTCCTCTGGGTCAAGGAAAGTCTCGAGCAGCTTGGGTAGCAGTTTGTTCCCTTAAATCTAATAGCATTCCACAGGCCACTTGTCTGGGCCTGGAGCATTTTGATGCAGCAGCTCCCCAAATGACTTTTTAAGCTCCTCCAACTAGAGCTCCTTATCAAATCCCTCGCGTTGTACCTCTGTGAGGCGAGGGAGGTTCAGGGTCGCCAAGTACATTTGTATCTCTGGTATCAGTGGACTCCCCTCCCTTTAGTGCATACTGTCTTCAGGTGATCCATGAGTAGTTATTAATGTAATTTTGCTTGGTCCCCCTTGTTCCGTCTACCCTTTTCAGAGATAAAATGAGGGGGAATAGCCTCTCCTGGTGAAGTAACCAGGTCAGCAAGTGGCCCAACCTGTCCCCTTCTTTGCAGTAGTTGGAGATATTTGTGTGAAATAAATTTATCAAGCCTGTCCCATAGTTCCCTAATGCGGTGACTGGTCTGTACTTCAGTCTCCCGGATCTTGTGGGCTTGTCCATTGTATAGTGGCCCGGAAGCTCTTAGATTCCCTGAGGTCGGACTCTAATCGTCAGCGTGTGCCACAAATTCTAGAGAGACTTTCCCCAAGTGCAACAGCCTTTAGGGTATCCCACTGCAGCCAGAGTCATAGTGGATAACCAGTTTGTGGCAAAGTATTCCACTATCACTTCACTAAGTTCCTCCCTGAAGATGGAGTCTTTTAGGTTTTATGGTCGTAATTTCCATGTCAGGGTGTGGGGCTTATGTCCTCCCACCTGCCATTCCGCCGACAGCGGGGCATGGTCTGATAGGAATCAGCCCATGATTTGGACGTTTGTAAGTATCGGTGCAGCATCGTGTGATATCAGGAACCTCTCAAGTCGGCTGTATGTATGATGCGTGACAGTAAGCTTGTGGTTTCCTGGGTATCAGGATCTGTGGCTATCATATGTCCATGCACTGTAACTGGTCCATCACTGTCTGGAGAGAACTAGTCATGTGTGGTTTGGGTCAAATCTTTGGGGGGGGGGGTCTATTCATGTCTCTGTTGAGGACACAATTAAAGTCCCTGGCCCATACCAAAAGTATCCCGAGATAAGGAGTCAGCTTGTGTTCAAGTGCGAGGTAGACGTTGCCATTGTCTATATTTGGGGCATAGACATTTAGCAAGCATATTTCCATCCCATTCAACAGTCAGTGAACCAGTAGGTATCTGCTATTGATATCTGCTTGATAACCCGTCAGCAGAAACAGCACCTGCGGGACAACCCAAATAAGGACCCCACAGGCATAATTAGAATAAGTAGCAGTAGATATCTGTCCCCTCCATTTCCTATGTAGTTAGGTGACCTCAGTGTCTGTTAAATGTGCCTCCTGAAGGATCGCTATTTGTATACTGTGTTGGTGCCAATACATTAGTACCCTGTGTCTTTTTACAAATGAGTTCAGCCCCCTAACATTCCATGTCAAGATCCTGTAGTGAGTCCCCATCTTGGTTTATACAATTGTATAATATCCTGCAGCTCCATTGGTGGCTTCAGTGCTGTTATCTTGTCTTTTGTGTAGTTAGTTGGGCTAGCTACGTCTCCCCCCTGCCCCTGGGTAAACACAAATGAACAACCTGTGCATCCCCAACCATCATTAGGTCCACCCTTCCCTTCTTGAGTCAAACAAACCAATGTAATATGAACATATAACAAAGAACAGATCTTAGCATCAACATGCTTGGTATTCATCTCCATTTCTCCACAAGGCTCTTTCGCACTTAGCATTCCCCACTCAACCCCTCAATCATAGCTACTAAAATTCTATGCTCGGGTGGGCTGGTATGCAGATCCCCCTAGTAGTGGGGTCTGCGCCTCAGTCCAACCCCTGGTGCTAACTCAATCACACAATTCTTGTTGCACCCGCTTCCTCACATTGCTGCATTAATTTCTCAAGTTCACGCACTGGAAATCACACAGACTTAGGCCCTCCTTAAAACCCTGGCGGTCGGTAATAAAGCGGCGGTAATACCGCCAACAGGCTGGTGGTAAATACCTCCAAATTATGATCATGGCAGAAACAGCTCAGACAGACAACCACTTTACCACACCGACCGCCAGGGTGGAATCAACAGGCACCACAGCGGTAGCCGCCTACAGCCAGGGGATGTCAATGTTCCGCCCACTGTAGTATGAGACAAGAAACAGCCACCTTTTCCGGGGCGGTACCAACAACATCAAAAGCCTGGCAGGAACACTGCACAGAAGGGAAACGACTAACCTGTAGAGCCTCCAGGAAGAACCACGTCGCTATGGATACCGAGCTGCATGTCTTCCCAATGCTGTTCTACACCCTGCTCCACCACGAACTCCAACGATGGCGAAGCGACCACAGTGAGTACAGCCGCCTAGCACACAGAGGAGGGAGGGAGGAAAAAGAGAGTGACACACACATGCAACATGCATCACCCCCACCCCCAACACCATACACACAAGCAGATGCAGTAACATAGCATATATACCCCGTACCCCTTAGGAATAATGCAAGGACAACACCAATATATCAAAGTGAGTGTAATAAGATAAATATTGTAGTAATACGTGCATCCAAATCAAAAAGTATATACATATGTACAAATGAAGGGACACTTCCCAGTCCTCAATGTTCGTGGGCCACAGGGCCACATTACAAAGTCCAAGGCCCCACTTGACTCCTTCAACAACACAGAGAGAACACTGCAGGGGCATCAGGTCAAAAATAGGCAGGCACCTCAGGGGGACGGGGAACGGGGGCACCTCAGCCGGCAGATGAAACAACACCACTGGCCCTGGAGGGGGCAACATGCCCATTACTCTGTCCTGTGGAGTGCAAGGCCACAGTCTCTCAGGTGAGTGTCTTTCCACTGGTTCTGGAGGGGGCATCGTGCCCAGTGATTTTCATCCTGGGGAGGATGGGGTGAGTGGATGGCTTCTCCACTGGTTCTGGAGGGGGCATTGTGCCCAGTGATCTTCATCCTGGGGAGGATGGGGTGAGTGGATGGCATCTCCACTGGTTCTGGAGGGGGCTTCGTGCCCAGTGATCTTCATTCTGGGGAGGATAGGGTGAGTGGATGGCTTCTCCACTGGTCCTGGAGGGGGAATCGTGCCCAGTGATGCAGATCTTGTGGAGTGGAAGGTCACAGTCTCTCAGCTGGGTGTCATACCCACAGGTTTTGCAGGGGGCAGGCCGCACAAGAGCCTATGGAGGCAGGTCTACAGAATGTCTGCCGGCGGTGATGGCTGCTCAGTGTTGGCAGTGGTGCTGCTGCTGGTGGTTGTGTGGGGAAGCTCCTGCCCATCCCCTGCAGCTTCGGACGGCTTCCCACTGGTGCTGCTGCTGCTGGTGGTGGTGCTGGTGGCGGAGCTGGTGGTGGAGCTGGTGGTAGTGGTGGGGGGAAGCTCTTGCCCAGCCCCTGCAGCCTTGGACGGTTGCACCACCATGGTTGGTGGCGTGGGCTCCGACTGAGTCCCAGCACCAGGCCCCTTGACCTTTCTGCCTGCTGGTGCAGGCCCCTTGCCCTTCCTGGCAGCAGCTGGGGATGGCTCCTTGCTCCTTTTGGCAGCAGCTGGGGATGGCTCCTTGCTCCTTTTGACAGCAGCTGAGGATTGCTCCTTGCCCTTCCTTTCAGGGGCTGGGTGTGGCACCTTGCCCTTCCTTTCAGCAGCTGGAAGTGACACCTTCCCCTTCCTTGCAGCAGATGGTGGTGGCAGCACTTGGGACAGGCACCCTTTACGTGTGGCTGCCTAGTGCCCGGGATTCTTTCCCACCATGAGTTGCTGTGGACACTACTGGGCCCGTGCACTTGGTGGCTGAGGTGCTTACCTGGATTTTAACCACCCTGGCCTGACGTGAAGGATGGGGGGTAGGTGTAGGGAAGAGGTCAAAGGTGGAGAGGAAAAGCTTCTTAGGGACATTGGGGGGGGGAGAGAGAGAAGGTTTGGGAGTGGATGAAGTGGGAGGGGTTGTAGGAGGTGTCTGTCTGCTGTGTTTGGGTGCAGGCGCATGGGCTGGATGCTGTTGTGAGGTGGATGGCTGTTGGGTGTCTGAGTGCTTCCGTTTGTGTGCTTTGGGAGGAGGGGGCACAGACACAGTCGGAGAGGACACACGGGATGTGTGCATGGATGTGGGGGTGGTGACTGCCAGTGAGGTGTGTGCTCTGGTAGGTATGCTGGTGATGATGGTAGTGGATAAGGATGTAGTGTATGCAGGTGTGAGTGTAGATGCAACTGGGAGGGAGGTGGAGTACGAGGAGGAGGGGGACACAGAGGAGGCAGTGGATGTTGGTATGTCTGCATCTGGATGGTGTTTGTGTGAGTGCTTGTGGGATGAAGTATGGTGCCTGTGTTTGCCTGTGCCACTCTTGTGTGTTGTCCTGTGTGCATGCTCATCTGCCTGTGTGCTTGGGATAGGTTGGGGTTGAGGGGAATGGGATTGGGTAGAGGAACTTGGAGGGTGGAAACAGGGACATTGGCTGCCATCAGAGAGGAGGCCACGCCTCGATTGATCTCTGTTGGGCCGCCAAGCCAGTGTGAATGCCCTCCAGAAATGCATTTGACTGTTGCATTTGGGCTGCCAGCCCCTGGATGGCATTCACAATGGTTGCCCAACAGAGATGGATCTCAGGAGGTCAATAGCCTACTCACTCAGGCAGCAGGGCTAACTGGGGCAGGGCCTGAGGTGCCTGGGGCGAAGGAGATGCCCACCCTCCTGGGTGAGCGGGCACAGGCAAATCGATGAGGGGCTGCTAGGAGGGCAGTGCTGGTACAGGGGGTGGCGTCTGTAGCTGGGGTGGGCACAGAGGTGTCTGCCACCACCAGGGAGCTTCCATCGGAGGAGGTATCCATGTCCGAACTGTCCCCTCCAGTCTCTTTCGTGGTGCTCCCCTTGCCCTCCGTCCCACTGGTGCCCTCACCGTCGGTAGACTCTACCTCCTGGGTCATGTGGGATGCAGCTCCCTCTGTCGCCGGTGCCTCTGCTTCTCTGCCAGATAATGCTAATGCACATAAGGACAGGGTGGCAAACCAAAAAGGGGGGGAGAGACAAAGGATACACTTTGTCAATTGCTGCACCAACACCACCGTTGGCGTACACAACACACTCACACACAGGGAACAGCCCTACGCACTAGGCAATGCACTACCAGTAACAATGCTAGTCAGCAGGGCATGGGGAGGGACACATACCGCCAACTGCAGCATAACTGGGACCCACACAGCCCTGCCCAGTAGTGGATGCCTACTAGCTAGGTAGGAGGAATTTCACATCAGAACCCTGCCCAACATGGGACCAACTCTGCAATGTCATGCCTGGCCTAGGGGCACCCACAAGCACACATTCCCCACCCGGATACCACCCCACCAGGCGTAAGTAGTAAGGATGGGCACTGTACTCACCCCCTTGTTGCTGCAGTGATGCCCCCAAGCATCCATCCAGCTCTGGATAAGCCACCACCAGTATGCGGGTCATCAGGGGCGGTCAGGGTTTGACGGACACTCCTTCCTCATTGGGAGTCCATCCCCAGCTGGGCCTCCGCCATCTTCCGTGCCCAGCGTCTCAGGTCTTCCCACCGTTTCCGACAGTGGGTGCTCTGCCTGCCATAGACCCCCAGTGTCTGCACGTCCTTGGCGATGGCACGCCATATACCCTTCTTTTGATGTGCGCTGACCTGCAGAGGAAATATACACAGGGAAAGGTTTTAGTCAGACCATCCTGCCTGTTACACTCATGGCCCACCATATCCCTTCCCATCCCCTTACGAACAGACATGGCCCAGCATACATGCTGCACGCTGCCCAGGGCCCATCCACCAACCCCCCCCACATGAGGCCTTCACACACACCACTCCATGCATTCATGCACCATGCATCGTGCTCACAGTGTATTCACCTGTTGGTCTGGAGGCCCATACAGCAGTTGGTACTGGGGTAGGACCCCATCCACCAGTCTCTCCAACTCCGCCGAGGTGAAGGCAGGGGCCCTTTCACCAGTCACACAAGCCATGGTAGGTTCCAGACACAGGTCACAGCAGAACATGCAGTGTAGGTCCTCTCCTGTTGAAGGTCAGGTACCAAGTGAGTGAACAGTTAGAAAATGGCAGTGACGTCTGCGGCCATGCATACCGTCACTGCTTGCGTACATCACCATTGGCCACTGTACACCATAGGGCCCAATGATAACCAATGAGGAGTTGCACAACGGTTCCCGACAGCCTCCCTCAACGGCGTACAACGTCAGCGGAATGACTTCACTTCCACCTGTCCCTCCATATAGGACAGGGGGGTGCCATTTCAGAGGGGGGCAGGCCATGGATCCTAACTTCGTTACAGTTCACAGTTGTACATTGTGGACATATGCCACCAATAAATTGTAAAAATCACATCATGCATTGAACTGTAGTGATTACAATGTACAGATTATGACAGGCTCCTCACTCTTTTGCCCCATAAATTGCAACCGCTGCAGATGAATAGGAGATGAAGACATCCCCTGTGTATAGACCACTGGTGGACTTGGCATTAAAGGAGGACAGGAACATCATCCTCACCTACAGACTTGACAGGGCCACAGTCACAGAGCTGTGTGTCCAACTGGATCCTGACCATTATCTGCTATCCGTCACCCCACGGGGATCCGTGTGAGGCTAACAGTTATCCCTCGATTTTGCAGGTGACTCTGGTTATCCCAATCTATCATGGCTACTGACCCCTGTGAGGAATCCCAGGACACTATCACTCCTGGTGTGTTCACTGCAGCCAACTACAGGTCTTTCCTATGTCAACATTAATGTACAGTTGAATTGCAATGTTTAAACCTTGTTACACGAATACATACTTAAATCATTTGACATACTCCATACATATTTTTTGCAAAGTGTGTTTATTGCTGTGCTCTGACGAAAAGGTGCAATGTCCAAGGGGGCATAGGAAGGGGAGCAATGGCAGTTCAAGGTGGTCAGGGTGACAGAGTGCGACACAAGGGTGACAATCAGGAGAGTCTCATTTCCTGGCGGTGGCCTTGACAATAGTCTCTGGCTTCTGCCTGGATAGCTGGGGACCGTTTGCGGGGTGGTTCCCCTTCGGCAGATGGAGAGGTGCTGCTGGCCTGTTGGTCCTGTGGCAGGGCCTCCTGTCCACTAGCGGCAGCGGAGGTGGAGGGCTGTTCATTAGTATGGCTAGTGGCAGGGGCCCGCTGGTGTGACACTGCCTCCCTCATACTGTTGGCCATGTCTGCCAGCACCCCTGCAATGGAGACCAGGGTGGTATTAATGGACTTCAAGTCCTCCCTGATCCCCGGGTACTGTCCCTCCTGCAGCCGCATGTTCTCCTGTAACTTGTCCAGGATATGGCCCAGCTTATCCTGGGAATGTTGGTATGCTTCCAGGATCGCAGTGAGTGCCTCCTGAAGACTCGGTTCCCTGGGCCTGTCCTCCCCTTGGTGCACAGCAGTCCTCCCAGCTTCCCTGTTGTCCTGTGCCTCTGTCCCCTGAATTGTGTGCCCATCTCCACTGTCCACAAGTCCCTGATTGTCCTGGGTTTGTGGTGTGCCCTGGGGTCCCTGTAGTGGTGGACACACTGCTGATTGACGTGTCCTGGGGACAGAGGTATGGGTACGCTGGGTGGGTGCTGTGGTGTTTCTTGAGGGGGGAGGCTCTGGGGTTGTGTGAGACTGTGACTGAGTAACCGACTGTCCGGAGGTCCCTGATGGGGCAGTTTGGTTATACAGATCCAGGCGACCAGAGTTGCTGTCATCTCTGTGGGCCTCTTCTGTGGGGGACTGGATGTTGCTGGCACCTCTTCTCCGCTAACATTGGCTGTGATACCTGTGGGATGTAGATGCAGTGTTATTATTTCTGTGTGTGACAAATTGTGCATGGGTGTGTTGCCCTCTGTGGTTGTTATTGCCCTGGCAGCTTTGCCTTGTGTGAGTTGTTATTTGGTGGGCTAGCTGATTGTCTCTAGTGTACATGCTTTAGTGATAGGTGTCCATGCAGGTCTGTGAGTGGTGTTCATGCATTGGTGGTGCATGCTGGGCTTGGCCTCGGGATGAGTGGGTTGTGATAGTGGGGTGTGTGGGAGGTGGTGGAGTGATGAGAGTGAGGGTGGGGTCAGGGTATGTGAGGCCATGCAGGTAGGGGGGATGATAGTAGTAAAGAGTTGACTTACCAGAGTCCAGTCCTCCTCCTACTCCGGTCAGGCCCTCAGGATGCATAATTGCCAAGACTTACTCCTCCCATGTTGTTAGTCGTGGAGGAGGAGGTGGAGGTCCACCGCCAGTCCTCTGTACAGTGAGCTGGTGTCTTGCTGCAATGGAACGCACCTTCCCCCATAGGTCGTTCCACCTCTTCCTGATGTCATCCTTAGTCCTTGGGTGCTGTCCCACATTTTGAGCACGGCGGTATATACTACCAATGGTTTACCGCCATTGAATGCCCACTGTGGTGATTCGTGGGTCATAATGTTGTGGGCGTTGTTCTGTTGGCGTAACATTGTGGGTTTGGATACCGCCAGTTTATCACTGACCTTCGGGCTGGCAGACTTGTGTGTGTGGCTGAATAGTGACGGATTGGTATGTGTGTGTCATAATATGGTAAGCGGATATCTGTGGTGACAGTATGGTGGTGGCAGTCAGCGTGGCGGTAAGTGGGATTTAGTGCCAATGCCATAATGAGGGCCTTAGCCAATTAAGGGATATGATGCAGGGGATCAGTCTTCAAAAGTGGCCCAATTCTGAGGCTGCATCTAGAGCCTGCATCAACAGATCAAAAAATAAGCGGTCTCAGGAGGCAACCCCCATCTTTGGCAGGTCGGCTAGAGATCCTAGTGATTAATTTTGATCTGGGTCCTTTAAATTATCCCATCAATTTATAATTTTCCGGCTCAGTCAGGCTCGTTGATGTGAGGGTGCAGTCGTCTCTACCCAAGGCTGTAACTTCTTCCACCATTAATTGCGCCTCTTCTCTTTCCAGCCTCAGACTCTCGGGGTCTGGGCCTGGCCTCTGCTGGTCTCCTGATAGCATACTGTGGTCTTCCAAGGCCAGCGTTTCAGCCTGCCACACCACCACTCTCTGGGTCTTTTCTGTTTCTTCGCTTGGAGAGTCTGGAGAAAGCCAATGCTTCTGTCTTCCCAGGACCACAAGGCAGGGAAGTGGTCATCTCCGTGTTCTTCAAGCCAATCCCTGGCCACTTCTGGGGTGGTGAAGAAGTGAGCGCAGCCTGCATGCATCACCTTTAATTTTGCAGGAAACAACAACATGTAACTGAGCCCCATCATTCTGAGCTTCTGCTTTACATCCCCAAAGGAGGCCCGTAGTTGTTGAACTTGCCTCGTATACTCTTGGAGAACCTGTATTGCGTGGTTTACAAACTTGGGCTTTCCCTTGTGTCGCACCACTTGGATGATGGAGTTGCAGTCTCCTTAATTAAGGATTTTGGCAATGAGGGTGTGTGATGCGCTTCCCACAGGTGGCTTCGGGGTCAGGGCTCTGTGTGCTTTTTCTACAACAAAGGCTCCGTCCGGGACATGCTTCCCGTATGCAGTTTTCAAGGAACGATTCTCAACCTTTAGCGTCTTCTGGGAATCCCACAAAGGGGAGGTTACAACTCTGCGATCGTCCCTCCGTATCCTCTGCTCTTCGGGCCTAATTTTACCATTTTTGTGGCAAGTGCTGTTTTGAGTGCAGCAACCTTACCCTGTAGCATGGATACTTGTTGTTGCTTAGCTAAGGATCTCTCTACGACAGGGTGGAGGTCCGCCCTAAGTAGTCCCACATCAAGGGACACAGCATCTATTTTGGCCTGAACCTTGGCGCTAAAATGTTCTATTGCAGCCAGTATCTGTGCGCCTGATGGTTCATCATGTGAGCTTGGTCCTTGTTGAGTCAGTGTCTGGGGCTGTGAGATGGTCCCTTCCCCTGGGTTCCTTGGGTTGTTTATTGGTCTATTTTTTTTGTTGGGTATTCATTCCTGTGTGCTCTGTCTTTCCCCATTTCTTCAATGGGGAGTTTCTGACTACTTCAGGATTTTTTCAGGATCTTCCGCTTAGGGTGCACACTGGTTATCTACCAAGGAGGCGGTATCTGAGCAAGCCGGGACCAGTGCAGGAGGACGCAGAATGCCGATCCTTTCCCTCAAAGGGTCAGAGGTGCACATGACTGTCCCATAATACTGTAGTGTTTCAGAGCCACAGTTCCTGCTATCCTCTAAATTAGGCATGCTGGTCCGCTATCAGAATGGACTCCCAGAGCCCCAGGATGCCCAGCAGGTTAAATGAGGTGGGTCAAAGGTGTGCACCTGCAATAAGTCTCAGAGTCTTATAGCCTGCTTCCCCTACTGAGGGATGAGGGGACAATGGTTGCGAGTGCCAACATTTTCTCCAGGGAGGTGAGGGGGCCTCAGGCCTCACCTCGTATTTCCGATTGGTTCAAGGCAGGAGTGTTGTTTCAGTGAGGGCTTGCGTGTTGCTCAAGTCATGCGTGTGTGTGCATCTATGGGCCGTGTCTCTGCATATGGCATGTTGTGGCCCCCGGCAGCTGGGGCCTTGTGGTGGTGTCCCGCTGGGGCAGCCTACAGGCCCGGCAGAGACTGTGCACCCTCCAGGGCAATCTCCCCATTGAGCGACCTCTCTAGTTACTATGGGGCCTAGATTGCTATTGGGCCCGAGCTGGCGTCTTGGTCTCGCTGGGCTGCCTCTGAGCCCGTGTCACCATCCCTCCAAACAGCCCCCATTGCTGGTTGGATCTCTGCTGTCCCACTGTGCTTAGGGGTCCTCTCGCTCCCTCTCCTCCTCACCTCCAAGAATGTATTTGACCCTAATTTCTCCGCTGCAGGCGTCTGGGAGCCTGAAGGCTGCAGCCACATCCTCCCTACGGCCAAGGTGGCTTCTCCCCAGCGCAGGCTGGGGTGGCAGTCTAAGCGGCTTACCTGCCCCGGCGCCATTGCTTGTCTTGCAGCATATTTCTTCGCTGTCCTGTGCGCTCTCAGTCTTACGGAGCACTGTTCAGTCTCTTCACGGCTGCTCACCATGCGGCCTCTCTAGGACTCAGCGGCTCTGCTGGCGTTGTGCTATGGGATCCACAATTCCATACAGCCCCCGGAGTCAGTTGGGCTCCTCAGCACCGCCGGATGATTGAGGGTGTATATTTCTGGATCGGCAGTGCCTGGTATGCAGGTTTCTGTAGGATTATTGTGAAGCTGCAGCAGAGTTTACAGGGAAAACATCAGTATGGTGGCCATCTTGGTCACGGCCCGTAGAGAGAGATATTTATAACCCGCTTATGGTGTGCCTACCAAAAACAATAGATCTGGCAAGAACTATTGGATGTTAATAAAGTAAAAAAAAACTACATTATATCTGAAACAAAGTAATATCTATTAGAAAAATATTGATGTTGTTGGAGATGGAAGTTGTATGGAGAATGAAATGTTACCATCAAGTGGACAGATTGAAAAAGTGAATAGAACTAAATCAGAAGAAATGTATGAAATCTATAGTATTCATCCACTCCATTCCAGATAATTTATTGGAAATGCTATTGATCTCTTTCAAGTGCAAACAAGCAAAAGGAGCTCTGAGTGTGTGGGAGAAATGTTTAGAGGATAGCTGATTTCCACAACTATTTTCAACTGGAGTAGGTGGCAGTATGATGACCACCCCGTACAAATACCAGCAGCTGAGTAGAAGTCAACCAGATTATATTTAGAGGACCCTAGACTTTGCCTATGTATTCCATACATATTTCTTCTATTATTTCAGAATGACTTATCTGGACTTTTCTATATGCTGTAAACCACATACTGAAGACAGGGGTAATCTACAAAATATCTCTGCAAAACAATTTGTTGACAAAGTTCATGGTAAGGATGAAAATTTGGAATATAATTTGATTAATTTGATGGCGTGCCAACGTGGGACCAACGAGTATTGGTGTCATCTTCATGGTGAACTGAAATGTATGTTGCAAAATGTAGGTGCACCTATTTAGCTTGTGACACTCAGTTGTGCAGAGTACCCATAGAATGACTTGCTTGACTGTTTGAAAGAAGCAAACTCAAACATTAAGGACATCAATTTGAAGACAGCAGGAGAACTTTGCTCTTTGGATCCTGCTAATGTTTGTAAATAGTTTAACCACAGGTTTCAAGCTATGCTATCTTTCATATGCAACAAAACAAACTCTCCTCTTGGAGAAGATACTGATTTCTTTTGGCATTAAGACTACCAAGCAAGAGGCGCTTCTCATATTCACATGTTGTTATGGATAAAAAATGCACAGTGATGACTCTGTACTTGTTTAATAGAACAGTGAGTGACATTTGAACTCAGAAAGACACTGATGAAAAAGGCCTGAAACTGCAACTTCTGCACTTTCAAACACACAGATATGGCAAGTACTGTTGTGGAAAATGCAGGGCTAAGGGAAAATGTTACACAAAGTGTTGTTTTGATTTTCCATGAAAAGGAAGAGTTTTTTTATCTGGAGTGAGACATACACTGACTCGAATATCACCAAAAAACACGTAAATCTTAGACAGAAGTCTCTAAATATATTAATGACTAATCCTGTGATTCTCAAAATGTGGAATGCCAATATGGATATTCAGTTTGTGGAAGACAAATCCATAGCTGTTGCTCCTTTTGTGACTTCCTACATAACAAAATCAGTTAAGGTGGAGAAGGGGAGGAGATTTCTGCTGAAAAGTCTCTAACCAAGAAATTGTATACCTTTGGTTTGAAGATACTTTCACTTAGGGAAATTGGTTACTATGGGTGCTGTGATAGGGTCAGCTCAGCCAGTTTTACTCATAGTCAAGGGGAATTGTTTGAGTAAGTCTAGGCCTTGCAAGCAAGCAAAAAAGTGTTGAAGTATTTTCTGAAAAATTCAGTACCTAGCAGAGTTTGACCTGGAAAGTACAGACTTTGTAAACAAATATGTTGGACACTTACTATCCAAGAAGGAGTCCACATTTTAAAATGTTGTAGTTGGACTCTTGCTCCTTAGTGAAACTGCTGGTTTAGGGATGACAGCACTTTTGTTTGTAGGCAACTGAGTCATTCCTACGATTCGCAACTGTCGGCCCAACCCTCTCAGCTCACACGGAGTACTTCTCCAAAACTCAGAAAGCAAAGGTGATTTCTGTCAGACTTATGCATACATTCTAGATAAGATATCTTGGGGAAGTTGTGGTGGTGGAACGGAAGTTACCCTTTTCTCTCGTTAGCACCCAGTCTCATACACACAATGGAAATGAAGGAGATGCAGGACAGTTTACAATATATTTATTGAAAAGAGTGCAATCTACAATATAATGCATGTGCTGCAATGATTAGGATAATGAACAGTAACAGAAGCAGAATTGTGGGGGGCATGACCAAGATAGCGGCCGAGACGGATGCTTAGACATCAGCTCCACCTTGGACCTAAGAAATAATCCTGCCGGACATCGCTATTTCATCAGCCACACAAAATTAATTGTAGTGGAGGCACTCTGAGGGGGTCTTGAACCGCCCAGGGTTGGAAATCGTCACCTGGGGCCGCTGGATCGGACGCATGGAGGTGCGGCCTGTGTGGCGGCCAGAACCCCTGCTTGACCTGAGGCTGCATGGAGGACGGACACGAGGGCGGCCCTATAATCGAGCGGGCCCCACTGGTGATGAGGGTACGCCACGGCCTGGGTCAGCGGAGAATGTCAGAGGGGCTCTGTTGCAGCGCATGGCCTCGTGAGTGCACTCAGGGGCGCTTTGCTGACAGAAGGAGTGGATGCGTCGTGGGAGTGGCGGCGCATGGCATGAGGTACACAAGTATAGATGCTGCGGAACCGCTGCTGCTCCTTGCGGGGTGCCATCATAACTGGACCTACCTGTTCCCCGTGCCACGCTCTGGCCTCCTGCACTGCGGTGCACCACGACGACGTACCCTGTCTCCCGAGGTGCCACATCCTGGAAATTGCACCTCCTGGGGCCGCTACGGTGGCTACGGAGCACTGAGGTAACCGACGAGTCTGGTAATTGTGGGCAAAGCTCTGGGCGGGAGTAGCTGTGTGACCACATAGTGGAGTGCTGCACCTGGGGTTTTGGAGGACATCGCTCCCTGCTCTTGTCCTGGGTCGCGGTCATGGCCCTGCTGCCTGCCCCCAATGGGAGTCTTGGCCCCGCCATAAGGGCTTCTACGGATCACCTGTGCCTGGAGAAACATCACGGCCAGGAGGGTGTGTGAACCTGGGCTATTCGGGGGGAGTCCTTCCCTGTGTCCCACCTGTGTGTCTGTCCTCTGGACACCTCCATACGTGGACAACGCCAGTAGCACTACAAGAATGAAAAAACTGGGCTGTACAATAGTTGCGGCAATCATCGCCTCTGCGTCATAGCGGCAATGGGGGACAGCATAGTGGACACAGGTGGCACAAATAACCAAGAAACTGAACTGAGCAGATAGAATGATGGGGAAAACTAAAGCCACCAAATCCCTACTGCAGTGTGAGCAAAAGACTTCCTCTGATATGCCACGGGGAGCAGTAAATTGCAAACTTTGGAGACCACCCTTCAGGTGCACTCGGGACAGTTTGAGAGGATATTGCAGGCCATCATGGACATCACGGGTGATCGCGGAAGACTGCACTCATAACTTTTCCACACCGGCCGATTACTGGACGTGGATGCAAGTGAAGGGCATCACCCAACCATCGGAAGAAGACAGGTAGGCTGGGGGGTGGCTCACGTCGTCTGCTCGTCGGAAGCCTAGGAGGAGATCGAAGGCACAACCTACGAAAACAGAGGCAGCTGCAGAACTAGCAAAAGCATTAAGGGACACGTCGATTCACACGCAGAACTCTTTTACACTTCTCCAAAATAATTCTCAGGCACAAACTGACATGGACTCGGGCAGCTCTGACTCGACCATCACGGGTGTGATCAAGCGGCTGGATATCACTCCCCAGACACCGGATGACCTATAACACTCAGCCATATATCTCTCAGGCGCATGGGAGCCTGGGATGATGCTTTTATCACCTCCGCTGCATCACGATGTAGATTGTTGACAGCGCTAGTGCGGGGAACTGCGAAGCAACACCACACAGCAGGTCCCTTGGTCGGGACCTAAAGAGGCGAATTAATGTTCAGTTCAGCCATAAACAGTGAGCTTTTTTATGTCACACCGACAACTGTCCTCTAGTATGGATGTGGCTGTGGATGGCCTTGTCATTGCTATCAGTCATCCTTTCATTTAGGGCCACTACACAGTTTCCTCATGATAGCTATCACGTCCCCCTGGATGGTTTCCACATGGACAACCCTTACATGCGATTGTTGTATGTGCTTCATTTTGTTATTATTAGGGGTGATTAGAGGTGTGCCTCAGTGCCACCAGGTTTAGGGGTTTGAGGTTCTTGAGGTGGTGGGGGTTGTTTTCAATATGTTTCAATGGGTTAAACTACATTTCAACACAATAATCAAGCAGGCACACTCTCTGATACTGCATGCGCATATTCCCTCTCAGAACTGGGCACACGACATGGCGCACAGCACTACATTACTTATTACACCATGGGTTTGCGTAAATAGAATACTCTACAAGACTATAATATCCTAACTTGGAACGTCTGTGGGATGGCTATGCCTGTCAAGACACATCGCATTTACACTTTCCTTAAACGCCAGAAGGTGCACTTTGCCATATTACAGGAGGCACACCTGCTAGATAGTGACTTGCAGGCACTAAAGAAGTGCTGGCGGGGTCAGATATACGGTACACCTTCTTCTGCGTACGCGAGAGGGGTCCTGGTATGGATAGCGCCTGGGGTGCCTTATGTGCATCGCACACAGAGGGCGGATGTGGGGGGACGACATATTGTGCTAGAAGGTCAACTGGATGGCAAATCATTAACCATTGTGGGGGTGTATGCCCCCAATTGTGCACAAGGTGAATTCCTCGAGACACTTACCCCTGCTTTATTGACTGACCCCATGGCACCCACCATTTGGGGAGGTGATTTGACTGTTTTCCTGATGTGTTACTGGACCGCTCATCCCCGCCTGCGGAGGAAGCAATAAGCAGGTGTACCTCCACTTATTAGCGTCATGGGCCAGGAATAATGGGGTGCATGACATGTGGCGCATGGGTCACCCGAATCATAGGGAGTACTCCTTCTATTCCCCGATACACAATATACATACCAGAATATATTTGATCTGGGGAACCCCTACTGTGTGTGCTCTATGATAACGTACTCAAATGATCTTGCCAGGACGATTTCTGATCACTCCCCGCTGCTGCTGACTGTAAGATGGGGAAGAATGCACTCCATTATACTCACTTGGCGCTTGCAGAGCGAGGTGCTGCTAGACATCTCATTTAGAGAGGAATTAGCTACCTGTATTAAGCAATACTGGGTATTAAATACCGAATCCACGACACTGAGGGCTACAGAATGGGACGCGCATAAAGTTGTGGTGAGGGGTCACTGCCTCTCGGCCTCGTGGGGGGCGCGTCGCTCGTTACACCAGGAAGTGGTCACCTCAGAGAAAGCCATGCGCACATTGGAAATAGCAGTTACACACCACAAAGTGCCATTTGAACTCCTTCGTGATAAATGAGGGTTATACGAAGAGGTGGATCAGCGACTCCGCCGACATGATTATAATTAACACCTAACGCAATTGCACGCAGAGGTTGATCGCCCGGGGCGGCTTTTGCCGTGGTTGCTTCGTAAGGAGCGGCAACATACCCCAATAGGAGCAATACGGTTGGCAAATGGGACAATGGTTTCCTCGCAAGAATCCATTAACAATGCTTTTAAGGACTATTAGATGGGGCTATATCAAATGCAATTGGTATGTGATAATCATTAGTTAGAATTATTTCTATGCAAGATGCCGCTTGCAAAGCTTTCTGCAATTAATAGAGCAACACTTGAAGAGCCCCTGAAACTGGAGGAACTCAATGTGGCAATAGCACATATAGCTCGCAATAAAACCCCTGGCACAGATGGTCTGCCGATAGAATATTATGCTACCTACTCACAACATCTCACCCGTCCCTTGTTATCTGTATTTGAGGAGGCATGGAATCGCGGCCTGCATCTGGCATCCCAAAAAGAGGTGCTGATTGTGGTTCTCCCCAAGCCTGGCCGTGATCCCACGGATGTAAAGTCATATAGACCACTGTCCCTTCTCAATTTAGATTGTAAGATCTTGGGTAAAGTGTTGGCAAATAGACTCGCCGCTATCATACATACCCTGAGACATGAAGATCTAAATGGCTTTATGCCCACTCGAAACACATTTCTGAATATACGTAGATTACTAGGCATCATCAGTGACATCCCAGCCGGGGCATATGATAATGTGACCGTCTCTCTGGACATAGAGAAGGCATTTGATACCCTAAATTGGGACTTTTTGTTTGCCACTATGGGGCATATGGGATTTGGCCAAGGTTTTGTGAGATGGGTGCAGACTCTCTACGCTGACCCCATTGCTAGGGTGAAAACTGGAGGAATGATATCAGGAAGCTTCCCCATTGGGAGGGGGACCAGACAGGGGTGCCCACTGTCACCCCTGTTGTTTGCCATTGCAATGGAACCTCTAGCTGCTCGATTACCCATGAGGGCCGAGCAATGGGGGCTATGCAGGATGGGGACACACCATGTTATTTCGCTCTATGCAGATGACGCCTTGATTTACCTGGCAAACGGGGGGATATGCTGCCCGAGGTGATGTCCTTATTGGACGTATATGGAGTAAAATCAGACTTACAGGTCAACTGATCCAAATCCTGTTTGTTTCCCCTTGTTGAACTTCCTACGGCCGTGGGGGAGGCGCTCCCTCCGAGTAGATTGAAATGGTGCTTAGACACCTGTAATACCTGGACATACAAATATACCACAAGGTGGATGATCTGAGGGATGGTAACTTGGTTTGCACGCTTCGGTCTATGAAAAGCTTGCTCCAATTTTGGTGCTCGCTGCCTCTTTCCCCTCTGGGTAGGGTGGCAATAGCGAATATGCTGATTCTCCCAATGCTCCTATATTATTCTATATTATTTTGCAGCATTGCCCATAGTTGTCCCTAGGAGTTTCTCCCGTGAACTTAACAGTCTATTATTAAGGCTCATCTGGGGGCGGGACAGACACCGGGTCTCACTCACTACCTTGCAACGTCCGCTGCGAGGAGGGGGGTTGGGTGCCCCGAATTGTGAATACTATTATGCAGCAGCACAATTACAGTGGCTGTTATACTGGCTAAGGAAGCCTGAGTCACTTGAAGCAACATGGGTACGGATGCAGATAGGTGATATTCCCCTCTATACATGGTTATCTGAACATATACGAGATGTATCAGTGACAACCCATTATTGACAGCAGCCCACACCAGCTGGCGGAGGTATATACAGGGCGGAAAACCCAATCGCCCATATTCACCCCTCATCCCGTTGGGCCAACTACCAGGAGGCACACTATTACTTAGAACTCACTCCACAGCTCCATGGGTTGAGGCAGGGATAGAGACAGTGGGGGACTGTTTTGATGATGGTACTTTGATGCCCTTTGAGCCAATTATGGACCTTGTGTCGTTGAGACCGGGACACTTTATTACATATCACGCATTATGTCATCTGATTTAAACATCATTGGCCCAGGGGGATCAGGAACCCATGACTTCCCCCGCCTTACATATCTTGTTATTAGACAGTGGTTTAAAAAAAGTCATCACCAACTTATAAAGGGCGCTGACTAATGTAATGTCCACCAGACGTACCTATCCCCACATCGTATTCAACGCATGTACCCCGCATCAAACCCGGCATGTCCCCGTTGCGGGCTCCATGCAGCCCGCTTCTATCACATGGTGTGGGACTGTTATTCATTGCAGAGAGTATGGCAGAACATCATAGCAGACATTACAGACATAACGGATCATACATTTACACCTAACCCGGAATCTTGTCTTCTGGCAATACGCCCTAGAGCTAAGCAACATATATACATTCATAAGTTTGCTGTTCTAGCGTTTATCATATATAAGCGATTGAGTGCTATGGGATGGAAGGCATCTCGACCACCGGAATTGTCTAGTTGGCGTGTCATGACACTAAAATGTGCACGTGTGGAAACGCGTGTCCTGCGGGCCTTGCGGGATAGGGGGCTGGCACTTACAGGCTATGACACTTGGGAAGCTTTGGTGGCCAAATTGGAAGTCAAAAATGATGAGTTTCCGCCGTGACTTACTAAATGGTGGACAGAAGATTCCAGATGTGTATCAGCCTTTTATGTCTCCCTGTGCCGCGTTGATGACAAATGGTCTCCAAATGGCTGTGCATTCCTATTGAACGAATCTCGACAGTGAAGTGCGATACTGACTTGACTATTTCCCAAACACATACCCACGGGGAATATCGTAAGAAACAATATTTTACCTAGCCGTTCTGGCTCTAGATTGGAGGGTAGGGACACACACGGGTAAGCTAAGGGTATTATTACTGGAGCTGTGCCATGGTACTAGGACTACTGGAGGGGAGGTGGAATACATGTAACACAGGCACTGCAGTGAGGATATCACTGTAAGGCATCGTAATTTAAAGAGATGATATTGCATGTCTGTACTGCTTGGAACCAAATGATAGACTTAACTCTTGAGTCAATGAACAATTTTCCTTTATTGGAATGTGGTGTATATTAACCCAGTTCTGTAATTGTGGCCGACAATGTGTTTTGAAATTAATAAAACAGATTAAAAAAAAAAAAACAGAAGCAGAATTGTGAAGATGAGAGTTGTGAATATAAACCCCCCACCATCTTACCATAAACACCCTAGTGAGAGCTAGGTATGATAAACCTAATCTGCCAATACCTAGTCCATGAGAAGTGCCCACTAACCCTAGTTACCTTGAAGTGAGGTCTCTAGGTTAGACTCCGTGGTGACACAAAGGCTGAGTTCTGCAGCAAGGTGACGTGCAGCATAGAAGGCATCTGGGAGAAGCCCTCTTATGACCTTGTCTATGTGAGATGTATTTATGCAGATCATGTAGGATCCCTGACGCAGGTATGTTCCTAAACAAACTGATAAGGTGGCGGACTTGTGTCGCAATTACATAAACAATCCCCACCATATGTGCATTATGTTCCTATCACACGTAAAGGACATGATGACCATACGTACGTACATCACTGATCAAGATGCTGATAATGACACCTTCTTGGGTGGCACTGATAATGCAAATCAAAACATTTATTCTAAATTATAAACAATGGCAGCCAGCTAGAAGAAATAATAAAATAAATGAAATAAAACAGAGCAAGTTAAGTAGGTAAAAGGTCACTAGGTGACAGGGGGACACAGGCCTGCAACCAAAGGCTAAGCTAAGCTCCTGTGTCCCAATAGGAAACTAAAATAGATTCACCACACCATAGTCATTGCCGAAACAAGGATGCTAACTCACTAGTGAGGGTGCATGGGTCCAAAACTAAACTGCTCTGAGCTAAAAGTATAAAATCTAATTAAAAACTAAGCTAAAAACATACAAAGAGATAAAATGTCAACCATGACAAGTACAGGAGGCCAAATGTGAGACATTAAGGTGTTAAATTATAATTTTTGAATAAGGCCCATGGTCAAATCATTCCACAATAATCATGCTCTGGAAGATTGTCTCCGAAGACAACAAATAGAACTACACCCAGGAAGGACTCCACATCAGATCGATCATGGGATTGTCAGACAGATCCAGAGAATGGAAGTCTGCAGGTGCCACAGACGCAGGATCGCCCACGTAGGCAGCACCATCCATAGTGCCGGATGTCATCGGAGCCAAGTAGTTCACAAGTGGTGGCTCATAAGTGGCCTCACGAATCAACCTCAGTCTCATGGGGCACGACTGTGAATGAACTCTCATTGGGAACATCAACAGTTTCTTGTCCACAGGAGGCACTAGCTGTATAGCAAGACATACCAATGGTACACACTCAAAGAGGCACCAGGTGCAATGAAGGACTGGTCGGAATGACAGTGACTAATCATGCTCCAATTCTTCCAGCAACGGGGCACCAAAGAACTGCAACATGAGGTCACGACACAGCTGGACTGGTGATAGCTCCATTACTCCGCTTAGCTGAGAAAGCACAACCACTGCATATTAGAAATAGCAGCAGCAGTATTCCACCAATCAGTGCCAAAGTTACAGGAAATCCACCAGACACACTTGAAAAGAGTGAATGGATAGCTGAAGGAATGAAGCTGAAGGAATGATTCAAAAGATGGTCTGGAAGGTAGAAACAAATCCAGAACCAGCAGTCTTAAAGAAATGTACATACCCTGCAGTGCATGAGGCATTATAAATTCTGCAGACCAACTTTCCAAAGTGCTTGGGGAAACTCTGTATTTAATAAGGATTGCATCTCCGCTGATGATCTCGCTATCTGGCGAGTGTACGTCTCCTTAGTCTATGTCAACGCCACTTGTTTTTGGAACAGTTGCCCCTTTAGGCTTCAGCTTGTCAAAATTTACATTACTAGTATCAATGTGAGGCCACATTTCTGCTTCTCTTATCTCTTGTGTCAGGGGGAATGAAACTTGTCCACAGCAAGTTACAATTTGAGAAACTGAAATTGCATAGGTCTCATTCGGCAGCAACTCTGATTGTTCAGGACCACATAACTTCCATTTGAAAGTGTATGAAATTCTGGAAGAATCAAAGGCATGGCAGTACCCTTCAGAAAGCAAGCCAAGTTTGCGACCTCCGCAGTGCAGAAACCGTGAAGTGACACATACTTGCAAATCATAGAACGACTAACAGTAGTCTCACATTTGGTTCTGTTCAGAAATACTTCCTTTTCGCTGTTCAGACGTTTGAACTCAAAGGGCATCTCCCACTCTTCCTTAATATTGCTATCTCCTACCCGCTCATATCTACCCACAGCAAAATGCTTCAAGCATTTTGTGAAACGAAAGGTGGAAATCGGCAGGTTTATAACCCCATGTACTAACCATACTGTCAATAGTGTGTCTGCTATGGTGAAAGGCAGCTTTTCTAACTTTTCTATGTTAAGCATGATGTAACATGCTTCCTTGTTAGCCATTATCTGTTCATCCCTAGACAAATTAAAAGAAGCAAACAAGTCACTACCATTTATGTGTTTCCAAGGGACACAGCCATGTTTCAGACTCTGCAATGTCCAACCCAACTGCATAATGGAGCTGACTGTGTTCTTGTTGTAAAAGGGACGTCATTCTGAATGATGTCAATTGCAGAAGACACAATGTTATTAAGTGTGTGTATTCTGTTAGACAGAGTATTCATGCCCTTATCGACAATAGCTAAAACCTTTTCCATATTTTCCTTATCAATCTGCCTCAAACATGCAGCCACTTCCATTTGAGAAAGCTTCCAGATCTCATTGTATATAACGTACAGGAACTGTTTAGTGTGGGGTTTTCTCTGACCTAGCAAGAAATCCTGCAAGTCTACTTCCCCTGATTGGAGACCTAACTGTTCTCTAACTGCTGCTAAGGTATTAGTGTGTAACCATTATTGGTACAGTTTTCCCACACTGTATGTAGTAACTATACCAGAGTGTTGACCCGAGATATAGCAAGGGTCTGGCTGGCTAATCTTGAAACCCCCTGAGAAATTAACAAAATGTGCCTGATATCCATTGTTGTCCAAGGGCCGCAATAACCACCCACCAGGACTTGAAAGCATGGAATTATAGGTACCATTCTGAACCCAAGCATTTAGTTCTTCCTTGGTGATATTTACAAACGTTTGCCAATTGGTGAATTTGGCTGGTGTGGGGATACTGGGCACATTCATTTCTTTCATTTTTGCTGACCCTAAACAGGATGTTTGTTGAACTGTGGCATTTACAAATATAATTTGTACAGAAATAAGGCATGCTCTAAACAAAGCTTCCATACCCTGAAGTTGACTATCATGTGTTCCCCATACACTTTTACATCAATAGTGCTCTTCCAGTATTCATAACCTTCAACAGCAAGCCAGGAAACAAAGGAATTTGAATAGATTAATTTGGTGTCGGTTAGCAATATTTTCCGCATTATAGAGGGTGGTAATTTGAAATAATATGACTCTGCATTTGTAGTGTCATGCCTAGAAAAATATGCAAATTTGTCTACATATGCTTTGGGGCTCCCCACAGGTGGAGTTGAACAATGTTCCTACTGTGTGTAATTTAATACTGCTCTAAGTCTAGTTGCTCGGTGCAGAAAGTAATGTCCCCAATGATGATAACAGAACATATCCCTATAATTCACTGTGTTCATATACACATCTTCACTTCCAAATACAGTGTAATCCTGCAATTCAGATAGCATACAATCAACTCTTTTAACATCCTAGTCATCGGAAACAACACCAGGTGTAATTACATCAGTCAATACATAAGGAATTTGGATAACTTTAGCAGGCCCATATATATCAAATTGTACTTTATCCCAAACAATCCCATCAGGAATTGGTACTGCTGAAATGTTCACAAGGGACAAGTCTCTTCAGAACTTATACGAGGAAAGGTATGGTGTTAAAACTTTATCCACTGGCTCAACAGAAGAGCGTTCAGGAAGATAATTGCCATTTAGCAAGAGGAAGAGAACAATCACAAAACCAATCTATAACAGAAAGGCAAGCAATGCCAATATTATCGACAGATAAAGCCATGGATAGACCAAATAGTTATTTTGAAGTCATATGTACAGCTTACATGTCTTTGAAACAATTTCAGTTGCAGATGCAGTTGTAGAAAAATCATCTTGGTCTATGAAGTAACCAGAAGCAGTCTGTGCAAACACAGGAGCCGGTGTTAAGCTGGTGGCTGGATCCACTTTATGTGGAGGTTCATAGTAGACGACGTCGTCAGTTTGCGTTGCATTGGAGTAATAGACAGCCAAATTTGGACAGTTCTTGTCGGCGAAATGGTAACAGGAATCAGAAAAAGCTAATTCTGTACCCTCCCCATGCTCAAGTAGGTATTAGTAGCATTGTTGTACATGCATGTGTATTCAGAAGTGTTGTTGTTTCTTCTTTGAGGAGGTACATCCTGTTGGGTAGTGAGAGAAGACCGAGGACTGCCCAAGGAACCTCGGGGTCCACTGTGCAGGATCGACCACATGATGCTATGTGATGTTGTCAATGGAGACAAATCTGTTACCTTTGGAACCTGGCAGCGATGTTAGAATTACAGTTCTGGTGCCTTGTATTCCCAGGACTGGAACTGGTGCTCTGTAAGATGGTCCGAATTCCTTCTTCACAACAATCTTCTCATGAACCAGATCCCCAACTTTAGGAATCCAGCCTGTGGATGTTTTTGGTAAATCCCTTATTCCTAAGGTGGCAGTACTGGTGAATGAATTATAATCACAAAATTATTGAAGCTCCTGTGAGACAGTGAGACATTCATTTATTTCACAAGGTGTGTCCGCTATCACCATACCAGGGCCATCTATATCTGGGACATACATTGGTATCCCAAAGAGGACCTCATAAGGAGTGCGTCCCCCCAAGGACCGTCTTGGCAGATTACTGAGTGAATGAATGAATGAATGCATCTTTAGTTGCATGTTTATTTATAACTTTTGCAAAAACACAATACATAGGAATTATTAAAATTTCTACAAAGCTTAAAATTACAATGCACCATTAAAAGCCATAACTTTTTCGACATCTATCATCACACCATTACCTGAATATCTCTTAGACTAAAATCAGTTGACATCACAGAGCATGATGCATATCCAACAATGCTATGTGGTATAGAGGGCACCTGTAAAAATTATAAAATGCAGATTCCTTACGGTACATATTTATAACGCATTACCAGAAGTTCCGTGAGTCTACTAAGATTATAGTTCACTGCGAAATACTTGTTGAAAGGGATTGTTTGGCCAGAGGCTACTATGTGTATGAAATGTAGGGTGCCTACAGAGAATAGATGCAAATTGTTTGTTACGTAAATGCTGAACCTTGTCCCTAAAGAGAAGTGTGATAAATATACAAAGAAGTCTAAAATGAAAAAAAATGAAAAAATTCTATTTATTTGAAAATTAGAATACAAATGCGCAGTAGCCTCCTCCACTCAGCGCCTCCCCTTATGGCAGTGACCAGCTGTTCAGGCACTACTTCCAGTCTCATAAGTGAATGCTAGTACAGCATGCATTCGTCCTCCATTAAGCCCGATCGAGGTCAACATTTCGGAGGATGCGTCAGCTACTACGTTAGTAACATAGCTTTTGGTGCTACCACCCCCTTTTTGATTTCTGCGCATTGGTGGGTATGTGCTAGAAGTAGATATTTCCTCATAATGGTGAAAAATTTCCAGAGGCGGGCCAGCTCCATGGGAATCTCAGCAGTAAATATGTATTTGACAGTTTCTTTACATCACTGTAGGCCATGTTTTAAGAAAAGGGATTTTAAAAGTCGACACCTCTCTTAAAAAAGAGTTCTCTGGACCCGATATAGGTGCTGAAGCTAACTGCTGCCTGAACCTAATACTCTAGCTATTAAGGACTGCTTTAGATCACTATTCCTCTTCTCCACAACAGAATTACCCTCAGGATTATATGGGGAAGAGTATTGGAGTTCAACACCCATTGTCCTCATGGTGTCCCTGAATGCCCTAGAGGCAAAAGCAGGGCCCTGGTCTGAGTGGAGGGCTACAACCACATATGTACAGATATAGACCAGCTAGTCTTTTATAACAGTTTGAGTGTCAGTCGACCGATGTAGTCACACCCATAGGAATCTAGAAAAAGAATCAACAGCAACTAAGATGCATTTTATGCATCATCAGGTTGTAAGGGACCACAATGGTCCAGGTACACACACTGTAGTGGCCTATTAGTCACTAAGAGGGATGTCTGCGATGGGAGTTAAATATTGCAGGCCTTTATTTGCTGGCAAATGCCACAACAAAGGACATATTGCTTGGTCTGTTTGTATAGACGTGGCCACCAGAAGCGTTTTTGTAAAAGTGAGAATTGTGGCGGCTACACCAGCATGAGCAGGTGCAACACCCTCATGCACTGCTTTGATGAGATCTAATCTCTGGTCTTGGTTGGGGATCACTCAATCTCTCACCACAGAAATTGTTGCAAAGACAACATTCTGTGCACTGATATGGTAGGAATATTTTGTAAGGTATGCTTTTGGAAGAGGCTTGCCCTTAGTCAAAGCTTTCACGGCAGCCTGAATTTTATTATCCTATCTTGTATGAGAACGAGTCTCTGCGGCAACAGAAGCCGTAGCTACTGCGGATTTGGAAGCTTCATCAGCCAAAGTGTTTCCTACTACCTGTACTCCTACACCTTTATGGCCCAATGTATGTACTATATTAGCATCTGGTAGCTTATCCTTTAGATCTGCCACCTTCCCCCACAGAGTTCTGTGTTTTATGGTGTTCCCCTTTGAATCTCTGAACCCATTCAACCACTAATGGTTGAGATAATCATTGTAGGACTGGACATAGTAGTACAACTCACACACATTCATTGTGAGCTGTTCTGGATCCGTATCTTTCAGTGCCAAAATAAGAGCTTTGTACTCAGCCAACTGTGCTGTGCAGTCTCCCAGGGTCTGCATGTAGGAATGTTGCGGGTGGAATACACCATCCTTCATCAGTAGGCTCACAGTTGCGCAAGTGGCTGAGTATTGATCTTTTGTACTTACAGCGGGTTGTGCTGAACCATCAGTGTTTGGTGTCTGTCATGCGGCAAGATGTTAGTAGGTGTGGGGTACTCCTGTTCATATTTGAGAAATTATTTTGTTTGAAGTTGTGGGTCAAAGATTTAGTCAACATAAGTGGCAGTCAGGGAGATTGTCCATTAAATCCAATGTGGATGTAATGCTTTAGCATTAGGAAGACTTGCTTTGGTGACAGCCTCTAAGGCCGGCACCAGGGTAACAACAATAATGTGTTTCCCTTGGGCAAGTAGCCTCTCCTTAATGACAGCTACTTGTACAGCAGTCAGAACCATTTCTGTGGGTGCAAAGCATTATTCTGTGTTTGAGTATAAATGTGATTTGTATGCTATGGGCACTGTGTCACCCTCATTAAAGGTGACATAGGTGAACCTGATGGCACCAGCAATTATTCTGATGACCACATTTATTTGGTTGTCAGATATGATGTGTAAGTGTTTTGCTTCTAGCATGTCTTGCTGCAATCCTCTAATGATGCGCATGTGTTCAACTTTCCAGTGTCCGCTGAGAAATCTGGGTGAATTAAATCATAGAGTGGTTTTATGTGTTGTGCATAATCTGGAATGTAAGTTCTGTCAAAGGTAAAGAAACCAAGTAATGACTGTAGTTTCTTAATGGTATTTGGTGGTTGAAGTTGAGCGCATTTTCTAAAAAGCGCGGGGCCAGGCTCTTCCCTTCATCTGATAGCTAGTATCTCAGGAACAACACACTGAGAAAGGCTATTTTAGTTTTCTTAAAATTTAATTTGTAGCCTAAGACGGCGAATTCTAAAACAATCCGATTGACCCTGGCAAGATGAATGTTGAGGTCTTCATCTGTGAGATACATATCATCCGCTTTGGACATCGCCTCAGGATCAATATCATGCAATATTGATGTTACACAAGCTGAGAACAACCCTGGGCTGTTCTTATAGCCCTGGGGCAAATGGCAAAATTGTTTTTGTGAGCCAAATGAGAATGCACTCAGGTCCCCACTTTCATGCGCTAAGTTATGGCAGAAAAAAACATTGGAAATATCCAAGGTTGTTTTGTATTTTTTATGCACAATGTTGTTAATAGTGTGATGCTGTGTGCATTTTGTATTGTGTATGCACGTGTGTCATTGTTTAAATGTCTGTAATCTAAGACTATTCTATACGATTGGTCCAATTTTGCAACAGGGAATAACAGGTTATTCATTGCAGAGACACAGTGCACTGTTACTCCCTGGTACTCAAGCCGAGTGAGGATCTCTCTCACTGGAACTTTAGCCCCATGTTTAACAGGATATTAGGGCTGCGGCTGGGGTGGGGACCTAAGAGGTATTACATGGTATGAAGAATCCTTATCATCCTTATCCCACCCTACTTGGTTGAGGTATGGCGCATTCAACAGTGTAGGTTTCTTTCACCACATATCGAAAAAGATCTGAGAAAGAAGGCAAAATGACATCTTCCCCATATGGGAGCTTGCAGACGTACTCAGGTGGCCAGTCTCTTTCTGCCAAGAAGATATCAAAATTTTGTTCTTCCCAAAATATTACACTAATAGTGTGTTCTGTGTCTCCCTCAATTTGAATATTTAAATCATAAATCCTGTTGGGTGGGAGAATTCGTCCAGCCCCAGTCTCAACTACAGGAAAGTTGTCAGTTGCCGTCACATTCAGATGATCTTTCAGACTCTGGCAACATATTGTGACTTCTGCTGTGCTGTCCAGCAAGGTCACTGCCCACGCCTTTTTCCTCTGCAGTGTTCTCAAGTTTGCTGGCATGTTTTATTGAAATTGCTGCCACCTTTTTATTTTTAAATTGTGGCTTTTGTTGTGGAGATTTGTCTTTTTTCTTCTGTTTCACGTAGTCAGTGCGTTGCTCTGACCGGCCCACTCTCTCACTTCGTCTATCCGGTATGTTCTGAAAGGAACGTGAGGGGCGTGTATCAGTATATCTGCCAGGAGAATTTCAAGTTTCTCTATTTCTGAAAATATATCTCCTTTTTGGAGCTCTCCAGATGCGGAGAGACTTCTCTCTGACTCTTATGCTTGCTTAATACCGTCCTTAGGGGTGGTACTCTGAATTTCTCGCTTCTTGGGCTTCACTCACAAACTAGCCCATCCTAGACTAGTATAGGTTTCGGAAATAATTTTCAGTAGTTGACGCTCCTGTCCCAACTGTGGAAACTTCCTGAGCTGTTGGGGTATAGCCAAATCTACTCCTTCCCCTTTAATGTTACTGAGTATTATTGAGGAGACTTTGTCGAAGTCGTGCATCAGTTTCATCACCAAATCTAAGGCTAGAGCAGCCCTGTGCTCATTCTGAATTTGTTTTAACACTTTCAGTAAGTTGGCAAGTGTCGAGGTACCAAGCATGGTAGTATAAATTGCAGCGAAGACTGCACCCCATGTGGTGCAGTCATCCACTGAGGGTACCATTCCGAATGAAAAGCACATAGTGAGAATTCTGTGTTTCTCTTGAGCTCCTGTATGGGGAAACACTGCTTCCAGCTGTTTATTTTTTTGTGGTATCAAGACCTGAATCTTTTCATGTTTCATGGGCACCTTGCCCATGATAGAATGTACTGTTTGTAGGGAAATCCCAGTAACAGCCAATTAGTTACCTTGGAGGGAGGTCTCTAGGTCAGACTCTGTGGTGACACAAAGGCTGATTTCTGCACAAAGGTGATGTGCAGCATAGATGGCATCTGGAAGGAACCACTCTATTGACCTTGTCTGTGTGAGATGTATTTATACAGATCTTGTAGGATCCCTGATGCAGGTATGTTCCTAAACAACTGATAAGGTGCCAGACTTGTGGCGGCAATTACCTAAACAGTCCCCAACAAGTGCATTATGTTCCTATTTCATGTAAGTGAGAAAGGGACATGATGACAATACCTACATACGTCGCTGATTATGATGCTGATAATGACACCCCCTCAGCAAAACATTTCTTATAAAATATAAACAATGGCAGCCAACTAGAAGAAATAATGAAATAAATGAAATAAAACAGAGCAAACTAAGTAGGTAAAAGGTCACTAGGTGACAGGAGCACAGGCCTGCAAGCCAAAGGCTAAGCTAAACTCCTGTGTCCCAATAGGAAACTAAAATGGATTCACCACAAAAACAAGTGTCCTTATGAAATACATCAACACTACAGATATAGAAGAAATGTAACAGAAAATGTAGATGAAGAGAAATACGCAGTAGTTGGTTGCAACGGTTGTCTGGTTTGACACATAAAGGGCAGTCTAATTAACCACAGAAAACCTAGTTGGCAAATTCCTAATAAAAGAGGGGTTTTCTATTTGGCACATCTACAACTCTGTTCAAGCCTTGGCATTCTACACCAGAATTGCTCTGAGACTTAAACTGCTACGAAGCAAAAGAAAGCATTCAGTTTTCACTGTTTACTAACTATTTGACAATGTTAAATGATGAGATTGAACAGGAAGAATTAGTTGCTGTTGAGATAGTTAAGGAGAGTTCACAAAGCAGCCAAAGTTCAGGACCTCTGAGTCAAGATTCTCTTGGACAACCAGTCATTGAAAATGAAGCTGCCTTAGCCATGAATGAGGCGGAGACTGCAATGCAATAAGCAAGACAGAAAAGTGTTGATTTTGGAACAATTAGTTGCACAACTAAATGATGAGCAAAAATAAATATATATGTGAGCTTGGATTCCTTCATGAGAAAAAACAGTGTACAGGCACATCATTTAAGCCAATACTATTATATGTCAGCAGCCAAGCTGGCACTGGGAAAAGCTTTTTAACTGAAGTTCTCATTGCTATCCTACAGAGGACTATAAACTTTAATTTGTTGTGTATAGTAACAGCACCCACTGGATTAGCAGCACATAGCATCAAAGGAATTACTTTACATTGACTACTGATGCAGCCTGCAGAACATAACAAACTGGAGTATCAAAAGTTATCCGGTGAAGCTTGTCATGAAGTCTTAAGAGTACTGAAGAAGGAATATCGCAGCTGGCTGGAAGGCGGAGACTGCACCGGCACTCGCGAATTGGCGACATGGGGTGGACTGGTGCACCCAACTAGAAAAACTGGTATATGAAGCAAGAGGGTGCCTGCTGAGTATGACAGAGTGTGGGGGAAGTAGACAGGGACTTGGGAAAATCATTCAACTGCTACTCCTTAGATGCAGCGACCATTGTGTGCCCTGTCCCTGACCAATATAGCTAGTATCGATCATATACTCATGTTAATTACGTGGGACTTGTATAATGTTATGCCTTTGAGGTGCGGATGTGACCTGTTGGTTTTTATGTTGTTACGCAAAACTAATAAAGTTGCTTATAAAAAAAAAAGAGTACTGAAGAAATTGAAGCTTCTATTAATTTATGAGGTAAGCACGGTCTCTAACTTAATGCTTGCCTTTGAACACTTGATAATGCAATGGATTCTAAAGACAGACTATGATGTGCCATTTGGAGGAAAACACTTCATTGTGTTTGGTGATCTATTACATCTTACCCCATCAAAGGACAGCCTGTGTTAAAGACACTTCTCCATAATGAAACTCAAAATTCTGTGGGATTCTTTCTGTTTTAACAAAGAATTACTAAAACTGTAAAAAGAAGACATTTAGCAACTTAAAGCAATAGGCAAAAACACCAGGTGGTACTCCTAAGTGAAAACTACAACCAAAATTGGATTAATTGGATTAATTGGGAAAATCTGTTTCTAGTACTGCGAAATTGGAAAAGTGTTTATGTGTTTGCAAGAACTGTAGAGTAATTTTACAGCAAAATTTAAATATTGAGGAAGGATTAGTTAATGGTGCTATGGGTAAAGTAATTGATTTTATTCCTTTCCTAACAGGAATGAGGTTGAATACCTAGTGATAAAATCTGATCAGGTTGATGGCGTAAAATAGATTGGAAGGTCCATTGCATTTTTTTTGCATGCTAAAGACTTGTATGGTTGGACGAGGCAGTTCCCAGTTTCTCTAACATATTCTGTGACTATTCATATATCTCAAGGATTACGTGTAGACGCAGCATTCATTTATATTGGTCCTTCGATGTTTAAGGAAGGCATGTCATATGTAGCCTTATTGCGAGTTAGAACGTTGCCTGGTTTGTATTGTTGAGTTTGATGACCGTAAAGTAAATGCCGATCCAAGTTGCGTCAAAGAGTACAACGGATTGAAAAGTGTTTAGGCTCCTAATTTAGAACAGTATCAGGTTTATGAAAAATATACCACCTGCCTGAAGTGAAAACTTTAAAGGATCATAGCAATGTTATTGACACCTCTTTGACCTCCGCACCTGACCGGCCCTGAGCTGCTGGTGTGGTAACTTTGGGGTTGCCTTGAACCCCCCACGGTGGGCTGCCTATGCCCAGGAACTGAGACTTACTTACCTCACAACCTAACCAATACTTACCTCCTCCAGGAACTGTTGATTTTTGCACTGTCTACTCTGAAAATAGCTTATTGCCATTTTAACAAAAACTGTATATGTTATTGCTCTAATTTAAAGTTCCTAACTTACCTGTGTGGAGAACCTTGCATTTTATGTATTTGCTTCAAATGTTGAACTTGTGGTTCTGAAAAATAAATTAAGAAAATATATTTTTCTATATAAAAACTATTGGCCTGGAGTCAAGTCTTTGAGTGTGTGTTCCTCACTTATTGCCTTTGTGTGTACAACAAATGCTTAACACTACCCTCTGATAAGCCTACTGCTCGACCACACTACCACAAAATAGAGCATTAGAATTATCTAATTTTGCCACTACCTTACCTCTAAGGGGAACCCTTGGACTCAGTGCACACTATCACTTACTTTGAGATAGTATATACAGAGCCAACTTCCTACATTTAGCATATGTCTCTTTATAATAATTCAGTAAGTATAGCTAAAACAATCAGTTAAATAGTTGTCTCAAGTGCAATGCATAGTGTTGCTCATTTACGGTGACATAATGTACAGTACTGTTTTTTTCTACAATCTACGTGATTATTTTTCCCTCACTGTTTAATGATGGTTCTTTGTACAGTACCTCATTTATGGTGTAAAAATATGAAACCTTAGAACAGTAAAAAAGGGAAAAATGCGTACTGCTTTACTAATAACATAAAGTTTTGCATTGCAGAAACTAAACGTTTATTCTGTAAATTTATAAAGCATAACATTAACATATATTTGTGTGTTTTTCACTGATCAATGGACGCACGTGTTGGAGTAATATAAGTTACTTATTAGTTCTTTCAGCATTTGTAATACATCCAATAACACACTCCTGCATACACTAGCACATTTACTAAACACTAATGGAGTCACTGACACACCCAGGCACACACTGATGCATACACTAACACAACCAGACACAGACTCATGTTAAGACTGAGACACCCAGGCACACACGAATACATATAACTAACACAGCACAGCCACCCAAACACTAATACATCCAATAACACACCCAGGCATACCTTCTTGTATATACTAACACACCCAGGCATACATTAATGAATACACATCCAGGCATACATTAATGAATACACTGACACATCCAGGCACACAGTGGATTAGCAGCATCCACTGTGACATCCATTACACACTGATGCGTACAGTAACACACCCAGGCACACACAGACACATACACTAACACACCCAGGCACGTACTAATGCATATACTGACACACCCAGGCACATACTCATGCATACACTAACACACACAGACTAATGCAGACACTGACACACCCAGGCATAGACCCATGCATATACTGAGACACCCAGGCATATACCAGTACTGACACTCACATCCCCAGCCAAACACTAATGTGCCAATGACACACCTAAGCATACCGCTATGTATACACTGAGACATCGAGGCACTCACTTGCATATTCACAGAGACACCCAGGCACTCATTGATACATGCAATAGCACACCCAGCCACACACTGATACATACACTAACATACCCAGACACAGATTCATGCAAAGACTGAGACACCAAGACACACAAAAATCAATACGCTAACACACCCAACCACACACTAATGAATATACTCACACAGCGACCCAAACATCCAATTGCACACTCATGCACACCATCACGCATACGCTGAGACATCCAGACATACACAAATGCTGACACTCACACACCCAGCCAAACAGTAATGCATCCAATGACATACCCAAGCATACTGTCATGTATACACTGACACACCCAGGCACACACTGATGCATACACTAACACACCCAGGCACACACTCATGCATACAATAACACACCCAGGCACACACTCATGCATACACTAACAATCAGAGACACAGACTAATGCAGACACTGACACACTCATGTATACTGTCATGTATACACTGACACACCCAGACCCAAGCATACTGTCATGTATACACTAAGTTACCCAGGCAGTCACTTATGTATTCACTGACACACCCATGCACACACTGATGGTTTCAGTAACACACCCAAGCTCACACCGATGCATACACTAAGACTCCCAGGCACACACTGATGCATACAGTAGCACACCCAGGCACATGCTGATGCCCACATTAATACACCCAGAAACAGACTCATGCGAAGGCTGAGACACCCAGGCACACAATGATGTAAACTCTAACACACCCAACCATACACTAATGTATACACCAACACAGTCACCCGAACACCAATACATCCATCAATAATCTCAAGCATACCGTCACGCATACACTGAGACACCCAGGCATACACTAATGCAGACACACACACATCCAGCCAAACAGTAATGCATCCAATGACACAGCTAAGCATATTATCATGTATACACCAACGCACCCAGTGACTCACTTATGTTTACACTGACACCCAGGCACAAACTGATGCATACACTAACACACCCAAGCACACACTGATGCATACACTGGCACACACGGGCACACAATCATGCATACACTAACACACACAGAAACAGACTAATGGAGACAGTGACACACCCAGGCATACCATCATGTATACACTGACACACCCAGTGACTCACTTATGTATACACTGACAGACCCAGACACATGCTGATGCATACAGTAACACACCCAGGTACACACTGATGCATACACTAACACACACAAGCACACACTCTTGCATACGCTGATAGACCCAAGCACATACTCAGGCATACACTAACACACACAGACACAGACTAATGCAGACACTGGCACACCCAGGAATACACTCATACATACACTGAGACACTCAGGCAAATACCTATGCAGTCACTCACACAGCCAGCCAAACACTAATGTATCCAATGGCACACCCAAGCATGCAGTCATGTATACACTAAAACACCCAGGGACACACTGATGCATAAAGTAGCTCACCTAAGCACACACTGATGCATACACTAGAACACCCACACACATATTCATGCAAAGGCTGAGACACACACTGATGTATTGGGCTAACTCAATCAACCATACACTAATGCATACACCAACACAGCCACCCAAACACCAATACCTCCAATAACACACTAAAGCATACCGTGATACTACACTGAGACACCCAAGCATACACAAATACAGGCACACACACACTCTGCCAAACAGTACTGCATCCAATGACACACCTAAACATACCATCATGTATACACTGACTCCCCTGGGGACTCACTTATGTATACACTGACACACCCAGTCACACACTGGTGCATATGGTAACACACCCAGGCACATACTATTGCATACACTAACACACCCAAGCACACACTCATGCATACACTGACACACCCAGGCACACACACATGCATACACTAACACACAGAGACACAGACTAATGCAGACAGTGACACACTCAGGCATACCATCATGTATACACTAACAAACCCAGGTACTCACTCATGTATGAAATGAGACACCCAGCCACCCACTTGTGTATACCCTAAGACACCTAGGCACACACTGATGCATACAGTAATAAATCCAGGCACACAGTGATGCACACAGTAACACACCTAGGCACACACTGGCGCATACAGTAACACACCAGTGCACATACTGATGCATATACTGACTCTCTCAGATACACACTGATGCATACACTAAAACACACAGGCACAGGCTGACACAGACAATGACACACCCATGCATACTGTCATGTATAAACTGACACACCCAGTCATACACTCATGCATACACTGAGACACCCAGGCATACACCAATGCAGGCACTCGCACACCCAGCCAAACATTAATTCATCCAATTACACACCCAAGGATGCCATCATATATACACTGAGACACCCAGGCACTCACGTATGTATTCACTGAGACACCCAGGCACACACTGATGCATACAGTAGCACACCCAAGTACACACTGATGCATACACTAACACACTCAGGCACACACGGATGTATACACTAACACACCCAGGCAAACTCTCATGCATACACTAACACACCTCTGGACATCAATGCATACAGTGAAACAATAAAAAAACAGTTAGGTCTTCGATTGATCAGATGGTGGTTCTAAAAAGAACTTTTTGAACAAAAATTAACACTTTAATTTTTTTGTTTGTTTTTTATTTCTGAAAGAAAAACTAAATAGGGTAGGAAAAGTGTAACAAAAGGTAATTGCAAAGAAGCAACCCACTTCACTCCTCAAAAAGCATTAGGCAGTAACTTGAAGAACAAAATAAAAAACTAACAGTGATGCTTCTTAACTGCATCCAAAAGTCAGCAACAGAAGAAATTTAACCCGCATCAGGCATGTGGCACTTGGCATAGTAAGTGACCATCCCACTCAGTTCTACACAGGCAGCTGGTATTGTTATCTGTGGACCAGATGATGGTTCTCCCAAAGATGCAGTAGAGGTGGACTCTCCTGATGCACCTGCTCTTTCCCTATCATCCTGTTGTAGACCCTCTTGTGAACTGTATTCAAGTGCTTCCACATACTACTAGTATCATGAGAGTACTGTCTTGCAGTCCCTTTTGAAAACTGCTTGCTACAAATAGTACATTTCACACATTTTGCAGTAATCTTTTTTTCCAGTTTCTGGATGTTCATCCTGCAGGGATGATGAAGCTTCAGTCATTGTTTCAAAAAGCACAGAACCACCACTTGTGAATCCTCTTTCAACAGAGTTGACTAGGGAAATAACTGTTTTTGGGTGTGGCTTAGATGCACATGGGTGGAGTCCTAATGAACCCAATCAAAAGGCAAGATTTGGATGTGTCATCGAGCGAATTCTCTAATCCGGTCTGTAGATTTGCAGTTCTGCGTAACTCGTAAAATGATTAAGGCCCTCATTACAACCCTGGCGGTCGGTGTTAAAGCGACTGTAATACCGCCAACAGGCCGGTGGTAAAAAAAAACGGATCGCGACCAAGGCGGATACCGCCAACACAGGCAGCCAGTTTAACACTCTGAACGCCACAGCGGTAGCAACAAACACCGCAGCTCTCACCGCCAACAGTCAGGCGGAAGACAATGTACCACCCACCCCATCACAACCCACCAATCCGCAAGCTTTTCCAGGGCAGTACCAACGCCATCAAAAGCATGGCGGAAACAGTGTTTGGAAGGGAAACCACTCACCTCTCGGCACTCAACGAAGAACCAGGATGCCATGGAGCCCGAGTTACAGGTCCTGCCCATGTTGGTTTACCTCCTCATCTACCAGGAATACCAAAGGCAGCGGCGACAACCACGGTGAGTACTGCACCTAGTACACAGGGGAGGAAAAAGAGAGTGACACACACACGCAACACACAACACCCCAACCCCCAGCCCCATCCCCAACACCACACAGACAAACACATGCAGCAACATTACATTTACACCCCATAACTCCCTGGAAGAACGCAGGGACAAAAGAAATAGAGTTAAATCATTGATATTTTCGAAATAGGCAGATATACGTAATGAATATAAAAACAGTATTTACAAAAATATACAATATGTACAGAAGGCCGTACATTGTCCTTTCCAAATGTCTGTGGGTCACTGGGCCAAATATCATGGGCCAAGCCCACACTTGACTCCTGCCTCAATACGGAGAGAACACTGCAGGGGCATCAGGTCAAAAACACACAGGCACCTCAGGGGGACGGGGAAGGGGGGGCACCTCAGCCAGAAGATGGAATAACGCCACTGCTCCTCGAGGGGGCTCCATGCCCACAGCGATGTCCTGGGGAGTGCAAGGCCACAGTCTCTCAAGTGGGTGGTCTGCCCACTGCTTGGTCCTGGGGAGTGCAATGCCACAGTCTCTCAAGTAGGTGGTTTGCCCGCTGCTTGGTCATGGGGAGTGCAAGGCCACAGTCTCTCAAGTGGGTGGTCTGCCAACTGCTTGGTCCTGGGGAGTGCAAGACCACAGACTCGCAAGTAGATGGCTTCTTCAACTAGTTCTGGATGGGGCTTGGTGCCCAGTGTGCTTCATCCTGCCAAGGATAGGGTGAGTGGATGCCTTTCTCCACTGGTTCTGGAGGGGGCTTGGCACCCAGTGTGCTTCATCCTGCCAAGGAGGGGCTGAGTGGATGCATATCTCCACTGGTTCTGGCGGGGGCCTTGTGCCGAGTAATGCAGCACTTGGGGTGTGGCAGTGCACATTCCCTCACCTGGGTGTCTGAGGCACGAGATTTGCAGGGACCAGGTTGCATGATAATCCATGGAGGCAGGGCTAGACTCCATCCTGCGGCGCCTAAGGCTGCAGACTGGTGGTAGTGCCGGTGCTGGTGAGGGTGCTGCCAGTGGTGGTGGGAGGCTCCAGCCCCTCTCCAGCAGCCTCGGACGGCCAACTACTGGGGCTGCTGGTGCTGGTAGTGGTCCTACTGTCAGCGGTGCTTGCGGCGGTGCCTGTGGCGGGGCTGCTGGCGGTGCTGGCCGTGGTGCAGGTGCTGCCAGTGGTGGAGGTAGGCCCCAGCCCTTCTCCTGCAGCCTCAGGTGGCTGCCCACTGGGGATGCTGCTGCTGACAGTAGTGGTGGCAGCGGCGGTGCAGGTGGTGGTGCTCAATGACTAACGCTGCTGCTGCCGCCTTTGTGGAGGAGGAGGGGCTGCCCCAGGGCCGGGAGCCCTTTAAATACAGTTTTGCGCTCCCGCTCGCGGGACGCGCCCGGGTGAAGCCCGGGCCAAGGGTGGGCCCGTCCTTGCCAGGAAGAGGCAGGGCAGGGCCCCCCCCCTGACATCCCTCTAAAGACTCTGGATTAGGCAGCTCACAGGCGTGTGGCTGCCTGAAGGTACTGTCTTGGTGTTTTTTTTATATAACTTCTTCGCCACCCAGTGTTGGGACCTGACTTTTTAGCATTTAAAAAAGTAAAAGCTAAATCAGCAGCATTTCGCTACCAGGTTGGATTTTGAATTATATCTGTCGTGGTATTTATACCCTTCTTCTCCCTTTTTTCCCCCTTTTTTTTGACAACAAATCTGAGGATCCCAACAACCTACCAAATGGGAAAGAGGAAAGCTAGTAGCAATCCCAACGAGCAGGGATGGGCAAAGAAAGTACCCAGACATGCTGCCGAGAACTGTCCACTTACTCAAATTGACGATCTGATAGAGGAAGTGGAGAGTTGGTTAGCTACTAAACCCTGAAAACCCTGTAGGAAAGATGTTACTGCTACCACGAATGACATAAAATCCTTCTTTGCCCTTGTGAGTAGAGAGTCACAGACATCCATATCTCAGGGTTCTAACTTAGAATCTAATAGGTTAGAAAACCCACGCAACCTAATAGAGAGCCCTATACCAAGCCTGCCCAGTCGGCAAGATGGTGTGTCCCCCCTTATAAATTGTAATAACCGTTTTTCACCTCTTGCCCTATTGGCGCCACTTGAATCAGAGAAGATTATTCCAAGGGGAACAGAGGAGATAATACCATCCTCAGCTATCCAGAAGGAACAGCCTGCTGAATTACAGCTAGTACAGATAAGAGCTGAAATTCTGAGTCTTAGGGCGTACCTTACATCCTTTAGCCATATGATATATGAGAAGTTGGAGGGCATATCAGCAGTAATTGGAGCTATAAGGCAGTCATCATTAAAATCTGACTCTAATTCCCTGGCGAAGCCAACCTTATTAGCTGAAACATCCATGACAGGGAGGTGTAGGGATAAAAGGGCTGAAGTGCGGATCAGTCACGGGGGCGATAGTGTACCTCCTGTAGTGGGCGCCTCTAACAAATGCAACAAAATCTTGAATAAGGGGGCCAACTGTTAGGTGCACGGAAATGAACCCTTAGATAAGAGGTCTACATGTCCTATGAGAAATGCCCCCTCAAGCCAGATCAGACATAGGGGGTCATTCTGACCTTGGCGGTCCATGACCACCATGGCGGAGTGCGGCGGAAGCACCGCCAACAGGCTGGCGGTGCTTCCTTGGCGATTCTGGGAAAAGGGGAGCCGGCGGTTTCCCGCCGGTTTCCCGCTGGCCCAGGGAATCCGCCATGGCGGCGCTGCTTGCAGCACCGCCATGGGGATTCCGACCCCCTTACCGCCAGCCTGTTTCTGGCGGTGTCCACCGCCGGAACCAGGATGGCGGGAACGGGTGCCGTGGGGCCCCTGGGGGCCCCTGCACTGCCCATGCCACTGGCATGGGCAGTGCAGGGGCCCCCTAACAGGGCCACACAAAGATTTTCACTGTCTGCTTAGCAGACAGTGAAAATCGCGACGGGTGCCACTGCACCCGTCGCACCCCTTCAACTCCGCCGGCTCCATTCCGAGCCGGCTTCATTGTTGAAGGGGCTTTCCCGCCGGGCCGGCCGGCAGTCTTCTGGCGGTTGCCCGCCGGCCCAGCGGGAAAGCCGGAATGACCGCCGCGGTCTTTTGACCGCGGTGCGGTCTTTCGGCGGGAACCGCTTGGCGGGCGGCGACCGCCGACCGCCGCGGTCAGAATGACCCCCTTAGTGATTACGATATATACATGATAAATGTCCCCAAGCTAAGTAATGGTCAACAAGAGCAAGGGGATTCTCTTAAAAATAAAGTAATCCATTGGATAAGGGGGAAAAAGAAGTGCAGCTCTATTATAAGGGATGACATAGTCACCGCACAGAGATATACAAGAGTAGGACTGACAACAGATTTTATAGGGTTAAAACTGATCAGCCAGAGCCTAGTTAAGGGCCTTCTGGCACTTGATGTAAGAGTGAGACCCGGTGCTTCATCCCAAGTGTCACTTACCCATAAACTCCCTCAATCACTAACAAATCTGGGTTTTCAAGAGAGAAATAACATCCCAGTGGCTCAGGATATATGTTCCCATAGAAGGGATCAAATGAACAGCCCAACTTCAGCCATAGACTGACGTGAAGCCCCCACGGTGAAGGCTGGGAGAGACGGTATACCCAGTCACGATCCCTTTACGTTAAGTAACCAGATACCATACACCCTGGGAGCGGAGTCAAAAGTATACTGCAGTGATGTATTAAAGGAGAAGGACCTGGGAGCAACGCCTTGTTTAAATGAGACTAGAGAAAAGCCGCCCGATATGGGGGATGGTTTTGAACTACCAATCAGGTTTTTATCTTGGAACGTGGCAGGGCTGCTTCAGAAAACAGCGCACCCTGACTGGTGCAGTTTCATAGATCAACACCATATTATTTTACTGCAGGAGACATGGGCTTCATCTGCAATTAACAGAGAAGGCTATTGGACCTTCCAGAAGACCGCGCTTCCATCACCATCTGGCAGGGCCTCAGGGGGTTTGATTATCTGTCTAAAACATGATTTGTTCCCTAAGGTGAAGGAACTAGCAACCCCTACAAGGGATCTACTAGCTGTTGAGGTTGAAATTAGTACCACCAAGGGTCCTGTTAGTATAATAATTGTAAATATATATGTCAGACCGGGTATCCAAAGGACGCAGACTGTTCTGATGAGTATGCTAACAGACTTTCTTAATTGTCTTCCCGGAGGGCGGGGTTTAATTGTCGCAGGAGATTTTAATATGCAATTAAATTGCAGAGACGACAACCAGCAAAGAGGAATCCAGTTAGCAGATCCATGGGATAGATCTGGGCGGGTGCAAGTTATATCTAAGAAAGAAGGAGGAGCATTAGACCTACTTGAAGATTTAATAAAAATAAAGGGATTAAGAATAGTAAATGGAAACACCAGATCAGACACCCCGGCGTCCCCTACATATAGGAGAGGTCTATACTCTAGCCATTTAGACTATGTTTTAGTAGATGACGCTCTCTGGAAATCTCTTATTGATATGGTTGTTCTCCCTCGTTATGACAGTGACCATCAAGCTTTGAGTACCACCTTTTCTACTATTCTATTTAGTTGTAAATCATTGACAACATGGGCCCAAAGTAGTGTCTTAACTACGACCAATGATTATAAAAATGTGAAATGGGATTGGGTGGAGAATGATGTAAACTTCCAGCTATTAATTTATAGAATAGTTGTAACAACGCTCTCCCCACTGAAGCATATAAATACGATACTGGTGGATTTGATCAATCTGCATAGTATCTTGATTACCCGGCTAAAACCACATTTTCAAATAGCAAGGAGGCGAACAGAGACTGGGACTAGAACATGGAGGTGTTTCTCTAACTCCTGCCGTCTGGCTAAAATACAGCTATTGGGAGCACTTAAGGCAGGGAACTGCCGAGAGATCGGAAAATTCAGGGCTGTATACAAAGTGGTACTTAAAAACGCAAATAAAGAGTGGGTAACTAAATATTAGAATAGGATGGTTGATGCACTTTATGAGAAAGATTTTTATTTATTCTGGAAATTAGTGGCAGACAAAAGTAGTTCTCAAGGTGTGGAGAACTTTCCCGTAATTCAGCCTGAAACTTGGGTGAGGTATTTTAAAAATGTATACAGAAAACCTCAAACTAGTAGCACCACTATTCCTTCTTCAAAATCTAATGAACCTTCTGCCAATACTTCTATGGACGGGAGAGTTATATCACCCAAATTCGACGTGGATCTTTTCTCCCTAAAAGAAACAACTCTGGCTCTTCGATCAATTCGGAAAGGGAAGGCCCTTGGTCTTGATGGCATCCCAGGTGATTTATATTTGTCCCGACTGACAACTTGGTCTCTGTATCTAAATGCGCTCAGCAACGAGGTACTGAGGGGGGGAGGACTTCCTACCACGTGGCAAGGAGCAATCATAGTCCCTATTTATAAGAAAGGGCCAAGGGAACAACCTTCCAATTATAGGCCTATTAGCCTAATTGATGTTAGTCAAAAGATATTTAGCAAGCACGTACTGAACAGACTACAGACTTGGATAGAGGATTCTCATATTCTCTCCGACTTCCAGGCAGGTTTTAGAAAAGGAATGAGTACAATAGATCAGGTATTCAGGTTTAACCTTCTCTGCTGGAAATACTTGACACTTAATAAGAGCCATCTATATGTAGCCTTTATTGATGTAAAAGCTGCCTTTGACATGGTACCTCGGGATCTATTATGGAATGTCATGGAGAGCTACCAACTTGAAGGAGAATTACTAAGATTGATTAGGTACCTACATGAAGGGACTTACGCTCAAGTACGTTGGTCACAAAGTGGCGATCTAACGGAAACTATACCTGTCAATAGGGGGGTTAGGCAGGGGTGCATTTTGGCGCCAACATTGTTTAATCTTTACATTAATGGTGCGGTGGACCAACTGCTACACTGTAACCATGATGCCCCAAGACTAGCTGGATCCCCTGTCCCCATTTTAATGTTTGCTGATGACACTTTATTAATCTCGAGAACACCCATGGGCTTGCAAAATGAACTGGATGCTTTTTATAACTTCTGTTTTACCAGAGGTCTTGAAATAAATCCAACAAAATCAAAGTTCATGGCTTTTAACCCACATAAATCGTTTAGGGGGAGAATGACCATAGCAGGCCAACCAGTGGAGAGAGTCAGCCACTTTGACTATCTGGGGATCAGGCTAAGTGATGACCAACACTGGTTGGCGCAGATTGGGAAGAGTCTGACAGTGCTCAGGCAGAGATCAACAGCGATAGGGAGGAAAATTGCCAATCCCTTGGAAGGGGAGATATCACCCGCCATTACTGTCTATAAAGCAGCGGCAGTTGCAGCTTCAATCTATGGCGCTGAGCTCTGGGGATACACTAACTCTAGGTGTTTGACCACAGTAGAAAACCGTTTCATACAGAATTTCTTGCGGCTACCGATGAGTACCCCTCTCACCCCCCTTAGATTTGACCTAGCCTTAAACGAGATCCATAACAAAATTGCATTTAGACCACTCATGTATTGGGTTCGTCTTTGGACTTTGGAGTACTTGTCAACCCTCCGCGTAGCATTAGATGAGTTTATCGTAGGTGATTGTGCATTAAAGATCCCTTGGTTTAGACACATCAGAGATATGTGTAAACTCCTCAAGATGGAGGAGGTGTGGAGTACTCCTCATAATTTCACCAAGGAAGTAAAAGAGCATGTAAAAAGGTGTTACTGGGAGAATATTTTGGTTCAAACCTGGTCTAAAAAGCAAGGCAATCGGACCCTACAGTTCTTAGACCACAAATGTAGCCCCAAATTGGAGGCCTATATGGACAATGTAAATCCTCCCTATACTAAAACACTTTTTATCAAATTCAGATTAGGGATCCTCCCGCTCAAGACATTTACAGCGCGATGGAGAGCGGAGGATAGTAACTCAATATTCTGTCATTATTGTCAAAAGACAATAGAGTCACTCATGCATTTTTTTTTTTTTTGCCCTAGATATTTGGTACCTAGGAAGAAGTGGATTGCTCTGTTATGTAGGTCAGTGGGGATTAGGGAATGGAATACAGCATTACGCTTTTTGTCAACTGACACAAATGACAAAATAGTTTTTTCAGTTGCAAGATTCCTGCAAAGTGCATGGGCTATAAGAACCAGAGAATTGTTATAATTGCGTGTTTTAACATAGTGGTATTAGATTATATCTATTTAGCACAACAAGTTTTAACTGTTTGGAGTTAAGACATAGTGGCCTAATAATTGTATATTTAATATTTTAGGATTTTTAGATTTTAAGAAAAATAGTTGTTTTGCACTGTTTTCAATAACTATGTGATCTTATAACTTATTTATCTTACTCAATTGTGATAGGGTGTTCTATTGTTTACTTTTATGGCTTTTAGCCGAAATAAAGTTACTTTTGATTGATTGACTAACGCCATCAGCTGCACACCAGAAACCCACAGGAGCCTGCCCAGTAGTAGATGCCCACTAACACTATTGGGGTAGGAGTACTTCAGAGCCTGCCCAACAAGAGGCCTACCCTGCCATCTTCTCCCTGGCCTAGGGGCACAAATAGCCCACATCCCCCACCCAGGCACCTCTTAACGTGCGCAAAGTCAGGAGTCAGATTCTGAACTCACCCCCTTGTGGCTGCTGTGATGCCTTAAAGCGCCCATCCAGCTCCGATAGGCCACCGCCAAGATGCGGAACATCAGGGGGGTCATGGTGCAACGGGCACCCCTTCCTCGTTGGGAGGCCAGCCCCAGCTGGGCCTCTGCCGTCTTCTTTGCCCCGCGGCGCAGGTCCTCCCACCTCTTGCGGCAGTGGGTGCTCCGCCTGTCAAAGACCCCCAGGGTTCTGCACCTCCATGGCGATGACACGCCAAATACCCTTTTTCTGGTGGGTGCTGACCTACAGGGAAAAGACAGCAGAAAAGGGAATTAGTCAACCATCCGGACCGTCAGACTCATGCCCCTCCAGATCCCTCCCATCCCCTGACGCACATACATTGTCACTGATACTCACCTGTTTGTCTGGAGGACCGTAGAGTAACGCGTACTGGGGTAGGACCCCATCCACCAGTTTCTCCAACTCCTCTGCAGTAAAGCCATGGTTGGTTCCAGACACAGGTCACAGCAGCACTTGCAGTGTAGGTCCTCTCCTGCTGAAGGTCAGGTAGCAAGTGAGTGGATAGATAGAAAATGGTGGTGACGTCTGCGGCGGTGCGTGCCGTCACTGCCTGCATACATCACCATTGGCTCCTGGAACCCATAGGGCCCAATGATAACCAATGCAAAGTTGTGTGGCGGTCATCGAACGCCTACTGCGATGGCGCACAATGCCAGCACAATTACCTCATTTCCACTTGTCCCTCCTCACAGGTCAGGCATCCACCATTTCAGGGGGGCACAGGGCATGGCACCTAACTGCGACACAGAAGCCATTGGTCACAGCAACTGATTGTCGGGTTCACATTTTGTTTTTGTAAAGTAAACAAATCATCATTAGTACAATAGATGTGGGAATATGACCCTCTGCTTACCGTTCTCTTCCATAGGCTTCAAACGCGGAGGCTAAATATGAGATGGCAGCATCCTCCGGTGTACAGACCCCTGGTGGACCTTGCGACAATGGAGGGCAGACACATTATCATTACATACAGATTTGATTGGGCCAAAATCCAAGAACTGTGTGCCCAATTGGTGCCTGACCTGATGTCAGCTATCTGCAAGCCCACAGGTAACCCCTCTCTAATGCAGGTCCTGTCAGTGCTCCATTTCCTGGCAAGTGGTTCCTTCCAAGCAGCAGTGGCCATGGCATCAGGGATGTCTCAGCCAATGTTCTCCAACGTGTAAGACCAGAGTGTTGTCTGCCCTGCTGAAACACATGCGCAGCTACATCGTGTTCCCCCAGGTGGAGGATTTGGCCACAGTGAAAGGTTACTTTTATGCCCTGGGTCATATCGCCAACATCATTGGTGCCATTAATGGTGCACATGTGGCATTTGTCCCCGCCCCTGGAGAAATGAACAAGTTTTCAGGAATAGAAAAAGCTATCACTCAATGAATGTGCAGATTGTGTGTTTGGCGGGCCAGTACATCTCCCATGTGAATGCCAAATATCCTGGCTCTGTGCATGACGCCTTTATCTTGAGGAATGGCAGCATCCCATATGTGATGGGCCAACACCAGAGGCACCGGGTGTGGCTAATAGGTGAGCCAAAGGTCCCCACACACTATGAGTAGTTGTCTAGGTATGGGGTTGTCCCGAAGGGTTAGTGTGTGTCTAACAGTTGTCCCTCGATATTTGCAGGTGACTTTGGTTACCCCAACCTCTCATGGCTACTGACACCTGTGAGGAATGCCAGGACAAGGGCAGAGGAACTTTACAATGAGGCACATGGGCGTACAAGGAGGATTATTGAAAGGACCTTCAGCCTCCTGAAGGCCAGGTTCCGGTGCCTCCATCTGACAGGTGGCTCCCTGTACTACTCACCAAAGAAGGTGTGCCAGATCATCATTGCATGTTGCATGTTGCACAACCTGGCCTTGAGACGCCAGGTGCCTTTTCTGCAGGAGCATGTGCCTGGAGATGGTGTTGTGGAAGTGGTGAAGCCTGTGGACAGTGAGGAAGAGGAGGCAGAGGAAGAAGATGATGACAACAGAATCAATATAATTCAGCAGTACTTCCAGTGACACACAGGTAAGACACTGTAAGTTCACTTTACATTTCAGTTATCTGTTGGACATTGTACAAGGCAGCCTCTTACCCTATGCCTATGGCCACTTACTGTACCCTTTGGTATCTCTATTTTCAGATCTATGTGCCCCACTCTGGCTCCTGCTATGTGTACTGCTGCCCACCAAAGGTCATTCCAAAGTATATTTCACTGTACATTTGAGTTGCAATGCTTTGATAATGTTGTACTTATACATTTGTGAATCATTTGACAGACTCCAGATTAGTATCTGTTCCAAGGGTGTTTATTTATGTGCTAATAAGTAGAGGGGGATGTGCAATGGGCTGGGCTGATGGTGGAGGAAAGTCCAGGGTAGAGTCCAGTCTCTTGGTATCACAGGTGCATTGTCCAATGGGGCATAGGAAGGGGAGCAATGGCAGTTCAAGGTGGACAGGGTGACATAGTGGGACAGAAGGGTAACAATCAGGAGAGTCTTATTTCCTGGCGGGGGTCTTCTGGCCTCTGCCTGGATCGCAGAGACCATTTGCGGGGTGGTTCTCCTTCTACAGGGGGTGGGGTGCTGGTGGCCTGTTGGTCCTGTGGCGGGGCCTCCTGTCCACTAGCGCCGGCGGAGGTGGAAGGCTGTTCATCGGTTTGGCTAGTGTCAGGTGCCCGTTGTTGTGCCACTGCCTCCCTCATGGTCTTGGCCATGTCAGCCAGCACCCCTGCAATGGTGACCAGAATGGTGTAGATGTTTTTTAGGTCATCCCTGATCCCCAGATACTGTCTCTCCTGCAGCCACTGGGTCTCCTGCAACTTGGCTAGTATCTGGCCCATCGTCTCCTGGGAATGGTGGTGTGCTCCCAGGATGTTGTAGAGTGCCTCATGGAGAGTGGGTTCCCTGGGCCTGTCCTCCCCCTGTCACACAGCAGTCCTCCCAGCTTCCCTGTTGTCCTGTGCATCAGTCCCCTGAACCGTGTGCCCACTGCCACTGACCCCATGTCCCTGATCATCCTGTGTTTGTGGGGTTGGCTGGGGTCCCTGTAGTGGTGGACACACTGCTGATTGACGTGTCCTGGGGACAAAGGCATGGGCCCGCTGGGTGGGTGCTGTTCTGGTGTTTCCTGAAAGGGGAGGCTCTGTGGTGGGTTGGGTCTGTGGCAGAGTACCCGACTGTCCAGAGGTCCCTGATGGGCCAGGTTGGTCATCGTGATCCAGGCGTGCAGAGCTGCTGTCGCCACTGTGGGCCTCTTCAGGGAGGGGACTCGATGTAGCTGGCACCTCCTCTCCGGTGATGTTGAGTATGGGTCCTGTGGGGATGCAAATGCAGTGTTAATGTATCTGTGTGTGCCATCTTGTGCATGGGTGTGTTTCCCTGTATGGTTGTGATTTCCCTGTCAGCTTGGCCTTGTGTGAGTGGTGATTTTGTGGGCTGGGTGAGTCTCTCTACCGGGCATGCTGTGGTGATGGGTGTCCATGGAGGTCTGTGTTCGGGGTCCATGCTTTGGTGTTGCATGCAGGGCTTGGTATTGGGATGGGTGGGTTGTGATAGTGGGGTATATGTGAGGTATTGGAGTGATGGGTGTGAGGGTAGGGGTAGGAGTTTGTGATGGCATGCAGGTAGGGTGGGGGGGATAAAGTAGTAAAGATTTGACTTACCAGAGTCTAGTCCTCATGCTACTCCTGCGAGGCCCTCAGGATGCATAATTGCCAAGACTTGCTCCTCCCATGTTGTTAGTTGTGGAGGAGGAGGTGGGGGTCCACCGGCGTCCTCTGTACTGCTACCTGTTGTCTTGCAACCACGGATTGCACCTTCCCCCGTAGGTCATTCCACCTCTTCCTGATGTCATCCCTGGTTTTGGGTGCTGTCCCATGGCGTTGACCCTGTCCACGATTCTCCGCCATAGCTCCATCTTTCTTGCAATGGACGTCTGCTGCACTTGTGATCCGAATAGTGTGGCTCTACCCGGATGATTTCCTCCACCATGACCTTAGCTCCTCCTCAGAAAACCTGGGGTGTCTTTGGGGTGCCATGGATGTGGTGTGTTTGATATGTGTGAGGATGTGTGGGGTGATGTATTAGGGTATATGCTATGATGTGTGTGGATTGTGTATAGGTGATGGTGTTCTGTGGCTCTGATTGAGTGGGTGCTCCTGGCTTGTGTCTCTCTGTGTTGGCAATCTTTTTTTTCATTGAAAGGGTTGTGGGTAATGTGGGTGTGTGTTTTATAGTGGTGTGAGTGTGTGGGTGTGGTGTGTGTATGTGTGGCAGGTGTGTGTAGTTTGAATTGTCCAATGTGGTGGTGTTTTATAAATGTGTGTGTATTTTTAGCACGCCGGTATGTACCGCTAATGGTTTACCGTGATTGAAAGACTGCTGCGGTGATTCATGGGTCGTGATACTATGGGCGTATTCCTGTTGGTGTAACGGTGTGGGTTTGGCTATTGCCAATGTATCACTGACATTTGGGCTGGCAGACTTGTGTGGGTGTCTGTATTGTGGCGGAATTCTCAGTGTGGGTCATAATACCCGTAGCGGAGTACCGCCGCGGGCACAGTATGTTGGTAGCCGTCAGCACGGTGGTAGGCGGCATTTACCGCCACGGTTGTAATGAGGGCCTAAAAAAAATGAAATATAGGATGCCAAATATGTACTTGTAAATATATTCACTCTGATGTCATTAATAAAAACAGAGGCACCTGTATTAAAATAATTTTCCAAATTTTAGATGAATCTGCCATTCCGAATTGGATTCATTCTGATAATGTGATCGGTAGTCCCGTCTGTGTTTTTGGGCTCGCAGAGGAACCAAAGATCCCAAAAATAATAAAATACAAAAATAAAACTAGTTTAATTACAGTTACAAAAAGATTATGCATTCTACATTATTAGGTAGATATGTAATATTTACCTTTTAGAATGTAAATAAAGCATATTTGGAAAACAAAGTCTGTAATTCAAGAAAAAAGTTTAAAAATCAAAATAAATTGTTCAATACTTAATATTACAAATAAACTCCATAAATTAACGGAAACAACTCAACATTACATGTACATAATACTTCAGAAATAGATTTTGAAAAAGCTTACAAATTTGATGAAAAACACAAAGCTTACAGGGAGGTTATGGTTAGGAAATAACTTTTAAAAAACGTAAAAATTCACTCAAAAAAACAAAGGTTACAGGGATGTTATAGTTAGGCTCAGATTTTTAATGGGCAAAACCATAAAAATGTCAGCAGTTATAGTTACCTCACCTAATTAGAACCTATGCCCCCACAACAAACTGCTTATGACCTCACATATTACATCACTCATTGCATGGCCAGTGACATCACTGATGACATCTCAGATTATGTTAAAGTTAGGTTCACATTTCAAATATACAAAGCCATGGCAGTTCACCTGTTATAGTTACAGTTATCTCAAGTAGCTATAACTCGTGCCTCAAGGTAACTATAACTTCCATGCACCCCCTTCCATGCACTGCTAATTACCCCAGATATTACAGCACTCCTGCCAACTTTTATAAAGTCAATAAAAATATCAATGAAACATTAGAAGTCAAAATATTGAAGAAAAAAGTGTGTATGGCGGGGGATTTATTACTTTAGGGCATGAGTTATAGTTACTTCAGGTAACTCTAACTATAACGGGTAAATTTCTATAGTTGTGTATGTTTTTTTTGCTCTTAACACTGTTTTGGGTGTATTTCTATTACAATATCATCACCTTGTGGTGTTTTATATATTTCTGACTAGAATTATTCTAAGAGCATCAGCGAGAGGGCTACCCATACATATTTAAATTGAGTGACATTTTATATTACATTAAAAAATTGTAAAAATATATTTTTTTCTTACAAAAAAATGATATATATATATATATATTTATTGTTAAAATTACTATTAATAGTTTTTGTGCTCTCACCCTCATATTATGGACCATAATATTGGCAACAAAAATTCATCCTTTCAGGATGCAGATCAGGAGTGGCCTCCTCAACGTCTTCCCCCAGAGGTGAATCAATCGCTTTCCATTGCCATTTCAAATGCGCTGGTGCCTCTTAGGGAACAAGTTGATAAGCTTGTTAAGAGCATTCCAGAGGTTTTTAGTGAACCCGTTCAACCTAAACCAGGTCCTAGTGATATTAAATCAGGGGGAAGGAAGGCCACTAAGCGTGACGCAGGGCACCTAGAAGGTTTTGATAAACTTACTGAGACCTTCCATAAGAGTGTGCATTTCCCTACCAGGAGGAAGACCAACCCGGAGAAATGTGTGACTTTGTCGCAAAAAATCCAAAATCTTTCTTTGGGTTCCCCCATGGAGGGGAGAGTGTATTGGATGCCGAATTTTCCTCTGATAAGGACCAAGAAATTAATAGACCTTGGCGTCCTTACTATGTTTCCCCTGATTCTCCAAATGAAGACATGGCTCAATCTGATATGTTTAACCTTTCAGGTATTTATCACCCCAGATCCTCTGAATGGGTCCCTGAACCTAAAGTAGCTGACTACGTGGCCAATAAAATTCTCCAACCTTTAGAAAAAGATGTCAGGGTGAAACTCAGGGCAGATTGTTCCAGACCTTCCCTCCCTGGCAAAGTGGCAATTACACTTGACATTGATCCTAAGCTATGTACCTTCTTTAGCAAATATATTAAAGATCCAAAAAGTGGAATTTATAGATCCTGGAGGAGTTGCCAGGCTAAACGTCCAGATGTGGGTGGCCCCTTAACACAGATCATCCATTTGTACCAACAAGGACCCTCTAGAGGTTATCAAAAAAGGAATAACGGCGACGATGATGGTTAGGGCTATAGGGGAAACAGCCTTTTCAATGAAGGCTGAACCCCTCATGCCATTACCACAAAGGCTTAACCACACATGCAACATTACCACGAATGCCATTACCATGCATGCCTTTACAACAAATATGTCACCATGCATGCTATTACAACAAATTTCATTGTAAAGGAATGAATCACAAAGGTATATTTGTTGTAAAGGTTTTACAGGTAAGTATTAAGCATATATATATATATATATATATATAAAATTCACGAATGCCAGACAACCAAGGCTGCTTTTACGGTGGTGGTCCGGCCGTGGATCTGGCTCTCCACAAATATACATGCAATTCCTCCAATAATATATAGAAGAGTACCCGGACAACAAATTGAAGTCCAAAATACTTTAATACCAGATGCTTCATCCCATACAACGAGTTTCAGCCTTAGCCTTTCTCACGTACATATTGGGAGTTTACTACACAAATTAAATACCCATGCCTGACAGAACACAGAAAAAGGACTACATAGAACACATGCTTGCAATACACAAAAAAGTACGGGCGCCATCTTGGAATTTCCAAAGGTACATTATATATATATATTATATATACAAATATATATATATATATATATACAAATGTCATGATTACAATTCTATTAGTATTCTTTTTTGAAAAACTAAAATATATTATTATATAGCATTATTATATGAATGAAAACCGTTTTTAAGAATGTTATAAAAAAACATATTATCTAAATTCTTTTATATAAATATGTAATTCATTCATCAAATACTATAAATTAGATCATGACCTCCAAACCATACCTATTACTTGGAACATTCAATTACATTGCCTCTCATATATACCAATATATTCCTGTCAGAAAAACACCTTATTACCTACTACCATGTGAGCAACTCCCCAACCTACACATCTAAAGTATACATATAGTTCTAAAACATTTGAAATACAAAATATTTACAATTATTTGATACAAAATATCACCAGCAAGTCAATTCAACCCAGATGTACATTCATTTCCTCACTTGAATTAAGACCCACAGGGCTCAGGGTGTTAAGCCTAATAATCATCTTGGATTCTAAAATCCTCATTTTTTTCTCTCTATTACCACCCCTCACAGTAGACTTCATCTGATCAATAACCGCAAAACTAAGCAGCCGTACATCCCCATTGTGTTTCTCATGAAAATGCCTTGCCACCGGATAGTTTCGGTCATGATTGTGAATGGCTCTAATATGTTCTAGTACCCTCTTCTTGGCTTTATGTATTGTACTACCCACATAAAGTTTCTTGCATGGGCATCTCAGACAATAAATACAAAAATCTGTATTGCAATTATAATGACCCCGAATTTGAAGGGTCCAATGTCCATTATCACCAACCATTTCAAAGCAATTAACACTATGCCTGCAAGCTTTACACTGTTTGCAGCAGAAAAACCCAGCCGGGTAATCCGATGCCATAGCCCTAACATTGCCACTTGTGACCATATTATGACTTAAATCCTCTCTTAATGATCTACTCTTCCGGAAAGTGATCAAGGGCATATTAGAAATAACATTACTTAAAACAGAATTGGTATGTAATATGTCCCAGCTTCTGTTCAGAGTCTGTCTCAAAATTTGTGATTGGTTTGAATATGTGGTAATAAATCTCACGCTTTGCTCACTTCTGTCGGTTTCCAACCTCGGGTACAGCAAATTCTCCCTCTTTATGTTATCTGCCTTTCTTTTGGCTTGTAGGATTATTTTGCTGTTATATCCTCTCTCTTGAAAGCGCTTGACCATGTTCTCACTCTCTTTCTGATAATCTTCCCATGCATTGCATATCCTACAAGCTCTCAGAAATTCACCAAAATGTATGCTAGCAATAAGCTTCAGTGGATGTGCACTATACGCATTTAATAGACTATTCCCAGCAGTAGACTTTCTATGTAGTTTAGTCCTTAACTATTCCTAGTGGACCAACACATCAACATACAAAAATTGAATTTGTTTCTTACTGCATTGTTCACTCAGATGTAAATTGTAGTCATTCATATTCAAAACGGCCATAAAGCTCCTTGCAGATTTCTCATCACCTTTCCAAATCACAAAGATGTCGTCTATATATCAACACCACAAAACAACCTTCTCATCGTAGTCTGGTATACTAGTGGATATCTGTTCCTCCCACCAGCCCATAACCGGATTTGCGTAACTGGGTGCAAAACATGTCCCCATTGCTGTACCCTGAATCTGTATGTACAGCTTATCATCAAATAGAAAAAAGTAGTTATTTAAACAAAAACTGGTCATATCACAAATCATCTCTGTATGCATCAAATATGAGAGCGATCTCGCCCTGAAGAAATGTTGAATCAATGCTAACCCTAAATCATGTTGAATACAGGTGTACAGGCTAGTTACATCCATAGTAAGGAGAAGGTAATCATCTTCCCACTGGACTCCATCAATCATCCTCAAGAACTGCATCGTATCTTTTATGTATGATGGAAAACTAGTGAAACATCCCAAATATGGGAATACTTAGAGGACGGAGGTTTCGACAATTTTACTCCCTTCAAGAGATGACAGATTAAAGGATGTTCCCCTATAGGTTTGCCATCGATATAACGATGGTGCATAGAAATGGCAGATCTATTGAGATTTATAGTTCTATAAGACTTACCTGCGCTTGCCTAGGCCGCTAAGAAATTAATAATTAAGTTTAAATCCGCTGAAAAAGGATTGGCACATTTTCCCCACACACCAGCCTGACCAAAGAGACCAAGCTGATCTGTAGGCTCGCCTTGTGCAAGGAGCCCAGGCGTTACTAATGAATTCTGAAGCCTCTGCCGAAATTGGAAAGGTCTGTTGGGGAACCCGGAGACCTTCCAAGCTGAAAAGGTTAAAGAATTGTTGAGGATTAGATTGTGGGGGGATCCGGATGGATCAAGTAGGAGAGACAGGAACACTGGAAGGAGGAGGGGAAAATCGGTCGATAACTCGAGGAGAGGAGGAAACCAGACCTGGGACTGCCAGAAGGGAACTACAATGACCAGAGAGGCTTTTTGACGCCTGACCTGGGCAAGAACTCTGTTGATTAAAATGAAAGGAGGAAAAGCATAATTGAGCGACTGGGACCAGTATTGAAGAAAAGCATCCGTGGAGATAGCTAGAGGATCGGGACGCCAGCTGAAGAACAGTGGAAGTTGAGAATTGAGTCGAGACGCAAAGAGGTCTATGCGAAAGGGGCCCCATTTCTTTGAGAGTTTTTGGAAGACTGACGGATGCAGTTTCCTGTCGCTGGTGTCTTTGAGAAAACAGGAATGCCAATCTGCTGTGGAATTCAAGGAGCCTGGGAGGTATTCGGCTAGAAGGGAAAATTTGTGGGAGAGACAAAACTCCCAAAGGCTCTTGGCTAGAAGGCCAAGGGGTCTGGATCTGGTGCCTCCAAGATGGTTGATGTAACGTACTGCGGATATGTTGTCCATATGAAGAAGGATGGAACACTGGGCCCTGTTTTTTGTAAAACTGTTGATCCCAAAGGAGCCTGCAAGAAGCTCTAAACAGTTTATGTGCAATTTTGACTCCTCTGTGGACCATATACCGCCAGTCGATATCGTACCACAGCGGCGCCCCAGCCCGTGAGACTTGCATCTGATTGTAATACAAGATCGGGCACAGAGGGGAAGATAGATCTGCCATTCCAGGCATCTAAATGGGATATCCACCACTGAATTTCCATCCGGGATTCCTCATCTAGAGCTATGAGGTCTGAAAAGGCAAGACCTCTGCGAAGTTGAAGGATTTTTAGGCGTTGCAGAGCGCGGTAGTGGAGGGGGCCTGGAAAAATGGCCTGAATTGAAGAAGAAAGAAGACCTACCACTCTTGCCAGAGACCTGAGTGAAATTAGATCCTTTTGGAGGGTAAGAGTAAGTTCTTTTTTGATTGCAGAAACCTTTGATGGGGGAAGGAGGAGGGTAGCTGAGACAGAGTCTATTTGAACCCCTAAAAACTCTATTTGTTGAGAAGGGACGACCATGGATTTTTTGTGATTTATAAGGAAACCTAGATCGGTGAAGAATAAAGTTGTGGTGTGGAGGTGAGAAAGAAGAGAAGACACGTACTGGTGCATGATGAGAATGTCGTCGAGGTAAATTATGAGTCTGATACCCAGAGATCTGAGATGAGCTACAACAGGTTTCAACAGTTTGGTGAAACACCAGGGAGCAGAAGAAAGGCCGAAAGGAAGGGAGGAAAACTTATAGGTTTTTGACCTCCATTGGAATTGTAAGAATTTCCTGTGAGCAGGATGGATAGGAATGGTCAAATAAGTGTCCTGAAGATCTAGTCTGACTAGCCAGTCGTTTGGAAGTAAAATATCCCTGAGATGGAATATAGTCTCCATTTTGAAATGTCGGTACACTACAAATTGGTTGAATGATTTGAAATTGATTACTGGCCTGAGTTTTTTGTTCTTTTTGTGAACAAGAAAAAGGGAACTGATGAATCTGGACGGATCGGGGAGAGAAGGTTGGATCGCGTTTTTGTCTAAGAGCGATTGAATCTCTGAAGTAATGAGAGAGGACATCAAAAGAGAGAATTTTGGAGGGGGCGGAGGGAGGGACTGAAAAGGAGGGGAGTAGAATTCGATGTAATAACCCTGAACAGTGTTTAGAACCCAAGGGTCTGATGAGATTGACCGCCATTTTGGGAGGAAATATCATAAACACCCTCTCACAGGAAGGCCAGAAAATTGGCTTACCTTGTGAATTGTTGGTTCTGGAGTAACGATGTCCACGTTTGCGGAAGCCTCTGGACCTTTGCAGGTAAAATTGTGGTTTGAACTCTTGATTACAGGAATTGAAGGAGTCAGAGGAGCCTCTTGTACCCTGGTTTCGGTACGAGCGGCCGGTAAAGCGGCTCCTGCCTCTACCGGCCCATGCAAAAACCCGTTGGTTGAAAACCTTTTTTAAAGATTGTTGGGCTTTGTCAATTGACGAGAAAATGGAAACATAACGGCTGAGGTCCTTGATAAAAAAGTCACCAAAGAGTTTTCGATCGGCTTGAATGCCGGGATCCAGAGAGGCTAGGTTAGCCAGCTTAGGGTCCATTTTTAACAAGAGACCTTTCTTTCTCTTGTGGATGATCGCTGAGTTGGCGTTTCCTAGGAGGCAGAAAGCTCTTTGAATACAGAGCAAAAGATCTGAAGGGTCAATAGAAGAATCATCCAGTCTGGCTAACTCCGCCAGATTGAAAATACGAGCCAGAGGACCCACCACATCCATAAGTTTGTCCTGGCAAGTCATCCAGGCCTTTTCAACCCCTTTGCGAGATCCTTACCAAATTTTGTGAAGAAGGTTATCAGGGACTGATCGATGGAGGGAGTGGCGGTGATGTTAGAGGCTAGGGAAGGTCTAGGGCACTCCGATCTGAGCTTCGCAAGGGGTTTGCTTGTCCAAAGGGAGACGAAGACGGGATGAAATATAATCTCCTACATGCTCAGAAGGAAGCCACTCCGTAGAATTAGGGTGGTGGATCAGGGAGGGGTCAAACATTAGAACACCCTCGGAATCGACAATGTTGGATGAAGCGTCACTGAGAGAGAGTTTGAGACGCTTAGGAGGAGGAGAGGATGTTGAAAGATTGCCATCAGGATTGTCAGAATGAGACAAATCGTCCATGTCATCTTCATCAGTGTCCAAAATTTTAGAAACAATTATCTTTTTTGGCGCGTCAACAATATTTTTTGATTTAAATTTGCAGTTGGAATGAGAAGAAGTAAGCTTTTTTGAAGTATTCCCCTCCTTCACAGGAGGCCTGTTGTGAGGCAACCTCACTGTCCATTTGAGCGCCTTTAGCAGGTCTAGAATTAGCCTGCTTACGTTTTCTGCCTTCCCCCGCAGAATGGGTCAGAGAATTGGACACCATGGACTTTACCGTATTTTCAATGTTCTTAGACATTTTTTCCATGGATGCTTGTAAAGCATGTTTTACCGACGACTGAATAAAAATATTCAAATCCTGCTTGAACACCTCCTCGTCCTCATTTATTTCAGGCATGACAGGAGAGAGGAAGTAACCGCAAGGCCATTAGGCGGGGCAAGTGCAAACACAATACAAACACAAACAGACGACCAGAAGGGGTTACCACACGTTCGACAACCCGCAATGCTCAACAATGACGAATGAATGTGGACTGATGAATGACAGTCTCGACACCATCTCCATAGTTAACTTATCTTCTTTAACGCTTAGTCCAGACCAAACCAACATCCTTAAAAAAGGTCTAGGTTTTGTTCCCACCACACTTCCGGATTTTACACAACTCCATATCAGCCTGTTCAAATTTATTCGTAAATGTAAACTTTACAAATATTTTTATGACATCAACACCCCGAATCGTGCCGTCACTGCTCTGTATCACACACCTAACACTATGACCAATAAAGACATTAAGGACGTTCAAACCTTGTTATCTATTGAACACACGGAGGGCCCCATGCCGACACTCGTGGAGATTCTCACAGATTTAAATATAGACTCCAACACTAGAACTTTTAGTGGTCTGAAAACACCCTCTAAGTTCACACCTGTAATCCCTAGGGACTATGCAATTGATTCTTTTCACAATAAAGTAACTAACGATCTCTACCTTATGGAGGAACAGTTTTTGTTGGGACACAAATCTATCCGTACGCATAACATCACCCTAGCTGAGAAGAGAGCTTTACTTGCCCTTAGATCGTGCAAGGACATAGTCATGAAGGAAGCAGACAAGGGTGGCAACATTGTGATCATGGACAGAGTAGACTATATTTCCGAAGTACACCGCCAACTTTCGGACAGTACTCCATATCTTAAACTTACCTCGAATCCAATGGTGGGAGTGAATAGATGTATTTGACAGAAACTTCAAACCTACCTGGGTCTTGACCTAATCTCCGACATGGAGTTTAAGTATTTGTATAACAATACGCCTACTGTACCATGCATATACATCTTACCTAAGATACATAAAACGGGTGCATTTCCCCCTGGCAGACCTATTATCTCTGGCATTGGTTCCCCGACGGAGAAACTGTCAGAGTATATAGACATCTTTCTCCAGCCTCTTGTCCAAAACTTACCATCTTACATTAGGGACACCAAAGACTTACTTTGTAAAATATCGGACTATGACTGGACAGAAGGCCATTACCTAGTTACCTTCGATGTCACCTCTTTATACACTAGCATTCCGAGAATCGAGGGTCTTTCTGCCATTCAACATTACTTAGAAAACAGAAATGCCTCCCTATTAGACCATACAAATATGCTGTTGGACCTGATAAGCTTGGTTCTAGACAACAACATTTTCATGCATAATGGATTTTGGTATCGCCAGATACGAGGTGTAGCCATGGGAGCTAAGTTTTCTCCATCTTATGCCAATCTGTATATGGGTTACCTAGAAAAAATACATGTTTGGCGTACATGTCCTCCGTCCCTGACGCAATACATATTATATTGGGGCAGGTACATTGACGATATCTTAGTATTTTGGTCAGGTGATGCAACTTCACTTACACTCTTCACAGAACATTTAAACAATAATACCTTCAACATCAAATTCACTCATGAGGCTAGTCAATCTTCCATTAACTTTTTGGACCTTACCATATACATCAAGCATGATAAAATCTGCACCAAACTGTTTAGGAAACCAACAGCATGCAATGCTGTTTTACATGCCACCAGCTCACACCCTAAGCCTCAAATCAATGCCATTCCTTATGGGGAGAGCACTAGGATACGTCGTAACTGCAGTGAAGACCAGGTGTTCCGAGAAGAATTGCATAATATGGAAAGACGCTTCAGTCATAGATGCTATCATCCACAGACCCTCAAAAAAGCATGCAATAAAATCTTAAAAATCAAACGCCCCAACTTACTAACTAACTCGAAGAACATTAGCTCACATGAACACATATCTTTAGTCATAAAACATAGTGCACTTAACTCCCAAGTATTTAAAACTGTACGCAAACATTGGTCTTTGCTTTTAATGGATGATATACTGAAAAAGGGTATTGCTGAAGAACCGAGCATCATATACAAAAGGGGCACTACCCTACGGGACCAGTTATGCCACAGCTTTATACCGCCAGAGAGTAGGGACACTTGGTTGCCTAAACCACCACCAGGCACATATAAATGTGCCCATTGCAACATCGGTGGGTATATTAAAGATAAGACAGTCAAATTTCAGTATAATACTCAGGTCACACACCAACTTAAACACTTCATTAATTGTAACACAAGCTATGTGGTGTATTGTATTGTGTGTACATGTGGACTTATATATGTTGGAAGTACCATTCGACCGTTAAAAAAAAGAATTTAAGAACATTTGAGAGCTATTCGAACATCAAACATCAACTATCCCTTTGCTGCCCATTATAATGAGGCACAGGGTCAAAGAGAAGCTATGGACATCTCCGTGCATGGGATTGACTCCTTGAACAGAACACCACGAGGAGGGAATCGTATCTTGGCCCTGAGACGCCTAGAGAGCAGTTGGATTATTAAATTGCCTGCAGTAGAACGGGGCCTAAACATCCATAAAGACCTCCATGTGTTTCTTTAATTCCTGATGAATGTACAGTTTCCTATGCTCCCTTAATAATTGCTTTTCTACCACTGATATTCCTTGAGGCCTTCTTCTCTATTGGCAGGCAATTAGGGTCTACGCCTCCTTTTTTCAAAAAAGAACATTGCAATATCTTCATATAGATAGTTTATTCCTATCATATGAACATGTATTATGCTCTCCCTGTAACGATTTTTTCTTCCTTACATCTTACTTGTACTTCATTTTTCTACATAATGATGACGTGTTAGTATTGCTGTACCTTAAAATAATAGTATCATCCCTCTTTTTATGTAATGCACACTGCTTATTCCGTTAACTTACATAATACAGTACATGTACTTTAGGTTGATTTTAGATGCAATAGTATCTACATATATATCCTTATGCACTATGTTTACATTATTTTATGTGTTTATCCTAGCATCGCCACAAAATGTCTAATATGCAATAATCTTCAATCCTCAGCCTTTTGCTTCACCCTCTTGGTCTTTACATTTCACCGCCTCCAGTCTCTATATTTCGGTTCATGGGCTCTCTCTGTTGTTTTTTTTATTTTTATTTATTTATTTAATGCGTTTTTATATAGCGCGGACTTTACCCGAAGGTGTCAGAGCGCTTCACAATAGGCAAAGTAAAGATACAAGAGGAGACAAATTACAAGTGAGCCTGTTACAAAAACAAGCGTTACATTACAAGAGGCAATCGTGATAATTGTGCACGTATCAAGAGCAAAAAATAAACGAGGTAGCAAACGATACGTTATGAGAGGAAAAAGTGACGTGCATCCTGCACAATTGTGTTTAATGGGTGTGGACTAACACAAAATCGCGTTACATGTTAGTTCGTATTTTTATTCTTTACGGGCATGATGCACACTTTACTTTTCCCCGACACGCGTCTGGTATTACTCTTAATATGGCGCCCGTGATGTGCTTTTCATTCCCATTACGGGGTACACGGAGAGTAGTCACTTTTTTGCTTTAGTCCTTTTTCTATTTCGGAGAGGGCGCATATAGACGCCGACTCCCCGCGGGTACTTGTTTACATTAACCACGGCAGCGTTATCATGCGCTGCACGTGTCCGTAATTCTCGGAGCTTCCCGTCCCTGACTGCGGGACTTTTCTCCACACAGGTAGGGGCTTGGTTATTTGGTATTTTGTTGAAGTTTTCTGTTTTTCTGAACTAACGTGGGAGAAGTGTATGGAGGGCATTCGGCTGGCTTACGTGGACGCCACTTCCATTAATTCACTTATGTGATTATTGATACAGAGTGTTCGACTTACCAACGTTGACAGCTATACATTGGGCTTTATGTTTCTGACAAGCTTAGCGAATTTTTATTCCATGTAGGATTTTTACTTGGTCTATTGTTCTATGGCCCCATGTTAGATATATAAAGGGTCAGCTCCCCAAATACTTACTACCCTTACGGTTTGCCGCTGGGGGTGAGGCTGGTAATTCATTACCATTCTCCTCTCTTTTTTCATATGGCGGCGTAGCGAGAATAGGTGGATTTATTGCCCTATTTATTGAACATGAGCAATAAGTCCTTCGATTTTTAATGGAAGGTTGTCATTTAGATTTTGGTCTGGTGGCATTTTTTCTATTCTTCTTTTCAGTTATTTGTATTTAGGGTTTTTTCAGCTATCTCACATTTTACTTTTATATATTTCTTTCAGACGTTTGGTCCATTTTATACCTTCATGCGATTTGGAACTTGGACTACGGATACATTTCTTATAAGTTTCCTTCTATTTTGGAAACTTTTATTTCCACTAACATTATATTTCGGGTAGGTCTATTTATGCTAGGGACCTCCCATATTTTTCTTATATTTCATTTTTATCTCCATCCTGTTTATCTAGCTATTTCTAAATTGCTATCCATTCCTTTGTTTGTATTACTTCTTTAGCCTTAGGACTATTTTTTGAGATCCAACAGAAGCATCTCACATACAGTTATCTTTCTCAAACCTCGGCCTTCAAGGTAAAATCAATGTCCTACATGGGCATCCAATCTTATCTCACTTGTGCACTATGCATGGAGAGCACATAGCCGACTCTTTCTTTTTCATTTTTTCATCTTTTCATTTCTCTCTTCTTTCACGGGGTGCCTTTCCAATATCTTATCACTAATATTGTCTCGAGATCCTACTTCCTCTATCTACCCACCAATTCTGTATAAGGTCTGTAGTCTGTTTACTACTTACTAATGGGTATATCTCTATTGTAAAGGATTTGTGCACATTAAAAAGTGTTTGCTTTGTTTTGCAATATTCCTTTAATTTTCAATTTAAAAATTCAATTGTAATTTTATTTATACTTTTTTGTATTGTGCCTACCGGCTGGTAGCAACAGTATTTGTAAACAGTGTCCATTTGTTCTGTTTCAGCCTTGAAAAAGTCAGAGAGGACGAAACACGTGTTGGCTGGTTTCTGTTTTCTTTTGTACCCATCTTTGTTACATGGACAATAATATCTTGTGATTATTATTTCGTTTCTGACCCTATAGAGGATTAAAACATCTTCTGCGACTTGACTTGCATGGAATGATGACTTTTGCTTTGAGGAGTGCCCAGGTTTTGCTCTTTTCTTTGCATCTTGTTATTTACAGCACGTGACATAGGTGGTTCTCTTCTGTTCCACTTGTGTTCTTGTGTACTTTTAAACCCTTGGTGGTTGGGTTTTCCTACCAGGTTGGCACCCTGTGTATCACTCTACAGATGTGAAAATACGTTTAAGCGCTTTATTTTCAGATGTGCAATTAGTAGCATCAACCACCAACCCCCCTTTTTTTGAGTAACGTTGACTGATGACAGGAGAACTGTCTGAATCCATAAAGGGAAAGGAAACTGGTGAGGAAAAAATAAAATAATGTTTATTGTGGGAAAGTAGTTGAGAAAAATCACGGTAATTGACTTTAGAAATGTGAAGGAAAAAACCCTTGGTTGAGTAAGGGTTAACTATAATGAGAAAAAGCTCTTCGTCAAATAAACCACTCCCGAGGGGTGGGGCTGTACAGTTATGCCCGGAAGACGCGAGAGGCCGCGCCCCTGAAAACCTCTGAACGGACCGCAGAGGAAGCAGCGCGGTCAGAACAGCTGGAGATGCCGGCAGAAAAGGATGCGCACCAACAGAAAGAAGCAGGAATCCACGGAGTGGTCCGTAGCGCGTGAGCGAGGCGCGCTGACAATAGTCCGTGAAGAGAAGTGAATAGAACACGCAACAGTTGGCAGATAATGAGGAGAGAAGCACGCGAGGAAAAAACGTTGGGGGGGGTGAAGAAACGGGAACCGCTAAGGATTAGCGGTGACAGAAACAATAATGGGAACAACAATACCAGCAAATAATTAAAAAATAGGCCAATAAAACGAATAATATATGAACACAGACAACAAAGGAATGTGAGAGAGTACTTATCTTGACTGCGAGCAGCAAGAAAAGAGGGCTGCTTGCAGTCAAGGGTGTACTCTATTGTCTGTGGTGACTCCTTATTGGTCCAGTGTTTGACTTCTCTTTTTCTCCCATTGGCTAGCCTGTTGCTAAGCCTTTTGGAAGTTGTAGTTCTTGACTGCTGCTGTTCTAAATAAAGTAAGAAAAGAATGCATATTAGAGCCTCCGGTCTTGACATAAAATTTACTCAGCGCATGTTCACTTCTTTACTCTATCTGGTTATGATGCGCATCCGCGGTCTTACTTTATTTATTGCCTTTTATATCCTGGTCCGGTTTTCAATGGTTTCAATCATTTACTGTATCCTGCCCTGAAAGAGTACTGGATTATTGTTAGTTGGCCCTCGACCCCCTTCATCTATACGAGATAGTCACATCTAGTGTGCCTTATATTAGGAGTACTTTAACAAATACCTGGCCATTGAACACAAAACATTAGTATGGTAATTACTTCTCTTATCTCTTCCAGCAAGCAATTATGCTATCTAACCCAAGCTGTATTTGCCTCCCCTGCTTTATGAAATACAATATTTTTAATACAAAGTGTGTATTGGGACCCTCAACTTATGATATGACCTTTGCATATAATATACATAGACTCTCGACATGACCTTTAATCGTTTATTCGGTCTAAGATTAGACCATTTCAAAAGATAAAAGTGACCATACATACAGAGAAATAGAGATCATAACCATCACGAAAAAAAGGAAGCATTAACAGTTGGCACACTGCTTGTCCAGCGGGCCAGAAGTTAGATAAAACTCCTCAGTTTGTACTTCCTAGCTAAAGAAGTATCATTTGCCAAAACAATTACAAAAAAAAAAAGAAAAGATAATATGCCAAATCCTTTCAAAAAGTACCTATGAAAACTATTCTAGAGCAAATTATACTTAAGAAATGGGTCATAGTACTTCGTAGAGGATTTCATAAACGATTAAAAACCAAACAATTAAAATGGTACCATAGAGTTAGCCTCATGTCTTAAATGAGCTGATCAAGGGGATTAAATCTTACCATTTGCAAAGTGCTATGTGCTAAGATAATATAAATCGATTTAAAACAAATAGTATACCAAGGCCCTCATTCCGACCCTGGCAGTTTCAAACCCCCAGGGTGGAGGGCAGAGGAAGCACCGCCAACAGGCTGGCGGTGCTTCCCGGGCCATTCTGACTGCGGCGGTAAAGCCGTGGTCAGAAAAGGGGAACCGGCGGTTTTCCCCTGGCCCAGGGAATCTCATGAGGATTCCGACCCCCTTCCCGCCAGCCTGTTCCTGGCGGTTTACACCGCCAGGAAGAGGCTGGCGGGAACGGGTGTCGTGGGGCCCCTGGGGGCCCCTGCACTGCCCATGCCACTTGCAAGGGCAGTGCAGGGGCCCCCTAACAGGGCCCTACAAAGATTTTCAGTGTCTGCTTTGCAGACACTGAAAATCGCGACGGGTGCCACTGCACCCGTCGCACCCCTGCAAATCCGCCGGCTCCATTCGGAGCCGGCTTCCTCTTTGCAGGGGCTTTCCCGCTGGGCCGGCGGGCGATCTTTTGGAGATCGCCCGCCAGCCCAGCGGGAAAGTTGTGATGACCCCCGCGGTCATTTGACCGCGGTGCGGTCTGCTGGAGGTTTCCGCCCGGCGGGGTCGGAATGACCCCCCAAGTCTTTTCTAACGATGTCTATAAAAATTATTCTAAAACAGATTTATACATGCAAATAGATCAGAAAACTTCATAAAATGGTTCCTGTTTGCGAAAGTTAAAAACCAAACAATAAAAATTGATCATAAGACTTCATAAAATGGTTCCTACTTATAAAAGTTAAAAACCAAGCAATGAAAAAGGGTACCCTAAAATTAGCCTCATCTCTTAAATAAATTGATCAGGGGAATTAGATCTTGCAGTTTGCGAAGTGCTATATGCTAAGATACTATAAACCGATTTAAATGGAGAAACCCACTAGAAAACATACACAGGGGTGCAATCTAATATCATGGATAGATCAGCACTAGTAGTCATATTTAAGATCCCTCTCTATTGAGACAGTCCTCGTCCGCTAACTGCTAGACCATTCCTCAGCCAGTGGATTAAGATCTAAAATAGTCCTACTGCGGATTGTCCATGCTGCTGATAGGTATTTAGAAACAGAATTTACTATCAGCGCGGAAGTATCATATTTGCATAATCTATAGGCACTGATTCGGTTTTGTAATGACAGTGCTTTGCACAAGGGAATAATCCACTTTCCTCTGGGGCATTTATACAAGGGGCAAAAAAATAGGACATGCTCAGGAGTTTCCTTGCATAAAGGGCAGTTTATACATTTGTCAGACATAGGTCTATTGGACGACCAACGTGCCGTAAAGCTGTTGACCGCCAATGTTCCGTATCTGAACTGAAGGAGTAAAGTTCGGGCTCGTGCTGGTATGGGGAGATCCAGGAAACTTTCAGGCCAGGGTTCATGCTTGACTAGCATTTTGGATTCCCATGGGTGTTTTGGCCATCAGGATAGTATCATCCGCATAAAGTAGGCATGGCACTTTGTTCCCGGCCAACTTTGGGTAATCATTAGTACAATTTGCTAAATAATTGATACAATTATTTATGTATAGGAGAAAAAGGGTAGGGGCTAAGACACAGCCCTGTCTGACTCCTCTCTCAATGGCCACTGGATCTGTTAGGTCGACATCCTTACCGCTCCTAATTTGTGCGTAGGTGTTCTCATGTAATCGGGCCATAAGTTTCAAAAGACCATTTGGGATGCCCATGTCAGCCATAACTGGTTCCTGGGGAACAGATCAAATGCGGCTCTAAGATCAACTAAAACTACAAATAGATTACCCCCTCCTGCTTACACAGTCTTCCATTTGATTGTTAGAAATCTTAAGACTTGGTCTATGGTACTGACTGCTGGCCTAAACCCTGCTTACAAGTCGGAAATAGCATTAGTTTCCATAATCCATTCTTCTAGATGAAACAGGATTTGCTTTGCAAAAACTTTTGGGAAATTATCAATTAAGGAGATTGGGCGGTAGTTGGCAGGGTCAGAGGGGCTGCCTTTCTTGAAGATGGGGACTATCTCTGCTCCCAACCAGGAGCTCGGGACAGGCGCTCCTGCAGCTACTGCATTAGAGACCAGGTTCAGGTATGGGGCCCATATATCTGGACTTGTCTTGTACAGGTCACCTGGAATTTTATCAAGGCCAGGGGCCTTTCCCCATTTTAGTGAAGCAATCGCAGCCTTGGTTTCTGCCAAGGTAAATTCGATTGGGAGGGTCTCAGAGGTCATAATATGGTTCAATTCCCTGGTAGTAACGCCTGAGGTCCCAGAGTATAATCGGCCAAAATTATCTGTCCACTCTACGGGGAGTATTGAGGCACCAGGCGAACGGTTAGGTTCTTCTCTAGCATCAGCCACCAGTTTCCAGAATTTCGAAGTATCATTCGCTGTTGCAGACTCCAGGAGGGAGGCCCATCTGGATTCATCCCATCTCCTGCGGGCTCTACTTAGTTCCTGTTTGTAATCTTTCCTTGCTTTCCTTATATGCTCTGTCTGACCCCCTCCTAAAGCTCTCAGTAGTTTGTGCTGTGCTTCCCTGTATGCGGCACTGAACCACCTTGCGTTGCACTTCTTTCTTGCTTTTTTGGCAATCTCTTTGGTAAAAAGGTGTTTTAAAGAATTGAATAGTTGATTGTGGGCTGCTATAAGCCCTTCACTATCTTCTGAAAGCAGGGGTATGCGCTCCATATGATCAGCCAACTGGCTGTACACAGATGTCATTATACCTGTGTCAGTGCTCGCAAATTCCCATTTAACGTTTCATCTATTATTGGTCAATGCGAGCTGCTGCTCGTAAATCTTGGGGCAAGGGGCTTCAAGTAGGGGTAATAGACTCCTAAGTGATAAAATCAGTGGCTCATGATCACTTTCTACAATGTTCATGTCAACCATATGACCCCACAGCCGGATATCAAGCAAAATATAGTCTATCTGGCTCTTCTGTGTTCCACGCCTAAATGTAGGATGAAGATCGAGGTCCGAGCGGGAACAACCGTTACAGGCCCGAAGGCCATGTGCCAGTGTAATGTCCACAACTTGATGTGTTAGTCTGTTCATTCTCGGTCTTTTGCTTGACACCAGTTGGGGAATACCCCAATAGGCGTCCTCTTCTTTGTATAGTTCCTGGGCCAGCGAGTAAAGTTCAAAGGTAACATTAAAATCCCCTGCGATAAGAATAAAATGGGAGGATGATTTACAGGAGAGGAAGCTATACAAAATAGTCAATGCGTCTGACTCATATTTACTACCCAAGCTCCTATTATAGATGTTAATTATTAGGAGCGGTTTCTCCTTAAGGGATGGTATTGATAAACCCATCAAATCGGGACAGCCCATGTCAATTATTTCAATCCGGCATTTAAGGGAGCAGCTAAGCCATATAAGCAGCCCACCTGAGGGTCTCCCGGAGTTTGCCTTACTTGCTGGGACCCAATAACTTTTTAAACCAATTCTGTATTTGGGCTCCAATGCCCACGTTTCTTGAAAAAGGCATATTTTATGTTCATCTATAAATTTGCCCCATTCAGGGATACTCATTTTATTCTCCAACCCTGCAATATTCCAGCTAAGAACTGTGTCTAGGCCGTCTAATTTGTCTTGGGGAGCTTTGGCCGTAGAGTTCCCTCTTGCAAATGGAGTGCCATGGGGAGGTTTGGTACCCCTTTCAATCGTAACTAAACCAGCCTCAGTTGGGATTCCCACTACGTTGTCGCCCAAGATATTACTTACCCTGTTTGGAACGGGGCATGGCATAGTCGATTCGGATGCCCGGACTGGTGGGGAGGACCCGTGATTGCTGGGGCCTATTGAATCTGGGGCTAGGTTGGTCTCATTCGCCTTACCCTCCTTACTGGCTCCCCAAAAACAGGTCTCCAAACTCTGATCACAGAAGGAAAGAGGGGGACTGTTTTCCGTCCTAGAGGGTTCTAGCTGTGCTAGTGTGGGGGTTAACGTGGAATCTCTGATGCCTACAGTAAGAGTCTGATCGGCCTCAGGACTACCTAATCCCATTTCGTGTGTTTCGATATTTCCGGCTATAGGATACTTCTTATCCCAATTTTTAAAACCTTGGGGCTTGGGTGAGCAATGCACAGGGCTGATTTATAGTCAATCAATTTCAGAAAGCGAAAGGGAGCTACGTCCCAACTGGGGGTCAGGCTGCATCTGCAAACTGGTGGCACCTCTGGGTGGCATTTGCGCCCCCTTAGTAGCTGGTAAAACTTTATGAGGGTAAAAAGCCTGAAGTCTGCACAGGGATATTTCTCCCCCTAGAGGGTTAGATTGCCACACATTCAAAGAGAGCTGCTGGACGAGGATAGGTGAATCAAAATTGATAACAATACAATCTCCCGTGCCGGGGTTCTTGAGTGGACCCACCCTCCTCACCATTAATATTGAGGGTACCATATGAAAAGCTAATCTAGCGTTTCTGTGTAGCCAGTGAATAACCTTATTTTTCAGTTCTGTAAATGTTTCGGAGATGTTGGTTTTAAGTTTGGGAACACTCGTGATAACAAGCACATAAGGGCAGGCTTCCGGCGGTAGATGTAAAGTTCTCGGATTGGTTCCTTGATCCCTATGCATCCGATCTACTGATGGATGGATCTGATCAGGGGTATCTTTGTGGGATTTTGTGCCCATATTATTGGAAAAAGCAGCTCCGTCACTCCCCCTCGGAAATAGAGAAGCAGTCTTAGAACACTTGGCTTTTGAGGCATTGACCAGTCTAACAGTTGGAGCCCTCATCGGTTGGTATAAAGGATCAGGGCATTTCATTAGAGGGTTATGATCCATGCTCAGTGATAGGGGAGGGCTACTGGCACTGTTGCCTGGAGGGCACCGGGGAAAAGTTTGGCGGGAATACTGCAAATCTGGAGAAGGAAAGATGGTCATCTGCTTGAACTTGATGAGACCATCTAGTTTCTCCTCAATGGCTGATAGGTGAGTTATTATAGGGTGTAGCCTTTTAGAGAGCTCATCTTTTATATGTTCAATTATATAATCAATTTCTGGACGGTCGTTGTTAGGTGCTTGGGCTGATATATGGTCCTTGGTCCGAGTTGATGCGGAATGATTGGGGGAGTTAAAAATGCGGGCCTGTTTGTTCCTTAGGTTTGCCTCCCCTCGTTTTCTTTTACCCTTTATGTTGTACTCTGATATGGGTACAGACCTATCTGGAAGAGGCTGTGCAAGTTCTGGAGGCTGTATAACGTTTTCCAGAGTCTCCACAGCGAACTCTTGGGTAGTTAGAGGTGAGATAGCCGGGGCAGGCTGAGAAATGGGTGGATGGAGGGATTGTGCTGGAGTTTGCGGTGGAGCCCCCGTCAGTGGGGGGGGCAGTTAGACAGCGCTCCACCATTTCAATTTCCTTTTCTAGTGCCCCAACCGCTTTTTGGAGAAAACCATCTAGGGTCTTGTTGTTACCGGCCTTTTCCAGGGGTACCCCCCCCTTCCGTCTACCCATCTTGACTATTTAGACTCTTTTTATCCAGCCGGAATTTTGACAGTCTTTTCCTGTAGGTGCTTTCCTCACCTGTTCCCACCCTATTTGCGCCCCACTGGGGCCTTGCTGGAGAGGCTAGAACGACAGAAGGGCACTAATGCTGCTCACCTATGGTGGTATGGTGTCCTGGCGATGGCAGTGTATTCGACCGCTAGTCGCCGGCCTCAGTCTCAAGATGAAAATGATGTGGCCCAGCCCAGCCTTCTCCGGTCGCCGACGGGCGCAGGACGGGCCCGCCCTTGGCCCGGGTGCGTCCCGCGAAGCGGGAGCGCTGTTGAAGATTTAAAGGGCTCCTGCCCTAGTAGAAACAAATGTTGCCGCCTCCAGCCGCCCTCCGTGCGCGTCCCGCGAAGCGGGAGCGCTGTTGAGGATTTAAAGGTCTCCTGCCCTAGTAGAAACAAATGTTGCTGCCCTCTGTGCGCGTCCCGCGAAGCTGGAGCGCTGTTGAAGATTTAAAGGGCTCCTGCCCTAGTAGAAACAAATGTTGCCGCCTCCAGCCGCCCTCCGTGCGCGTCCCGCGAAGCGGAAGCGCTGTTGAGGATTTAAAGGGCTCCTGCCCTAGTAGAAACAAATATTGCCGCATCCAGCCGCCCTCCGTGCGCATCCCGCGAAGCGGGAGCGCTGTTGAAGATTTAAAGGGCTCCTGCCCTAGTAGAAACAAATGTTGCCGCCTCCAGCCGCCCTCCGTGCGTGTCTCGACATGACCTATCTATCATACAGGCCTCATCGATTTCTCTGCAGCATAAAAACGTGTCAATACAAGACTTGTAACTGTCTCTGATTGTTAAGTAATGGTCTAATACTTGAATGTATTATTAATCACTGAAATGAACGATTGTTCTTTTTTTTCCTCGTGAGCTTTTCTTACAATTAGCCATATGATTTTTTGTACATACTGTGATCTGGTCCTATATGATGCCGATCTGTTTCTGTATTTTTGTATGTTTGCATACATTAGGAAGGATGGATCAAAAAATGTCTAGCTTACGCAACAAGAATTTTCAATTCTATTAAGGACACGGAGGCGAGGATTATGCTTATCTCTTATCTTTACTGCAAGACACGGCAGCCAATAACAGTAAAGAAACATGAAACTACATTTCCCATCATCATTACCAGCCTCGTAATGACCCTCCAATCAGGCAGCATAACCACTTATAAAGTCCGAAGCAAGCAAAGTCTGTCCTCTTTCTTTGTACGTCCTTAACCAGATAACTGAACCAATATCCTAAAAACTGAGTCCGCCATTAACAGATCCCCAACTGGAACCCAGATCGAAAAGCACAACGGTGCCGGAAAACATCAGGACATCTCCAAGACATCTCAGAAAGCGTCAACTTCCATCAGGTAGTTTTCTCATCTAAATAAAAAAAGAAAACGGTAACATCTTGACCACCATCAATACTTGAAGGCATTTGAACATAATACTGCCAAGAATGGAATACATAATAAACTTCATACAGGGTGGGAAAATCTCTGATTCTCAGAAGTTAATAAACAACTCTCTTGGGTGGGATAATCCTCGCCTCTGTGTCCTTAATAGAATTGAAAATTCTTGTTGCGTAAGCTAGAAAGTTTTTGATTCTATGTCAGGACCGGAGGCTTCGGATTATGCTAGTTCTAAGCTAAGCGATCACATTAGAAACAACATCAACAATTGGTTTATGATAGAATAACTTAAATGTAGAATCTGATGACCAGTCAGCTGCTGTCATTATATCCTCTAATCTGAAGTCTGCATTAAAACCTTTAGATGCCGTAGCTCCTCTAACAGAATGAGCTCCAACAATTGAAACATCTATGCCAGCTTCCTCCAACAACCCTCTGACCTATCTTGCAAGAGTGGCAGAAGAGACTGGCCCAAAGGGTTTTCGCAAAGAAATTAACAATTGTCCGTGTACATCTCTTCTTAATTCTCTAGTCACATCTTCATATGATTTCAAACAATTTACCACACAAAGTTTGGAATTATCCCTGAAAGCTGGATAACTAATACATTTCAAGTTTGATTTCGTGCACTTAGAAATACGAAAGGAAACTCCTAAAGGAGTAAAAACCTCTACCTGCAATGTCCAATGCTTCGACATCCGAAACTCTCCTGCATGAGATTAAACAAAGCAACATAGTCAACTTTGCTGATAATTGTTTCCTTGAAAGGCCCTTGTTAGCTGGCCAAGCCATCAAGAATTTTAAAATGACATTTACATCCCAAAGAGATGAGTATTTCGGAAGAGGAGGGCGAAGCATACGAATACCGTGCAACAGTTTACAAATTAATGGATGCTCACCTACTGGTTCCCCTTCCACATGGGGGTGTTTAGCAGAAATGGCTGACCTAAAATTATTCACTGTTCGGTATGCCAGACCCTGAGCCGCCACATGAGACAAAAAGTTTGCAATCATTTGCACTGTGGGATCCACTTTCCTTTGATCGCACCAACCCAACCATCTCCTCCAGGCGGAGGACATCGCTTATGCAGACTAGGCGCCAAGGATTGGGAAAGAAAAAATCTAGTGTCCTCTGAAATTCCCGGACCTTGAGAGGATACCCCGAAATCCTCCAAGCTATGAGTACCAACTGGTTCTCTAAGATCAGGGGATGAGATTTCCCCAGAGGATCTAGTAAGAGGTCTCAGGACGGGAGGATTCGAACCGGGGCGGTGCAGCACAAGCTCAGAACTATCGGAAACCACGGTTGTGCTTTCCAGTACGGGGTTACCAAAATCAATTCTGCTTTCTGTCGAAAGGTTTGCAATAGAACCCATTGAATCATGGAGAAAGGGGGAAAAGCAAAGTGAAGATGTCCCTCCCAATTCTGGAGAAACGCATCTGAGCTGAGGGCATTTGGATCTGGTCTCCAACTGAAAAAAAGTGGCAGGTGAGAATTCAGATGGGAAGCAAAAAGATCTATCTTGCATGGGCAACTTCTGAGTGGGGAATTAGACTCACCTGTTTGAGATGCATTTTGTCCATAATTACCTCCTCTGCGAGGTCCTGTGGGGTTACGACCCCTGTAGCCACGGTTTCTGTTGGGATAGAAGTTGGGGTTGGATTGATAATTGGAGTCCCCACGGGTTCTTTGGTAAGGGGCGGGAGGACTGTGAAGAGAAACGGCCTGACAAGCAACCTCTGAAACGCCCGGCCCGCTGAAAAAGGCCACTGTTAAACACTTTTTAATTGGAAGTCTGGGCTTTACCTATCGCCGTTAAGGTAGCGACGTATTTGGCAAGATCTTTCACAAACTTATTGCCAAACAAGAGTCCTTTAGCCGCTGGTCAAGCGTCCGTGGAGGCCAGCTCTGACAGTTTGGGGTCGATGCGGAGGAGGAAGGACTTCCTGCGTTCAGTAGATATTGAACAGTTCGCGTTACCCAGCGGGCAGATGGCTCGCTGTGCCCATTCCAGCAGGGTGTCAGGATCGATGGGCTCTTGCAACTCTTTTGCCTGGATGGCCAAATCCAGAATTTTGGTAAGGGGACCTGAGATGTCCAGAAGCTTATCTTGGCAGCCCCGCCAGGTTCTATAAATCCCCTTCTTGGGGTCTCTGCGTGGGTCCAATTCTGGAGTGTCCGCTACTTTTCCCTTGAGGGCTGGGCGAGGGCATTCCGATCTCAGAGTACTACGAACATCTTTCTCAAAACTCTTTCTGAGTTTGGATTGAACATAAGCTGCCACTTCTGGGCAGGGGGTCCATTCAGTTGATTTTGGATGGATGATATTATCTGGGTCGAAGAGCAGGTTCTTCGCAGGAGGGGAAGAAGGATCAGAATTATCCAAGTGACACTTTTTGGATTTGCGTTTGCCTTTATGTTTATCTGAGGAGGACTTATTCTCCGAGTCAGAAATAGAGGGGGAGTCTGAAGAATTGCGTGTAGACTGTGGAGTGTGAACAGAGCCATGTAAAAAAAAGGCGCCATATTCGTGATCATTTAATACCACATTAATGGTATGTTCAAAGGGGTCTGAATCAGACCGGCCAGGCTCATTTAGTTCGACCTCCTTAGGGGTGGGGTTCCCCGAGCCTGCACCAAAACGTCTGTGGCCAAAATTAAATATAGGTTGGGCAAAAGGACGTAAAGCCTTTTACCAAAGCCCTATTTACAGAATCCTGCACATGAAAATCAAGAGCCTCAACCAGGCGTTCTTCCATCTGATGGCCTTCTGAATATTCCCCATAGTAATCATCTTGCTAAGCCATAATGAGAAAGGGGGCCATATGGCATTCAGAGGTCCCAAATAATATTATTATTGCTACTTAGCAATGAGGGGGAGGAAAAACCCCAGTGCCCAGAATGTCAACAGACCTTGTTTGCCGGTAAAAACTAAATACTATTCATTTTCAAAATGAAATTAGGGTTGTCAAAGTTCTTGAGGGGCCTGGTGCATATTCCCCCTAGAGCAGCGCTCTATCAGTATTATTGCAGCCCCTCTGGGCGTGTGAGGGAAAAACGAGGAGTCAAGAGAGCAGAGAAACCTCCTTTCCGACGATCGCGCTAGTAAAAAACCAAGATCGTCTTGGTTTGCGCATGCGCGATCGTCGGTATAGAAAAGGGACTACCCTATGAGGCCGCGTTTCCTAAAGGCTCCCCACCAGCAAGACGGCCGGAAAAAAACAATCACGATCGTTTTAATGGATAAAATGGAAACCGCTAACACAAGCCGTCATTCACAGAAATAGCGCATGAAGGCAACAGCCGCACTTCCTGCAACCAATAAAATGTATGAAAAAACACTCATAACACAACTGTAATATCGAGGCACTTATCTCTGGTGCGAAGCAGCAAAGAAAGAGGGCGGACTTTGCTTGCTGAGGACTTTATAAGTGGTTATGCTGCCTAATTGGAGGGGCATTACGAGGCTGGTAATGATGATGGGAAATGTAATTCCATGTTTTCTTTGCTGTTATTGGCTGCTGTGTGTTGCAGTAAAGATAAGAGATAAGCATTATCCGATGCCTCCGGGCCTGACATAGAATTCTAATGCAGACATTACTTTATATTTGTGCTAGTACAGATACACTTCGACCAGTAACCTGTACAACCTGTAAAAATGGACATACTGCATTCAGAGGTATTGTATGTTGATGTATGAGTTTGCATGGGTCTGAACGTCTTTTCTCTATTCTGTCCACACTCGTAATTTCATTATATCCCTGGGTGACCTTAATTTTGACTAAGCCCTTACCTTATCCGGGAATTACATGTCTCTAACCCTGACCACAATTCACCTGCCAGAACTTTGAGTTCACTGCTCTTGATTCACCGTGGAATACTTCACGGCCAGCACTGGGAGATGATCTACTATTATTTGATTAGACTCACTTTCTATGGTCGTATAGTTTGAATGATCACTTCTTATATTGGGCAATGGCACACTGGTTAACTCAGCAGCCCTGCACGCTGGGTGATGGCCCTATTTGTAGATCTGTAGCTTAGATGTAACCCCTCTTTTTTGTGTCTTTGCAGCCTTGAGAAAGTTCCAGGTAAACAAACCTTCTTGAGGGCGAAATACGTGTCGGCTGAATATTTTGACATTTCTGTAATAAAATATTATTGGATCACCAAAACGAATCAATTTTTGACTGTGAAACTGCTTTCGATAGTTGGATTCTTATGCTTGAATCTGGGTGGGTTCACCTATCTTTCCTGGATAAATAACAAACAAGTTGACGATATAAAAGCAGTGCTGAAGAGACTCAAAGATGAAAAATTCACCTTACCTCAAAAGACAGAAATACTAGTTCTTATGGTCAGGCACATGATTCTTTTGGTATACCACTTTTCAGATGCAGGAATCTTCCAGGACCACACCAAAGTCGTAGATGTTGAAGCTGCCCCTGCGCCAGAAAGCATTTATTAGGTACAAAGCTTATTGGGCATCTTCAGTTCCTGTCGCCATTTCAGTACAGATTTAGCAGCACTGTCAGATCGACTCTGAGAAGTCCTATAAAAAGTAGTCTTCAGAACATGACTAAGGGGGTCATTCTGACCTCGGCGGTAAAAGGCGCTTACCGCCGGTCAGAAGACTGCCATAACACCGCCGCGGTCGCGGTAAACCGCCACGGTAATTCTGACCCGCAACTGGCAAACCGCCAAAAACCCGACATCAACAAAAGTCCGCCACAGCAACGGCCAGCGCAAAACTGGCGATGACCAAACCTCCACCGTCACGCCATCATAAATACACCCATGCCATTCCGACCCACAAATCCCCGCAGCGGTCTTTCAACTGCAGTATTCCATTGGCGGTACACACCACTGCGGTCAAAATACACACACCTTTACAAAACACTACCACATTGGACAAATCAAAATACACACACCTGAGACACATACACACACCACTCCCACACACCCAATTAAATATAAAACACACACCCACATCACCCACAAACCCTTACGACCACAATTGCAACTGAAGGACAGAGAGAGACAGCACAGCATAGAGTAGACCATCACACAGAGGCAAATCACAACATCACCCACACAATTTCCACGCACAAAACACCATACACCACCACACTCACCACACTCTACAACACATACAATACACCACCCCTCACCTCATCCACACCACCCCATGGCACCCCAAAGACACCCCAGGTTCTCTGACGCAGAACTCAGGGTCATGGTGGAGGAAATAGTTTGTGTAGAGCCCCAGCTCTTCGGGGCACAGGTGCAGCACACCACCATTGCCAGGAAGATGGAGCTATGGCAAAGAATAGTGGACAGGGTCAACGCTGTGGGACAGCATCCACGCAATCGGGACGACATCAGGAAGCGGTGGAACGACCTACGGGGGAAGTTGCGTTCCATGGTATCAAGGCACAACATTGCGGTACAGCGGACTAGCGGCGGACCCCCACCTACTCCCCCAGAATTCACAGCATGGGAGGAGGAAGTCTTGCACATCCTGCATCCTGAGGGCCTCGCAGGAGTAGGCGGAGGAATGGACTCTGGTAAGTCAAATCTCCACTACTTCATTCCTCCCACCCCACCTGCATGCCAAATCATACCCCCACCCTCACCCCCACCCCCATCACACCAACTCCTTGCAAATGGCTCACCATCACAACCCACCCATCCCAAAATCTAGCCCTGCATGCGTCCCCAAAGCATGGACACCCATCACCAAAGCATGCCCACTGCACACACCCATCACCCCCACAAGCCACCGTCACAAAAGCCCCCACAAGGGAATGCCAGCACTGGGGTACACGGCCACCCACCCATTACACGAAATGCCACACACAGAAGCAATAACCATACTCTTATACCCCTGCAGGACCCGAACGCCACCACACCGCCACGGAGGGTCCAGAGATGTCCATCCCACCCCCAGAAGAGGCCCCCAGTGATGACAGCAGCTCTGTCTCCCTGGACCCAGATGACCAGCCCGGCCCATCGGGGACCTCAGGACAGTCGGTTCCCCACAGACAGCCACAGGCTACACCAGACCTAACCCCCTCTGGGAACACCAGCACAGCTCCCACCCAGCGGGCCCATGCCTCTGTCTCCAGGACACGTCAATCAGCGGTGTGTCCACTACTACAGGGCACCCAGGTTGACCCACCACCCCAACAACAACAGGGACCTGGGGGCAGTGGTAGTGGGCACACCGTCCAGGGGACAGAGGCCCAGGGAAACAGGGGAACTGGGAGGGCTGCTGTGCGACGGGGGGGACAGGCCCAGGGAACCGACTCTCCAAGAGGCCCTCTCCTCCATCATGGGAGCATACCACCACTCCCAGGAGACGATGGCTACGGTACTGGCCAGGTTCCAGGAGATCCAGGTACTGCAGGAGGAACAGTACATGGGGTTCAGAGAGGAACTGAGAAACATTAGTTCCGCAATGGGGACCATCGTCGTGGCCCTTAACCAGATAGTCACCACATTGCGGGACCATGTGGCACCACAAAGGGCCCCTGTCACTAGCATGGACCAGGAACAGCCTACCACCTCCGCCGGCGCTAGTGGACAGGAGGCCCCCACACAACGACAGGCCACCAGAACCCCACCTCCTGCAGAAGAATAACCACCCCGCAAGCGGTCCCTGAGATCTCACAAGAAGACAGAGTAGGATGCCAAGACCCCCGCCAGCAAAGGATACCCCCTGATGTCATCCCACTGTCCCACATTGTCACCCTGTCCAACCTTGAACTGCCCCTGCTCCATCCTTCCACAGGCATATGGACAATGCACCTGTGAGACTGAAAACTGGACTCTGCCATGGACATTACTCCACCATCACCCATCACCGTTTTACAATCATGTTCCTAAATGTAGCACTTTAATAAAATCACTTATTGCACTTAAAAAATCTGGAGTCTGCTTGTATTTTGAACAAATGTATTAGACATAACGGTGCAAAAATGTTCAGTTACATTGTGATGACAACATACCACTGTCACACAGCTGTAGTCCATGGGCAAACAAAGCAGAGGTCACGCAGTGGGGCCCACAGCTCTGAACACGGAAGGGAAAGTCACAACTCAGTTAACAGGAACTGGGGGGAAACTCAGACAGTAGAGAGGCAGGAGACTTTAAGTAAATGTAAAATGGCGTGGTTGATTCGCACCTGTGTGCTACTGAAAATACTGTTGTATCACTGTGTCCCTGTTGTCTGTGTCATCCCCGTCGTCTTCCTCCTCTTCACTCTCCACAGGCTCCACAGCTGCTACAACACCACCATCTGGACCATCCTCCTGCAGGAAAGGCACCTGGCGTCGCAAAGCCAGGTTGTGAAGCATACAGCAGGCCACGATGATATGGCACACCTTCTTTGGTGAGTACATTAGGGATCCACCTGTCATATGCAGGCACCTAAACCTGGCCTTCAGGAGGCCGAAGGTTCTTTCTATAATCCTCCTAGTTCGCCCATGGGCCTCATTGTAGCGTTCCTCTGCCCTTGTCCTGGGATTCCTCACTGGGGTAAGTAGCCACGACAGGTTGGGGTAACCAGAGTCACCTATTAGCCACACACGGTGTCTCTGTAGCTGTTCCATCACATAAGGGATGCTGCTATTTCGCATGATGTACGCGTCATGCACTGACCCAGGGAACTTGGCATTTACATGGGAGATGTACTGGTCAGCCAAACAGACCACCTGGACATTCATCGAATGATAACTTTTTCTGTTCCTGTACACCTGCTCACTTCCACTGGGGGGAACCAAAGCCACATGAGTCCCATCAATGGCACCAATGATGTTGGGGATATGTCCAAGGGCATAGAAATCACCGTTCACTGTAGCCAAATCGCCCACCTCAGGGAAAACTATGTAGCTCCGCATGTATTTCATCAGGGCAGACAACACTCTGGACAAAACCTTAGAAAACATAGGCTGAGACATCCCTGATGATATGGCCACTGTTGTTTGGAATGATCCACTTGCCAAAAAATGGAGTACTGACAGAACCTGCACCAGAGGGGGAATCCCTGTGGGTTGGCGAATGGGGGACATCAGGTCTGGCTCCAGCTGGGCACAGTTCCTGTATAGTGGCTCGGTCAAGTCTGTATGTCAGTATGACATGTCTTTCTTCCATTGTCGACAGGTCCACCAGCGGTCTGTACACGGGAGGATTCCTCCATCTCCTCGCAAGTCCCAGCGGACGGTGCCTAGGAAGGACAACATGGAGCACAGAGTCAAGCAACCCACAGGTACGTAACCACAGCTTGCACAGTACACGATTCGCTATGCATTGAATGGCTTGTATGATTGGCAATGCAAGGCCTAGGCCTGTGTGACGCTGTAGAAATTAAGCCATGTGGGCCCTTGAAATGGCGGCTGCCTGACCTGTGAAGTGTGACAATGGGATGTGAGGTCAATGCGCTGGCGTGGCACACCGTGGCGGTAGGCGGTCGAAGACCGCAGCGCAAAGCAGCATTGGTTAACATTGAACCCTATGGGTCTCATGAGCCAATGACGATGTGCGCCAGCGGTCGCGGTACACACCGCTGCGGTACGCACCGCCGCGGGCGTGACCGCCATTTTCTATCTGCTTAATCGCTCAAGACCTGATCATCCACAGGAGAGGACCTATACTGCAAGTGCTGCTGTGACCTCGGTCTGGAAGAGACAATGGCTGCTGCGACTGGGGAAAGGGCCCCTGCCTTCACATCTGAGGAATTGGAGAAACTTGTTGATGGGGTCCTCCCCCAGTATGCGCTACTCTACGGTCCTCCAGACCAACAGGTAAGTACACAGGGAGCACGTTGTATGGGCTATGCCTGTGTTGAGTGGGGTGGATGTAAGATGGTGGGGAGGGGAGCGAATGAGGAATGCAACGCACTACAGATGAGAGCATGTGCCACATGGCAAGGTTGGGGAGGGGGGGACACTCACATCGACCATGCAGAAAAGTGATGATATTTCTTTTCCCACCCTGTACATGTCACATAGGTCAGCGCCCATCAGAAGATCGACATTTGGCGTGCCATCGCCAAGGACGTCCGGGCCCTGGGGGTCCACAACAGACGGGGCACCCACTGCCGCAAGAGGTGGGAGGACATCCGCCACGGGAGCAGAAAGACCAACGAGGCTCTGCTGGGGATGGCCTCCCAACCTAGGAGGGGTGCCACACGGCAATTGACCCCCCTGATGTCCCGGATCCTGGCGGTGGCCTACCCTGATTTGGATGGGCGCGTGAGGACATCACAGCAGACACAAGGGGGTGAGTCTCAGCACATTCTGCTATATTAGCGCACAGTGGAGGTGTCTGGGTGGGGGAGGAGGGCTGTGGCTATCTCTAGGCCAGGGCGGTTTCTGTAGGCTAGGCCCCTCCGTTCGGCATGGCCCTGTGCCCCCGCCCCCCACCTCTGTAGGGTGCTAAGTACAGCTATCCATGGCCCGGGCTCACCTATGTGTGCAGTTGTCCTCCATAGACTTGTAGGCCAAGTCACAATAATTGAGTAGTGTACCCCGAGTGCGCGGCGTAGTGCAGGGGGCTTCTGTGTCTGTCCTCTCCGCCAACGGTGCCGCCAATGCATGCACTCAACATGTCTTTCTTTCTTCTCCCCCCCCTTTTTTTTGGTTTTCCTGTTCATGTGTGCATTAGCATCATCAGGCGGAGGAGAAGTGACATCGGCGCACGAGGGAGCTGCATCTCACATGGCCCCGGAGGGCCCTGCAACCGACTCCGAGTTCACCAGTGAGACGGAGGGCGAGGGGAGCTCCACAACAGGGACCCGTGGAGACGTCAGCGACACCGACACGTCCTCGGAATGGAGCTCCCTTGTGGTGGCGGCAACATCCGTGCCCACCGCAACAACAGGTACAGCCGCCACCCAGCGCACCAGCTCCGCCCTCCCAGCAGCCCCTCAGCGTTCGCCCCGTGCCCGCTCGGCCAGGAAGCCGGGCATCTCCTTCGCCCCAGGCACCTCAGGCCCTGCCCCAGTTACCCCTGCTGCCCTCAGTGCGGAGATCATTGACCTCCTCCAGACGCTCATTGTTGGGCAGTCTACCCTTTTGAATGCCATCCAGGTGGTAGAAAGGGAGGTGCATCGGAGCAATGCATACCTGGAGGGCATTCATTCGGGTCAGGCTGCCCATCAGCGATCGTTCAACGCTCTGGCCTCAGCACTGACGGCAGCCATTGTCCCTGTCTCCAGCCTCCCTCCTCCAACTCCCTCCACCCAGTCCCACTCCCTTGTTCCTCTGCCTATCCCAGACACACCTAGAGACCAGCCTGCACACACATCAACACCCAAGGGCAGCTCATCCAGACATAAGCACCACAAATCACACAAGCATTCACACAAGCAACATCCACATGCAGACATGCCAACAGCCACTGCCTCCTCTGTGTCCCCCTCCTCCTCGTCTCCCTCCTCCCTCCCTGTGACGTCTCCACTCACACCTGCATGCACACCACCATCAGCCACTACGTCCATCACCAGCACACCCACCAGAGCACTCCGCACAAGTGCAGTCACCACCCCCACTGCCATTTACACGTCCCCTGTGTCCTCTCCCAGTGTGTCTGTCACCCCCTCTTCCAAACCCCACAAACGCCTGCACCCAAAGACAGCACACTTGACTCTCCTACAACCACATCCTCTTCCTCCACTCCCATACCCACTGCACCTACCCTTCCCATTGCTCCTAAAAAGTTTTTCCTCTCCAAAATTAACCTCTTTGCATCACCTGACCCACCCCCTCCATCTCATAAGAGCCCAAACAGCACCTCAGCCACCACAAGCCCTGCACCTACTAGGACCATAGTTCAGGGCTATTGGAGTCCACCAGCTCCTAGGGCCGGAACATCAGCCAGCAGCAAGGGGACAGCCAGCCCACCCCCTGGGAAAAGAACCAAAAAAGGGAAGGGCTGGCGCGACAGGCCTGAGACGGCTGCCCCCAAGGACACTACCCTTGCACCGTCACCTGGCACATCCACAAAGGGAGGCAAGGGCCCCAGAGATTCGGCGAAGGAGGGCAAGGGCAGCAGGGCGGACAAGTCCGGCAGCCGGCGAGCTGCCCAGGAGGGCCCCACCAGCCCCATTTCGGGTGTGACGGAGGACACCCACGGGCCCAGGACTCCAGCACAGGAGGGCCCCGCTAGCGAAAGGTCGGATGGCGACTGAGCGGGAATTATTGGCCAGATCTGGTTCCCTAGGAACACAAGACAAGCACCGCTGAACAGGGCCCCGCCAAGACAAGCACCGCTAAACAGGGCCCCGCCAAGACAAGCACCGCTGAACAGGGCCCGCCGTGAGAAGCACCGCTGAACAGGGCCCCGCCGTGACAAGCACCGCTGAACAGGGCCCCGCCATGACAAGCACCGCTGAACAGGGCCCCGCCAAGACAAGCACCGCTGAACAGGGCCCCGCCAAGACAAGCACCGCTGAAGAGGGCCCCACCAAGACAAGCACCGCTGAACAGGGCCCCGCCAAGACAAGCACCGCTGAACAGGGCCCTGCCGTGACAAGCACCGCTGAACAGGGCCCTTCATCTCAAGCACCGCTCCGCTGGGCCCTTCATCTCAAGCACCGCTCCGCTGGGCACCGCCGTCTCTGAACTGCTCCGCTGGGCCCTTCCTGTCAAGCACCGCTCCGCTGGGCCCTGCCTGTCAAGCACCGCTCCGCTGGGCCCTTCCTGTCAAGCACCGCTCCGCTGGGCCCTTCATCTCAAGCACCGCTCCGCTGGGCCCTTCATCTCAAGCACCGGTCCGCTGGGCCCTTCCTGTCAAGCACCGCTCCGCTGGGCCCTTCATCTCAAGCACCGCTGGCCCATTGGCAGGGCCGGATCTGTGTCGGGCAGGGCTTCACGAAGCACTCTGGCCAACATGCCTCCTCCATAACCAGTGGAGTCTGTAATCCACCTGATGGACTGTGGCTTTGCACTTCCCAGGATGTGACAGTGGTCAACCCACCCACTGTAGAGACTTGAGAGACTGTGGCTTTTCACTCCCCAGGATGGTACAGTGGGCAATCCACCCACTGTAGAGACTTGAGAGACTGTGGCTTTGCACTCCCCAGGATGGTACAGTGGGCATGGAGGCCCCTCGTGGAACTGGCGTCGTGGACTCATGTGGCTGAGGTGCCCCCCCTTCCCTTCCCCCTGAGGTGCCTGTAGTTTTATTATCTGATGCCCCAGCAGTGTTCTCTCCAGTGAAATCGGGTCTCGTGTGTGGGCTTTGCCCATGTGTTTATGCACATTGGCCCACGAACAATGGAAGGTAGCCAATATGTGCCGGACTTTTGGGCTATGTATATATTGTTCATGTTGTAATATATTTTATTTAGATATTTCATATTTCACTTAACTTCAAATATGCTATAATATACTTCAATTTTAATGATCAATTTATTTTGTCTTTGCATTATTCCAGGGGGTTTGGGGGGTGTCACTCTGACTTGTTGCTCTGCATTGGTGTGTAGGGATTTGGGGGGGGGGGTGTCGCGTATGTGTGTGCCCGTAACCTTTTCTCCTCCCCCCTCCCCTGTGTCATAGGTGCAGTACTCACCGCTGTCGTCTGCGCCGGTGTTCGTGCTCCTGGTAGAGGAGCAGGTAGACAATAGCTGGTAGGATGTTTAATTCGGGTTCCATGCTGTCCAGATTCCTCGTGGAGTGTATAGAGGTGAGCGTTTTCCCGTTCGTAGTCTGTTTCCGCCGTGTTTTATCGGTGGGGCTCCCGCCCCGGAAAAGGTGGCAGATTGGTGGGTCGTGATAGTGTGGGCGGTACATTGTCTGCCGCCTGTCTGTTGGCGGTGACCGCCGCGCTGTTTGTTTGTCCCGCCGTGGCGGTCGGAGTGTTAAAGTGGCGGGCTGTGTTGGCGGTTCCCGCCAGGGTCAGAATTCCATTTTTTTTACCGCCTGCCTGTTGGCGGGTTGGCCGCCGCTTTAACACCGACCGCCAGGGTTGGAATGACCCCCTAAGTGTCCCACAATAGAAAGGCCACCCTATCAAAATGGAACACCAAGTGACACTTTAAAAAAAAAGAAACTAGCAGTGTATGCCAGGAGCAGGCTAGCAGCAGTCATGTTACAGCAGCAAGGGCACAAAACACAGGTTTCCAAGGACACTATCATCCTACGCCTGCCATGGCGGAACAGTATTTACACATCGAAAAGGGAGCCATAGACAGGGTAGGGCCAAGATGGTGACTTAGGAGAAGCAGTAAACGTGTGATGCTCAATGCTGAAACAATTGCAGTGGACTGAATCACCTACCCATACAGGGATAATTAGAGTGATGAGCTCTGGTGGTGCGAAAGTAGCTTCATCTGAGGCTACAAGGAGCACAGACAACCAGTAAGAGGATCGGGAATGGTTCTCACCCTATGATACCTTCTGAGGCTTCTTGAAGTGGAAGTGCAGTCCGCTCGCTGCAGAACAGATCCTGGCATGCTGCTGTGATGTTGGAGGGGACCCATAATACCCCAGCATAGAGAGGAGCAGCTGGATCTCATATGGAGGAGAGGAGGTTCCCAAAATGGCGGAGAAGATTGTCCATTCCCATGTAGTGCACTCCAGTAGAATGACAATAAGGACTACTTGAAGGAAATAGTGCGACCATCTTGTGGAGATGAAGGGGGGAGGGTAGCTTTTCACCATAAGATTGTACTGGAGTCTACCACAATATAAAATGCACAGCCGAAATGGGAAGACAGACCAAGAACAAGCACAGGCAAATGTAATATGTCTGGCATTGAAAAGCTGCTGTGTTGGGCATATTTTTTATTGCAGGCACATGCTACAGAAAGAAAGAAAATGGAACATGCTGTCAGCTGCCAACTAAACATAGCAGCTATATGCTTGCAATAAAACTTTTACATTAAAAAAGTAGCCACTTCTTATAATTTTAATAGAACAGAGTATGTGCTTCCTTGCAGGTGGTGCACTTAGAAAAGATGTACATTTTAGTGTAAAATACTGGAAATATAAAGAAAAGGTGCTGTTGAAAACATAGGTTGAACACGCAAATGGTTAAAAAATCAAAACAAAGATATAAAATGGAAAGAAAAAGGCATTGGCAATCTATATATTGTTGGACCACCAACCAAGGCACTTCTTTTTTAGGTGAATGTGCACATGTGATGAGTCAAAATGCCATCACTCACAGTGCAAGAGTGCCAATGGCTTACGTGGATTAAACCATCACTCCTTGCAGTATGCTGCATGTACAGAACCAAAATAGAACTGACAGCTGAATAGGCCAATGGATGTAGAGAGCTACCTCAAGGACCCTTTCTCCATGTATGGATGTATGTTTTTTTTTATTTTTGTAGGGTGGAGCCTGTGATAGCATGTGCTAGTGCATGCGTCTCACTTGCGAGACACTCTTGTAAACAAATGGGAGCTTGAAGCCCGCCTGTTGCTTACCATTTGTTGGCTTGCATGGCACTCTCCTTTACAGCCTCGTAATTGGTCACTGCAGGCATATTATCGTTTCCGTTCCTGTCCGTAGGGCAGGGACAAAGCACTGATTGATTCAATGTAATCAGTGCTCATCCAAAGCAATCTGCCCCCACTCCAATCTGCCTCTCTCCAATACAAAACAATCTGCCCCACTCCAACCCGTCCCACTCCAGTGCACCCCAAACAGCCCAATCCAATCTGCCCCACTCCAATCTGCTCCATTCCAAAACAGTCTGCCCCAATCCCATACAAGACAATCTGCCCTATTGCAATACAAAACAATCTGCCACACTCCAATCCACAACAATTTGCCACACTTCATATTGTCCCACTCCATCCACCCCAATCTGCCCCTTTCCAGTCCAAAACAATCTGCCCCATTCCAATCCAAAACTTTCTACTCCACTCCAATCCACCACACTCCAATTCAAACAGTCTGCCCCACCCCATCCCAATCAAATCCATCCCAGTTCACCCCACTCCAATCCCCCACAATCCACCCCACCCCACTCCAATCCACCCAAATCCTGACCAGTCTAATCTACCCTACTCCAGTTCATAAATCTGCCCCACTCCAATCCAAAACAATCTGTCCCACTCCAATCCAAAACAATATGCTGTACTCCAATCCAAAACAATCTGTTCCACATCAATCTGCCCCACTTCAATCCGAAACAATCTACCCCAATCCAATCTGTCCCACTTCAATCCAAAACAATCTTCCCCACTCCAACCCAAAATATTCCGCCCAACTCCAACCTGCATCATTTCAATCCAAAACAATCTGACCCACTCCATTCTGCCTCACTCAAATCCAAAACAATCTGCCTCACACAATCCAAAACAATCTGCCTCACACCAATCCAAATCAGTCTGCCTCATGTCAGTCCAAAAAATCTGCCCCACTCCAATCTGCCCCATTCCAGTCCAAAACAATCTACTGCATTCCAGTCTGCTCCACTTTAATCTGCCCACTCCAATCCGTCCCACTCCAATCTGCCCCACTTCAGCCCACCCCACTCCAATCCAGTTAATCCAACTCACCTCAACCCACCCACTCCATCCCAATTCACCCCACTCTAATCCACCACAATCAACCCCACTTCAATCCCCTCTACCCCACACCAATCCAATCCAACCCACACCAATCCACCCAATTCCAGCTCAATCCTATCTATCCCGCTCCAATCCAATCCATCGCACCACAATCCAATCCACATCACTCCAACCCAATCCAATCATTACCAATTTTACCCACTCCAATCTGCCCCATGGCAATCCAAAAGAATCTGTCCCACTCTAATCCAAAACAATCAGCCCCACCCCAAAACAATTTGCCCTACTCCAATATTCTCCTTTCCAATCAAAAACTATTTGCCCCACTGCACTCTGCCGCACTCCAATTCTAAACAATCTGCTCCCTCCAACCCGCCCCACTCCAGTCCACCCCACTATAACTATAATCTACCCTACTCCCATCCCATTCACTCCACCCCACACCAATCTAATCCACCCCAATTCAACCTACCGCACTCCAAATCACCTCACCCCAATCTGCTCCAATTAATCACAATCTATCCCATTCCAATCCACCCCACTCCAGTCCACTCCAACCCACACCAATCCAAACCCACCCCAGTCCAATGCACCACCCATTCCAATCCAACCCAACTCAGCCCACTCCAATCCAACCCATTCTAATCCAACCCAACCCAGCCCACTCTAAGGCAATCCACTTCTGTACAGCCCGATCCACCCCACCCCACCACAACTCACCTCACCCCAATACAATCCACCTCACCTCAGTCCTATCACTCCGATTCAACCCACCCAACCCAATCTAATTTACTCTCTCCAATACACCCCAATCCAATCCACCTCATCCATTTTAATCCACCCCACTCCATCCAGTCCATCCAATCCAATCCACCCCACCCCTCTCAACCCCCCTACTCTACTCCAAACAAATCAACCCCACTATCTCAATCCACTTCAAACCACTCCACCCTATTCCACTCAACTTCACTCCACGACATGGACACTCTCTGCCACTAAACTACTGAACTCTACTCAACTCTATGACACTCTACTCCCTTTGCTCCATTCTAAAACACTCTACTCCAAATAATCCACTCTCTGACTCTCTACTCCCACACTCTACTCTATGTCACTCCACACCACTAAAGTTTAGCCATGCTATATAGCAGCCACCCTGGTGTATAACGTGGCAAAAGCTAAAACACATTGCCAAAGCCAATAACTCTTGTATAGGCAAGACTTATTGGCTTTGCCTGTGTTTGTGAATACATGCAGCTGGTGAAGTATATAAAGCACTCTCAATGCTAGACCTAACAAGCATTGGCAAAACTAGGTCGCCATAGCTGCCAAGTTTTCAGATTGCTTATGTGTGACATTTACATGGTTTCAATGTACTTAGGAGTGACATTCAACTGCCAAATTGGCAAATGTGTGACACTTAGAGTGACACTTTATTGTGAATAAAATCAAGCAGTGAAGTCCATAGAAAGAGATAAATATTGTGAAATTACACCTTTTTAAGAATAGAGACGCTCTAAAAAGATCTTGAAACTGGTGGAAACCCCCTGAAAGGGATGATCACTCATACAGTGCCCTTATTTTACAATACTGACTTACATTTTGGCAGTGCTTATGGTTGCAGGTTGGGATCTCGAAGCACTGTTGTTAGAAATAGGGTCTCTGGTTGGCAGCCAGTTTGCACTCTGTCCAAGCAGGGACCCTTACTCTAGTTAGGGCAATGGAGATACACACATAAGATAACCCCTGCTCACCTGCTTGATAGCTTGGCATAAACAGTCAGGGTTATCTCAAAGTATTTGTACCAACACAGAGTAATACAGGGAAAACACTACAAAATGGACACTACATCAGCCAAATATCCAATATTTATCTAAATCAAACAAGACCAGAATGACAAAAATCCAACATATACAAGTAAAGTTAAGAATTTTTAAAAATAAAGACTCTTACTCCATAGAAAACAATGAAAACGTTGTTGTTACTCTCAAGTAAGGCCGTGCACCGTTTTTTCTCTGGGTGGGTAGGCGATGTGTTGTTTGTCCCTCCTGCAAAAGAGTGATGCATCAATTTCCGGACAAGCACCTTGGATCCGCATACGTTCATGTTGATTTTGACACCCAGTGATGATGCGTGCGAAATCCGGTCACAGGGTGATGGAAAACGCCACTGTGTGGGGTTGCGTCATTTTCAGCAGCCGCAAGCAGGTGTTTTACCATTTCTCCAACCGCTGTGCAGGTGATGCGTCTATTTCCCTGCTGAGATGTAGGTGGTGTGTCAATTTCAGCCGAGACGCGGGTGGCATTTCATTTTTACAGCCGTGTTGCAGGTGGTGCATCGAAATTTTCCCCACACAACTCCTGTGCGTGGATTTCCACTTTGGTTCTACCAGCTTCACCTTTCAAGGGCCCAGGGACAGAATAGGGCACAACTTGGCAGGACAGGAGTCTCAGCGAAGAGTTCAGGTGCTGGCAGAGGAAGTCTTTGATGGCCCTGAGGCTTCAAAACAGGATGCAAGCTCAGTCCAGTTCCTTGGAGACACTTCAGCCCAGGAATATACCACAAAGTCCAGTCTTTGTCCTCTTTCAGGAAGAAGCAGCAATTGCAGGCCAACCCAGCACAGCACAGTCACAGACAAAGGGGCAGTACTCCTCCTCCAGCTCTTCTGCTCTTCTCCTTGGCAGAGGTTCCTCTTGGTTCCAGAAGTGATCTAAAAATCTGAGATTTGGGGTCCACTACTTATACCCCTTTCTGTCTTTGAAGTAGGCAAACTTCAAAGAAAGTCTCTGTTGTTCACAAGATCCTGCCTTGCCCAGGCCTGGCTCCAGACTCACACCAGGGGGTTGGAGACTGCATTGTGTGAGGGCATTCAGGTGTAAGTGACCACTCCTCCCTCCACTCTAGCCTAGATGGCCCATCAGGATATGCAGGCTACACCCAGCTCCCTTTGTGTCAATGTCTAGTGGAGATTCACAAGCAGCCCAACTGTTAGTCTGTCTCAAACAAAAAATATACAAGCAGGCAGAGTCACAGAATGGTTTAAGCAAGAACATGCCCAGTTTCGAAAAGTGGCATTTTCAAACTGGGGCCCATATTTATACTTTTTTAGCGCCACATTTGCGTCAGTTTTTGACACAAAAGCAGCGCAAACTTACAAAATACAATTGTATTTTGTACGTTTGTGCCACTTTTGCGTCAAAAAGCGGCGCAAATGCGGCACTGAAAAAGTATAAGTACGGGCCTGACAATCTAAAAACCAACTTTGCCAAAATATATATTTTTAAATTGTAAGTTCAGAGACCCCAAACTACATATTTCTATTAGCTCCCAAAGGGAAACTGCAGTTAAAAGATATTTAAGGGCAGTCCCCATGTTAGCCTATGAGAGAGATAGGCCTTTCTACCGTGAAAACCGAATTTGGCAGTATTTCAGAGTTAGTACATGTAAACCCATCAGTGCATGTCCCACCTTTAACATACACTGCACCCTGCCCATGGGGCTATCTAGGGCCTACTTTAGGGGTGCCTTACATGTATAAAGAGGGAAGGTTTGGGCCTGGTGAGTGGGTACACATGCCAGGTCGAATTGGCAGTTTAAAAACTGCACACAAAGACACTGCAGTGACAGGTCTGAGCCATGTTTACAGGGTTACTCTTGTGGGTGGCACGACCAGTGTTGCAGGCCAACTAGTATCATTTAATTTACAGGCCCTGGGCACTTCTAGTGCACTTTACTAGGGACTGACTAGTAAATAAAATATGCAAATCATGGAAAAGCCAATTACACACACAATTTACATAGGGAGCACTTGCACTTTAGCACTGGTCAGCAGTGGTAAAGTGCCCAGAGTACCAAAAACAGCAAAAACAAAGTCTAGCACACAGTCAAAGCATAGGAAGCAGAGGCAAAAAAGACAGAGGATACCACGCAAAGAAATGAAAAAAGTTGCCTATTCAACACTGCAGCAAACAGAATTGAATTCTCCTATTCTCTGATTATACACACCTGCAGTGATTTCATTAAATAATTTAAGTTTTATAATGAAAAAGAGTGCATTTTTCATCAATGTTATTTTATTTCACGTTATATTTGCATATTATTATAGTCCCACCCAAAAAACGGCTACTTCCACCAAACGAGGTTGGTGCAGACAACGGTCGTGGCAACCGTTTATATAAATCAATTTATTTCTGCTACTGCATTTAAGAGCAGAAAAGGGTGCAAAGTATTTTTCTGCTCTTAAATGCAGTAGCAGAAATAATTGTATTTATATATATATATATATTTTATATTAAATACATAGGCCCTCATTATGGCAGTGGCGATCAGGTGACCGCCACACCGGCGATGGCAGTAGTACCGTCGCCAGGCCGGCGGTAATGACCACCAAATAATGACCATGGCGGTGATCCCTCCCACAGACAGCCAATGTACCACCCCAACCGCCAGTGTGGTATGACCACTGAACATGGCGGTAGCAATCTCCAGGCAGGCGGAAGACAAGGATCGGCCCACCATATTATGACATAGCACACCTTGATTCCCGAGGCGTAAGAAACACCACCAAAAGTGTGGCGGAAACACATCACTCAAAAGGAGACAGTCACCTCCAGGGATAGAGAGGAGTCCGCGGCCACCATGGAACCAGAACTGCAAGTCCTCCCGATGCTGTACCACGCCATGGCAGTCCTGGAGCACCAACTCCGACGATGACTGTGAGTACAGCCGCCTAACACACAAGGGAGGGAGGGGAGAGTGACACACACACGCACAACACATACCACACACCCAGAACCATCTGCAGAGTTCATTGGCGGTAACAGAACCCAGGAGCAAAGAAATCCAGGACACATACCTCTGTTCCAACCACTGTAATCCAGTAGCATGTAGAGCCCAAATCCCAAAAAATACAGAATTGCATATATACATGCAGGGCCACTGGCCAGTTCAAAGTCTGAATTTGCCCACAGGGCAAAGTCCAAGCCCCAGTTTGACTCCTGACAACATCGGGACTCCACTGGGCAGGGGCATCATGTTGGAAATAGACAGGCATCTCATGGGGGGGTTGGGGCTTCTATTTGGGAGTGGGTGTTTGTGTTTGGGAGGGGGGCACTTTACCCTTCCGTTTGGGGGCAGAGGAGTGGGCTTGGGGTGGAGGGACTGGAGTTCCAGTCATGTGCCCCTTAGTGGCAGCTGACGTCTTTGTGGGTGGAACAGGGCTAGACTTGGTGCTGGAGGTACTGGGCAGAGGGGTGGGACCTTCCTCTTAGGGGCAGGACGGGAGGGAGGGATGAGGTCAAGGCAGGAAAGGAAAATCTTCTTAGGACCAATGGGGCGGGTGTGGGAAGAGGTATGGGAGCGGAGGTAGAGGGAGTGGTTGTTGGAGGAGGAGGTGTACTGAACTTGGGTGGAGGTGCATGGACAGTGTGCATGTGTGAAGTGGATGACTGTTGGAGGTTTGAGTGCGAGCGTTTGTGTGTCTTTGGAGGGGGCAGGCAGGGTGGCGGAGGTCAAACAGGATGTGTGGATGGATGTTGTAGTGGTGTCTGCAAGTGAGGTGGGTGTGCTGCATGAGGTGGGTGTGCTGCATGAGGTGGTGACTGCGCATGTGGTGTGTGGGGTGCATGTCTGCTGTTGTGGTGACTGTGGGCAAGGCTGTGCAGGTGTCAGGTTCTGGGACTGTTGATGCAGTGCATGCAGGTGTGAGTGCTGATGTGACTGTGAGGGAGGAAGAGGAGGGGGAGACAGTAGAGGCAGTGGATGATGTTGTGTGTGCATCTGTGTGTTGGCTGTGTGAGTGCTTGTGGACTGAAGTGTGCTGCCTGTGTATGTTTGTGCGAGTCTTGTCTGTTGTTTTGGGTACATGCTTGTCAGAATGTGTGTGTGGGATGGGCTTGGTGAGAGGAGACTGGGACTGGGAAGTGGTAGTTGGAGGGGGAACAGAAGAATCAGGAACACTGGCTGCCGTCAGAGAGGAGGCCAGAGCCTGAAACGATCTCTGTAGGGCTGCCAAGCCACTGTGAATGCCTTCCAGAAAGGCATTGTATTAATGCATCTTGGATTCCAGCTCCTGGTTGGCATTCACTATGGTTGACTGCCTTACCGAGATAGATCTCAGGAGGTCAATAGCTTCCTCACTGAGGGCAGCAGGGCTGACTGGGGCAGGGCCTGAGGTACCTGGGGCGAAGGAGACACCTACCCTCCTTGGTGAGCGGGCACGGGCAACTCGGTGGGGTGTTACAGGGAGGGCAGTGCTGGTTGGGGGATGACAGTAGAACCTGTAGCTGGAGTGGTCTCAGAGGTGTCCGCCACCACCAGGGAGCTCCCATCGGAGGAGGAATCAGAATCAGTTGAATCAGCTCCTGTCCCGCCCATGGTGCTCCCCTCGCACTCCGTCCCACTGGTCCCCTCGGCCTTAGTAGATCCTGCCTCTTGGGACCCGAGGGCTGCAGCTCCCTCACTTGCCATGCCCCTTCTTCTTCGCCAGAGGCACATGCTAAAGCACATATGGACAGGATGACAAAAGGAGTGTGGGAGAAATTAAGGGAGCACAGGGTCAATCACAGCACCAACAACACAGATGGCATACACATCACAACACAGGGACTAAGAATGGGCAGTAGGGACCACACTAGCATACCATTGGCTAGGTACCACAGCAGATATGAGCCAAACACTGCCATCTGCACACCAACTGGGACCATCTAAGCCCTGTCTGACATGGAAAGGCAGCTACCAGCTATCAAAAATATACATTACACCCAAACCACCTAAGCTGGACCATGCAGCAATGTCTCAGGTGGCATATTGGGGCATCCACTGACTAGAACCCTACACTCAAATCCATGCAGGCAACATAGATGGTTGTCACACACACTGTACTCACCCCCTTGTGGCTGCTGTGATGCCCTCAAGCGCCCATCCAGCTCTGGGTAGGCCACCACCAGTATGCAGGGCATCAGGGGGGCCAGGTTCCGATGGGCATCCCTTCCTCATTGGGAGTCCGTCCCCAGCTGGGCCTCACCGGTCTTCCCGGGCCCAGCATCTCAGCTCCTCCCACCGTTTCCTGCAGTGGGTGGTCCGCTGGCTATGGACCCCCAGGGTCCGCACGTCCTTGGTGACGGCATGCCACAACCCCTTCTTCTGATGGGTGCTGACCTGCAAAGAAAACACAGACAGAGGGACACCATGAACCAGACAGTCCAGCCTGTCACACATATGGCCTACATACTGCATTTGCCCCTCATCAGACACACACATGATCCGTACCACTGCATTAACACTGCCACCAGCCATACCCCCCAAATGACACGCTGCCAGCACACACACACATCTACATGCAGCCATGTTGCATGCAATGTGCCCATCATGTTCTCACCTGTTGGTCTGCAGGCCCATACAACTGCCCATACAGGGGTAGGACCCAATCCACAAGCCTCTCCAAATCCTCCAACGTGAAAGCTGGGGCCCTTTCCCCTGTTGCATGGGCCATAGGAGGTTCCAGACACAGGTCACAGCAGCACATGCAGTGGAGATGCGGTCCTGTGGAAAGTCTGGAATCAAGTGAAGTAATAGAAAATGGAGGTCACGTCCGCAACAGTGAACACTGTCACCGCCGGTGTTGATCATCATTGGCTGAGAATAGGTACAATGATGCTCATGGGCGTACCTGCAGGATTGTTGAAAGGACCTTCGGTATCCTGAAGGCCAGGTTCAGGTGCCTCCATCTGACAGGTGGATACCTATGCTACTCCCCTGAGAAGGTCTGCAAGATTGTTGTTGTGTGCTGCATGTTGCACAACTTGGCCCTGAGACGACATGTGCCCTATCTGCAGGAGGAGGGGGGTGTCAATGCACCTGTGGCAGCAGTGGACAGTGAGGAGGAGGAAGAGGAGGAGGAAGTGGACAATAGGATACATGTTACAGCAGTACTTCCAATGACACTCAGGTTAGACTGTTGAACTAAACATTTCTCTATTTAAGTGATGTGCTGTGTGGCTGTAGCATAATGCCAGTCACTACCTTTGCATACCAATGGGCTGTCACCTAGGCCTTCCCATATTGCAGATGTTTGTGTGGTGGTGTGATGTGTATAGACTGCTGAGACACATATGTAGGATGGATCAACATGTTACTAGACATTTGCACAGGACCATGCAGTTCAATACAGTTCAATACATTGGACATTTACTTCAGATAAAGCACTATTACTCAAATTGTGTCCAAGGCTGTCTATTAAATATTCGGGTATACAATGGAAAGTGCAATAGAGTGGGGTGATGGTTGGGAAATGTCCAGTGTAGTGGGCCAGTCTGTTTGTTGCACAGGTCCAGTGTCCAACGGATTAGGAAGGGGAGCAATGGCAGTTCAAGGTGGACAAGGTGACACAGTGGCACACAAAGGAGACATTCAGGAGTGGCTTATTTCCTGGTGGTGGTCTTGGTTTTGGCAGCTGTCTCTGGTGTCTGTCTGGGTTGCAGGGAACGTTTGCGGGGTGGTTCACTTTTCACAGGGGGAGGGGTGCTGGTGGCCTGTGGGTTCTGTTGCAGGGCTTCCTGTCCACTAGCTGCAGTAGATGTTATTGGCTGCTTGGTGGAGCGGCTAGTGGAAGTGGCCCGCTGGTGGCCTCTATCCTCCCGCATGGTGTTGGACATGTCACCCAGTACCCCTACAATGGAGGCCATGTTGGCATTTAGGCCCTGCAACTGCATGATGTTGATCACCTGACCCATCCTGTCCTGGGATTGTTGGTATGCCCCCAGGACATTTGTGAGTGCCTCCTGGGCAGTCGGTTCCCTGGGCCTGTCCTTCCCCTGGGGCACAGCTGTCCTCAAGTGTCCCTGGCCCCCTATGCCTGTGTCCCCTGAATGGTGTGCCCACTCCCACTGACACCAAGACCCTCAATGTCTTGCCTGTTGGGTGTGGAGTTGGGTCTCTGTACAGGTGGGCGCACTACTCATTGATGTGTCCTGGGGACAGAGGTGTGGGGGCGTTGGCTGGCTGCTGTGGTGTTAGACTCAGGGGGGGCGGCTCTGTGGTGGACTGGCTGTGGGATGGGGTAGCCAACTGACCAGTGGTCCCAGACGGACCAGGGAGTTCATCCAGATCCAGATCTCCTGAGTTGCTGTCATCACTGGGGACATCTTCTGGTGGGGTACTGGGTAGCCGTGGCACCTCCTTGCCACGCCGCTGACATTGGCTGGGGCACCTGTGGGGATGTAAGTGGTGTATTAGGCTACATGTCTGTGACATATTCTGCATTACTAGCTTTCCCAATGTTATTGCTGTTGTCCTGCCACCTTTGGTTGTGTATGGAGATGGATTGTGGGATTGTTAGTTCTCCATGCTGTGCATACATTGGTGGTGGGTGTGTACGGCTGGAAGGGATGTGCATGCAGTGGGTATGGCATGCAGGGCTTGGCATTTCGTATTGGTAATTGGGGTGGTGCACTGTGTGGGATGGAGTGGGGTGATGGGGGTTAGGGTGAGGGGTCGTAGTGGCATGCAGGTATGGGGAAGTGATACATAGTAAATGTTGACTCACCAGTGTCCAGTCCTCTGGCTACTCTATTGAGTCCCTCAGGATGCAGTAGTGCCAAGACTTGCTCCTCCCATACTGTCGGGTGTGGGGAGGAGGTGGGGGTCCACCTCCAGTCCTCCTGATGGCGAGCTGGTGCCTTGCTGCAATAGAACGCACCTTCCCCCATAGGTCATTCCACCCCTTCCTTATGTCGTCCCTTGTGCGTGGATGTAGTCCCATGGCGTTCACCCTGTCCACGATTCTCTGCCATAGCTCCTTCTTCTTGGCAATGGAGATGTGCTGTACCTGTGCTCCCAACAGCTGTGGCTCTACCCGGACTTTTTCCTCGACCATGACCCACAACTACTCATGGGTGTTGTGTGGAGTGTGTTGTGCAGAGGGTGATGTGTGAAGTGATGGGGTGTGTGGTGTGTGACAGATGTATGGGTAGTTGTGATATGTGTGTGCAGTTCTCTCTAGGATTGGCGTGGCAAAGTGCAGGGGTCTTCTGGTGTTTGCAAAGGATTGTGGGTGAAGTGGGGGTGTGTTTTAGAGTGCTGTTGGTAGGTGTGTGTATTTGTGTCAGGTGTGGGTTTTTCGTTCTGGCCAATGTTGTCTTGTTTTGTATTTGAGTGGCTATATCCGCCGCGGCGGTGTGCACTGCCAATGGTTTACTGCTGTTGAATGTTCGATGTGGTGATTCATGGGTCATTATTTGGAGGGCATTGTTTTAGTGGCGTAACGGTATGGGTGGTAGTACCAAGAATTTATCATGTTCAGTGGGTCTGGCGGATTTGTGGTTGTGGCTGTTTTCTGTCGGATTTGTGTGTATGTGTCATAATCTGGAGGACGGATGATTGCCCTTGCAGTGGTATGTTGGCGGCAGTCTGTGAGGCAGTATTCGGTATTTACCACCAATGTCATAATGAGGGCCTTAATCTGTACATTTTGCTTCAGCCTATCGTTTACTGCCTGTAATACAATTTAGAAAATACAACCTGAATATGCACTGTGTGTCAGGATACTGCAATTCGATTTCCTCAGAAGCAGAAGATAACTCCTCAGTCCCGACCCGAGCTACTCACAACGAATATTAATCCTTCGTGCTGAGTACCCCGGAGGGGGAAAGGGGAATGGGATGGTAGAGAGACTGCCACAGAGATGATGAACGCCAGTACTCAGTCTGCCTCTTCACATCTAAGATTGGATACAGCACCTGCAAGAGTCACAGTCGCAATTACTAGGGACATACAACATCAGTTTTTCACTTTCTACTCTCAACACTTAATTCTCTTTAATTCTATTATTTCTTCACTCACCCTGAGTTCTCTGTAGCCTTGCTTCTCTCTATAAATGATAGCTCTTCTTAAACAACATTCTTATTACTGATTCTGGAAGAACTTCTCAACCTTTGTTAGAGATTGGTTTTATGTTGCTATATATATATATAGTTGGTGATAATGCGTTCTTCAAATCAGCTGATGTTATTTAATTTCTCCTGTCTTATTGTGACTTCTGTCAATACTTGTATTTGTAAATGCTTGTTTATTAAAGTTCGTTTCTCCTTTCTTACTTCGACATTTGTTGATAACTTGTATTTGTAAATGCTTGTTTATTACAGTTAGTTTCTCCTTCCTTACTTCGACATCTGTCGATAACTTGTAGTTGTAAATGCTTGTTTATTTAAGTTTGTTTCTCTTTTAAACTCTATTTTGGTTTATTACCATTGAATTTGTAAATGCTTATTTGTTAACAGTTTGTTTCTCCTTTAACTTGGCCTTCGTTTATAAAACCTTGACATTTGTAGATACTTGCTGTTTTAAAGTTCGTTTTTTCTTTGACTTTAATATCTTAAACAAGAACCTTGTAAACATAAGGTTAATTCATACATTAACTCTGTAGCCTTGCCGTCTTCCACGGGAACGGTCTACTATCAAACTCTTCGAATAAACCTTGACAATATTTATCCGTTTTCTGTAATATAATCTTCAAATGTAATTTTATCTCACAGGAGTTTTTGTTCTGAAGCGCGCTCTCTCTTCACACAGCTGATTCCTGTCAGACCTCAGTTGAAGTGCAAGGCTTCCAGCTGGAGAGCTCGTAACCTAGCAACCAACCGATTGCAAGACTAGGGTGGTCATTCTGACCTCGGCGGTAAAAGGCGCCTACCGCCGGTCAGAAATCCTCCATAATCCCGCCGCGGTCGCGGAAACCCGCCACGGTCATTCTGACCCGCAGAAGGCAAACCTCCGAAAATCCGACCGCCACAACAGACCGCCAGACCAGCGGTCGGCGGAAAGGTGGAGGTGACCAAACCTCCACCGCCACGCCAACAGAAATACGCACATCCCATTACGACCCACGAATCCACGCGGCGGTCATTCAAACGCGGTATTCCATTGGCGGGACACACCGCCGCGGTCAGAATACACACAAACGAACAAAACTCAGCCACATTGGACGATTTGAATCCCACACACCTGATACACATACACACACCACGCCCACACACACAGTACAATATAAAACACCCACCCACATCACCCACAAACCCCTACGCTAAAAAATTCGTCAAGAAGGCAAGAGCGAGACACCAGCATCCAAAAAATAATAGCCACAGCCACTCAACACCATCACCCACACACTATCCACACACAAAACAACACACACCACCACACTCAACTCACTTAAATACACATACTCCACCCCACACATCATACACACCACCCCATGGCACCCCAAAGACAACCCCGCTTCACAGACGAAGAACTCAGGGTCATGGTGGAGGAAATCGTTCGGGTAGAGCCCCAGCTGTTCGGCACACAGATACAATACACCAGCATTGCCCGGAGGACGGAGCTATGGCAGAGGATTGTCGACAGGGTGAACGCAGTGGGACAGCACCCCAGAAATCGGGAAGACATCAGGAAGCGATGGAACGACCTACGGGGGAAGGTGCGTTCCATGGTATCCAGGCACAACATCGCCGTGCAGAAGACTGGCGGAGGACCCCCACCTCAACCCCCACAATTCACATCATGGGAGGAGGAAGTCTTGAACATCCTGCATCCTGACGGCCTCGCAGGAGTCGGCGGAGGAATGGATACTGGTAAGTTGAAGCTTCAATACTGCTTCCCCCCCACCTGCATGCCAAATCATACCCCAAACCTCACCCCCATCCTCGAACCCCACCCTCACCCCCACCCCCATCCTCACCCCCACCCTCACCCCCACCACCATCCTCACCCCCACCACCATCCTCACCCCCACCCCCAGCACACCTATTCCCCGCCAATGTCTCACCATCACAACCCACACATCCCAAAACCTAGGCCTGCATGCGTCCACTAAGCATGGACACCCATCACCAAAGCATGCCCAATGCATATACACATCCCCCCCACAAGCCACCCTCACCAAAGCCCCCACACACGAATGCCAGCACTTGGGGACACGAGAACCCACAGATACACCCATATGCCACACATTGAAACTATAACCATACCTCTATACCCCTGCAGGACCCGACCGTCAACACACCGCGGCGGAGGGGCCAGAATTCTCCACACCCCCCACCCAAGAGGCCGTCAGCGATGACAGCAGCTCTGTCGACCTGGACACCGATGACCAGCCCGGACCATCGGGGACCTCTGGACAGTCGGTTCCCCTCACACAGGCCCAGGCCACTACAGACCCAAACCCCTCTGGGAACACCAGCACAGCTCCCACCCAGCGGGCCCATGCCTCTGTCTCCAGGGCGCGTCAATCTGCGGTGTGTCTACCACTATAGGGCACCCAGGATAACCCACCACCCCAACAACAACAGGGACCTGGGGGCAGTGGTAGTGGGCACACCGGCCAGGGGGCAGAGGCCCAGGGAAACAGGGGAACTCGGAGGGCAGCTGTGCGACAGGGGGGGGAGGAGAGGCCCAGGGAACCCACTCTCCACGAGGTCCTCACCACCATCATGGGAGCATACAACCGCTCCCAGGAGACGATGGCGACGGTACTGGCCCGGTTCCAGGAGATCCAGGTACTGCAGGAGGAACACTATCGGGGGTACAGGGAGGACATCAGAGCCATCAACACCACCCTGGTTACCATGGTAGGGCTGCTGCAGGACCTCGTCAACAACAGGGCGGACACTGAACAACACCCAAGGGCCCCTGCCACTAGCCTGGACCAAGAACAGCCAACCACCTCCGCCGGCGCTAGTGGACAGGAGGCCCCCGCACAGCAGCAGCCCACCAGACCCCCACCTCCTGCAGGAGAAGAACCACCCCGCAAGAGGGCCCTGAGATCTCGCAAGAATACAGAGTCGGATGTCAAGACCCCCGCCAGCAATGGATACCACCTGATGTCATCCCACTGTCCCACATTGTCACCCTGTCCATCCTTGAACTGCCCATGCTCCATCTCTCCACAGGCCTCTGGACAATGCACCTGTGTGACTGTTACTCTGGACTCTGCCATGGACATTCCTTCACCATAGCCCCCACCCACTTGAAACCACCCATCCCATTTTGAGCACTTAAATAAACACCTATTTTGCACCAAAATATCTGGAGTCTGGCTGTGATTTCAATAGATTGTAATTGACATGACAGTGCAAATATGTCCTTGTACATGGTGAAGTCAACAAACAGCTGCCACAAAGCTGTAGTCCATGGGGAAACGAAGCACAGGACTCGTAGTGGGGACCCCAGATCTGAAATAGGGAGGGAAAAGCCAAAACTCAGTCATCATACACTGGGGCAAATAGACAGGCAGCAGAGATGCTGGAGAGTAGTTAACATTTACTAAATTATCTTTGAAATGTTACCTGTGTCCTATTGGAAGTACTGTTCAATGATTCTGTCCCTGTTGTCTGTTTCAGCCCCGTCGTCTTCCTCCTCGTCACTCTCCTCAGGTTCCACCGCTGCCACAACACCACCGTCTCAACCATCCTCCTGCAGGAAAGGCACCTGGCGGCGCAAAGCCAGGTTGTGAAGCATGCAGCAGGCCACGATGATGTGACACACCTTCTTAGGTGAGTACATTAGGGATCCACCTGTCATATGCAGGCACCTAAACCTGGCCTTTAGGAGGCCAAAGGTGCGTTCGATCACCCTCCTAGTACGCCCATGGGCCTCATTGTACCGTTCCTCTTCCCTGGTCCGGGGATTCCTTACTGGGGTCAGTAGCCACGACAGGTTGGGGTACCCAGAGTCCCCCACTAGCCATACACGGTGTCTCTGTAGCTGTTCCATCACGTAAGGGATGCTGCTATTCCTGAGGATGTAGGCGTCATGCACTGACCCTGGGAATTTGGCATTTACATGCGAGATGTACTGGTCAGCCAAACACACCACCTGGATGTTCATTGAATGGTAATTTTTTCTGTTCCTGTACACCTGCTCCCTGTCTCTTGGGGGAACCAAAGCCACATGGGTCCCATCAATGGCACCAATTACGTTGGGAATATGTCCAAGGGCGTAGAAATCACCCTTCACTGTAGCCAATTCGCCCACCTCAGGGAAAATGATGTAGCTCCTCACGGATTTCATCAGGGCAGACAACACTCTGGATAACACCTTCGAAAACATGGGCTGAGACATCCCAGAAGCAATTCCCACGGTTGTCTGAAATGACCCACTTGCCAAGAAATGGAGTACTGACATGACCTGCACCAGAGGGGGAATCCCTGTGGGTTGGCGGATGGGGGACATCAGGTCGGGCTCCAGCTGGGCACACAGTTCATGGATAGTGGCACGGTTAAGACGGTAGGTCAGGATAATGTGGCGTTCTTCCATTGTCGACAGGTCCACCAGCGGTCGGTACACGGGAGGATTCATCCGTCTCCTCGCCCAACCCAGCGGACGGTGCCTAGGAAGGACAACATGGAGCACACAGTCAAGCAACCCACAGGTACGTACTCACAGCTAGCACAGTATACGATTCTCTATGCAGTGAATGGCGTGTCTGAGTGGCTATGCAAGGCCTAGGCCTGTGTGACGCAGTTGAAATTGAGCCATGTGGGCCCTGGAAATGGCGGCTGCCTGACCTGTGAAGTGTGACAATGGGATGTGAGGTCAATGCGCTGGCGTGGCACACCGCGGCGGGCGGCGGGCGAAGACCGCGGCGCAAAGCCGCATTGGTTAACATTGAAGCCTATGGGTTTCAGGAGCCAATGGCGAAGGGCGCCGGCGGTGGCGGGACGCACCGCCGCGGTACGCACCGCCGCGGACGTCACCGCCATTTTCTATCTACTTATCCACTTGCGACTTGAACTTTCACAGGAGAGGACCTATACTGCAAGTGTTGCTGTGACCTCGGTCTGGAAGGGACAATGGCTGCTGCGCCTGGGGAAAGGAGTTGGAGAAACTTGTGGATGGGGTCCTCCCCCAGTATGCGCTACTCTACGGTCCTCCAGTCCAACAAGTGAGTTTAATTCAATATGGATTTGGGGCCACTGGCTGGCTTGGGGGCCTGGCGGGGGGCCTGGCGGGAATGGGGGGCATGTTGGGCCTGGCGGGGGGCATGGCGGGGGGCCTGGCGGGGATGGGGGGCATGTTGGGCCTGGCGGGGGGCCTGGCGGGGGGCCTGGCGGGGATGGGGGGCATGTTGGGCCTGGCGGGGGGCATGGCGGGGGGCCTGGCGGGGATGGGGGGCATGTTGGGCCTGGCGGGGGGCCTGGCGGGGGGCCTGGCGGGGATGGGGCATGTTGGGCCTGGCGGGGGGCCTGGCGGGGGGCCTGGCGGGGATGGGGGGCGTTGGGCCACTGGAAAGGAAAATGCTGACAAACTTGAACGTGGTATTTCTCCCTCCCTGTACGTGTCACATAGGTCCGCGCCCATGAGAAGATCGGGATTTGGCGTGCCATCGCCAAGGAAGTCCGGACCCTGGGGGTCCACCATCGACGGGGCACCCACTGCCGCAAGAGGTGGGAGGACATCCGCCGCGGGACCAAGAAGACCGCCGAGTCTCTGCTGGGGATGGCCTCCCAACGTAGGCGGGGTGCCTGCCGTCAACTGAGCCCCCTGATGTTCCGGATCCTGGCGGTGGCCTACCCTGAATTGGATGGGCGCGTGAGGGCAGCACAGCAGACACAAGGGGGTGAGTACAAGCATTATCTACTCTGTTGTCGCGCAGTGGAGGTGTCTGGGTGGGGGAGGAGGGCTGGGGGTCCCCCTAGGCCAGGGCGATATCTGTAGGCTGGGCACCCCCGTAAGCCCCTGTGTCCCCAGCCACCACCCTCAGTAGTTTGTCAGTACAGCCATCCCTGGGCCGTGTCATCCATGGGTGCAGTTGTCAACTCTAGGCGTGTAGGGCATGTTCCACGGAATGCGTAGCGGACCCCAAGTGCGCAACTTAGTGCAGGGGGCATCTGTGTCTGTCATGTCCGCTAACTGTACCGGAGATCCATGTACTCAATATCCCTTTATTTCTCTCTCCCCCCCCCCCCTTTTTGTTTGTCTTTCTGTGCTTGTGTGCATCAGCATCATCAGGCGGAGGAGAAGTGGCATCGGGGCAGGAGGGAGCTGCATCTCACATGGCCCAGGAGGGCCATGCCACAGAGTCAGACTGGACCAGTGAGACGGAGGGCGAGGGGAGCTCCACGACGGGGACGACTGGACCCTGCAGCGACACGGACACGTCCTCGGAAGGGGGCTCCCTTGCGGGGGTGGCACCATCCGTGCCCCCCGCCATTACAGGTACAGCCGCCACCCAGCGCACCATCTCCGCCCTCCCAGCAGCCCCTCAGCGTTCGCCCCGTGCCCGCTCTGCCAGGAAGCCGGGCATCTCCTTCGCCCCAGGCACCTCAGGCCCTGCCCCTGTTACCCCCGCTGCCCTCAGTGAGGAGGTCATTGACCTCCTCCGAACGCTCATTGTTGGGCAGACTACCCTTTTGAATGCCATCCAGGGGGTGGAGAGGGAGGTTCATCGCAGCAATGCGTACCTGGAGGGCATTCATTCGGGTCAGGCTGCCCATCAGCGATCGTTCCAGGCTCTGGCCTCAGCACTGACGGCAGCCATTGTCCCTGTCTCCTGCCTGCCTCTACTAACTCCCTCCTCCCAGTCTCCTGTTCCTCTGCCTGTCCCACCCACACCATCAGACCAGCCTGCACACACCTCAACACCCAAGAGAAGCTCATCCAAACATAAGCACCACAGATCACGCAGACATTCACACACGCAACATTCCGATGCAGACATGCCAACAGTCACTACCACCTCTGTGACCCCCACCTCCTCGTCTCCCTCCTCCCTCCCTGTGACGTCTACACTCACACCTCCATTCACCTCACCATCAGCCAGTGTTTCCATCACCAGCACACCCTCCACTCCAGTCCGCACACGTGCAGTCACCACCCCCACTGCCATTTACACGTCCCCTGTGTCCTCTCCCACTGTGTCTGTCACCCCCTCTTCCACACCACACAAACGCAGCCACCCACCCACCCAACAGCCATCCACCTCACGACAGCCTATCCCTCCTGCACCTGCACCCAAAGACAGCAAACGTGACTCACCTACAACCACATCCTCTCCCTCCACTCCCATTCCCACTGTACCTACCACTCTCCATTGTCCCAAGAAGCTCTTCCTCGCCACTACTAACTTCTTTCCTGACCCTGAGCCCCCCCCTCCTTCTCGTCGGGGTAAGAAGAGCACCTCAGCCACCACCAGCCCTGCAGCCCCCTTGACAAGGGTGCAGGGGTATTGGAGCCCGCCAGCCCGCATGTCTGGATCTTCGCCCAGCAGCAAGGGGACAGCCAGCCCACCCCCTGGGAAGAGGAGCAGAAGGCGGAAGGGGCGCCGCAGGAGCCCGCCTTCTACATCCCCCCCGGACACCACCCAGAGACAGTCACCAGCCACAGCTCCAAAGGGAGGAAAGGGCCACAGGCCCACGACTAAGGAGGGCAAGGGCAGCAAGTCGGAGAGGTCAGGCAGCAGGCCTGCTGCCCAGGAGGAGCCCACAACCCCCATAGCCGCTGCCCCGGGAGGAACCGGCACAGCTGCCCCGGGAGAGCCCACCACCCCCATAGCCGCTGCCCAGGGAGGACCCAGTCCAGCTGCCCAGGAGGGCCACACCACCCACAGCCCAGGTGGGCAGTGAAGGAGCACCATCCCCGCTGCCCAGGAGGGCACCACCAGGCAATTAGCAGTTGGCCATAGACCGTCCGCCGTCTCAAGAACCGCTGAACTGGGCCCTTCAGGGCAAGGAGCGCTGAACTGGGCCCCGCCGTCTCAAGAACCGCTGAACTGGGCCCTTCAGGGCAAGGACCGCTGAACTGGGCCCTTCAGGGCAAGGACCGCTGAACTGGGCCCCGCCGTCTCAAGAACCGCTGAACTGGGCCCCGCCGTCTCAAGAACCGCTGAACTGGGCCCTTCAGGGCAAGGACCGCTGAACTGGGCCCTTCAGGGCAAGGACCGCTGAACTGGGCCCCGCCGTCTCAAGAACCGCTGAACTGGGCCCCGCCGTCTCAAGAACCGCTGAACTGGGCCCTTCAAGGCAAGGACCGCTGAACTGGGCCCCGCCGTCTCAAGAACCGCTGAACTGGGCCCTTCAGGGCAAGGACCGCTGAACTGGGCCCCGCCGTCTCAAGAACCGCTGAACTGGGCCCCGCCGTCTCAAGCACCGCTCCGCTGGGCCCCGCCGTCTCACGCACCGCTCCGCTGGGCCCCGCCGTCTCAAGAACCGCTGAACTGGGCCCCGCCGTCTCAAGCACCGCTCCGCTGGGCCCCGCCGTCTCACGCACCGCTCCGCTGGGCCCCGCCGTCTCAAGAACCGCTGAACTGGGCCCTTCAAGGCAAGGAGCGCTGAACTGGGCCCCGCCGTCTCAAGAACCGCTGAACTGGGCCCTTCAAGGCAAGGAGCGCTGAACTGGGCCCCGCCGTCTCAAGAACCGCTGAACTGGGCCCTTCAAGGCAAGGAGCGCTGAACTGGGCCCCGCCGTCTCAAGAACCGCTGAACTGGGCCCTTCAGGGCAAGGACCGCTGAACTGGGCCCCGCCGTCTCAAGAACCGCTGAACTGGGCCCCACCGTCTCAAGCACCGCTCCGCTGGGCCCCGCCGTCTCACGCACCGCTCCGCTGGGCCCCGCCGTCTCAAGAACCGCTGAACTGGGCCCCGCCGTCTCAAGAACCGCTGAACTGGGCCCTTCAGGGCAAGGACCGCTGAACTGGGCCCCGCCGTCTCAAGAACCGCTGAACTGGGCCCCGCCGTCTCAAGAACCGCTGAACTGGGCCCTTCAAGGCAAGGAGCGCTGAACTGGGCCCCGCCGTCTCAAGAACCGCTGAACTGGGCCCTTCAGGGCAAGGACCGCTGAACTGGGCCCCGCCGTCTCAAGAACCGCTGAACTGGGCCCCGCCGTCTCAAGCACCGCTCCGCTGGGCCCCGCCGTCTCACGCACCGCTCCGCTGGGCCCCGCCGTCTCAAGAACCGCTGAACTGGGCCCTTCAGGGCAAGGACCGCTGAACTGGGCCCCGCCGTCTCAAGAACCGCTGAACTGGGCCCTTCAAGGCAAGGAGCGCTGAACTGGGCCCCGCTGTCTCAAGAACCGCTGAACTGGGCCCTTCAGGGCAAGAACCGCTGGCCCTTTGGCAGACGTGGCAGGGCAGGATCTATCTCGGGCAGGGCTGCAGGATGTCCTCTGGCCAACTTGCCTCCTCCAGTGGCAGTGGGGTCTGTTATGGACTGTATGGACTGTGGCTTTGCTCTCCCCAGGATGGCCCAGTGGGCAGGCCACCCACTGTATGGACTGTATGGACTGTGGCTTTGCTCTCCCCAGGATGGCCCAGTGGGCAGGCCACCCACTGTATGGACTGTGGCTTTGCTCTCCCCAGGATGGCCCAGTGGGCAGGCCACCCACTGTATGGACTGTATGGACTGTGGCTTTGCTCTCCCCAGGATGGCCCAGTGGGCAGGCCACCCACTGTATGGACTGTTTGGACTGTGGCTTTGCTCTCCCCAGGATGGCCCAGTGGGCAGGCCACCCACTGTATGGACTGTATGGACTGTGGCTTTGCTCTCCCCAGGATGGCCCAGTGGGCAGGCCACCCACTGTATGGACTGTATGGACTGTGGCTTTGCTCTCCCCAGGATGGCCCAGTGGGCAGGCCACCCACTGTATGGACTGTATGGACTGTGGCTTTGCTCTCCCCAGGATGGCCCAGTGGGCAGGCCACCCACTGTATGGACTGTATGGACTGTGGCTTTGCTCTCCCCAGGATGGCCCAGTGGGCAGGCCACCCACTGTATGGACTGTTTGGACTGTGGCTTTGCTCTCCCCAGGATGGGCCAGTGGTCATGGAGTCCCCTCGTGGATCTGGCGTCGTGTACTCAAGTGGCTGAGGTGCCCCCCCTTCCCTTCCCCCTGAGGTGCCTGTCCTATTTTCTTTCTGATGCCCCTGCAGTGTTCTCTCCGTGGAGTTCTTGTCGTGGGACTGGGCCTTGCCCCTTTGCACAGGACCCCTGTGATCCACGGACAGTGGTTGGACTACATTTAGTAGCTGTATATATTTTGTACATAGTTTATTTATTTATTGGGATTACTGGTGTACATATTTCAATATATCTGCCCGTTTATGATCTCTTCTTTTGGTCTTTGCATTATTTCGGAGGGGGGTGGTTTGTGGGTTGTGACAGTGATCTGTGGGAATGCATTGATGTGTGTGTTGTAGTGGGTGTGGGTGGGTGGGTGTGTGCCGGTAATCTTTTCCCTCCCCTGTGTCGTAGGTGCAGTACTCACCGATGTCTTCCGCGCCGCCGGGCGTGCTCCTGGTATATGAGCAGGAATAGGAGTGCGGGGATGACCTGCAACTCTGGTTCCATACTGCCGGAATCTCGCGTGGAGTGCGTAGAGGTGAGCGTTTTCCCGTTCGTAGTCTGTTTCCGCCGTGTTCTTATCGGCGGTGCTCCCGCCCCGGAAAAGGTGGCAGATTGGTGGGTCGTAATAGGGTGGGCGGTACATTGTCTGCGGCCTGGCTGTTGGCGGGAACCGCCGCGCTGTTTGTTTGTACCGCTGTGGCGGGCGGAGTGTTAAGTTGGCGGGCTGAGTTGGCGGTTCCCGCCAGGGTCAGAATTGCATATTTTAGACCGCCGGCCTGTTGGCGGCTTGGCCGCCGCTTTATCACCGACCGCCAGGGTCAGAATGAGGGCCTAGAACTGTAACTAACCTTCAGGGCTCACAGCGGCCATCTTGGATCTTCTCTTCTTGATTCTTCCTTTGAAATAAGCGCAAGATTACTCTGCAAACCTTCTTCCAGTTTGGGCTTTGCTGTCTCCACTGAGGATATCTCTTTGCTTTTCTCATGCACTTCTTTGATTTGACTTGGCAAGTTTGTGTGGTCATGACAGTACTCCCCCTCAAGGAACAGTTCTCCAATTTAGGTTTGCTTGGGTAGGTTCTATGAAAGTTTCTCACTAATCTTGAAGCATGTACAAACTCGTGCGGCTCCCAGGATCGTTCCTCTGGACCATAACCTTTCCAATCAATTAGATAATAAAGCTGGCCATTATGGATTCTGGAATCTAAGATTTGATTGACCTCATACTCTTCTGCAGAGCTAATCTGGATAGGAATTGGAGGGGAGTTTTGACGTAAATTTGGAGAACTGTTCTTTAACAAGGAGACATGGAAAACAGGATGTATCTTTAGATGAGCTGGCAACTGCAATTTAACAGCCACTGGATTGATCATCTTGTCAACTTTGAATGGGCCTATAAATCGTGGCTGAAATTTGCGATTTCCTTTGAGACGTAAATGATGAGTGGATAACCAAACTTTGTCTCCTTTCGAATAAATGGGTCTCTCTCTTCTTTTTCTATCAGCCTGAGTCTTATATGAGTCTTTTGCTTGAATGATGTTTTTTCTAGCCCTAACTAACGTGGTCTGCAAATCCCTCACCATCTCTTCTACTGCAGGCACTGAATCATCTTCTTTACCCAACATTACATTAGGATGTCTACCATGGTTCAGATAAAAGGGGGTGAACCCAGTGGTGGAATGAACAGCATTATTGTAAGCAAATTCAGCTGCCCACATCAACTCGGGCCATTCCTTCTCTTTATCGAATAAATTGAGTCTTAAATACTGTTCTAACTCTTGATTCACTCTCTCTGTTTGCCCATCGGTTTCAGGATGGTAACTGGTAGAGTAACGAGAATCAATTCCTAATCTTTTACTAAAGGCCTTCCAAAAGCGAGAAACAAATTGGGATCCCTTGTCTGAAACTAGACTTTTTGGGATACCATGGGCGCGTACTATGTGTTGTGTAAACAACTGTGCAACCTGTGGGGCTCGAGGGATTTCTTTCAAAGGAATGAAATGCGCCATTTTAGTGAAAGTGTCTACAAAAACTAGGATAGTGTTAAAACCTTGGCTACTAGGGAGGTCCACTATAAGATCCATAGTAACAGTTTGCCAGGCATGGGGTGCAGTGGGCAAAGGTCTTAACAGACCTTGTGAAGCTGTTCTATTTGATTTCCCTCTTTGACATTTTTCACAAGTTGACACATATTGTCTTATCTGAGTTTTCATTTTTGGCCACCAAAATTCTTGTTGTATTAGATTTTGAGTCTTTTGAATTCCTTTGTGTCCAGCCAATTGATCGTCATGATAAGCCTGAAAAAAATGTTCTTGCAGCTCCACAGTCGGAACATACAGTGCACCTTTAAAGTATGGCAAACCTTTTTTGATTTCTCTTCCTTGGCCTTCTTTGGACCACTTCAGCATTCCTTCGAATGTTAAGTTTTCATGAATTTCTTTGGTTAAATTTTCATACAATATGGCAGATATGAACTTCTCTTGTGGAATAATCAATTCTTTTTCTGGAGGCTCTTTAACTGCACCGGTATCAATTCGAGATAGAGCATCTGCCTTCCCATTTACTTTTCCTGGTCTGAAAGTGATAACAAAATCAAAGTCTGCAAAATATAGGGACCAACACAGTTGTCTAGCTGTTAGAGTTCGAGCTGATTTTAAAAACTGTAAATTTCGGTGGTCCGTGTAAACGGTCGCTTTATGCTTAGCTCCCAAAATGTAATGCCTCCACTCACGAAAAGTTTCTTTGACTGCCAATAGCTCCTTATCCGCAATTGAATAATTTATCTCTGGTGGCGTTAATTTTCGAGAGAAATAGGCCACTGGATGTAATTGTCCTGTATCTTTATGACGCTGGGAAAGGATACCTCCTATGGCAACATCTGAAGCATCTGCCTCCACATAATATGGCTCATCTGGATTGGGGTGGAGCAAGATTGGAGCTGAGACGAAGGAATTCTTCAAAAAATTAAAAGCATTTTCAGCTTCTTTTGTCCACTCAAACTTCACTCCTTTCTTCAACAATCGAGTAATGGGTGTAACTGTTTGAGAAAAATTGGATATGAATCTTCGATAAAAATTAGCGAACCCCAAGAAACTCTGGATCTCTTTGACATTGCAAGGAGAAGGCCAATGTTGCACTGTATTTATCTTGGCAGGATCCATACTAACTCCTTCTGGTGACAAAATGAATCCTAAGAACTCAACTCGTTCCACATGAAATGCACACTTCTCCAATTTTACATAGAGATGGTTTTCTTGCAACCTTGTGAGGATGGATCGAACATGGGAAATGTGCTCCTGTAGATTGTCGGAAAAGATTAAATTTCATCTATATAAACCACGGCAATCCGGTCGAGGAATTCTCGTAATATATCATTAACGAAATGCTGGAAGGCAGCGGGAGCATTGCATAACCCATAAGGCATCACTTGATATTCAAATAATCCGTATCGAGTCCGAAAAGCGGTTTTCCATTCATCCCCTGAAGCCACTCGAATCAAATGATATGCTCCTCGCAGGTCCAATTTGGTGTAGATTCTAGCATTCTTTACTTGATCTAATAAAACTGACACTAAAGGCAGTGGGTATTGATTCTTGATGGTAACCTGATTGAGGGCTTGATAATCAATGCAAGTTCGAAGACTCCCATCCTTCTTTGGTATGAAAAATAGTGGGGATGACACTGGAGATTCAGAAGGAGAATAAAACCATTAGCAAGATATTGATCCAAATACTCCTTTAAATGTTGATTCTCTGCTTCGGTCAATGCGTATATTCTGCTACATGGCAATATTGCACCTGGCTCCAGTTCAATTTTGCAGTCGTAGGGTCGATGTGGTGGCAATTTCTCAGCCTCCTTTTCATCAAAAACGGCGACTAAATCCTCATATTCTTTTGGGATTTCTGCTGTCTTTAGTGCACAGATCACTGAAGAGTGTGATGATAAATAGGCCGCTTGGGACTTGGTGGACACTTCCACTCCATCATGAAAGCAATTCTCTTTGCAGTAAGAGGTATTCATCTTGATCGTTCTTTTGCTCCAATCAATTTGTGGATTATGTTCTGTAAGCCAGGGCAGACCCAAAATGAGTTGAAATTGTGGGGCATCTATCAAATTAAAGATCATCTGCTCCTGATGTCCACCAAAACCTTGCATCTGAATTGGTTCGGTCTCATGGGAAATGGGTCCTGAAGAAAGATTGGTTCCATCCACAGCTCTTACTACTTCCAAAGTAGATTTCTTGATAAATCGAATACCCATTTTACGAGCGTATTTGATATCACAGAAGTTGCCCGTAGCTCCAGAGTCTATCATAACTGAGATCCCTTGAATTTCCTTCTCAAGGGTCTTAACTGATACTGTTTGTACCAAATGTGGCGCTGCGGTTTGTAAGGTATTCGCCACTCGTTGATCTAAAGGAGTTGTCTTGGGTTCTGCTTTCATTAGGGCAACTCCCTCTACTGATGAAGCTGGCCTTTTCCCGACTGAAGAGCTTTGGGTTTCTTGGGACAGTTTTTAACAAAATGCCCAGATGCACCGCAATATAAACATAGTTGATTCACTCTTCTTTTCTCTTTTTCTTCCTTAGATAAAGTACCTCGGATGGAACCAATTTGCATTGGTTCTTCTATCGTTATCCCTTCTCCGGCTCTCGTATGATCATTTCTTACACGATCAATTCTCTGGGGAAATGGTCGATACTCTCTTCTCTTTTCTGCTCTTCGTTCAGTTAACCGGTGGTCAATCTGTAACACAAGATCAATTAACTCCGAAATTTCGGTGGGTCTATTTGGAACCTGTGCTAAGGCACCTTTCAATTCATCTCTCAGTCCACGATAAAATATGGCGGCTCTTTTTGACTCCGGCCTGGCAGTCTCTACAATGAGTTTATTGAAATGAGCCAGATAGGCTACTAGATCTTTATTACCTTGCCTGATTTCCAGTGGTTCATTGTCAGTGGCTTGAGCTGCAGTTCGCCGATCAAATATTCTTAAGAACTCTTCCTTGAAATTTTGGAAATTATATAAAACAGGATCATTTCTGGAAATTATTGGCATGGACCATGCGGCCGCATCTCCTGTCAGATAAGACAATATAAATGCCACTTTGGACTGGTCTTCGGAAAAAATGACTGGTCTACATAAAAAATGCAATGAGCATTGGGTCAGAAAAATCTGCGCCTTATTTGGATCCCCACCGAAGCGCTCGGGTTGAGCCAAAGGAATAATAAGGGAAACTGCATGAATTACTTGAGTGGATATACCTGCAGACTGTGAAGGGCTAGGGATTTGTGAAAACACAGATTCATTTGATTTAGCGGTGTTCCCTAACTCATTTATTCGCTGTTTTATTTGGACTGTTTCTTCTATGGTGTTATTTAATTGTTTCTGTAACCCTTCCAAAACGGTGGCTAATGCTTTTATATCAATTCCATCTGCCATTCTGCTCAGGAGGAAATCTTTTTTTTTCCCCTAAAATTAGGGTGTTGGCACTTCAATCTGTCAGGATACTTCAATTCAATTTCCTCAGAAGCAGAAGATAACTCCTCAGTCCCGACCCGAGCTACTCACAACGAATATTAATCCTTCGTGCTGAGTACCCCGGAGGGGGAAAGGGGAATGGGATGGTAGAGAGACTGCCACAGAGATGATGAACGCCAGTACTCAGTCTGCCTCTTCACATCTAAGATTGGATACAGCACCTGCAAGAGTCACAGTCGCAATTACTAGGGACATACAACATCAGTTTTTCACTTTCTACTCTCAACACTTAATTCTCTTTAATTCTATTATTTCTTCACTCACCCTGAGTTCTCTGTAGCCTTGCTTCTCTCTATAAATGATAGCTCTTCTTAAACAAAATGCTTATTACTGATTCTGGAAGAACTTCTCAACCTTTGTTAGAGATTGGTTTTATGTTGCTATATATATATATATAGTTGGTGATAATGCGTTCTTCAAATCAGCTGATGTTATTTAATTTCTCCTGTCTTATTGTGACTTCTGTCAATACTTGTATTTGTAAATGCTTGTTTATTAAAGTTCGTTTCTCCTTTCTTACTTCGACATTTGTTGATAACTTGTATTTGTAAATGCTTGTTTATTACAGTTAGTTTCTCCTTCCTTACTTCGACATCCGTCGATAACTTGTAGTTGTAAATGCTTGTTTATTTAAGTTTGTTTCTCTTTTAAACTCTATTTTGGTTTATTACCATTGAATTTGTAAATGCTTATTTGTTAACAGTTCGTTTCTCCTTTAAACTTGGCCTTCGTTTATAACCTTGACATTTGTAGATACTTGCTCTTTTAAAGTTCGTTTTTTCTTTGACTTTAATATCTTAAACAAGAACCTTGTAAACATAAGGTTAATTCATACATTAACTCTGTAGCCTTGCCGTCTTCCACGGGTACGGTCTACTATCAAACTCTTCGAATAAACCTTGACAATATTTATCAGTTTTCTGTAATATAATCTTCAAATGTAATTTTACCTCACAGGAGTTTCTGTTCTGAAGCGCGCTCTCTCTCCACACAGCTGATTCCTGTCAGACCTCAGTTGAAGTGCAAGGCTTCCAGCTGGAGAGCTCGTAACCTAGCAACCAACTGATTGCAAGACTAGAACTGTAACTAACCTTCAGGACTCACAGCGGCCATCTTGGATCTTCTCTTCTTGATTCTTCCTTTGAAATAAGCGCAAGATTACTCTGCAAACCTTCTTCCAGTTTGGGCTTTGCTGTCTCCACTGAGGATATCTCTTTGCTTTTCTCATGCACTTCTTTGATTTGACTTGGCAAGTTTGTGTGGTCATGACACTGTGTTTCAGCTGCAGATTATGGCTTTGTACTGTTATAAATTCACAACTCACTATTCCCCACTGCCCCAACCAGGATTCAATTCTGTTTGTCTCCGGTTACCCACACAGACATCTGCAATGATTGTTTTACCCAATGAGGCTTCATAACATAAAAAGTGAATTTCCCACTCATAATGTTACTTGAATTTAAGTTGTGCGGGTCATTGTTTTATATGCTGTTTCTAAATGTGAAAAACCAACAAAAATAGTGATACAATTATTTTCATTTTGTAATCCATATCTGTAAATTTGCCCCTCCCACACCCTATACTTGTAACACTGCCTACATTGCAGTCTGCTGCCAGACTCATGATGGAGCTTTTCGGGCATCTTCCATTGATCTTTAGGCAATGGGTCTTTTTTTTTCAAAAGATAAAAAGTAAGAAGTTAACTGTCAGCCAAATCAATATTGATCTACAGTGTAACCAATTTGGTCACACAATAAAGACCCAAATCGAAAATAAAGTTAGGGATTTTTTTACAAGTTAACAGTCAGGATAAACACATCTAACAAGCATGCTGTAAAGATACATAATAACAACAGGATAGCCAAACCTCCTGAAGACGTTTAGGTGAATTAACATAAGGCAAACTAGTAGTTCAGTTACAGCAATACAAAACACTGGCATTAAAATTTGATGTTCAGAGAAAAGTCTTCGGTTCTCTGTCATATACAAGGCCACAATCTAGGAACATCTACCTAAATTAATTTATAAAATGATGGGAAAAAATTCTTGAAAGGTCGGGAAGCTATGGCAAAAACGATAATATGCACAAGCATACAGGTAAGAAGGTGTCAGCATTTCAGAATCTTGGTTAAGAGTCTTCTAGAGAAAGTTAAGTGTTAGCCTAAGCCACACTCAACAAAGCATAGGAACAAGGAAAGAGTCAGAGGTCTGTACCTCTCAAAGTCTACAGGGACAGTGTCTGAATTCAATCTGTGAGACTACTAGTTAGTACCACACAAATCTATTAGGTAACACCAATCATCACGCCATCAGGAGCTCCATTGTCTCCTCCAGTCTTGTGTTGTAAACTTGCAACATTCATGGATTCTCTCAGACCAATCTTGAAAATGATGCTGTTCTTGGTTCTCTAAACCAGGCTTGTCCAACCACTAGCTCATGAGCTACTGGTAGCTCTCCTCCTATCTGGAAGTAGCTCTCCTGGGTCCAGCCCAGCCTACTATGTTAAATTTTTTTATTTTATGGAATTAACATATGCATACCAAAATTGAGAGTATTTGAAATTAAAACGCGTGAACTTTTCATCTCTTTTCAGAACTTATATAGCTGATGTTTTGAGAAAAAAATGTTGTAATATTGACAGCATATTTATAGCTATAGAGCTATATAGCATATTTATAGCTATATATTTATATTTATAGAGTGATGAATCAAGTGCCACTGGGCAACCTTATTACTAATATCATACCCTTAGTGCCAGAGGCATTGCTGCTACTGCTTCTATGTAATACTCCTATTGAGGCATTATAAATTGATAAATCCTTTTTACATTGCTGCTGGCAATCCTGCCTGATACACTGAGGTGATTAATACGGATAATCTTGCATACGGCTCCCACTAAAATAATCATGTCTATATTACAACACTAATAGTATTAGTAGCTTGGGATGATTTTCATAGAACATAAGTAGGTCTTGTTATAGTAAAGGCTAGATACCCCTGCTCTAGACATTGCAGGCAACAAACTTAAATAAGAGACTGTCAGCTCACACTCTGTTTCTCCATGTTCTTTCATCAATGTCTTTTTCCCATACTCTCTATTACTAACACAATAATCCATCTATGCCCAAACTAACATTTTATGTGAATGCACCTGCAAGGAAAAGACACGCAAACAGAAATGGACAACAGTTTCTCACGTTGAAGGAAATACAGGCTTAGTTAGGTCAATGTAAGATACTAATCACTAATACATATTTAATTTGTGTTCATTATGTTCACATTTAACTTCAAATAAAGTAAATGTCAGTTACATGATTTCAAATAGACTTCACTTTACAGTTAGAACAAAGGCAATAAGTCTGAAAACATGAGCATTAATGCTACTTGCTTGCATTGAACTGTAAAACATTAGTACACACATCTATAGAAATTCCTTTCATTTCTCAGGTAAATACGCTTCATTAATACAAGGATGGTTTCTGATTCACTTCAAATGATTACATTTGATTTAATACAGTTAAGGCAAAGAAAGTATTAGATTCCCTAGTTCTACAGTGAATGCACTTCATTACCAAATCTGAGCACAACATATATATTAATAACGTTAGAACACCTATTATATGAAGTGTTTCGTATACATATAAGTTGAAGTTGTGACGTCAGGGGTGGAGCCAAATTTTACACTGCACCAATCCCCCCTCTGATGGTGAATCAAGCCATCACACTAGATAATAATCTGTTATCAGATAGACCATTAAAAAGCTCAGGGTTTGGTCCAAAAAAGATCGTCTGGATTGCTACAGATTTTTCATGCAATCTAAATACCTGCTTTGTCTAGTTTTAAGTTCTACGTCTCCTCTACTCCTTACCCCATTCTCCATCTGTACTTTCTTGTATCCCTTATAGAGTCCAAATACAGTTAGTCCACAAAGAGTCATTATTAACAGAGGTCTCAAGATACTTTTAACAATTCCACTCCTAAGATTTCCAAATCATCTGTTTATAGCAGACAATCCATTTCCTATTGCTTCCCATACACCTGTTACTTTTAGCACTTTCACAGTTTTCTTCAAGTCAGTGATTTTCTTAATATTGTTTTTCAAATCTTTACTTCTATCTGGGATGTAAGTACAGCACTCCTGAACTTTTAACATCTGACAGACTGCCCTCCTTCACCAGGAGAATGTCCAATGCAAGTCTTTTTGGCAAAACCATTGATCTAATCGCTACCATCTTGGTATCTGTAACTAACATTGCTCCAGCAGTATTTGTACACAGTTTATCAACTACATTGGGTAGTGTTTCTAATTTTGTGGGAATTCAGTATCACTCCCACAGATGGAATAATTGCACCAAATATGTCTCCAAGAAATTCACTAGCACTAGCACCTCTTTTAGTCCCTGCAGCATCTCTCTCTTGAGAGTTATCAAGATGTCTCACATAAATCCTTGGAAAAACTACTCCTATAAAACACGTTCCAAATGATCTCTTGGGCAATCTATAGTAGGCATTTTTCCCATAAACATAATAAACTCTAGCAATCTTCACCATCTAAATATAATCCCCAATTTCCTCTACATTCATGGGTATAATTGCATTCACTGCTCCCTACAAAATTTGTAGCTAATTTGGACTATCTAGTTGATAGACTTGGCATCCTTGGCATGGAGTCCTGTTCCTTTTGCCTCTGCTTCCCAGGTTGTTTCTGTGTGCTGGACTCTGTTTTTGCTGTTTTGTTTGCTCTGAACAATTTACCACTGCTGACCAGTGCCAAAGTGTAAATGTTCCCTGTATAAATTCTAGTGTAAATTGGCTTATCTCTGACTGGCACATTTGATTTACTAGTAAGTCCCTAGTAAAGTGCACTAGAGGTGCCCAGGGCCTGTAATTCAAATGCTACTGGTTGTGCAACCCACACTAGTAACCCTGTAAACATGGCTCAGACCTGCCACTGCAGTGTCTGTGTGTGCAGTTTTAAACTGCCAATTCAACTTGGTAAGTGTACCCACTTGCCAGGTCTAAACCTTCCCTTTTTATACATGTAAGGCACCCCTAAGGTAAGCCCTAGGTAGCCCCATGGGCAGGGTGCAGGGTGTATTAAAGGTGGGGCATGTACTGGTGTGGTTTACATGTCCTAGCAGTGAAATACTGCCAAATTCGTTTTTCACTGTTGCAAGGCCTGTCTCTCTCATAGGTTAACATGGGGGCTGCCTTTAAATATTATTAAAGCGCAGATTCCCTTTGGGAGGAGATAAAAATATGGAGTTTAGAGTCTCTGAACTCACAATTTAAAAATACATCTTGTGGTAGAGATTGTTTTTTGATTGTGTGTTTGAAAATGCCACTTTTAGAAAGTAGGCATTTTCTTGCTCAAACCATTCTGTGACTCTGCCTGTTTGTGGATTCCCTGTTTGGGTCAGTTTGACAGTTGGGCTGTTTGCACCTCTCCTCTAGACAGTGACACAGAGGGAGCTGGGGTGTAGCCTGCTTATCCTTATGGGCCATGTGGGCTGGAGGGAGGGGAGGAGTGGTCACTTACACCTTGTTATGTTTACAACATGGAATGTCTTAACTGAGAGGGGATTCCACCACACTCCACGTCGTGTTTCCTCCTACCCCTGGCAGTGAAAGTGGAATGCCCCTGACGTAAGGGGCGATAAAATAAAAGTACTGCAGCTCTGACGCGAAGGCAGTGAATAACCAGGCCTGTGTCCTGTGATCATTACGGAGACTTGCCGTGCACCTCGCTGGCCCGGCAACTCAACAAATTAGTGATGAGCGTGGGTGTCCCCCGCCCCACTGCGAACTCTACCTCCTTGTGCAGCATCCTACAGCACATCCTGCGCAACGGTGTCTGGCTGCCTGAGGTCCCGTCTGCTCTGTGGTTGGGCCCTGTAACAGTGACAGCGCTCTCGGCAGCTGAACGGAGCGCACGCTGCCTGTCAGATTGGTGGCCCTGACCCCCCAAATGCTCAGCACATGTGGCAGGAAGGAGGCCTGAAGGCCTGCACACAGAGAGTCCACTCTGCCTCATGGTGAAGATAACCGGAGTCAGCAGCTCCCCCATGCTGGGCTGTCAGCACACTTGCCAGGCCTCTGCTGGGGAGGTGGTACAATAAATTACTGAGACACCTGAGCCACGTGCCATCAGTGCCTCACCCAGGTGGAAGGGAGGCTGAGCCCACACAGGACATTGGCAAGGCACCCAGACACCCAGTGGCCCCTCCTCCAGTTAATGGTACTCTGCCCCAACTTAAGGGCATCTGGAGGAAGGGCCTATTAGAAAAAAAAATGTAAGTAACACAGATAGGGGAACTGAAGTATCCCTACGGGAAGTGGCCTGACGCCTGTCATTGGACAGCTCACCGGAAGGCTGCCCACATTGCTTGTGACACACAATGTCGTCTATACCGGTGCTGGAACCCTTCATAAGCTAATCAACGGCCCACCATCAGCACAGGCATGGGTAGATAGACTGGAAACATACTTTGCGGCCTTTGCAAATAATTTCGCCAAGGTTTGCAGGTCCGCCGCCTCCAAGAAGCCAAGTCAACCCAAGAACGTTCATGCTGTACAGATCCCTACATCGGATGAAGGTGAGGGAGACATGGAAGACCAAGACCCTGAAGGTATCATCCACATAATTCATGCCATGCAACCAGGAGGCTCCACCAGGAATCGCATCCCGAAATGCAATATACAAATGGAGGGTAAGCCATTTGTGGCCCTCATAGACACGGGGCACCAATCAATATCATAGCTCTCCAGTTACTGAAGACACTGCAACTGCAACCAATACTTCACCCTACCACCACAAAAGTGTTTAGGTTGTCCACTTCACTTCCCCTGGCAGGAGTATTCAGAACCGACATCATGCATGAGGCTTAGACCGTTAGAACCAACATCTATGTCAGAATGACTGGTTCTGGTATGCTGTTGAGCTGTTGAACAGCAGGGAAGCTAGGCCTGGTGTCATTTGCGTTCAGTGTACATCAAAAAAGTATTCAGGGGCTGATGGCTGAACATGCCCAGCTATTTGATGAAATCGGGTGTTTGAAAGAAAGGTTGATACACCTTCACATTGACTAGTCAATTCAACCAGTAACCCTGAAACATCGTAGGGTCACTTTCCATCTGCGCCCCAATGTGGAGGAGGAGTTGCAAAAATTGGAAGTGGCCGGCATCATTGAGCGAGTGGAGGGACCCACGCTCTGGTTCTTGTCGATGGTGGTCACCCGGAAGCCTAAACAGCCCGTGGAGGTGAGGATCTGTGTCAATATGAGGCAACCCAACTCTGCCATTCGTCGTGAACACCACCTAACCCCTACCATTGATGACATCATGGCAGAAGTGAGCAGGTCTGGGTGGTTCTCAAAAATAGACCTGAGGGCAGGCTACCACCAACTCATGCTTGACCCCGAATCAAGCCATCACCACATTTTTCACACATATAGAGCTCCGGAAGTACACATGCCTCAGTTTTGGGATCTCCAGCACCGCTGAGGTGTTTCAGGACACCATAAGGGGAGTACTTGCAGGGCTGGATGTGGTCATCAATGTGAGTGACATTATCTTGGTACATGCCCCTACGATGGAGAAACACCTTGAGAGACTTTGAGCAATCTTCAAACACCTGCAGGGGCATGGCTTGACGCTGCACCAAGAAAAGTGTGCATTTCTACAGAACCACATTGATTTCTTCGGATATTACTTCTCTGATTAAGGAGTCATGCAAACCCTGAGAAGGCACAAGACATTCAGACAGTGCCTGTACCTACATCTGTCACAGGTGTCTGAAGTTTTCTCGGCATGGTCACAAATTGTGGCTGGTTTATTCAGAAACTGGCGTCTCTCACTGCCCCTCTTAGAGAACTGACAAAGACCAACGCCATCTGGGAGTGGGGACCTGCCCAGGAAAGTGCATTTCGTGCCACCAAGAATGCACTGTCAGCTCATACCACGTTGAGCTATTTTGATACGGCCAAAGAGTCTGAACTGTCTGTTGATGTGAGTCCAGTGGGGCTAGGCGCCATTCTCTCTCAACTTAGAGACACAGGGGAGTGGGCACCGGACCAGCAAGTCGAGCCCTAACGGAGACTGAACAATGATACTCCCATATTGAAAAAGAGGCCATCGCTGTCCATTGGGGTTGTTGCCATTTTCACCTCTCTCTATACCGCCAGCCCTTCGCAGTGGTGACGGACCACAAACCCCTTGTTCCTCCTTTCAATAGGTCCACATCCACTTCTCCCCCTAGGATAGGGAAGTGTATTCTACAGTTTACGGTGATGTATCGATCAGGATCTCAAAATCCTGCAGACTACGTATTGAGGCATGCCAGACTGACATCAGCTCAAGAAGAGGGGGAGGCTAAAGCCGTGGAGGATTATGTTGGTTTGGTGGTCAAGTGATCTCAACCATTACCGGTGTACGTGCAGGAGTTCAAGACTGCCACCCAAGAGGATGAATGCATTCAATTAGCCATAAGGGCCGTCCGCACAGGAAGGTGGCATGAGATGGTACATAATCTATCACAAAGGACTGAGGAGGCTGGCTGCACCCTGGCTGCTCTTCACCATGTCCGACAGGACCTGTCTGTAACACTGGAGTGGTGTTTGCTCCGTGGTTTGCAACTGGTGATTCCCAGGTCATTGCAATCACGCATAGTGGATTTGGCTCATGCTGCCCACCAAGGAAAGCCAGACTTCGCTGTAAAGTGTGGTTTCCAGGACTGGATCATCATGTGTCGCCATGCACTGCTGCAGCGACTCTTTCTCGGGCTGCAATCAGGCCGCGGCGGTCCTAGTTTCGGGATGCCGGCACCGCCTCGGCCCATTGCTTTGCCTATAGCCCCTGCCACCCTCCCTGATTCACCTATACTTAACTCCTTGGGTTTTTTCCTTTTTCTTGTTTATTCCTCCATCGTCATTTCTTCTTTTTTCTTGATGTCCATGTTGTCTTCCTCCTTGGTATTCTTCTTTCCAGCATGCCTTTTTCCTTTTCTTTTTCTACTTGGTCTTTTTTCCTATTCCTTTCTATATGGTCTTTCCCAATCCAAGATGGTGTCGGAATTTCTTCCTGTTGTGTCACTTCCTGTTTTCTGGTATATAAGCACTTCAGTTCTTTTCTTCCTTGCGTTGCAAACACGTCCGCTTTGGTGGTGATCCTCGCTCCTGTTTTTTCTGTGTTTTCCAATTTCCTGTTTTTTCCTGCAAGATTTATTCTATTTTCCTTTTTTCATTGTTTCTTTTTTCTCTTTTTCAGGAGTTTCTGTGATAGAGGTTTTTTCCCAACTTTCTGGGATTTTCCTCTGGGACTCCTTCTGGAGGGTATGGTCTGTCTTCGCTTCTTTCCTAGTCAGCAGCACCGTGGCTACTAGAAAGGGTCGCCCCTATCTTGGCCAGTCCAGAACCAGTAGAAGACCAGGTGTTCCTTCAAGTTCTTCAGCCAACAATGGTAAGAGATGTGCAGACCGTGACACATCATGTGGAAAGAGTGGTGCAACACTGTCACATCTGTCAGGCTGTCGGTCTGTCTGAGCCTTTAGCGCCTATAATCACAGAACTCATCCCCCCAAGACCTTGGAGTCAGGCCAGTACTGACTTGGGTGCTGTACCTGACGGTCAGCACATGCTGGTGGTCATTGATGATTTTTCCAAGTATCCAGGGGTGGAGGTACTAGATACGACCATGGCTGGACAAGTCATTCCTCGGCTTCAAAAAATCTTGGCTACTCATGGCATCATTCAGGAACTCAGAACGGACAATGGCCTGCTGTTTTCAGGCAGAAATTTGCAGACTATCTTGCTCTCCATGGGATCGCTCATTGTAAACTCACACCATGCAGGCCTCAGCCAACGGTGAAGCTGAGCGTTTCATGCAAACTCTAAATAAAGTCCTGAGTATAGCAGTGGCCAAAGCACGCAATATTGATTGTGTGCTTTATGCCTTCCTGAGGAAGTATTGACTCACCCCCCACACCACTACAAAAATATCACTGAGTTCTTTGTGCATGAAACGACAGGTAGGAGACACCATCCCTCATTGCAACGTCCCCACTGCGCTACAGGAACAGGCGAGTGAGAGGTTGCGTCATCGTGGATGTGCCAATGATCGAATGTCAAGAAAGAGATGGGTGAGGGTTTCTCCTATCCAAGTAGGTGACCAGGTTTTAGGCCGGAACCGGCATCCATGTGGGAAATTTAGACTTCCGGTTGAGTTGACACCTTGGACTGTTGTAAGAGTGCGGGGTGCCATGGTCACTGCAGCCAGAGGTCACGAGTCTGTGACCCGGAGCATTTAATTCTTCAACCATTACTGGTTGGAGAATGTCCCTGTGGATGCCAGTGCTACCTCACCACTCCCTGGCCCTAGTGGTACGGAAATGGGGGATGATTGCCTTTGCACTCCAGATCTGGTGGTCTTGACACCCGAAGTGCTACTCAAGATGACAACCTGGGCTCTCAGGGGATCTTATCTGAAGGACAGGAGGGAGATCGACAGCTAGAAACACCGGGGCTAAATGATTCTGAAGAGATATCATCTCAGACCTTGTCCATTGCAGTCCAGTAAGCTGAGATACTTTGTATTGATCTGATGAAGCATGGTGCAAAGTAGGGTCTATATGGCTTGGGGTGGTTCTAGTACCCAACAAAAGAATGTCTGATATGTGTTGGTATTTGTAACTGATTTTATAGATTTTTGTGTGGTTATTTGTTATATTTTTATTTACTTGTGGGTAAAGGAGGAATGTTATGTTTGCGACATGGAATGTGTTAACTGAAAGGGGATTCCACTCCATGTCGTGTTTCCCCCTGCCCCTGGCAGTGAAAGTGGAACGCCCCTGACGTAAGGGGCAATACAATAGAAATGCTGCAGCTATGGCGCCAAGACTGTGAATAACCAAGCCTGTGCCCTGTGATCATTACGGAGAGTTGCAGTGCACCTCGTTGGTACGGCAACTCAACACACAGGAAAGGGCTGTGGCTGCCCTCATACAATGCAGTCTCCAACCCCCTGGTGTGTGTCTGGGGCCTGGCCTGGCCAAGGCAGAATCTTGTGAACAACAGAGACTTCTCTTTGAAGTAGACCTACTTCAAAGGCAGAAAGGGGTATAAGAAGTGGACCCAAAACTCCTGAAAATCAGATTACTTCTGGAACCTAGAGGAACCTCTGCCCAGGAGAAGAGCTGGAGGAGGAGTAATACCCCTGTGACTGTGCTTTGCCGGGTTGGCCTGCAGTAGCTGCTTCTGCCTGCGAGAGGACAATACTGACTTTTGTGTGACTTCCCACTGGTGAAGAATCTCCAAGGGCTTGAACTGAGCTTGCCTCCTGTTGTTGAAGTCTCAGGGACATCAGATACTTCTCTCTGCTAGCACCTGGACTTTCTGCTGACAGTCCTAGCCTGCCAAGTGGTGCCCTAACCTGTCTCTGGGCCCTTGAATGGTGAAGCTGGTTGAAAAGGACAGAAATCCATGCAAAGACCGCTGTGCAGGGAAACTTTCGATGCACCACCTGCAAAGTGGCTGATAAACGATGCGCTGCCGGCCCCGCGGGTAAAATCGATGCTCCACCTGCATCACACATGGGAGATCGACCCAACGCAGCTGGAGAATCGACGTGCAACACCCTCAGTGGCTTCTGTTGATAACGCAAGCCCCCACGCAGTGCAGTTTCTTGATACCGTGCGACTAGATCTCAACGCAACATCGCTGGGCGTGGAAAATCAACGCAAAGCCTGCCCAGACCCAAGGTGCCCGTCTGGGAGAGAAGGAACAACACAGGGCGACCCAACCAGAGGAGGAATGACGCACGGTCTCGCTTGCGAGTGAAAAATCAACACTCGCTGGCCTTTTTCGAGGCATGCTCGCACATGCAGCTTTATTTTGACGCTGCCCAGGTACTTTTGTGCAATAACCACATTCTCACTGTTTTCTAAGGATTAAGGCCCTCTTTATGACCTTTGTGGTAAATATCGAATACCGCCGTGCTGATTGCCGCCAGCATACCACAGCGGAGATGGACATCCGTCCGCCATATAACACATACATTCAAAACTGACAAAAAACAGACCCAACCACAAATCCGCCAGACCGGCTGAACGTGATAAACTGTTGGTACTACCACCCATACGTTACGCCACCAACACCACCCCCTCCAAATTATGACCCACCAATCACCACAGCGGATATTAAACAATGGTAAACCATTGGCATTGAACACCGCCGCGGTGGATAAGGCCACCCAAAGACAAAACAAGATAACATTGGCCAGAACTAAAAACCCACACCTGGCACAAATACACACATCACACACCCACCGACAGCACTATAAAACAAACACCCACATCACCCACAATCCTTTGCTAACACAACAAGACCACAATAGCTAGCCACTCAAATCAGAGAGACAACTTCACACACACACACCACAACCACCCCTTCATCTGTCACGCACCACACATCCCACACCCTACACCCCACCACATTACTTTACACCCTCTGTACAGCACACCCTACACAACACCCATGTCCCCACAAAGGCACCCCCGTTTCACTGATGAGGAGTTGCAGGTCTTGGTTGAGAAAAAAGCAAGTGTAGAGCCACAGCCGTTGGAGCACAGATACAGCAGATATCCACTACCAGGAAGATGGAGCTATGGCGGAGAATCATGGACCGGGTGAACACTGTGGGACAGCATCCACAAACAAAGGACGACATCAGGAAGAGGTGGAACGACCTGTGGGGTACATTCCATAGCAGCAAGGCAGCAGCTCGCCTTCCATAAGACTGGTGGTGGACCACTACCTCCTCCCCCACAGCTGACAGTATGGGAGGAGCAAGTCTTGGCAATACTGCATCCTGAGGGACTCACTGGAGTAGCTGGAGGACTGGACACTGGTGAGTCAATTTTACTACCTATCCCCCCATACCTGCATGCCACCACCACCCCTCACCCTGAAGCCCATCACTCCGCTCCATCCCACACAGTGCACCACCACAATTAACTAACCCAAATGCCAAGCCCTGCATACTGTACCCACTGCATGCACATCCCTTCAAGCCCTGCATGTAGACCCACCACCAATGCATGCACAGCATGGAGAACTAACAATCCCACAATACATCACCAGACACAAACAAAGGTGGCAGGGCTACAGCAATGATATAGGGGAAGCTAGGGATGCAGAATATGTCACAGGCATGTCGCGTAATACACCACTTATATCCCCACAGGTGCCCCAGCCACTCTCAGCAGTGAGGAAGTGCCATGGCTACCCATTCCCCCACCAGAAGATGCCCCCAGTGATGACAGCAACTCTGGAGTTCTGGATCTGGATGAACTCCCTGGCCCATCCCGAATCACTAGTCAGTCGGATACCCCAGCCCACACCCAGTCCCCTGAGCCTCCCTCCTCAGTATCCAACACCACAGCAGCCACCCAACGTCCCCAGACCTCTGTCCCCAGGACACGTCAATCAGCAGTGTGCCCACCTGTACAGGGACCCCAGTCCACACCTCGCAGGCAAGACAATGAGGGCCCTGAGGTCAGTGGCAATGGGCACACCATTCAGGAGACACAGGCACATGGGACCACGGACACTCAGAAAACAGGTGTGCGCCAGTGGGTGTACAGGCCCAGGGAACCGACTGTCCAGGAGGCACTCACCATTGTCCTGGGGACTTACCAACAATCCCTAGTTTGAATCACCTGCAAGAAGTAAGGGACACACATTAGCCCAGCGCAATGGCATGGGCCATGACTCCTGAAGGCATACACTCACAAACATTGGGTGGGGACACAGGCTCACCTATTGGCCACACTCTGTGCCTCTGTAGTTGTGCCATCAGCTGTGGGACACTGCTATTCCTCAGGACAAAGGCATCATGCATCGACCCTGGATACTTGGCAGTGACATGGGAGATGTACTGGTCAGCCAGGCACACCATCTGGACATTGAGTGAGTGGAAACTCTTTTGATTCCTGTACACTTGTTCATTGGCCCTGGGGGGGACAAAGGCAATATGGGTCCCATCGATGGCCCCAATAACATGAGGTGTATGTCCCATTACATAGAATCCAGCCTTCAGAGTTGGTCAGTCATCTACCTGGGGGAATGCAATGTAGTTGCACATGTGTTTGAGCAAGGCAGACAAAACCTTTGCAAGCACAGTCGAGAACATTGGCTGTGACATCCCTGCAGCCACACCCACTGTCACCTGGAAGGAGCATGTTTCCAGGAAATGGAGCACTGAGAGAACCTGCACAAGAGGAGGATTGCTGTGATGCTACGGATAGCAGGTAGCAGATCAGGCTCCAATTGGGCATACAGCTCTATGATTGTGGTCCTCTCCAGACGATAAGTGAGTATGATGTGCTGGTCCTCCAGTGTAGCCAAGTCCACAAAGGGTTTGTACATGGATGTTTGCCTCCTCCTATTCCTCTGCAGTGGTTGGTACCTAAGAGACCCAAATGTAGAAAAGGAGTGTCAACAGGAACCATGAACACACTACTGCAATGTACACAGAGCATGTTTGTATGTTGGACACTGGAACTGTGTAGGTGAGTACATTCGAATACAATGATGCACTTATTAATTTGTAAATGTGTCCCAGCATTAGAAAATGGCACCAGCCTGTCCTGTATTCAGGGACAGGTGGAAGTGACCTCACACCGCTGGCATTGGTGTCATGGCGGCAGGCGGTCCGCACCGCTGTGCAATTCCTCATTGGCTAACATGGCCCTTCATGGAGTAAGGGAACCAATGATGATCAACGCAGGCGGTGATGGTGTTCACCGTCGCATAAGTGACCGCCATTTCCTTCCTAATACTTCACTTGATTGTTGACTTTCCACAGAACGACATGTCCACTGCGTGTGCTGCTGTGACCTGTGTCAGGAACCTGCCATGGCTAGTGCTACACGTCGGAGGAGTTGGAGTGCCTCGTGGACGGGGTCCTACCCCAGTTTGTCCAGCTGTATGGGCCTTCAGACCAACAGGTGAGTACACCATGGCTATGCTGTATGCAACATGACTGCATGGAGATGTGTGTGTGTGCTGGCAGTGTGTCAGGTGGGGGGGAATGGTTGGTACTAGCGTCAGTGCAGGGGTATGGGTCATGTGTGTGCCTAATGAGGGGAAGTGCTTTTTGTGATCCACATGTGTGACAGGCTGGATTGCCAGGTTCATGGTGTACCGCCTTCTGTGTTTCCTCTGCAGGTCAGCGCCAATGAGAAGAAGGGATTGTGGCGTGCCATCGCCAAAGATGTGTGGACCCTGGGGGTCTATAGCAGGCAGAGCACCCACTGCAGGAAACTGTGGGAGGACCTGAGATGCTGGGCCCAGAAGACAACCGAGGTCCAGCTGGGGATTCCCTCCCAATGAGGGAGGGGTGCCCATCGGAACCTCAACCCCCTGATGGCCCGCATACTGGCGGTGGTCTCCCCCTGCAGAAGGTGGACCATCCCGCAAACGTTCCCTGCGACCCAGACAGACACCAGAGACACTTGCCAAGACCAAGACCACCGCCAAGAAATGGGCCACTCCTGAATGTCCCCCTTGTGTTCCACTGTGTCACATTGTCCACTTTGAACTGCCATTGCTCCCCTTCCTATTGCCCCTTGGACACTGGACCTGTGCTACAAACAGACTGGACCACTACCCTGGACTATTCCCAACCATCACCCCACTCTATTGCACTTCCCACTGTAGAACACTTTTCAATAAACACCCTTGGAGAGTCAGGTGGGTTGCAAAGGGAATGACTGACATCATGCTGCAGTCACATAGTACAACACTAAAATGTAGTCTTGCTTAGTTCAGCAGTCTTACCTGAGTGTCATTGGAAGTACTGCTGGATCAAATGTGACCTGTTGTCCACATCCTCCACCTTTTCCTCCTCACTGTCCTCGGTGTCCACTGCTACCACAGCTGCATTGTCACCCTCCTTCTCCTGCAGATAGGGTACATGCCGTCTGAGGGCCAAATTGTGCAACATGCGGCACACAACAACGATTCTGCAAACCTTCTCAGGGGAGTAGCATAGGGATCCACCGGTCAGATGGAGGCACCTGAACCTAGCCTTCAGGAGACCGAAGGTCCTTTCGACAGTCCTCCTGGTACATCCATGAGCATTATACCTATTTTCAGCCCCTGTTCTAGGATTCCTAAAAGGGGTCATGAGCCAGGACAGGTTTGGGTAGCTGAAATCACCTGCAAGAAGTAAGGGACACACATTAGCCCAGCGCAATGGCATGGGCCATGACTCCTGGAGGCATACACTCACAAACATTGGGTGGGGACACAGGCTCACCTACTGGCCACACTCTGTGCCTCTGTAGTTGTGCCATCAGCTGTGGGACACTGCTATTCCTCAGGACAAAGGCATCATGCATCGACCCTGGATACTTGGCAGTGATGAGGGAGATGTACTGGTCAGCCAGGCACACCATCTGGACATTGAGTGAGTGGAACTCTTTCGATTCCTGTACACTTGTTCATTGGCCCTGGGGGGGACAAAGGCAATATGGGTCCCATTGATGGGCCCAATAACATGAGGTGTATGTCCCATTGCATAGAATCCAGCCTTCAGAGTGGGTCAGTCATCTACCTGGGGGAATGCGATGTAGCTGCACATGTGTTTGAGCAAGGCAGACAAAACCTTTGCAAGCACAATCGAGAACATCGGCTATGACATCACTGCAGCCACACCCACTGTCACCTGGAAGGAGCCTGTGTCCAGGAAATAGAGAACTGAGAGAACTTGCACAAGAGGGGATTGCTGTGGTGCTACGGATAGCAGGTAGCAGATCAGGCTCCAATTGTGCATACAGCTCTGTGATGTGGCCCTCTCCTGACTGTAGGTAAGTATGATGTGCTGGTCCTCCAGTGCAGCCAAGTCCACAAGGGGTTTGTACAGAGCTGAATTGGAGCTTGAGGGCATCACAGCAGCCACAAGGGGGTGAGTACAGTGTGTATGTCAACCATCTGTGTTGACTGGCATGGGATTTTGGTGCAGGGTACTAGTCAGTGGATGCCCCACCCAATATGCCAGTTCAGATATTGCTGCGTGGTCCAGCTCAGGATAATAGGGTTGAAAGCATGTGTTAGATAGCTAGGTTGGTGACCTCCCATGTCAGGCAGGGCTTAGCTGGTCTCAGCTCGTGTGTGGCTGGCAGTGTTTGGCTCCTACCTGCTGTGGTACTTAGCCAATGATATGCCAGGGTGGTCCATACTGCTCATTCTCAGTCTCAGTGTGTGACAGCCATCTGTAGTGTTGATGCTGAGATTGACCCGGTGCTCCCTTTCTCTCTCTCCCTTCCTTTTGTTATCCTGTCTATGTGTGCATTAGCATCATCTGGCAAAGCAGCAGGGGCACCAGCGAGTGAGGGAGCTTCAGCCCACGAGACCCAGGAGGCAGAGTCTACCAACGGCAAGGTAACCAGTAGACAGAGGGCGAGGGTAGCACCACGGTGGGGACAGGACGTGACACCACTGACTCGGAATCGTCCTCCAATGGGAGCTGCCTGGTGGTGGCGGACCCCTCTGGGACCACCCCAGCTACAGGTTCTACCTCCACCCCTCGTACCAGCTCCGCTCTCCCAATAGCCCCCCACTGAATTGCCCGTGCCCGCTCACCTAGGAGGGTGGGCATCTTCTTCGCTCCAGGCACCTCAGGCCCTGCCCCAGTCAGCCCTGCTGCCCTCAGTGAGGAGGCTATTGACCTCCTGAGATCCATCTCTGTAGGGCAGTCAACCATTGTGAATGCCATCCAGGGGCTGGCAGCCCAGATGTAGCAATGCAAGGCCTCCCTGGAGGGCATCCACAGTGGGCTGATGGCCCTACAAAGATCGTTTTAGGCTCTGCCTTCTTCAGTGACGGCAGCCAGTGTCTCTGTTTCATCCATCCCCCCTCCTACTACCACTACCCACTACTCAGTCCCAGTCTCCTTACCCCCAACCCATCCCACGCACGCATTCTAACAAGCAAGCACCCAAAACAACACACAAGACTTGCACAGAAAAACACAGGCAGCACACTTCAGCCCACAAGCACTCACACAGCCAACAGACAGATGCACACACAACATCATCCACTGCCTCCACTGTCTCCCCCTCCTCCTCCCTCACAGTCACATCCCCACTCACACCTGCATGCATTGCATCAATATTCCCAGATCCAGCAACCTGCACAGCCATGCCCACAATCACTACAACAACAGTCAATGAGACATGCACCCCACACACCACATGCATATTCACCACCACCACATGCAGCACACCCACCTCACTTCCAGACACCACCACAACATCCATCCACACGTCATGTTTGTCCTCCCCACCCTGTCTGCCCCCTCCAGTAACACACACGCTCGCACTCAGACCCCCAACAGCCATCCACCTCACACACGCACACTGTCCATGCACCTGCACTCAAGTCCAGCACACCTCTTCCTCCTCCTACAACCACTCCCTCTACTACCTCCACTCCCATCCCTCCTCCCACATCCCACCCCATTGTCCATATGAAGCTTATCCTTTCCCACCTTGACCTGTTCCCTTCCCCTCCCCGTCATGCCTGTAAAAGGAAGGTTCCACCACCCCAGGCCAGTACCTCAAGCACCAAGTCCGACACAGCTCCACCCCCAAAGTCTCCAGCTGGCACTATACGGCACATGAGTGTTAAGCCGGACCCACACAACATGGACACTTCTCCCCCCCCCCCAAACGGAGGGCTAAGGTGCCACCTGCTACCAAACAGACTGGCAAGACCATGGGTCCACCTACAAAACCCAGGGCCAAGGAAGCCCCAACGAGGTCCCTGCCCAAGGAGGCCCCCCAGAAATCAAAGGCCAAGGAGGAGCCCCAGACATAAAAGGCCAAGGAGGAGCCCCAGAAATCAAAGGCCAAGGAGGCCCCCCAGACATCCAAGGCCAAGAAGGAGCCCCAGAAATCAAAGACCTAGGAGGCCCCCCAGACATCCAAGGCCATGGAGGAGCCTCAGAAATCCCTGGATAAGCCCCCCCCCCACCAGGAATCCCTGGAGACAGAGGCCTCCCAGGAATCCCTGGAGGAGGCCCCACAGAAATCCCTGGACAAGGAAGAGCCCCAGAAATCAAGAGCCAAGGAGGCCCCCTAGATATCAAAGGCCAAGGAGGCTCTCCAGAAATCAAAGGGCAAGGAGGAGCCCCAGACATCCAAGGCCATGAAGGCCCCCCAGAAATCAAAGGCCAAGGAGGCCCCCCAGAAATCAAAGGCCAAGGAGGAGCCCCAGAAATCAAAGGCCAAGGAGGCCCCCCAGACATCCAAGGCCAAGAAGGAGCCCCAGAAATCAAAGACCTAGGAGGCCCCCTAGACATCCAAGGCCATGGAGGAGCCTCAGAAATCCCTGGAGAAGCCCCCCCCCCAGGAATCCCTGGAGACAGAGGCCTCCCAGGAATCTCTGGAGGAGGCCCCACAGAAATCCCTGGACAAGGAAAAGCCCCAGAAATCCCTGGACAAGGAGGTCCCACAGATATGCCTGGACCAGGAGGCCCCCAATATAGAGGCCATGGAGCAGCATCTGGAACCAGAGGCCAAGGAGCACAATCAGTAACCAGTGGGCAGCCAGTGCCCTCTTCATCCTGTTGACAGGAGGCCCCCTCCAGAACTAGTGAGCAGCCAGCCCCCTCCTCATCTTGTGGGCAGGAAGCCCCCTCCAGAACCAGTGGACGGCCAGCCACTCCTCATCCTATGGGAAACCAGCCCCCTCCTCATCCTGTGGGCAGGAAGCCCCCTCCAGAACCAATGGGCAGCCAGGGCAGGAAGCCCCCTCCAGAACCAGTGGCCAGCCAGCCTCCTCCTCATCCTGTGGGCAGCCACCTTCCTCTTCATCCAGTGGGCAGCAAGCCCCCTCCAGAACCAATGGGCAGCCAGCTCCCTCCAGAGCCAGTGGGCAGCCAGCCCCCCTCCTCATCTTGTGGGCAGCCAGCCCCCTCCAGAACCAGTGGGCTAGGAGCCCCCTCCCAATGAGTTGTAATTCCCACCCCCTGCCCATTTCCAACATGATGACCCTGAACAGTGGAGTCCCAATGTTGTCAGGAGTCAAGTTGGGTCTTGGACTTTGCCCTGTGGGCATTAGTGACTTTGGACCGGCCTTTGGGCCTGCATTTCTTTATTTCTGCAGTTGTGCATGTTTTTGCATTTTACATATTCATACAAAAGGAATACATTGGTTGGAATTGTGTATGTGTCCTGCTTTTATTTACTCCGGGGTTCTGTTTATTCCTGTGCATGTGTGTCTGGGTGTGTGGTGTGTGTATGGTGTGTATGGTGCGTGTGTGTCACTCCGCCCCTCTCTCCCACCGTTGTGTGCTAGGCAGCTGTACTCACCGTTGTCATGTTCTTCGACGTTGGTGCTCCAGGATGGCCATGGCATGGTACAGCATTGGGAATACTTGCAGTTCAGGTTCCATGGCAGACGCGGACTCCTGTGTGTCCATGGAGGTGAGTGGCTCCTTTTCAGTGATGTGTTTCCGCCAGGCTTTTGGTGTTGTTGCTACCGCCCCGAAAATCCTGGCAGTGTGCTATGTCATAATTTGGTGGGTGGATCCTTGTCTTCCGCCTGCCTGTAGGTGGTTACTGCTGTGTTCGGTGTTCGTACCACGTTGGCAGTTGGCGTGATACATTGGCTATCTATGGGAGGGCTCACCCCCATGGTCAGAATTTGGCAGTCATTACTGCCAGCCTGTTGGTGGTGATACCGCCATGTTAACCGTCATAATGACCCCCTAAGACTCTTATTCTTTTTTAAATTCATATCTTGACTTGCGTATGTTGGATTTTTGTCGTTTTGGTTTTGTTTTGTTTAGATAAATATTACCTATTTTGCTATAAACCTGTGTTGTGTCATTTTGTGGTGTTTTCACTGTGTTACTGTGTGTGCTGGTACAAATACTTTGCACATTACTTCTGAAATTAAGCCTGCCTATAATATATACAAGCAAGGCAATCAGTACTACAGTTACTGCAACTAGCACTCCTGTACACAAGCATCAATGTCTACTAATATTATTTCTATGTTCCATGGCTTTTCTAGATTTAGACTTGTTTACTAAAAATGCAGCAGCAAAGTTAGTTTCCACTTGTGCAAAAGCATCAGTCAATGTCCATGCAACAAAGTTCAAATATTATTTGTAAATTCTTCATGAGTCCTCCTTAACCCTACTCTGCATTCTTCTAAATGACAACCCTACGATGTCTTTGCAGACTCAGAACTTGGGCGGTCATTATGAACACGGCGGTAAACACTGCACCGCCGGCGTCGGCAGTAAAAACCGCCAACAGAGGAGCGGTCTGGACTGCCAAATAATGAACCAACTGAAACACCAGCATCCTGAAAACCACCCACGCCAGCAGAGGAGAGCCGACAACTACGGCAGAGCCCACCTACAGGCCGACGGAAAGGGCCAACCCGCCCATCAAATAATGAACCACTAGACCGCCGTCAGTTCCTGGGCGGGAACCATCGCCACGCAAAGCGAGGCAGAAACGAACCAAATATAAGGAAACACTCCCCGGAGGCTCACACAACATGCCGAAGCAGACATGGTTAGAGAGCTGCAGATCATGCCAGCCCTGCTCCTTGCCATATACCTCCATGACCAAGACCGCTGACGAAGACGACGATGTTAAGTACCGCAACCTACTAAACAAGGGAAGAAAGGGCACAGTTACATACCCACCCACTCCACCCACCCTGCAACGCTCCCACAACCCTTCACAACAGTACAACCCATAAATCCTACAGCAAGCGGTACTTACCCGACACAAGGCAAATCCAACCTGACCATAGTATGTACAAATGCCCCACACCCACAAACAATGAAACGAGAGACCAGGGATCAGGAGTGTGCCACGAAAACACAGGCCTCACATAAACGTTTAATGCAGTTCTCTGAGCAAACGATTCACATTAAGGTCAATGGCCAGTCCATAGTGCCAGACTTTTTTGGGCTACACTGGCCCCAACCTGAATCCCAAAAGTGCTACGGTACTCCACCTTATAGGGGCAACAATGGGGCATCCAGGCACCTCAGGGAACAGGGGCAGAGGGTGGTGGGGGTGGGGATTTACGACAGGGGTGGGCCTTGGATTTTTGTTCGGAAGGTGGAGGGGGTTTGGATGCTGGGGGAGTGTGTTTTGACTGGGTGGAGCCAGATAGCATTGGCTCTGCACGGGGCTTCTTCCTCTCCGGGGAAGGGGCATGGGAATGTGAAGGGCGGGCAGGGGCGGGCTGTGAAGTGGAAGGAGTGGAAAGGGCAAGGAGGTGCGCACGTTTAGGGACAAGACGGGGTGGGCCTGTGGGTTGGAAGAGGTCAGCACAGGAGAGGAAACGTTTTTTAGGAGCAAATGGGTTGGACCTGGAGGAGGGCGTGGGAGTGGAGGCAGAGGGTTGGACGTAAGTGGTGTAGGGATGTGTGTTGTGGGTGAAGGTGACTGGACATTATGCTGAGGTGTGGATGTGTGGTGGGTGTTTTGGTGCATTTGTGTGTTTTTGGGGGGGTGGACAAAGTGGGAGAAGACAGGCTGCCAGTGTGAATGTATGTTGCGTGGGTGTCTGTGTGGTGAGTGCAGGTGTGGTGTCTGGGGTGCATGTATGGATGTGTGCTATTGTTATGAGTGCAGGAATATGGTCAGCAACAGTGACTGAAGGTGCAGTGCCTGGGGGTGTGCATGTAGAGGGGACAGACAGGGAGGCGGAAGAGATGGGCACACTAGGGGAAGTGGATGTTGCTGTGTGTGCATGTGTATGTTGGCTATGTGAATGCTTGTGGTGGGAGGTGTGGTGCTTGCATTTAGAAGTGTGCTTCTTGTGTGTTGAGGTGCTTGACTGCGTTTCAGATTGTGTGCTTTGGACAGGTGAAGGGAGTGGGGTGCTGGAAGGGGTAGAGGATGTTGGAGGGGGGACTGAATGACCAGGGAAACTGGCTGCCGTCAAAGAGGAGGCCAGAGCCTGAAAAGATCTCTCTAGGCCAGACACGGCACCGTGAATGCCATCCAGATAGGCATTGGTCTGATGCATTTCTGATGCTAGCCCCTGGATGGCATTGACAATGGTTGTCTGCCCTAAGGAGATGGTTCTCAGGAGGTCAAAAGCCTCCTCCGTGATGGCAGCAGGGCTGACTGGTGCAGGGGAGGAGGTGCCTGGGGCAAAGGAGACGCCCACCCTTCTGGGTGAGCGGGCACGGGCAACTTGGTGGGGAGCAAATGGGAGGGCAGTGATGGCATGGGGGGTGGCGGAAGATGATACAGTAGGGGTGTGCCCACTAGGGTCCGCCACTGCCAGTGAGCCCCCCTCGGAGGATGTATCGTAGTCACTACCTCCAGTTGTAGTTGCCTCCCCCGTGGTACTCCCCTCGCCCTCCAGCCCACTGGTCCCCTTGGCGTCGGATGACTCTGCCTCCGAGGATCTGTGTGCCGCTGCATCCCCACTCGCCGGTGCCTCAGCTCCCCCGCCAGATGATGCTGATGTACACAAACAACACAAGAGAACAGGGATGGGGAGACAAAACATAAGAGACACTTGTAAATAGCTGAAAGGAGTGAACATGGTAGTCATACATCAAGCCACCCAGAAGACCTTCCAACAGGCAGCACCTTCAACTATACCTATAGCCATGCCCCTGACAAGTGACCAGAACCCTGCTCTACACCCATTCCCTAAACACCCTAAAGACCCAACGTGTAGGAGACCTGACTCGAACACCCCTACTCCCTTACGGGGGCCATCATGTAGATGGACATCAGTCAGCGTCCCTACAACTAAGCAGCATAAACCCGAATGCACACACAGACATCCATCAGGGGTTAAAAATGTGGTATGTATACTCACCCTCTTGTGACTGCTGTGCAGCCTTCAAGCGCCCATCGAGGTCTGTGTATGCCACCACCAAGATGCGTAGCATGAGGGGGTTCAGTGCCCGACGGGCACCCCTTCCCCGTTGGGAGGACTTCCCCAGCTGGGCCTCACAGATTTTTCACGCACAGTTCCGCAGGTCCTCCCACCTCTTCCTGCAGTGGGTGCTCTGCCGGTTGTAGACCCCCAGGGTCCGCACCTCTTTGGCGATGGCATGCCAAAGTGCCCTCTTCTCGTAGGCGCTTACCTAAAATGGACACACAGAAATGTAAGACTGAGGTCAGACACTTGGCAAATATATACAGCTGGCTAGACGTCCACTATGGGACGGACAGTACAAACAGAATAACAGGACATACGCACGCAGCATGTCATGAACCATGGCCCATGCAGAGATGGACACATGTACTGCCAACACCATCCATTTCCCACGACTCACCTGTACCTCTGGCCGTCCGTAGAGCTTGGCGTACAGAGGCAGGACCCCATCCAATAGCCTCTCCAATTCCTCCTGGGTGAAGGCCGGGGCCCTTTCCCTTGCAACACGAGCCACTTCCATGACCAGAGGCAGGACACAGCAGTGCACTCAGTGGAGTACCTGCTTGCACAAGATCAGGGAGTCAAGTGAAGTTGGGGTGATGAAATTGCGTACATACCGCGGCGGTGTGAACCGTCAACGCCGGCGGCGATCATGATACGCCAGGATTCCCCATTGGCATCCATGTTAATCAATTACTGTGCGCACAGTGGTAAACACGGCCTTACGCTGTTATGTCAACCGCTAGTGGTATGAGGTCACTTCCACCACAACAGTTCTGGATTACAGGGGGCAGACATTTTGGCCTTAACTACGCATTTATAATGCTGCTATCTGTACAATGCAGGCCCTATGTCAGGAGGTCCAAGTTCTCGGGATCTGCTCGATGCTGAACAGGGTCCCACTTCCAGGCAACACCAAAGTCAGATGCTGTAATAGCGCTGAACTTTCGAGTGGCCCAGCCGGGGGAAGGGTTAATCGGGAAGGAACAGCAAGGAGGGAGATCTGGAAAAGGAATGGGTTAATTTGAAATATACAAATTGACATTAACTCGAAAATTCCACTAACTATCAATGATCTCGCTAATTCCTAAGAGAGTATTTGTTTTTAGAAGTAAAGTCAGCAGCACATCTTGTACCCAAAAAATGAAGTATTAAACATTTAGCTGAATTATTCCACCAAAATAACTTATTGCAAAGACTTAAAACTCAACACCAAGAATTCCTCAATTATTCTCAAATACACTAATATTAACCTCTTTCTTTTAGCAGACCAGTTCTTGTTTTGTTTTTAGAAAGAAAGACACAATGTCACCTTTAACATGATGAAATGAAAACCAACACTTCTTAGAATCCTTTGAACACCAAAAAAAAACGATTAGTAACATTTAGCTTTTCTTCCAAAGAAATGCCCCTCAGAGAATATTTGTTGTCTTCAAATTCCTAGAGAGATCGATATTCAAAGGACACACTGTTGCGAAACCTCAGTCGCGTAGCCTTTCTTGTTTTTGAAACAAGAATAAACACTGAATTTCCAAAGTGCAACTGTATCAAAGGAAACTCTTCACCACCGCGAGCCGACCGCTCGCTAAATAAACAAAACAGATTTCTGATGCTTATCTCAGCTGTTATTCTAGAATCCAAAAAAGGAAATTCCTTACCGCTGCGAGCCGTCCGCTCGCTAAACAACAAAACAGATCTCTGGTAGTTATGTTCAGAAATCTGAAAGGAAATTCCTCACCGCCGCGAGCCGGCCGCTCGCAATTACCAGAACTCTGTCAGCAGCTCACCGGGACCGATGTTCAATAGACGCTCAGAATAGGAAGCGTCGGATGAACGGGTGTGGCAGGTATTTATAGCCTGACCACGCCTAAACATAATTGAATCAAAGGGAAATCTGGGATTTGAAGTCTTCCCTGTATTCTAGAGTCTTCCATGATGGTGATGCTCAATGCTTTTTCCCTGTTTGAGCACAATGATACCACCAATGGCCTGATCTGTTAAATGAATGTCTTGCAACACATATAATGTGTGGTTTCACTATTACCTTAACACAACTGCGCCCACGTGATATCGTGGTTCTGACAGTACACCCCCTCCCTGAAAGTGGGCGCGGACCTGGTTTATTGGGGTACCGGAGATGAAATTGACGTATTAAACGTGGAGCATGAATTTGTGAAGCAGGTTCCCAAGAGTCCTCCTCAGAACCATATCCTCTCCAGGATATTAAATACCACAAGGAATTTCCCCGAAATCTGGAATCTGTAATGGCTTGTACTTCATATTCCCATTGATCTTGAACAAGAAGTGGAGGTGGACGTGTTCTATGCTTGCTAATGGCAGGTTTAAGCAAAGAGGTGTGGAACACGGGATGAATTCGCAAAGATGGAGGTAATTTTAGTTTGTATGTTACTGGGTTAACACGTTGAAGAATTTCGTACGGCCCAATGAATTTTGGATGAAATGCATTCCTGTCTTTAAAATTTAAATTCTTTGTAGATAACCAGACCATATCTTTTATCTTGTATTCGGGACCAGATTGATGTTTCTTGTCATATTGTTGTTTGTATTTTATTTTGGCTTGTTGAAGATTTTGTTGAAGTTGTAAGTGAATCTTTTTTAACTGGGATACCATTTCTTGTACTGCCGGCATCCTGTCAGTAGAACTTGGAAAATCAACTGGTAGAATACGAGGGTGTTGACCATAAAGACCATAAAATGGAGTGTTTTTTGTTGAGGAATGACAAGAATTATTATATGCTAATTCTGCGAGCAACAGAAGCGAAGGCCAAGAAGAGGGATCTTCTTCTGCGTAACATCGCAGATATTGTTTTAATGTTTGATTTAACCTTTCCGTTTGGCCGTCAGTTTGTGGATGATAGCTTGTAGATAGATTGAAATCAATATGTAAAGCTTGACACCATTTCTGCCAGAAATGAGCCGAAAACTGCGAGCCTCTGTCAGATAGGATAACCTTTGGGAGACCATGGAGCCTCACAATATTTTGTAGAATAAGATTGACCAGGATACTTGATGTGGGAAGTCCTTTGCACGCAATAAAATGTGCATATTTAGTCAAACTGCCTATAACTACTAATACCGTGTTTACCCGGTTGACTTCGGGGAGACCTGTAATAAAGTCCATTGAAATATGTTCCCATGGCGAATTAGGAGTTGGCAAAGGTATTAATAATCCCTTAGGTTTCACATGATAACTTTTACAACGGGCACAAATATCACATGATTCTATCATTTGTTTGACATCTTTAATCAAAGTGGGCCACCAAAAATATCTTTTCAGAAGTTCAAGCGTCTTTTGGGGTCCTGGATGGCCTGCTACTGGATGAATATGCAACCATTGAAAAGCTGTGCCTTGTAACCCCTTTGTGGGTAAATAAATGGTTGACTTATAAAATGGTAAACCTTGTCGTATTGAATAATCAGTGCCTTTTTCCAACCAGATTGCCCATTCCGTACTATTGAAATGTGCACGAACAGAATCCAGAAATTCGTCAGCAGCTATTAAGCATATAACCTTAGAGGGATTAATGATTGACATTGGTTGGGGTTTCTCATGTACTAAAGTTGAATCTTGTCTGGTTAAAGCATCCGCTTTTCTATTATCACTACCTGGTCTGAAGGTAACAACAAAGTCGAATTCAGCAAAAAATAACATCCACCGCAATTGTCTAGGGGTCAATACTCGAACTGAACTCATGAATTGTAAATTCCGATGATCGGTATAGACTGTGATTCGATGGATTGTTCCAGAAAGATAGTGTCTCCATTCTTTGAATGCTGCACGTATTGCCAATAGTTCTTTTTCTGCAATAGTATAGTTCTGTTCCGCTGTGTTAAGTTTTTTAGACATGTAAGCTACAGGATGTAATTGTCCTGTAGTAGGATGTCTTTGTGAAAGAATGGCTCCAATAGCTACGTCAGAAGCATCTGCTTCCACTATAAACGGATCTGAACTCCGTGGATGAGCTAGAATAGGGGCCGTGGTAAAAGCTTGTTTTAACATCTGGAATGCTTCTTCCGTTTGTGATGACCAATGAAAGGAGGTATTTTTGCGAAGTAATCTGGTAATGGGGGCTACCTTCTGGGAAAAATGATCAATAAAACGCCGATAAAAATTGGCAAACCCCAGAAAACATTGAACATCTCGGACAGATTTAGGTGTGGGCCAATCTTTAACAGCTTGAATCTTACGGTCGGTCATTTGCATACCTTTAGGTGTTAAGGTAACACCCAAAAATTCTACTTCTTCCGTATGAAACTCACATTTGCTAAGTTTGCAGTAGAGATGATGTTTTCGCAAAGTTTGTAGTACTTTCCGCACATGTTCTTCATGATCTTCTTTTGCACTGGAATAGATTAGAATGTCATCTATGTAAACAATGACATATAAATCTAGATATTCTCTTAAAACATCATTAAGAAAATATTGAAATGCAGCAGTAGCATTGCAAAGACCGAAGGGCATAACTTGATATTCAAATAATCCATAGCGAGTTTTGAATGCTGTTTTCCATTCATCTCCTTCTCGTATGCGGACCAAATGATAAGCCCCTCGAAGGTCAAGTTTCGTATATACGACAGCTTCTTTGACTTGATCCAATAACACGGGAATTAGGGGCAAAGGATATTTATTTTTTATAGTAATCTTGTTCAAAGCTCTATAATCAATGCACAGTCTTAAATCTCCATTAGCTTTGGGAACGAAGAATAGAGGAGAAGCTGCTGGAGAACGTGAGGGTCGGATTAAATTATTTGCTAAACATTGATCAAGGTATTCCCGTAAATGGTGATTTTCTTTTTCGGAAAGAGCATAAATTCTACAATTTGGGATCGCAGATCCTGGCACCAAATCAATTTGGCAATCATACGGTCGATGGGGTGGTAACGTACCAGCTGCTTGTTCACTAAAAACATCTGCGAATGTGGCATATCGAGATGGTAAATCTATCATTTTTTCTGCCGCACTAGCAATTTGTTGAGTACAAGGTTGAGCAGAAATACAAACTCTTGAACAGAGGGATGATGAGAATGTCATAGTGTTTTTTTCCAATCTATAAGAGGGTTATGTAACCTTAGCCAAGGCATACCTAAAAAAAAACCGTATTGTGGGGCTTTGATGACATCGAACTGTATTTGTTCAAAATGGTGCTTTCCATTAGAATTACAACATCTCATTTGAATTGGAGAGGTATGAGTAGTGATTGGACCCCCAGCGAGTTCACTGCCATCCACTGCTTGTACACTTTCAGGTATTATCTTCCTTTGACATGCAAGAAGTAAACAATTTGCAGTTTGAGAGTCCACAAAATTTCTGGTAGCTCCGGAATCTATCAATGCAAAAGTTTCTTGCCATTTATCCATTATCAAAAGCTGTATTGAAATACGGAAATGTCTATTCTGTTGACTTGAACGAGAATGTACAGAAGGGACTGTGAGAATACCCAAGGGATTCCCTTCTCCATTTCTTGGGTTTCTTAGTTTTCCTTAATATTTTCTATAGAGGCAACTTGACTCTTATTGTTTGCAAAGGAATCGGTTTTGCTTTTAGTTTTTGCCAAACAATCCCTTACGAAATGTCCCTTCTTTCCACAATATAAACACAAACCTCAACGTCGTCTTTGTTCTTTTTCTTCTTTTGTTAAAGGTTGTCTTAGTGTTCCAATTTCCATTGGTTCATTAGTAACATCTGAGGAAATAGAGGAAGTAACAGGGCGATATTTGTCTTGACGCCAAGTACTGCGATCTGGTCTTTTTTTATCTCCCTTTCTTTCAGAAAGTCTATGATCAAGTCTTAAAGTTAGATTTATTAAATCTGTGCATGTTTTAGGTTGAGGATCGATTTGAGCAAGCACATCTTTTAATTCTTCCTTAAGACCTTGATAATAAAGGGCAGCTCTCTTTTCTTCGGGCCAAGCTGTTTCTACCACCAAACAATTAAATTGTGAGAGATAGGAAATAAGGTCCTTGTTTCCTTGTTTTAGTTCCAATAGCTCCTTATCAGCAGACATAGTGACTGCTCGTCGATCGAACACTTTTTCAAATTCGTCCACAAATCGACGCCAATTGTACAATAAAGGACTATCTTGTCGTACCAGGGGAACTGCCCAATTAGCTGCATCTCCTGACAAGTAAGAGATCAAAAAGGCAATCCTAGACTGTGGATCTGGGAAAGCAGCTGGACGACAAGTGAAATGTAACTCCACTTGAGTAAGGAATATTTGAACCTTGTTAACATCCTCAGAAAATCTTTCAGGAGCAGCCAACGGTATTTGCGTAGGGACATTCACAGATACATTAGTGGGAGATGGAGGTAACCGTGGTAAAGGTGTCCCTCCAGGATCATCTATCTTAGCCTGTAATTGAGTGACTTTATTAACTAAAGCTGCAGTGTCATTCCTAGATTCCTGTAACTCTTTCTGTAATTGTGTTAATGCCTGCATTATTGAATCTAAATTAGCCATCTCTTCAACAATCGTGCAGATCAAGAGAAAAGCAAACTCGTGGGCTTCCTATTCTGTCAGGAGGTCCAAGTTCTCGGGATCTGCACGATGCTGAACAGGGTCCCACTTCCAGGCAACACCAAAGTCAGATGCTGTAATAGCGCTGAACTTTCGAGTGGCCCAGCCGGGGGAAGGGTTAATCGGGAAGGAACAGCAAGGAGGGAGATCTGGAAAGGAATGGGTTAATTTGAAATATACAAATTGACATTAACTCGAAAATTCCACTAACTATCAATGATCTCGCTAATTCCTAAGAGAGTATTTGTTTTTAGAAGTAAAGTCAGCAGCACATCTTGTACCCAAAAAACTAAGTATTAAACATTTAGCTGAATTATTCCACCAAAATAACTTATTGCAAAGACTTAAAACTCAACACCAAGAATTCCTCAATTATTCTCAAATACACAAATATTAACCTCTTTCTTTTAGCAGCCCAGTTCTTGTTTTGTTTTTAGAAAGAAAGACACGATGTCACCTTTAACATGATGAAATGAAAACCAACACTTCTTAGAATCCTTTGAACACCAAAAAGAAGCGATTAGTAACATTTAGCTTTTCTTCCAAAGAAATGCCCCTCAGAGAATATTTGTTGTCTTCGATTTCCTAGAGAGATCGATATTCAAAGGACACACTGTTGCGAAACCTAAGTCGCGTAGCCTTTCTTGTTTTTGAAACAAGAATAAACACTGAATTTCCAAAGTGCAACTGTATCAAAGGAAACTCTTCACCACCGCGAGCCGACCGCTCGCTAAATAAACAAAACAGATTTCTGATGCTTATGTCAGCTGTTATTCTAGAATCCAAAAAAGGAAATTCCTTACCGCTGCGAGCCGTCCGCTCGCTAAACAACAAAACAGATCTCTGGTAGTTATGTTCAGAAATCTGAAAGGAAATTCCTCACCGCCGCGAGCCGGCCGCTCGCAATTACCAGAACTCTGTCAGCAGCTCACCGGGACCGATGTTCAATAGACGCTCAGAATAGGAAGCGTCGGATGAACGGGTGTGGCAGGTATTTATAGCCTGACCACGCCTAAACATAATTGAATCAAAGGGAAATCTGGGATTTGAAGTCTTCCCTGTATTCTAGAGTCTTCCATGATGGTGATGCTCAATGCTTTTTCCCTGTTTGAGCACAATGATACCACCAATGGCCTGATCTGTTAAATGAATGTCTTGCAACACATATAATGTGTGGTTTCACTATTACCTTAGCACAACTGCGCCCACGTGATATCGTGGTTCTGACACCCTAATGTTCACCTAACACACCTATGCGTGTGACCTTTAACAATACCACACATTACAAACCCTGATCAATAATTATGGTCTAGTTGATGTTATGTCAAAAACATTTAGCATATGAGTCCCTACAATCAAATCAGCAGTGCTCAATGACTGACAATGTGTGCCGATGTATGTGTGTTCCTCACACATGTTTCAATATCCTCCCAGGTACAGACCCTTGTGGCGAGGAAGGGCTCCATTGGTGTACAGACCACTTGTGTATATGCAGACCATGGTGAAGCGTCACATCATAATCAATTACAGACTCACCTGTACAACTATTCTTGATCTTTGTGCATTACTGGATCGTAATTGTAATCAGAATGCCATCCCTACTGAAGTGCATGTGCTCTCTGTACTCCATTTCCTCGCCACAGGCTCTTTTCAAGTGACAGTGGCCAAGGGTGCTGGATTTTCACAGCCAATGTTCAGCATGATACTGACAAGATTTCTGAATGCATTTGTATGACACCTGCAGTCCTATGTGAGGTTTCCCCAAAGTACTGACCTCCCTGCCATCAAGTCTGACTTCTATGCCTTTGCCAACATACCCCATGTGATAGGTGCCATCAATGGCACCCACATACCTATAATACCCCCAAGAGTCAGTGAACAGGTGTACAGAAACATGAAGAACTTTCACTCCATGAACATTCAATTGGTATGTACTGCAGACCAGTACATCTCACCTGTGAATGCCATGTTCCCCGGTTCAGTCCATGATTCCTTTGTGCTGAGGAACAGTAGTGTGCCACACAAGATGGAACAACTACAAGAGGACAGAGGGTGGATCATAGGTAGGTGTTTTGTGTCACTAACTGCCACCTATCAGACATCCAGGCTGTCTGACTCTGAGGCTTGACAATGACTGCTCTGTTTTGAACCTTGTTCTAGGTGATTCTGGCTATCCCAACTTGCTTTGGCTCCTGACACCAGTGAGGAATCTGGGGACAGATGCAGAGAGGAATTACAATGAGGCCCATGGACATACTAGGAGGGTGATAGAGTGCACAATAGGTCTCCTGAAGGCTAGATTTTGTTGTCTTCATATCTCTGGGAGTTCCCTGGCCTATGGGCCTGAAAAGGTGTGTAGAATAGTGGTGGCCTGCTGCATGCTGCACAACGTGGCAGTGAGAAATTCTGTCCCCCTTTTGGAGGTGGATGGTGTTGTATATCCAGATCAGCTACCTCAGAGAGTGGACGAGAGTGATGGTGACGATGAGGAAGGGGAAGATGTCAATTCAAGGACCCAACTGATACAACTCTACTTCCAGTAACTATGTGGGACTAACGGCTGGCATTTGTGTTTGTGAAACATACTGTCAGTGTGCCTTGTCATCTAGTGGGGGTTTGAATGTACTAATTGCAACTGTGTCCAGGTCTGCATTGGACAGAATACAATTTAGTGGTTCTTTTTGTTAACATATTTAGGCACAACAACATGCAAGGTGAGTGTGTACTTTCATGCTACGCAGGTAAAAATAAAGTAGTTATCAGCCAGTTGCATCCATACTTTACTTTGTTCACACATTATGACAGGGGACAGTATTACAAGGGTGATATGTGTTTTATTTGGTGCAGGGATTGAATAGTGCAAATTACAGTGATGGCAGTTGGTCATGGGTGGTTATCCTAAATGCCAACATGGTGGCAGCCTTGTTGTAAGTATTGGTAAGTCCATCAATGCTTACATGAGTTCTTATTGATTGTTAGCACTGTTTGGTGGTTGATTGTGTGGGATAGTTGGTGGACAAATTGTTCCAGAGTCACTTCTTTGAGGGGGCCTTGTTTTTGGCAGGGGTTCCAGTCCCATATCTTGGACCTGAGGGTCCGTTTGTGCGCCTACTGTTGACCTATAGGGGATGACATGGTTGTTCCTTGTGTTTCCTCTGAGGGCAGTTTATGGAATGTTGCTGCTGATGCTGTCATTGTCCGGTCTGTCTCCTGTGCTGTAGTGGGGGCCTCCTGTAATGTGTGGGTCTCAGACTGGGTTTGTACAAGCTGCAGCAGTGCTCCTACAATGCTGGCCATTGTTGCGTTGTGCATTTTCCACTGCTCCATGTCCTCTTGGTGGTTTCCTGCTGCATCCTCTGACTATGCTCTAGGGTGGATACTATTTGGGCCAGTCTGTCTTGGGTATGGTGGTAGGCCCCCAGGACCTCAGAGATCTCGTCCTGGGCTGCAGCATCCATACTGTGCACCCCCCCACGCCCGGGCCACTAAGGCCCTCCCACTAGGCCTAGCCCCCTGTGCCTGGGTCCCCTGCACAGGTCTGGCGGTGCCACTTGTACTGGGGCCATCGTCTTCCTGCCTGTTGGTAAGGGTGACTGTGGCCTCTGTACTTGTGTTCCACCAGTCTGTGGCCTGGATACACAGGTGTGTGGACGGTTGCCCTGGGCTCATGTTCTTGCCTGGGTGGTAGGAGTGTCAGTGGTATCCTGGGTTGGGCTGCTGGATGGGGACAGTCCAGGACTCTGTGAGGGGCCAGCCTGCTCATCAGTGTCCAGGGTTTCATCCCCAGTGTCCTGTGTGGTGCCTCTGTCTCCCTGGGGGGCACAGGCACTCCTTGTCCTGTCCGTCAGGGTGGCATGGGTGGTGGTGCCTGTGGGGGAAAATATACATGTCTGTTACAAATGCATGATCAGATGGGGTGCACAGGGCTGGGCTGTTTTGTGCAGGTTTTACACTTTGGGGCCATGCAGGGTCCCTTTGTGAGGTTTGCACTGCAGTTTGCTTAGGATGTGGAGGTGCATTGTGGGTGTTGTAGTGCCTTTGTGATTGCTTGCAGGGGTAGGTGGCTGTGCACAGGGGGAGGGCATGCAGGGTGACTGGATGTTGTCAATATGGGCTGGGTGGGTTAGTGGTCCTGGTGGATGTTGGAGGGGTGGGGTGGTACATGCATTACATGTGTAATGGATATGGGGTAACTGTAGACGACTTACCCAAGTCCATTCCTCCAGTGAGTCTAGTGAGGCCCTCAGTGTGCAGGATGGCCAATAACTTTTCCTCCCAGTCAGTGTAGTCGGGTGATGTTAGTGGAGGTCCTCCCCCAATCTTCTGGACTGCAATGTGGTGCCTGGATGCCATGGCACTGACCTTCCCCCTCAGGTCGTTCCATCTCTTGGGGATGTCGTCCCTGGTGCGTGGATGGTGTCCCACTGCATTGACCCTGTTGACAATGGTCTGCCATAGCTTCATCTTCCTGGCGATGGGTGTGGGCTGCACCTGAGCCCCGAATAGTTGTGGCTCCACCTTCAGGATCTCATCCACCATGGTCCTTAGCACCCTTTCTGTGAAGTGTGGATGTTTGGGGGGTGACATGGTGAGTGTGGTAAATGGTGTTGGGGTGGAATCGCAGTGAGGGTGCTCCTCTGTGACTCGGTGTGAGTCTCGTGTATTGCGGCGTTTGGTGTCTGCTTCTGGTATTGTCTGTCTTCGTTGGCCTACTTTAGTTGCAAAGGATTGTGGGGTGTGTCTGTGAGTGTTTTTTATGGTGTTGTGTATGTGTGTCAGGTGTGTGGGTTTCTAACTTATCCAATGTGTGCACTTCTCACTGTTGGGTCCACTTGCCACCTGTGTCGGTCTGCACCGCCAATGGTCGTTCGGCTTCCACTGACCACCATGGTGATTTGTGTATCATTATTTGAAGGGCGGGATGCGGGTGTGATTGGCGGTGGCGGGGTGGGAGGTCCAGCATTTCCGCCGACAGGGTCCTGGCGGTGACTGGTGAACTGGTGATTTTTGACGGATTCTGGTTTTTAGTTCATTATATGGCGGGTTTCTGTTCACCGACAATGGCGGTCTTCTGTTCCCTGTCGCCACGGCGGTCAGTGGTGTTTACCACTGTGTTCATAATGAGGGCCTTGGTACTCTTCTTTGTTTCTTACAAAGTCAGTTTGAAAGTCTCTAATAAGTGCATAGGTCAGATTCGCTAATAATCACAACCAGGATAAAATGGCTCAGTCTGGCTAGTGGAAATGTGACCTGAAAGCTCAGTTCGGCCACAAAGTTCAGTTCAAGGAGGGTCAGCTGGATTCAAATTGTTATAACAAAAGATTCCAAATTATCTCTCCCAATCATTGGCAGCAAAATATGTTAACTCAGGTGAGGAGGAACTCCGGCAAGGAACTCTTGCTCTTTTTGATCTCCGAACAACTGGCCCTTCACCATCACTGTCACTTAGGCAAGATTCCTCAGACTCTTCTGGACTAGTGTTTGGCACTCAAACTTCAGACAAATTCTGTTCTCTGGCCATTGGTCCCCAGGCACAACTTGCTTTGCTTTAGCACTAGGTCCTTTGCCAGGATCTGAGTTTGACATAGTCAACACCTCTGGAAACTACTCTCTTGTACCGACTTCCATGTTGACGCACTCAGATCCCCCTCAGACCCAGCATGTGCTGCCTCAAACTCTTGCTCATCCCCATCAGCATGACTAACCTGCTTCCTTTGTCTCACTGTAAGCACAAGCAGTTCAGGGAGTGGTGCTGTTATAGTGATAAGGGGACACTGGACTCTGCAATATGTGCTGCATGCACCCATTTGGAGAGACCTCCACACTTCACAGCAGTTGTAATGACCAACATCACTTGATAAAGTCCTTTCCACCAAGGCTCCAAGCATGTCTTGCGCACATGCTTCTTCACCATAACCCAGTCACTAGGACTGAGGTCATAACACTGTTCTTGTTGCAGTAGAGCTGTTCTCTCCAACCTGATGGGGCACAGAATGCACCACATCAACCAGTCCTTTGTAGTAATCAAGAACTATGTCATCTGTAAAGTTCACATGTGCATTTGCAGGCACAGCTGACAATCTCATGGCTCTTCCCATGATGATTCATGGGGAGGCAGTCCTGTTCTCCTACCTGGAGTACTGTGAAGACTCATCAACATGAGAGGCAATGCATCCGACCATTTTTAAAGTAGGGGAACCACACACTTTAGCCAGTCTGGATTTCAACATTCCACTGACTTGTTTCACCAGACCTGAAGCCTCAGGTCAATGGCTGCCATATAGTCTCTGCTTCAATTGTGATGCTGCACAGAATAGACTAAGCACACTATTATTAAAATGATTTCCTTGGTCTGACTCCACAGAAGTCTGGAACCGGAACCCTGGAATACGTTCTCTTAACAGAAAACTTTGCTACTGTGAGTCTGTCATTTCTCCTAGCCGAGTAAACTTCATAAGCTTGACCCCAATGCAAGAAAATGCATGCAGTCACTAGGACATAAATTATTCCATTGCATACAGGCTGTTCAATTAACTCTTACTGCTTCCTGTTGAAGGAACCTCCAGAGCTCCCTATGTGACTCAGTGTTAGTGCAGTTCTCTTTTCAACTGTCTAGCACTAACCTGTTTGTCCCACGGAGACACAATACTGACCCAACTCCACCTAGACATTGTGTGCCTCCCAGTTACTTGTACGTGATCAACACAGGAACATTCTGGGGGAAAGGGGATAAATGAGAGAGTCAGAGAAACACAGACGCCATCTTGCAGGATCAGGATGAATAGCAGTGGTCTATGAAGAGCAGATAGCTCCTATGATGAAGTAAACATTAGTCAAACAACACTTTTCATGTAACCAATATACTAAAGCTACTGTTCACCAATTCCCACAAACTAGGTATACCTGTCAGGGTCCCCTTTCTCACTTTTGATCGCTCTCCCCTCTCTCTAGGGATCTTCAAGAAACATGATAGAACCTGCAATCAGATACAATGTTTATCCTTCTACACTATCTATATCTATTCCCACCTTGTTCCTACGTCAATGTGGCCCCCCTGGAAGACCTACCTAAAGTGTTCCAGGAACTCAGTGATATCTTGCTTGTTGGGTCTTGTTGAGACTTTCTAAAACACAGTCACACTCACAATCATAGACATATAACAGGCGATAAAGAATGAAAATGAATTCTTAAGTATTCAGATTTCTCAAATATTCAGGGATTAATCAGCACAGACTGTTAGTATCGGAAAGAACACAGTTCAGTGTTTTAATCACACTGAGAGCATAGGGTTAATATAGTAAAGTTCACTTTTGTATGTAATTGGTGTCATCACTGTTACATCACAGTGACAATTGAACATGGAAACAACAGACCTTTGATTCAAGTTTTGAAACTATAGTGTGCCAAGCAGTAAGTGTTTTTTATCATAGGCAATGATTAGTAACACAAAAATGCCACATAAAACTCAACTTTAACAAACATGTTAATAGTACATCATTAAAATAACAATTGTCCAACACACACTCAAAACTGTACTGTCATTGCAAGCTACCAACAATGAGTGTTATTATTCGGCAGGCGGCAAGTACTCAAGCAAGTAACCAAGGACACGGATAGCATTCCCTTCTAGTGCATGCTGCCAGTCTGAAAATCCAGCAATCAACTATCAAAGGTAGCCGGTAAGAAGCCTTAGGTAGGAAGCCTTTCAAGGGTGTGCAACGTGTTACCACCTTTTATGATGCTAATCTTCTTGATCTCTTCTTTTCTAGGATTGGCATCCACGAAACTAGGCTGTGGAATAGATGATCCAGACACAAGCGAGGAGAAGCAGAGAATCCCACTCTCATCTGAATACCTCTGACAGCAAGCAATCGCCTCAAGACTGGTGTGGCTGTAAATACCTGCTGCACCTGGGCACACCCAGTCTGAGTCACCTAGCCACACCCAGTCTGAATAATGAGGCCGCTGTACCTGGCCACACCCAGCCTGAGTCATGAGGATGCCACAAGCTCAGTCAACAAATTTACATGTGCCCCAGATTCCTACACAAGTTCTAAAACAAGCATCGACTCAAGTAAACATTTCTCAAAGGCAACAGCAATCATTGGCCCATGCAAAGGCATGTGATTTACATTAGGGGCACACTTTACTAAACGCCAGATGTAGCACCCCTCCCAAGGTGCCTCCAATTGGTTTTGGTTTGTTGGGGTATCTGTGATGGAAATGGCGAACCAATCGAGGAGCATGTACATGTCCTGCTGGATCCCATGAACGATCCTCCTGTCCGTATCCTTTCCAATCCAACAGGTATTAGAGTTTTTTACACACTTGTTTGGGATCTAATACTGCCATTACCTCGTACTCTGGTTGATTATCCACTACAATCGGAGAGGGTCCCTTTGGGCAGTGCATGGTGTCTGCTATCCGTTTTAACAAGGAGAAGTGGAACACCGGATGACTTGGCAGAGATGTGGGAAGCTCTAGTTTCACGGCTACCTCCTTAATTGTCTTGATGATGGTGAAAGAGCCCACAAACCTTGGATGAAACTTTTGTGCCCCCTTCAGATTTAAGTGTTTAGTTGACAACAATACCCTTTGTTCTTCCTTATAATCTGGCCCCTGGCGTCTCTTTTTGTCTGCATATGTCTTATACATTGTTCACTGATTTTAGATTGGCTTTTGCGTTTCTTTGAATGTCACTCAATTGTTGTAAAAAATCTTGTACAGCAGGAGTGGGTAACTGAGGTACTACATTCAAATCTAACATGTGAGGATGCTACTCATAATTACAGTAAAAATGTGGCTATTCAGTAGATGCAAGATTACATTGCTATATGATAATTCGGCAGCCCACAAACACTTTGCCCAATCCACTTCAGAGCTTAGAAGATAACAACGCAAATATTGCTCCATACACTGATTGACTCTTTTAGTCTGTCCATCTGATTGTGGGTGTGACTGGATCACAGGTGGATATCCATATCCAATTCCTGGCAAAAGTATTTTCAAAATGTTTATACAAATTGTGGTCCTCGATCAGAAACTTCCACCGAAGGAAGCCCGAGGAGACGAACTATAGATTGTAAGAAAACTTGGGATAATTTTAAGGCTGAAGATAAGGTTCTTAGAGGGATAAAGTGTGCCATTTTGGTCAAATGATCTACTACTACTAGAACGGTAGTAAACCCAGCCAGGGATTTTGGTATTTCTATCACGAAGCCTAATGATACAGTGTGCTAGGGTGCAGGTGGCGTAGGTAAGGGTTGAAAAAGACCAATGGGAGCTTGGTGCAAACCTTTCCCTTGTGCGCAAGTAGTACAATTTGCTACAAAATCCTTTGTGACTTTGGATATGGATACCACCAAAAATGCCATTGGAGGATCTCTAGGGTCTTTTTTCCCTTGGGTGACCAGCAGGCTTACTAGCTTGGCACCACTCACAGGCTTTGCCTTGTAATTTTTTTGTGGGTAGATTTAATGTCTGCGCTATATACTTTAACCCCTCTAGTGACATATGTAGTGTGTGTGGTTTTGCAGGGTTTCTGTGGCTGCAGTACCTTCCTACTGTCGCGTAGGTTCTCATTATCCTAATGAGATTACTGAATTCAGGTGGCAGAATCACTTGTATTGCAGGGGACTGAGTCTGATCCCACACCAGGTGACACCTGTCGGCCTAATCTGGGGGGTTTTTCCAGCTAACTAGCAGTGCCTCATCTCCACCCTATAGCAGGGATGATTGGGCAACGGAGCGCATGACACAATTGACTCCTCAGGGAAATTGTGGTCACTCAGACCTCATCCGTTTCTCTCAGTTACATTAGCCTCACCTATGCAAGGACAATCAGAGGTAGAGTATAGTTCTATAAGGTTTTATTAAAGTATCAGCATCTTAGATAATAAAGCATGTACTGCAATAACTAGGACAATGAAGCATGACAGGATTAAAATTGTGACAAGGAGAGTGAAACATAAAAATAACACTACCATATTATCCCTAAGATTGTTAAGAATAGCTCCTACCTAGGCTATATTAGAGCACAGCATGTTAAGCTCTAATTCTGCCCTTCAGGTTCTCCTGGGAAGACATCATCCCTCATACCTGAGTAAGAGGCCTGTAGTCTACATAAGCAGCTGCAGCAAAGCACTCAGCAATCAGCATACAGTCGTGGTCATCTGGCTGGAATCTCTCTCTAACCTACATGGGTCAAAGTAGTGTTTTTATAATAAAACAGCTTATGTTCCAAGAAAGCACAGAGTGAATGAAATGTCTTGTTTAAGAACGCAGTACGCAGCAGCCATGGCCCGCATATTGCATGGCTTATCCTCAGAGCAAGCCTACTCGGCCACAACCCTGCCCATCTCTGACTTTTCCTCTCCAACTCCCCTTCCAGATAAAGAGACGGACGACTCCTGCTCCAATTAATTTGATTCAGACAAGGAATTTCACCAGGACCATTCAAAACATTGAATCAGCTTCCAAGACTCAGCTGCCTTTTCTAACCCTGTGTCCCCCTCTGACTCTTTCCTGGACAGCATTGTCCACCCACGCTCTTTGGACTGGTCCCCCTTCCTAGCAGTCACTGAATACGCTCACGACGGATTATGCAAACTTTTTGACAGAGGAGTCTGGAACCGACTAAGATCAGAATGTCCACACCCTGACATCCCCCACAAAGTAGCAGAAACCCCAGAACTGGACAGCAACCTCACCACCTTCCTTAAAAGGTCCTCCAAAGACCCCAAAAGAGGCACTGACAGATCCTGGAAGGCCTGTCAAGACAAATTACTTGACCTTTCCAGATCGCTATGCAAAATCCTGGACCTGGCTGTCAAGGTGAAACAGAACGCTACCCCCATTGACCCTGACACACTGTATCCCCTCCCCCTCTCCATTTTTCCCAACAAGAACTGAGTTTTATTCAACAGGAAATAGACCAGTTATTACTGAAGGGCGCAATTGATCCTTGCACTCCAGAACCCTCCGGTTTCTGCAGCAATATCTTTGTAGTAAACAAGAAAGGAGGGGGTTCCCGTTTGGTGATCAACCTGAGGGAGTTCAACAACTGGATCCTCTACTGTCATTTCAAAATGGAGAGAATCCATCTTTTCAGAGATATCCTTCGAGAAAGCAACTGGATGGTCCGTCTGGACCTGAAAGACGCCTATCTTTCAGTCCTGATCTGGCCCCCTCATCAGAAATTCCTCCACTTCAGATGGAAGGACAGATGGTTTGACTTCAAAGTTCTTCCCTTCAGCCTCTCCTCCGCCCCATGGTGTTTTACCAAACTCATGCGCCCAGTAATGGAGAACCTTCAGTCCAAAAGTGCTTGTCTGATTATTTATCTGGACGACATCCTTATTATGGCTCAGAGTCAACAGACCCTAATGTGCCATCTAGAATGGACTATCCAACTCCTCCAGAGCCTAGGCTTCATCATAAACACCAAGAAGTCAGCTCTTGTTCCACCTTGTTGCATAGAATTTCTGGGACTCCAGACCAATTCATCTGCATCCCACTTACTTCTTCCCCCTCCAAAACTGAAAACGATCCAGAAAGAGGTCATGTCCATTTTTTGCAAGACCTAACTCTCTCTCTGAGCCTTAGCCAGGATTGTAGGACTCTTGGCCTCCTCAATCCAAGCGATCTTCCAGCCCTGCTCCATTATTGAACCCTTCAACGCCTAAAGTTACAACACCTCCAAAGAGGCATGAGTTATTCAGACTGCATCTCCCTCAATCCCGAGACCAGGTCTGAACTACAGTGGTGGCTAGACCACATGTCCGCCTGGAATGGCAGCGCCATTTTCGGTACCCAAGCGGACATCGTATTGGAGTCAGACACCAGCCGATGGGGCTGGGATGCCAGATGTGGCAACTTTACTACTGGGGGTCAGTGGTCACAGGAAGAATCTTGTTTGCACATAAACTGCTTGGAACTCTTAGCCAGTTCTTCTCCATTCAGGCTCAGGCCCCCCATGCCAGATGCTGCATACTGCTGAGAATGGACAACGTCTCTGCAGTCAGATATATAAACAAATTAGGGGGAACAAAATCGAGACTCCTAGCAGAGATAGAGAAGCATTTTTGGCAATATTGCCTTCAACACCACATTTCGGGAACAGCAGAATACATCCCTGGCAAACGCAATGTGGTGGTGGATTGGAACTCGAGATTCCTTAGGGATGCTAGCAAATGGAGGTTCCACAGGTCAGTCTTCCAGGCCCTTCAAGGCCTGTGGGGTGAATGCCACATAGACCTATTTGCCTCTTGTCTGTCCCACCAGCTTCCCCGTTTTTTTCTCTTTGAGACTGGATCCGCTGGCCATGGCCACAGACGCATTCCTCCAGCAGTGGAACGGTCCCCTACTGTATGTATTCCCGCCTTTTCTGATAATCCTGAGGGTCACATCCCAAGTTTTTTTTACAGGAAGCAGAACAGATCCTTGCCATCTCCCTTTGGAGAGCTCAGCCATAGGTCCCTGTTCTTTTGGAGATGTCTTGTGAATCGCCAGGACACAGATGTCCTCATTCCCCGATCTGCTGTTGGATTCAATGAGGAAAGCTCACCCCCTTCTGCTTCAGGGCACTCTCCAACTCATGGCTTCGCGCATTTCCGGACACGCTAGTTTGTGCCAAACCTTTCGGACCAAGCTTGTAAATTAATTTCAGCTTAATGGACAGAGGCTACCAATAAACGGTGTCCTCAGTCCGGTGCAACCAATGGGGTTTGGATCCCCTGGGGGCCCACATTACATCTGTCATCAACTTCCTAACGGAAATGACATCCCGAGGTTTTAGCTACAATTCCATCAATAATTATCGATCAGCTATCTCTGCAGGTCACAATTCTTTTGAGGGCAAGCCAATTGGCGAACACCCCCTAGTCAGCACTGTTATGAGAGGGATATGTCTAACCAACCCTCCTCCTCCGAAATATTCGACCCAGCGGAATGTTAAACTCAACCTCAGATTCCTTCAGTGATGACCGGTTAACGCTAACTTGTCTCAAAAACAACTATCTGCCAAATTGACCATTTTATTATGCCTAGTCTCCTGCAGAAGGGTGTCTGACATCAAGGCCTTGGACCTGGTAGGTAGACTTTATTCTCCGGACAGAGTTACATTTTCCTTGACTAGACGTATCAAGACCCTCTAGAGGCTAATCACTTAACCCAGGATCCTGGAAAACCCTAAGTTATGCATTATCAAATGTATGAAAGAATATGAGGACCGCACTTAAGAATTTCGCCAATCCTCTGGAGGCCAACTCCTAATTGCGCTTCAAAAACCTTTCCAACCAGTTTTCTAAAGTGGATCTTGTCCGAAGCTGTTATAGACACCTTCAAATTTGGTGCTCATTCCGTTAGAGGAGCCATGGCCTCCAAGTCCTTCAACCTAGGATCACATCTTCAGGATACCATGAGAGCAGCAGGTTGGTCAGCTGATTCCACCTTTAAAACATTTTATTATAAACCAATAGTTGATGTGGCTTCTTTGGTTATCCAACAGCTTTGAAAAAGCATAATCGGAAGCCTCCGGTCCTGACACTGAATAAACATTTTTCTAGCTAACGCGTAAAGAATTTTGCGTTCTATTAAGGACATGGAGGCAAGGATTATCCCACCCATCCATCACTCAATACAATAGAACAATTCATTTGTGTAAAGAGTTGCATGTATTTTGTATTGATGATGTGTTTTTTCCCTCCCACCAGTATTGATTATTGTTGGCTTGAAACTACTCCAAGACTATGGATATTATGGTGTTTTTATTCTATCATTCCAGATCCTGAGCATAAGAATGGGTAACACGAGTCAAGAACCCTTCTTCCAGCGGAGGATAAGGACCAGGTTGGCTGATTGTCTACGTTGAGTCTTTCGCTCCACTAAGTTGCAGTGGTTGTTCTACGGTTGAAAATCCTTACAGTCAAAGAATTTCCAGAAAGAAGCAAGCCGTCAGGCAAAGAAAGAGGACGATCATGGTGCTGAAGACTATATATATATATATATATATATATATATATATATATGGAAGCAGCAATGGGGCGTCATAGGCACAAGGGGATGTTGTCACAGAATTTGGGGACATGTAGTTTTTTACTTTAATAGATTTTATTGGCTGCTGTGTGTTTTGTGTTACAAAAAACAGTCGAGAAGGAGAAGCATAATCCTCGCCTCCGTGCCCTTAATAGAATTGAAAATTCTTTACTCATTAGCTAGAATTTGTTTATCCTGCCTCACCAGACACCTTTCAGTTGACCCCTCAACTGTAAATAAAAAGGCCCCCTCACAATCGTCATACCAGACTTGTCTGACGTGTGCGGTGCTGCGGCTGTGTTCTGTTTTTCTCCTTTGGAAGTTTCCTTGTTGTGGTTTGCTGGTTGGGCACTGCAGGGCCGGTCCGATCCGATCGCCATTTTAGCCATAGGGACGCACTGGTTGGAGGGCGAAGCAGTGTGCTCTTCTCCCATATTTCTCTTTGCGCTGGTAGAGGGTGTTTGCCGGCTAGAGGTGGCTGGGGCTGTGCTTCTGAGTCTCAGATATTCCCGGTTGCTGCACTTTGTCGGTGGAAGTTACTGCGGCGCCTGAGGATGCGTGGCTCCTCGTCTGCCTGCTGCATACAGTAAGGGCCTCGGGGAGGTCTTTTTCTCTGTTGTTTCCTGCTGCTGTGGTTGTTATGTACTTGGTTGATGTCTTGGATGCCAGTGTGTTTCCCGTCTTTTGAGGGCTCTTCGGTGGTCTGGAATTTTCGCTTAGTTTCCCAGCGCCTGCTATGTTGGACCCTGTTGTTTTTTTCTCTACTTTGGGGGGCGGGGGAGAGGGGGGGGGGGGGGACGGAAGGTGGGGTTCCTGTTTGTGTTTGGTCCTGATGGTGGGGACCGTGCTGTTGCCTGGAGGTATTTCTTTCATTGCAATACCATTAACTGTATTGGACCATATCTCACTCTGGACTGGATTTCATGTGCACTTCCTGTGATTTCCTGCTTCACATGATGATTTCTGCTGCTGTGCCAGTGCAGGGTCACAGGACGGTGACAGGATGCACTGTGGCTTTTGCTTCCCTTGCTGCAGCACCAACATTCGATGTGGTCTCGTGTGTCGGTCTCTGTGCCTGACGTATGTCTGCAGGCATTGCCGTGGATCCGGCTGGGCTTTCGGTCTTTTTCTTGGACTGCCGGGGTCCTGGCTCTGGTCTTGGTTGCTGTGTCCTGTACTTTGATAGACGGGCCTGTGGCTTTCTCTCTTCTGGGGGTTGGGTTACTTATGTGGCTGGTACTTCCTCCTTAGGGAGTTCTGAGCCAGACATTCCCTCTTTTTCTGCGGGGCTCTATGTAGTGTGGTGGTTTAAGTATTCTGCGGCACATTCAGGGGTGTTTGGGTTTTACTTATTTTTCCTTCATGGGCAGGTGTTGACATCCTGTTCCCTCCGGCTTCCTTTCTTTGTGTTGCCTTTTCATGACTGTCTTTCGGCCTTAATTACTTGGCTGTGGAGGGTCTTGGTCCGCTCCTCGGTTCCAAGCTACAGTGGTTCTCTCTGGTGAAAGGCTTGGCCTCTCTGCCGCACCTCGTTCGTGCAGTGCGGTGTTGGCTGCTCTTTTTGATCGCTCGCCCTTTGATCCTGAGTTCTGCTCCCCTTTCCGTATGCTTTTCCCGCTGTTCTGGGTTTGTCGGCCGGGGGTTTCTTCCGCTTCTATGGCTCAGTTTCTTGTTTCTATTGTTTTGGCATGGGCCTCTGCTATTCCGGATGGATCCATCTGTGCTGTTTTCTGGTGTGTGTGGTACTCCACTCATCCACCGCTTTATTCCTGGACTCTTTTTCTCCTGCTCATCTCGTTTTGGGGCATCTGATGTGTCTGCTGCTGAAGTGCGGGTAGCGACCATAATGCCCAGTTGTGAGGTGGCCGTCCCCTGAAGGAATCCTGAGACTCTGTCGCAGGTCAGCCGTAAACTCTGAGCCACAGGAGCCCTGCTCGGCGCTAGCTGCGCCCACCCCTGTCCCAGATGTAGCACCCCTACTCTGATAGAGGCACGCACATCAATGGAAGACGTGTATAGCCTCTTCTTTGCCTACAACTGGTATTTCTTTCTACGCGTGCACCAGACTTTGTGTGCGCGCCTGTTGCAAATTTACCGCCAGGCTCAGTTGCAGCTATTGGTGTACGGAGCCACTAGAGACCGCGAGGTAATACTGTATAATACTGTGTGATGGGCGGAGGGATAATTCTATGTCAGGACCGGAGGCTCCGATTATTCTATCTCTCTCTTTACTGATCCAAACAGCAGCCAATCAAATTACAACAAATGAAAGTACTTCACATCCCAGGATGCTTACTCCACAGACACATGGTCCAATCCCCAACTCCGACCTTAGTCCATAAATATCCTGACCCACAATGTCAATTCCTCTTTCTTTGCTGTTCCGCAGCAGATAAGTACCATTTTCTTCCTTCTCTATGACATGTATTTGTATTGATATATGTATTTTCATGTTTTAGACTTTTATTAACGACGCAATTCCGCTCACTTTTTGGTGTGTTTATTTAGCGCTACACACGCTGTATTTGCATCGGCTTTTACTGTGCTTTCTGCCCTTATCATTGTGGAGCGGGAGCTGGCTATGTGCTTGCATGTAGTCCTATTTTCATTTCTACGCTTCGCACACTCGCATGCCTCACACGAGCCGATCGTCTCAGTTCCCTTCTTCTGAGAGATCGGCTCGTGTTTGAATACTCGCGCAGTACCGGACACCCGTTTGTCTGTCCCTCTTTGCTCCTTGACGCCCAGTTATTAAAAAATAACGTGGGTTGTAAAATTAAAAAGGCTTTTGCCTAGAGTGTTTCACAGGCAGCTCCCTCCACACTCTATTGGGCTATTTGTTGCCTGTTAGGGGTTTTTACAATCCCCCTATTGTTCTATACAGAATTATACAATAAATATCACTTTCTCTCACAATATCATGGCTCAGTGGAGTGATCAAGATGCAGGGTATTACCCTGAAGATATAGATAACCAACTAGAGGTTAACCTTGTGGAAGCCCTTGATACCAGGGTTCAGCAATCTGTTAATGATGCCCTGGTGAGAGCCTTAGGACCTTTTTCAGGTCAGCTTTTTGACTATGCCCGTTCTCAGGGTTGGCTTCAAGGACAATCACAACCCAAAGGGACTACAGTAAAATCAAAATCAAAAAATTTAGAAGGCTCTAATGCAGGTGCTGGTGATTTACACCCTGACGCTTTTGACAACTTGCACAAGAAACGTGGGGCTGAACACAACTATAGTTAAAAAAAAGGATACTTCTTTCTCCCCGACCTCCTCGGATAATGATTCTTCATCTATTGACTCAGATGATTTGGATACTCCGGGTCCCAGCAAAAAAGCCAAAAAGGTAGTTCCACCTTTTCAGGTGTTGGACTTAGATCCTTCTGAGATTGTGCACCCCAGAGCTTCCAATTGGATTCCTTCTCCGGAGGTGGCCCAATATGTCTGGTCCAATATTAGAAGATGTTTCGACAAAGAAGTACGATCACGCCTTTGGGTGGAATGTCCTAGACCAGATCTAGAGGGTAAAGTATCCGATACCCCTGAGTTTGACGTACAATGGTCACGTTCATGAGAAAATTTGCGAAAGACCCAAAAAAGGGCTTAGATAGATTGTGGCGTAGTTGCCAGGACAAGCTTCTGGACCTGACTGGTCCTTTGACAAAAATTCTTGAGATGGCCTTTATTGCTAAGGAGACTGATACCCCTGTGGGCACGAATGTTCTGATTGGCTGGGCCCAGAGAGCCATTTGCCAACTTGGTAACACTAACTGTGCTATTTCATCAGAACGCAGAAAGTCCATTCTGATGCCCATTGACCCTAAACTGTCGTATTTGGCTTCTTCTGAAGCAGGCCCTTCTGCCAATGGTCTTCATTTTGGGTCTTCTTTTATTAAAGAGTTGGCTAAGTTTTGCTCCACCTTTTCTTCATTGGACAAGGCCCAAATGTCACTTAAGGAAGTGTTTAGACAGGGCTTTTGTGTCAGGGCCTGTCGTTATGGAGGACGCATGCCCAGCCGAGGAACTTTCAATGGTCCTCAGAGCTACTACCCCAGAGGGAGAGGCAATTGGTATGGAGAGCAAGACTCCACCTTCTACCCTACACGCTCCAGAGGAGGTCGTCCTAGATTCCGCAGAGGTCCCCGCAGGGGACAACAAGGACCAATACAAGACACAAGTTACACAGGTGAGCATTATTCCATTCTCTCAAGTGATTCTTGGGGGCAGTGTGGGATTGTTTTTAGAAAATTGGAAAAAGATTTCTGGGGATTCTTGGATTCTCCAGACTGTTCTATGCTTTCAACTCTTTCTCAGTACTCCCAAACAATTAAGCCCTCCTCCCCAGATGTGTTTTTCCCTTTGCAAATCAAAACTTTATAGACAAAGAGGTTCAAGCATTACTGGACAAAGGCGCAGTACAGTTTTCATCCCTTCATCCTTCTAGTTTCCTCAGCCCCATATTTGTAGTAGACAAAAAAGGTGGAGGTCATCGTCTAGTATTGAATCTAAAAGATTTCAACTGTTGGATCCTGTACAGACACTTCAAGATGGAAGGGATCCACATGTTAAGGGATATTCTATTAGAAGGAGATTGGATGGTCCGCTTAGACCTGAAAGACGCATATCTTTCAATTCCAATTTTTCCTCCACACAGGAGATTTCTGCAATTCCTGTGGAAAGACCAGTGTCTAGAGTTCCTTGCTCTCCAGTTTGGCTTCTTGTCAGCCCCCTGGTGCTTCACAAAACTATTGAGACCAGTGATGGAATGGGTGAGATCCAAGGGAGCCCGATTGATCATATATCTGGACGATATTTTACTGAAGGCTCAGACTCCCCAATACCTTCTACTGCATTTTAACTGGGCCATCAACCTTTTGCAGGATTTAGGTTTCTTGATCAATGCGCAGAAGTCATTATTGAAACCGACTCAGGTAATAGACTTCCTGGGCTTCCAGATAAACTCAGTCCTATGTCAACTTATTCTCCCCTCTCAGAAAATTTGCAGCATCAAGAGGGAACTGAGGTCCGTCCTTGCCAGCCAGACTGTATCCTTGAGGACCGTTGCCAGAGTAGTGGGAATACTAGCCTCATCTATTCAGGCGATCTTCCCAGCCCCTTTACACTATCGTGCTCTGTAGAGACTCAAAATCTAGCATCTTCAGCAGGGCTTGAGTTATTCGGAGCAGATTCCATTAACTGTCGAAGTGAAGTCGGAGATTCAGTGGTGGCTCCAGAACATGGAAGCTTGGAATGGCAGAGCTATTTTTGGGTCTCAACCAGAAGTGGTGATCGAGTCCGATGCCAGTCGTTGGGGGAGGGGAGAACGTTGCAACTCTCTAGTGACAGGGGGTCGATGGTCAGAATGGGAACAGACTCTTCACATCAACTGTCTGGAACTTCTGGCGGGCTCTTTTGCAATCAAGAGTCTTTCCCTGCAAAAGACAGACTGCTGCATTTTGTTACGAATGGACAATATCTCAGCAGTGAAATATGTGAACAAGCTAGGGGGACGAAATCCAGGATTTTGGTGGAAATCGGCAAGGATTTTTGGCATTATTGTCTGACTCATCGCCTGGTTCCTGGCGGAGTACCTCCTGGGAGACCAGAACTCAGTAGCGGATTGGAATTCCAGGTATCTGACAGATTCCAGTGACTGGAAACTGGATCCAGTGATTTTCTCTCAGATAACCAGGGAGTGGGGCGCTTGCGAAATAGATCTTTTTGCCTCTTGTCTCAACTTCCAGATTTCAAAATTTTACAGTTGGCATCCCGACCCTTTGGCACTGAAGACAGATGCTTTTCTCCAAGATTGGTCCCAGTTTCGAGGGTATGCTTTCCCTCCTTTTCTGATGATTGCCAGAGTACTGTCCCAGGTGCGGAGGAAGAAGGCAGAGATTGTCCTGGTGACGCCATTTTGGAGAGCTCAGCCTTGGTTCCCAATAGCCCTTCAATTAGCTTGTGCCCCTCCGCTTCTCATTCCTCCTCGTCGGACTCTTCTGTTGAATCCGGAGGGCCTTCTACATCCAATGATCTTATCAGGGAAGTTGACTCTGCTGGCCTGGTTGATTTCAGGACAAGATGGAGTACCCTAGGCATTTCACAGCAATCTGCGGACTTCATTAAACAGGCTTGGGCCAGTAGCACTCACAAAAGATATTCCTCAGCCTGGCGCTGATGGAATAGTTGGTGTGATGGAAGAGGTGTCAATCCTTTGGAAGCACATATTGAACTGATTATTAATTTCTTAGCGGAGTTAGCAGGCTCAGGTTTAGCTTATCGGACAATCGATAATTTCAGATCAGCCATTTCAGCAGGCCACACTCATATAGATGGTAAACCTGTTGGGGAACATCCTTTAATCTGTAAACTGTTGAGGGGTATCCCTTTATCTAAGCCTCCTCAAGCAAAGTACTCAGTGTTGTGGGATGTTAATATTATTTTGAAATTTTGGGATTCTTGGCCTGTCAATAGATTTTTGTCTTGCAAACAGATTTCAGCCAAGCTGATCATGTTATTATGTCTGATTTCTTGTAAGAGGGTTTCAGATGTTAAAGCCTTGGACTTAGCTGGTGGGGTGTATTCCCCTGAAGGAGTTACCTTTTCCATTACCAGAAGGACAAAAACGAATTGCAGGTCAGTATCATATCCAATGTATCCAGATAATTCGAAATTATGTGTAGTTCAATATTTAAAGGAGTATGAAGTAGTTACAGAAGAATTTAGACAAGATATTAATGGTCAGTTATTGATTTCTTTGCAAAAACCTTTCAAACCTGTTTCATCAGCCACTTTATCTAGATGGATGAGATGGTTAATGAATGAAGCGGGTATAGATACCACTAAATTTAGGGCTCATTTTGCTAGAGAGGCCATGGCCTCCAAGTCATATGCTTTAGGATCTCGTCAGGAAGACATTATGAAGGCTGCTGATTGGTCTTCAGAGGTCACTTTTCGTAAGTTCTACCACAAACCTGTGGTGGACGTGGCTACTGTGGTAATGGAACAGCTTTAAACGAGCATAATCAGAGCCTCCGGTCCTGATATAGAATAAAAAAAAATTATGCCTTACGCGTCAAGAATTTTCAAGTCTATTAAGGACATGAAGGGGAGGATTATCCCGCCCAGGGGAAGGTAGTGTATCCTTTGCTCAGAAAGACTTGTTGTATTTTGATTGTATTTTTGTTTTCTTTTAAATTTGTTTTTATTGTTTTGTTTCTTACTTACATATCGTTAATTACGTTCCCTTCATCCCCCTCCCCTGCATCTGTTTAATCCGGATCTCAGTGCTTCTTCCTCCTAGGCGCTGCCACTCTGGCTCAGGCTATTGGTTATTTATTGTCTGGCATAGGGCGAGCCTTTTAGCTAGTCCATGTTATTTTTCTCAGTTGAGTCTGTTCTCTCCGAGGAGATGTCTTGCTCTTGAGAGACATTGGTCGGGTTTTTCAGACGGTCCAGCAAGTTGTCCCAGTGTTGTACCCCCTCTTCATTTCCTACTCCTTTTGTCAACTCTAGGCGTAGCGCCTCACCTTCTGCTTCAGCTCATTTAATCAAGGTGTCCTTCCATGTTTGAACCCTTGGTCCTCTGGGGCCTTTCCACTGTATTGCGATTTCCCTTCTTCCTAGGATTAGTGCTAAGTCTATGAATTTATTCTTCATTTTTGTTGAGTGGGGTCTGGGAAAGCTTCCTAGTAACGCTACCGCTGGAGTACTCGTCAACTTCCTTCCTGTGATCATTTCGGTATCTCTAATTACCCCTTCCCAGTAGCTTGTCAACTCTCTGCAGGTCCACAGCATGTGCAATAAGTCTGCCCCTAGTTCTGTACATCTAGGACATGCGCTGCTTGTGTTTTTGTACATTGATGCTATTTTGGCTGGGCTCAGGTATGCTCTATGTTTTATGTATATGTTTATCAGATGGAACCTGGCATTCCTAGATACTTTGTAGACCTGGGCTGTGATGTTACTCCACCGTTCATCATCTATGTGTTCCCCAATATCTGCCTGCCACTGGGTTTTTAGAGTTTCTAGAGGGGTTAGTGCATCTGTTTGCAGTGTTTTGTATATCGTGGACACTACCTTTTTGTCTCCCCCTATTGTGCAAATGGTGTCGCTGTATCAGAGCTGTTAGGGATCTATGTATTAGGAACATCCCGGGTGGGACCCCGCAGTGTGCCATCATGTCTATATATGTCATGAGCTCTCCATTCCTGTGAAGTTCTCCTATCGTGGTTATTCCATGTGCCTCTAATTTCTGGATCCCCGTTATGGAGCCACCGCTGGGGAGTAAAGTCAGGAATCTCAGGGGAATTTTCGGTGAGTATGGGGACTTAACTCGTGCATGCTGCAGGCTACGTTTCCAGCATGTGTTCATGACTTGATGTTCCAGTGATTTTGTCTCCTTCCTTCCCCCTTGGGCCAATAGTATCCCTGCGAGAGTTGTTGCTATTGCCTCTCTCCCTGGGTTTTCTGCCTCCATTGTTATTACTGTGTGCCATTCTTTTGCCAGCCATTGGAGCTGTCCCGCCAGATAGTATAGCTCCATGTCGGGAGCTGCTAGTCCGCCTTCAGCTGTGGGTTGCTGAAGTTTGTGCAGGGCCATTCTGCGGCGTCCCACCCCCCATATGAAGCTGGTAATAATGGAGTTCATTTCCCTGAAGGTTGCTCTGGGTATCAACACCGGCAGGGTCGAGAAGCCATATAGCATTCTTGGTAATGCCACCATTTTTATCAAAGCCACTCGGCCGGTTACTGAGAGGGGCAATGTCTTCCAGATTGGGTGGCTGTTTTTAGTGTCCGTATGGCTTGGTTCACATTTCCTTCTAGCAGATCTCCCAGTGCATGATATATTTTTTACGCCAAGATACCTGAACATTGTCGGATACCATCCCATGTTCTGGATGGTTGTGATCTGGGTGGTCCTCTTCTGCAGCGGGAAAAGAAGGGATTTCTGCCAGTTGATATAGAGGCCTGATATGCTCCTGAACCACTCTAGCAGGGACATGACTTTGGGAAGATCCCTGTTTGGGTCCTTTATAAATAGTATCATATCGTCGGCGTAGAGTGTAATCTGGTGTGTTCTTTCCCCTATGGCTATTCCCTCATAGTGTTCCTCTTTTCTGGCCATCAACGCCAATGGTTCTACTGCAATGGCGAACAGTAATGGTGATATAGAGCAGCCTTGCCTGGTGCCCCTCCCTATATCATATGAACTCGATATTGTACGCCCTGTGCGGACTCTTGCCATGGGGGTGGTGTATAACAGTCTGGACCACCTGAGGAACCCTGGTCCCAGAACTATCTTGCTCATTATTATTTGTAGGTAGTCCCATATTAGGCTATTGAATGCTTTCTCAATATCCACTACTACTACTGCCGCGGTGGAGAGGTTTGGGGAACCCAAATGCATTATTTCTATCAGTCTTCTAATGTTTATGGCTGTGCTGCGATTTGGTATGAAGCCGGTTTGGTCGGGGTTGATTAATATTTCCATGTGGGGCATCAGCCTGGTGGCAAGAATACGGCTCAGTATTTTATAGTCTATATTCAACATATATAGTGGGCGGTATGATCTCAAGCTGTAGACGGACTAACTTGTTTTGGTAATGGGACCACAATGGCTTCATTGGTAGATCTGGGCAGATTACCACTCTCCCATGCCTCTCCGTATATGTCACTGAGCCGTGGCGCCAATAGGTCCACGTACTCTTTAAAAAGTTCTGCTGGCAGCCCATCTGCTCCTGGTACTTTCCCTCTGGCCATTGCCTCCACTGCTGCAGTCACCTCCCGTGGGGTTATCACCTCCCCCAGTAGTTGCTGGTCCTCTTCACTCAGGGTTTGAAACCGGACGTTTTCCAGACATCTCAGTCGGTCTAGTTCTAGGGGTTCCAAAGGTGGGCATATAGTGCCGCGTAGTATTTGGCGAAGCTGGCATTGATTTCTCCCTGACCATATAATTTCCTACCCTCCGCGGCCTCTATTTCCATCACCAGGGATTGCTGCCTCGGCGTGGACGCCAGCCAGGCCAATAATGCTCCCACCTTGTCCTCCTCCATATGTTGTCTACTGATGTATTTCCTGTAATCGAATCGTCTGAGTTTTTCAAGGGTGCTTGCTATCTTATACTTGGCCTCTGATATTTTAGGTGCCAAGTCTGGGTTATCAGGTCTATTTCGCTCCAAGGTTTTCAGTGTTTTCTCATGCTTATCGATTTCCCCTTCTATTGTCCTCCGAACCCTCTGCGTTCCTGCCAGGCAGTGTCCCCTGATTATCACCTTGAACGCCTCCCATTCTTGCACTCGGGAGGAGGCCGAGTCTGTGTTATGAGTGAAAAACTCTTTGATTGCTTCTCTGATAGTTTGTCGATAGGCGCTATCTTCTAGTGATTCTGCGTTCATTCGCCAGTCTGGTATAGAGGGGCAGTCTCTCCGCCGGTCTAGAATAAGCAGTAGTGGGTTGTGATCCAATACTGTGAGGCATAGATATTCCACACTGCATACCGTACTATTTACATCCAGGGAAGTCAGGATTGAATCCAGACGGATGTGTAGGTCATGCATAGGTGAGTAGAACGAGTAGTCCCTTTCCTGCGGGCGGAGGTGCCTCCACGTATCAATCAGGCCCCAGTTCCTCTGACAGTCTGTGAAGTTCTTGACTGTCCTGTGTATAGGGGAGGACTCCAAGGGTGGATGAGATCTGTCTAAAACCGTGTTTGACACACAATTGAAATCTCCTCCCACCACTGTTGTCTGAGTCAGGTGGGGACCCCAAGTACTGGACAGTGCCTGCAGAAAAGAGCTCTGGTCCTGGTTAGGGACATATATTCCTGCCAGTGTGATGTCCCTTCCCCCTAGTAGACCATTTACCAGCACATAGCGCCCATCCCTATCTATAAAATTGTATCTGTTTTTTGGAAAGGGGTCCCCGGGCGTATCCATATCAGGACCCCTCGTACGTATGCCGAATATTCTGTGGCGTATATCTGACGTTTCCATCTTTTGGACAGAGCTGTTACCTCTTTCCCTATCAGATGGGTCTCCTGTAGGATTGCTATTTGCACCCCTCCCCTTTTGAGTTGATTATATACCCTGTATCGTTTAGCTGGGCTGTTCAATCCTCTAATATTCCATGTAAGGAATTTGTAATCTTGCGGTTTCCTCGCTGCTGATTTCAGCCTTCTTTGTCTTCCTATTTTCGTTCCATCCCTGAAGGATCCTCTGCCATTTTTCAGCCTGTTGGTGACTGCTCCAGTCCCGGGCGCTTTTCTGCAGTTCCTGCCAATTGTGGGCCACGGGCTTCCATTCAGGTTGGGCGTTGCCACTCTTCTAGCGGGGCTGTTGTATTGGCTTTGCCAGTCCGTCCTCCATGTTGGGCGCCATCATTGCACCTGTCCCCGCGGGTCTGGCGCGGGCCTGCTTTTTTGGCCGGTGTTCCTGTCCTTTTTGGTGTTTGGTGCTTTTTGCCCAGTACTGGGGAGGGTACCCTATAGAGGATCTTTCTCGATTTTGTTTTTGATACGGTGGATGTGTAGCGCATTTGGGCCTGTTCTGGCTTCATGGGGATGGCCGAGGGGATCGGGTCTGTGTCTTTCTGGTTTGTCCCCTTCCTGGCTGTCTTTCCCTTCTTCTGCGCCTTCGTCTTTCTGTCCTCATTTGCTCTTCTGGCCCCGTTGGTGACTTTGGCACACCGTCTTGGCGTCTTCCTTCCTCCCTACCTGGCCTTTTGGCTGGTTCCTGCTCCTTCCAGGCTGTTGGCCCTGGTGCACGTGGGGCATTCTGTCCCTTTTGTGGATGGTTCCTTGTAACTCTGGGGCTGTTTGCTCTTGTTTCTGGGTGCCCCTGTCTGTTTCGTGAGGCAAGTTTGGGCATGGCATTTTGGTTGTCCTGTGTCACTTTGTACATCTTGTGATTGTAATGAAGGGAAGCGAGGGAAGGGACGATGAGGTATCAGAGTAATGAAATTACCAGGTAAGTAATTGAAGCATTCACCCTTATACGATAGACTTTGCCAGAGGCACCAGTGTAATTTCATTTGAGGCACCTTACCGTGTAAGCACTAAAAAACGTTTTGGGGTTGCATTTCAGCCAAAAACAGAAGCATACATTTCATAACTTGGTCTTTCCTATATTTTCTACATGTAAAGATCTATTTATTTTGAGTGCCATAGATCTGACCAGCCACTGAGCTTACTGTATGTGATTAATCTGTCAAAATGTGTCTGATTTCCAAACATGTCAGGACCCAGTCTGTATTTGCTCCGTGGTTGCTCTGTCCATGGGGTTTCTGGGTGGTTGCTGGGAGGCCTGGAATCGTTCTTGTGGCTTTACTCTGCGGTTCATTCGTTGGTTTGGCAAGCTGGGACAGGGAACCTTGATGAACAGAAATACATTCCAAGACATTCAAGACCGTCATACCACAATGACTCCCTCAGTTAGACCCTCTCTGCAGGCTTGTTCAGGTGAATGGTGCCTGAGTCAGCACAAAGTTTGGCTCAGATTAGTGCTCACTATAGGGCAACATTCTGGGTAGCATCGATTTCCTTTGCTTAGTCCAGTGGACCCCACACCTTTGGTTTCTTGCAACTTTATTTTTTGCAGTAATTGATTAGTCTTGTTCAGTTGTATAGCCTGCTGAATTCCACCAATCAGTTTTCAGATTTGCTGAATCCTTTTACTTACTCTAGAATGCTTTCCGCATATCTCTGAACTTATAGGTTGAAAACTCATATCTTGGACATCTGATACCTACCATTCAAGAAAATGTAGAGTGGTGGAAAAAATGAATACATTATCTGTGTTTTTTTACACGGCATGCAAGAATACCAGTCTTCTACTACAAGTTTTCCATTGTTGTATGAGTGCCAATATTTCTGTCTATATCCCCTACTTTTGTCTCCTTTTTTGTTTGTTTGAGAGTGTTGGTCTCATCTGTCATTGCTGAGATTATGGGTATATATTGTGATCTGCTGTGCTTTTTACTATTTAGCTTTTTATACCACAGCTCTCTTCTGAAACTGAAATAGAACTTAAATAGCAGGAGCAGATACATGTTTCCCTAGTGTAGAAAAATGGCTCTTTGTTGCAGTTACCCCCCCACTTTTCTTTTGCCTGATATTGATGCTGACTTGACTAAGAAGTGTGCTGGGATCCTGCTAACTAGGCCCCAGCACCAGTGTGCTTTCACTTAAAAATATACCATTGTTTCCACAATTGGCACACCCCTGTCACATAGATAAGCCCCTTGTAAAATGTACCAGTGGTGACCAGGGAAGGGCCCTAAGGGCTGCAGCATGTGTTGTGCCACCCTAAGGGACCCCTCACCTAACACATGCACACTGCCATTGCAGATTGTGTGTGTTGGTGGGGAGAAAAAGGCAAAGTTGACATGGCATCCCTTTCAGGATGCCATGCACACACAATACTGCCTGTGGCATACGTAAGTCACCCCTCTAGCAGACCTTAAAGCCCTAAGGCATGGTGCACTATACCACAGGTGAGGGCATAGCTGCATGAGCAATATGCCCCTACAATGTCTTAGTCCATTCTTAGACATTGTAAGTACAGTGTGACCATATTAAGTATATGGTCTGGGAGTTTGTCAAAACGAACTCCACAGCTCCATAATGGCTACACTGAATACTGGGAAGTTTGGTATCAAACTTCTCGGAATAATAAACCCACACTGATGCCAGTGATGGATTTAATAAAACATGCACACAAAGGGCATTTTAAAGATGCCCCCTATTTAACCCAATCCTTCAGTGCAGGACTGACTGGCCTCTGCCAGCCTGTCACTGAGAGACGAGTTGCTGACCCCCTGGGGTGAGAGCCTTTGTGCTCTCTGGGGCCAGAAACAAAGCCTGCACTGGGTTGAGGTGCTTCACACCTCCCCCTGCAGGTACTGTAACACTTAGCAGTGAGCCTCAAAGGCTCAGGCTTTGTGTTATAATGCCCCAGAGCACTCCAGCTAGTGGAGCTGCCCGCCCCCGGACACAGCCTCCACTTTTGGCGGCAAGTCCGGGGAGATAATGCGAAAAACAAGGAGGAGTCACCCCCTCAGCCAGGTCCACCCCTAAGGTGACGAGAGCTGTAGTGACCCCCTCCAAACTCTCCATCTTGTTTTGGAGGATTTAGCCCAATAGGGATAGGGATGTTCTCCCGTCCCAAAAGGGAGGGAGCACAAGGAGGGTGTAGCCACCCTCACGGAAAGTAGCCAGTGGCTACTGCCCTGTGACCCTAACACATCCCTAAATTCAGTATTTAGGGGCGACCCTGAACCCAGGATTTCAGATTCCTGATGACCTGAGACAAGAAGAACGACTTCTGACCAGAAAGCCCCGCAGAGACGATGGAGACAACAACTGACTTGGCCCCAGCCAGCCCTACCGGCTTGTCTCCAGACTCAAAGAACCTGCAACAGCAACACATCTAGCGGGACCAGCGACCTCTGCTGACTCAGAGGACTGCCCTGCAACCCAAAGGACTAAGAAACTCCTGAGGACAGCGGCTCTGTCTGAATATCCAAGAGGAAACCATCTTTAAAGGGACTCCAGCCTCACTCCGGAAGCGTGAGTCCCCAACGCTCTGCACCCGACACCCCTGGCTCATGTCCAGAGAAACCAACACTACAGCGAGGACCCTCAGGCGTTTCTCTCGACGTGGACACCCTGAGATGACCTCCCTGCACCCCAACGGCGACGCCTGCAAAGAGAATCCTGAGGCTCCCCTTGAATGCAACTGCCCCGTAACAAAGAACCCGATGCCTGGAAGAAGCACTGCACCCGCAGCCCCCAGGCCCGAGAGAAACCAACTACCGGTGCAGGAGTGACCAGCAGGCAGCCCTCATCTTTGCCCAGTCAGTGGCTGGCCCGAGAAGCCCCCCTGTGCCCTGTCTGCATCGCCAGAGTGACTCCTGGGTCCCTCCATTGATTGCTATCTAAAACCCGACACCTACTTTGCACACTGCACCTGGCTGCCCCCTGTGCCGTTGAGGGTGTATTTTGTGTGCCTGTTTGTGACTCCCCGAGTGCTCTACAAAACCTCCCTGGTCTGCTCCCCGAGGACACAGGTACTTACCTGCTAGCAGACTGGACCCAGAGCACCCCTAGTCTCCATAGGCGCCTACGTTATTTGGGCCCTGCTTTGACCTCTGCACCTGACCGGCCCTGTGATGCTGGTGCTAGGTGTTTGGGGTTGACTTGAACCCCCAACGGTGAGCTGCCTATGCCCCAGAGACTGAACTTGTAAGTGCTTTACTTACCTGATAAACTAACTTGTACTTACCTCCCACAGGAACTGTTGATTTTTGCACTGTGTCCACTTTAAAAAAAAGCTTATTGCCATTTATAACAAAACTGTGTATATTACTGTTTTAATTAAAAGTTCCATATTTACCTATTCCAAGTACCTTACAATTTATGTACTTACTTGAATTCTGAATCTTGTGGTTCTAAAATAAATTAAGAAAATAATATTTTTCTATATAAAAACATATTGGCCTGAGGTTAAGTATTTGAGTGTGTGTCCTCATGTATTGCCTGTGTGTGTACAACAAATGCTTAACACTACCCTTTGATATGCCTACTGCTCGACCACACTACCACAAAATAGAGCATTAGTATTGTAGGAGGCTGGCCTGGCTTATAGTGGGTACCTTGTGGTACTTACACCCTGTGTCAGGTCCAGTTATCCCTTATTAGTAGAATAGAGGTGTTTCTAGCAGCTTAGGCTGATAGAAGGTAGCTATGGCAAAGCAGCTGAGGCTGAACTAGGAGACTTGCAAAGCTCCTACTATACCACGTATATCATATAGCACAATATCATAAGAAAACACAATACTCAGAGTTACTAAAAATAAAGGTACTTTATTTTAGTGACAATATGCCAAAAGTATCTCAGAGGATACCCTCACTTAGGAGGTAAGTAACATACACAAATGATATGTACACAAACCAAAAACAGGTAAGTAACAGTAAGAAAAGTAGTGCAAACAATGTAGAATCACAATAGGATGCAATAGGTAGACATAGGTCTAGGGGCAACACAAACCATATACTCCAAAAGTGGAATGCGAATCACAAATGGACCCCAGACCTATGGGAGGTTATAGAGGGTCGCTGGGACTGTAAGAAAACAGGAAGGGTGTCCAAGATACCCAGCCCCAAGACCCTGCAATGTAGGAGTAAAGTTACCCTACTACCCCAGAAAGACAGAATAGTTGTGATAGTGGATTCTGCAAGAACCACAAGCACCAGCAAAACACTGAAGACGGATTCCTGGACCTGAGGACATGTAAAGGAAGGGGACGAAGTCCAAGAGTCACGCAAGTGTCCAGGGGGGGCAGGAGCCCACTAAACCCTGGATGAAGGTGCAAAAGGGCTGCCTCCGGGTGGAAGAAGCCAAAGATTCTGCAACAACGAAAGGGGCCAGGAACTTCTCCTTTGGATGGAAGATGTCCCACGGCGTGTTGAAGGTTGCAGAAATGTTTCCAGGCAGAAGTATAGCAAACAAGCCTTGCTAGCTGCAAGAGTCGCAGTTGAGGATTTTGGGTGCTGCTGGGGACCAGGAAGGACCAGGATGTTTCCCCTTGGAGGAGGAGACAGGAGGGCGCTCAGTAACTCAGAGAGCCCCTGCAGAAGCAGGCAGTACCCGCATAAGTACCGGAACAGGCACTTAGAAGATCTGTGAACTCAGAGTCACAAAAGGAGGGTCCCACGACGGAGTCCAACTCAGCGAGTTGGGCAATGCAGGATGGAGTGCTGGGGACCCAGGCTAGGCTGTGTACAAAGGAATCCTTGGAGAAGTGCACAGAAGCCGGAGCAGCTGCAAATCACGCAGTACACAGGTTTGCTGTCTGGCGTGGGGAGGCAAGGACTTACCTCCACCAAATTTGGACAGAAGGGTCACTGGACTGTGGGAGACACTAGGACCCAGCTTCTGTGTTCCAGGGACCACACTCGTCAGGATGAGAGGGGACCCAGAGGACCGGTTGTGAGAAAGTAGCCTCTTTCTAGCCTTGTTACCCCCACTTTTGGCCTGTTTGTGAGTGTATGTCAGGGTGTTTTCACTTTCTCACTGGAATCCTGCTAGCCAGGGCCCAGTGCTCATAGTGAAAACCCTATGTTTTCAGTATGTTTGTTATGTGTCACTGGGACCCTGCTAGTCAGGACCCCAGTGCTCATAAGTTTGTGGCCTATATGTATGTGTTCCCTGTGTAGTGCCTAACTGTCTCACTGAGGCTCTGCTAACCAGAACCTCAGTGGTTATGCTCTCTCATTTCTTTCAAATTGTCACTAACAGGCTAGTGACCAATTTTACCAATTTACATTGGCTTACTGGAACACCCTTATAATTCCCTAGTATATGGTACTGAGGTACCCAGGGTATTGGGGTTCCAGGAGATCCCTATGGACTGCAGCATTTCTTTTGCCACCCATAGGGAGCTCTGACAATTCTTACACAGGCCTGCCACTGCAGCCTGAGTGAAATAACGTCCACGTTATTTCACAGCCATTTTACACTGCACTTAAGTAACTTATAAGTCACCTATATGTCTAACCTTTACCTGGTAAAGGTTAGGTGCAAAGTTACTTAGTGTGAGGGCACCCTGGCACTAGCCAAGGTGCCCCCACATTGTTCAGGGCCAATTCCCCGGACTTTGTGAGTGTGGGGACACCATTACATGCATGCACTACATATAGGTCACTACCTATATGTAGCTTCACAATGGTAACTCCGAATATGGCCATGTAACATGTCTATGATCATGGAATTGCCCCCTCTATACCATCCTGGCATAGTTGGCACAATCCCATGATCCCAGTGGTCTGTAGCACAGTCCCTGGTACTGCCAAACTGCCCTTCCTGGGGTTTCACTGCAGCTGCTGCTGCTGCCAACCCCTCAGACAGGCAGCTGCCCTCCTGGGGTCCAGCCAGGCCTGGCCCAGGATGGCAGAACAAAGGACTTCCTCTGAGAGAGGGTGTTACACCCTCTCCCTTTGGAAAATGGTGTGAAGGCAGGGGAGGAGTAGCCTCCCCCAGCCTCTGGAAATGCTTTCTTGGGCACAGATGTGCCCAATTCTGCATAAGCCAGTCTACACCGGTTCAGGGACCCCTTAGCCCCTGCTCTGGCGCGAAACTGGACAAAGGAAAGGGGAGTGACCACTCCCCTGACCTGCACCTCCCCTGGGAGGTGTCCAGAGCTCCTCCAGTGTGCTCCAGACCTCTGCCATCTTGGAAACAGAGGTGCTGCTGGCACACTGGACTGCTCTGAGTGGCCAGTGCCACCAGGTGACGTCAGAGACTCCTTCTGATAGGCTCCTTCAGGTGTTAGTAGCCTATCCTCTCTCCTAGGTAGCCAAACCCTCTTTTCTGGCTATTTAGGGTCTCTGTCTCTGGGGAAACTTTAGATAACGAATGCAAGAGCTCATCCGAGTTCCTCTGCATCTCTCTCTTCACCTTCTGCCAAGGAATCGACTGCTGACCGCGCTGGAAGCCTGCAACACTGCAACAAAGTAGCAAAGACGACTACTGCAACTCTGTAACGCTGATCCTGCCGCCTTCTCGACTGTTTTCCTGGTGGTGCATGCTGTGGGGGTAGTCTGCCTCCTCTCTGCACTAGAAGCTCCTAAGAAATCTCCCGTGGGTCGACAGAATCTTCCCCCTGCAACCGCAGGCACCAAAAAGCTGCATTACCGGTCCCTTGGGTCTCCTCTCAGCACGACGAGCGAGGTCCCTCGAATCCAGCAACTCTGTCCAAGTGGCCCCCACAGTCCAGTGACTCTTCAGTCCAAGTTTGGTGGAGGTAAGTCCTTGCCTCACCTCGCTAGACTGCATTGCTGGGAACCGCGACTTTTGCAGCTACTCCGGCCTCCGTGCACTTCCGGCGGAAATCCTTTGTGCACAGTCCAGCCTGGGTCCACGGCACTCTAACCTGCATTGCACGACTTTCTAATTGGTCTCCGGCGACGTGGGACTCCTTTGTGTAACTTCGGGTGAGCACTGTTTCACGCATCCTCGTAGTGCCTGTTTCTGGCACTTCTCCGGGTGCTACCTGCTGCTAAGAGGGCTCCTTGTCTTGCTCGACGTCCCCTCTACCTCCTGGTCCAATTTGCGACCTCCTGGTCCCTCCTGGGCCACAGCAGCGTCCAAAAACGCTAACCGCACGATTTGCAGCTAGCAAGGCTTGTTGGCGTTCTTTCGGCGGGAAAACACTTCTGCACGACTCTCCACGGCGAGAGGGATCCGTCAACCAAAGGGGAAGTCTCTAGCCCTTTTCATTCCTGCAGAAACCTCAGCTTCTTCTGTCCAGTAGAAGCTTCTTTGCACCCACAGCTGGCATTTCCTGGGCATATGCCCATCTCCGACTTGCTTGTGACTTTTGGACTTGGTCCCCTTGTTCCACAGGTACCCCAGATTGGAAATCCAGCGTTGTTGCATTGTTGGTTTGTGTCTTTCCTGCATTATTCCTCTAACACGACTTCTTTGTCCTTAGGGGAACTTTAGTGCACTTTGCACTCACTTTTCAGGGTCTTGGGGAGGGTTATTTTTCTAACTCTCACTATTTTCTAATAGTCCCAGCGACCCTCTACAAGGTCACATAGGTTTGGGGTCCATTCGTGGTTCGCATTCCACTTTTGGAGTATATGGTTTGTGTTGCCCCTATCCCTATGTGTCCCCATTGCATCCTATTGTAACTATACATTGTTTGCACTGTTTTCTAAGACTATACTGCATATTTTTGCTATTGTGTATATATATCTTGTGTATATTTCCTATCCTCTCACTGAGGGTACACTCTAAGATACTTTGGCATATTGTCATAAAAATAAAGTACCTTTATTTTTAGTATAACTGTGTATTGTGTTTTCTTATGATATTGTGCAAGTGGCACTTGTGGTACTGTAGTAGCTTCACACGTCTCCTAGTTCAGCCTAAGCTGCTCTGCTAAGCTACCATTATCTATCAGCCTAAGCTGCTAGACACCCTATACACTAATAAGGGATAACTGGGCCTGGTGCAAGGTGTAAGTACCCCTTGGTACTCACTACAAACCAGTCCAGCCTCCTACATTGGTTGTGCAGCGGTGGGATAAGTGCTTTGAGACTACTTACCACTCTTGTCATTGTACTTTTCATAAGAGAAAAATATACAAAACAAGGTCAGTGTATATACACATAGCCAAAACGTTTTGCATTTCCTCTTTTCACTCTTTTCTAAGTGCTGAAAAGTACTTCTAACTTTCTAAAAAGTAAAGTTTTTTTCTCTGTCTTTCTAAAAGCTCTGACAAACTTTTTTCTCTTTTTCTATCACTTTAACTCTCTCTAAAAAATGTCTGGCACAGGCCAAAATGTTGATCTGTCCAAACTTGCATATGATCACCTTAGCTGGAAAGGAGCAAGGAGTCTCTGCATAGAGAGAGGTTTGAGTGTAGGGAAGAATCCTTCCTTGGAATTGTTACTTAACATGCTTAGAGAACAGGATAAGGCTAGAAGTGCCCCATCTGTTGAAAAAGTAGCTAATGGTTCCCAATCTGATCCAGGGACTCCCCCAGGAAAAGATTCAGGAAAGAAACTTCCTAGCCTGCCCATTACTAGACAGTCTAGCATAGTTGGTAATGATGAAGAGCCACACCATACAAATAGTGTTGTCTCACATCATAGCAAAAGCATTTATTCACACCACAGTGGTACTGATGTTTCTGTTAGCCAAGCTGTTAGGGTGCCCTCTGTAAGGGACAGGTCTCCTTCTGTCCATTCTCACCATACTTCTGTTTCAAGGCATGTCCCTCCCACCCACCCTGATGACAGATTGTTGGAAAGGGAGCTCAATAGATTGAGAGTGGAACAAACCGGACTGAAGCTCAAGAAGCAACAGCTGGATTTGGATAGACAGACTTTAGAAGTAGAGAAGGAGAGACAGAAACTGGGTTTAGAAACCCATGGTGGCAGCAGCAGTATTCCCCATAGTCATCCTGCAAAAGAGCATGATTCCAGGAATCTGCATAAGATAGTTCCCCCTTATAAGGAGGGGGATGACATTAACAAGTGGTTTGCTGCACTTGAGAGGGCCTGTGCTGTACAGGATGTCCCTCAAAGGCAGTGGGCTGCTATCCTATGGCTATCATTTAGTGGAAAAGGTAGGGATAGGCTCCTTACTGTAAAAGAAAATGAAGCTAATGATTACAAAGTTCTTAAGAATGCACTCCTGGATGGTTATGGCTTAACCACTGAATAATACAGGATAAAGTTCAGAGAGACCAAAAAGGAGTCTTCACAAGACTGGGTTGATTTCATTGACCATTCAGTGAAGGCCTTGGAGGGGTGGTTACATGGCAGTAAAGTTACTGATTATGACAGCCTGTATAACTTGATCCTGAGAGAGCATATTCTTAATAATTGTGTGTCTGATTTGTTGCACCAGTACTTGGTGGACTCTGATCTGACCTCTCCCCAAGAATTGGGAAAGAAGGCAGACAAATGGGTCAGAACAAGGGTGAACAGAAAAGTTCATACAGGGGGTGACAAAGAGAACAATAAGAAGAAAGATGGTGAAAAATCTCAAGATAAGCATGGGGATAAGGGTAAAACCAAAGATCCCACTTCAAATCTTAAACACTCTTCAGGGGGTGGGGATAAAACAAATTCTTCCTCTTCTTCTCAACCCACACACATTAAAAAGCCTTGGTGCTTTGTGTGTAAAAACAGAGGCCATAGGCCAGGGGATAAGTCCTGTCCAGGTAAACCCCCTGAGCCTACCACCACTAATACATCAAGCTCTAGTGCCCCTAGCAGTAGTGGTACTAATGGTGGGACTGCTGGCAACAGTCAAGCAAAGGGTGTAGTTGGGTTCACTTATGGGTCCATCATAGAAACTGGGGTAGTCAGTCCCAAGACAGTTTCTGTCACACCTAGTGGCATTGGCCTTGCCACACTGGCTGCTTGTCCCCTTACAATGGATAAGTACAGGCAGACAGTTTCAATAAATGGTGTTGAGGCCTTGGCCTACAGGGACACAGGTGCCAGTATCACTTTGGTGACTGAAAACCTAGTGGCTCCTGAACAACACATCATTGGACAACAGTATAAAATTATTGATGTCCATAACTCCACTAAGTTTCTTCCCTTAGCTATAATTCAGTTTAGTTGGGGTGGAGTTACTGGCCCTAAGCAGGTGGTGGTATCACCTAGCTTACCTGTAGACTGTCTCTTAGGTAATGACCTAGAGGCCTCGGGTTGGGCTGATGTAGAGTTTTATGCCCATGCAGCCATGCTGGGCATCCCAGAGGAATTGTTCCCTCTCATTTCTACTGAAATGAAAAAGCAAAGGAGAGAAGGCCTGAAAACTCAGGATCCCTCTCCATCAACAGGTAAAAAGGGTATCACAGTATCCCCTAACCACTCTACCATTCAGGATACCATTCCTGTGGTGGGAGAAACCTCTCCTGGGGTGGCACCTGTTCCAAGGGGATCATCAGTTGGCAAAACTATACTCCCTGAGGTAGAAGTACCTCTCTGTGGGATAACTAACATTGGTTAGAAAAAGAGCACCATTTTAGTTAACATGGAGCATCCCTCCAACCCTCCCAGAGAAACTTTAGTGCAGAAACTCTGCACTGCCTCACAACACTTAGGACAGCATCCCTGCCCTAGTGTGGAGCTCATAGGACAGCATCCCTGCCCTGCTCCAAACCAAGAGGAACAGCATCCCTGTTCTCTCTTCCAGCCATATGGACAAAGTTTTTGCCCAGCTATGGCTTTTCTGAGACAGCATCCCTGTCTGGCATTTCCATCACTACAAATAGGTTCAGTGGACAATTCCCACTGCTCTAAACTAAAACTTACTGATAGAAACTCTGAAAATACATCTTCACATTGTTACTTAGCTAAAAAACTTCAAACAGGGTGGTTTACATCCCCACAAGGAAGTAACCATATAGTGGATGATAAAGGGAGTAACCAGTCTATTGCAGAGCTACTCTCTACTTATCACCACTTAGACAATAAAGTCTCAACTGGCCAAGGTTAGCCTTATTGTCCTTCGTTTGGGGGGGGGGGGTGTGAGAAAGTAGCCTCTTTCTAGCCTTGTTACCCCCACTTTTGGCCTGTTTGTGAGTGTATGTCAGGGTGTTTTCACTGTCTCACTGGAATCCTGCTAGCCAGGGCCCAGTGCTCATAGTGAAAACCCTATGTTTTCAGTATGTTTGTTATGTGTCACTGGGACCCTGCTAGTCAGGACCCCAGTGCTCATAAGTTTGTGGCCTATATGTATGTGTTCCCTGTGTAGTGCCTAACTGTCTCACTGAGGCTCTGCTAACCAGAACCTCAGTGGTTATGCTCTCTCATTTCTTTCAAATTGTCACTAACAGGCTAGTGACCAATTTTACCAATTTACATTGGCTTACTGGAACACCCTTATAATTCCCTAGTATATGGTACTGAGGTACCCAGGGTATTGGGGTTCCAGGAGATCCCTATGGGCTGCAGCATTTCTTTTGCCACCCATAGGGAGCTCTGACAATTCTTACACAGGCCTGCCACTGCAGCCTGAGTGAAATAACGTCCACGTTATTTCACAGCCATTTTACACTGCACTTAAGTAACTTATAAGTCACCTATATGTCTAACCTTTACCTGGTAAAGGTTAGGTGCAAAGTTACTTAGTGTGAGGGCACCCTGGCACTAGCCAAGGTGCCCCCACATTGTTCAGGGCCAATTCCCCGGACTTTGTGAGTGCGGGACACCATTACACGCGTGCACTACATATAGGTCACTACCTATATGTAGCTTCACAATGGTAACTCCGAATATGGCCATGTAACATGTCTATGATCATGGAATTGCCCCCTCTATACCATCCTGGCATAGTTGGCACAATCCCATGATCCCAGTGGTCTGTAGCACAGACCCTGGTACTGCCAAACTGCCCTTCCTGGGGTTTCACTGCAGCTGCTGCTGCTGCCAACCCCTCAGACAGGCAGCTGCCCTCCTGGGGTCCAGCCAGGCCTGGCCCAGGATGGCAGAACAAAGGACTGCCTCTGAGAGAGGGTGTTACACCCTCTCCCTTTGGAAAATGGTGTGAAGGCAGGGGAGGAGTAGCCTCCCCCAGCCTCTGGAAATGCTTTCTTGGGCACAGATGTGCCCAATTCTGCATAAGCCAGTCTACACCGGTTCAGGGACCCCTTAGCCCCTGCTCTGGCGCGAAACTGGACAAAGGAAAGGGGACTGACCACTCCCCTGACCTGCACCTCCCCTGGGAGGTGTCCAGAGCTCCTCCAGTGTGCTCCAGACCTCTGCCATCTTGGAAACAGAGGTGCTGCTGGCACACTGGACTGCTCTGAGTGGCCAGTGCCACCAGGTGACGTCAGAGACTCCTTCTGATAGGCTCCTTCAGGTGTTAGTAGCCTATCCTCTCTCCTAGGTAGCCAAACCCTCTTTTCTGGCTATTTAGGGTCTCTGTCTCTGGGGAAACTTTAGATAACGAATGCAAGAGCTCATCTGAGTTCCTCTGCATCTCTCTCTTCACCTTCTGCCAAGGAATCGACTGCTGACCGCGCTGGAAGCCTGCAACACTGCAACAAAGTAGCAAAGACGACTACTGCAACTCTGTAACGCTGATCCTGCTGCCTTCTCGACTGTTTTCCTGGTGGTGCATGCTGTGGGGGTAGTCTGCCTCCTCTCTGCACTAGAAGCTCCGAAGAAATCTCCCGTGGGTCGACGGAATCTTCCCCCTGCAACCGCAGGCACCAAAAAGCTGCATTACCGGTCCCTTGGGTCTCCTCTCAGCACGACGAGCGAGGTCCCTCGAATCCAGCAACTCTGTCCAAGTGGCCCCCACAGTCCAGTGACTCTTCAGTCCAAGTTTGGTGGAGGTAAGTCCTTGCCTCACCTCGCTAGACTGCATTACTGGGAACCGCGACTTTTGCAGCTACTCCGGCCTCCGTGCACTTCCGGCGGAAATCCTTTGTGCACAGTCCAGCCTGGGTCCACGGCACTCTAACCTGCATTGCACGACTTTCTAAGTTGGTCTCCGGCGACGTGGGACTCCTTTGTGTAACTTCGGGTGAGCACCGTTTCACGCATCCTCGTAGTGCCTGTTTCTGGCACTTCTCCGGGTGCTACCTGCTGCTAAGAGGGCTCCTTGTCTTGCTCGACGTCCCCTCTACCTCGTGGTCCAATTTGCGACCTCCTGGTCCTTCCTGGGCCACAGCAGCGTCCAAAAACGCTAACCACACGATTTGCAGCTAGCAAGGCTTGTTGGCGTTCTTTCGGCGGGAAAACACTTCTGCACGACTCTCCACGGCGAGAGGGATCCGTCCACCAAAGGGGAAGTCTCTAGCCCTTTTCGTTCCTGCAGAAACCTCAGCTTCTTCTGTCCAGTAGAAGCTTCTTTGCACCCACAGCTGGCATTTCCTGGGCATATGCCCATCTCCGACTAGCTTGTGACTTTTGGACTTGGTCCCCTTGTTCCACAGGTACCCCAGATTGGAAATCCAGCGTTGTTGCATTGTTGGTTTGTGTCTTTCCTGCATTATTCCTCTAACACGACTTCTTTGTCCTTAGGGGAACTTTAGTGCACTTTGCACTCACTTTTCAGGGTCTTGGGGAGGGTTATTTTTCTAACTCTCACTATTTTCTAATAGTCCCAGCGACCCTCTACAAGGTTACATAGGTTTGGGGTCCATTCGTGGTTCGCATTCCACTTTTGGAGTATATGGTTTGTGTTGCCCCTATCCCTATGTGTCCCCATTGCATCCTATTGTAACTATACATTGTTTGCACTGTTTTCTAAGACTATACTGCATATTTTTGCTATTGTGTATATATATCTTGTGTATATTTCCTATCCTCTCACTGAGGGTACACTCTAAGATACTTTGGCATATTGTCATAAAAATAAAGTACCATTATTTTTAGTATAACTGTGTATTGTGTTTTCTTATGATATTGTGCAAGTGGCACTTGTGGTACTGTAGTAGCTTCACACGTCTCCTAGTTCAGCCTAAGCTGCTCTGCTAAGCTACCATTATCTATCAGCCTAAGCTGCTAGACACTCTATACACTAATAAGGGATAACTGGGCCTGGTGCAAGGTGTAAGTACCCCTTGGTACTCACTACAAACCAGTCCAGCCTCCTACACCGGTGATGCAGAAGTTTGGTGCCTGCGTTAGCAGGGGGAAGATTCCGTCGACCCACGGGAGATTTCTTCTTGGCTTCCAGTGCACGGTGAAGGAAGACAGCCCTCAGAGCATGCACCACCAGGAAACAGTCCAGAAAGCTGACAGGATGAGGCGCTACAGTGTTGCTGGCAGTCGTCTTGCTACTTTGTTGCGGTTTTGCAGGCATCCTGGAGCAGTCAGCGGTCGATCCTTGGCAGAAGTCGAAGAGGGAAGTGCAGAGGAACTCTGGTGAGCTCTTGCATTCGTTATCTGAGGAATAGCCTAGAGGAGAGACCCTAAATAGCCAGAAGAACGAGTTACTTACCTTCGGTAGCGACTTTTCTGGTGGATACATTAACTACCTGTGGATTCCTCACCTATTGAATACTCCCATTGCGCCAGCATTCGACGGAAATCTTCTTCCTAGCTTCTGCACGTCGACGAGGACGTCACAATTGCCCACGCGACGCCGTCTGACGTCATACAGGCAATAAGAGGTCCTCGCCGACGTGCCGACGTCAGTACCAACATTTTTTACGTGCCTGAGAATAATAGGCCATTGAGATAAATGAACAAATAGCAATATTTAATGACATTCAAAATAAATACATAATTTCAAGAACTTAATATATATATATATATTTTTTAAACAAGTAAATGAATATACGAACAATTATATATATATATATATATACATATATACAGTATATGCACAAGTCCTCAAAACCAAGAGGAGCACACTCAAGAACAACTTGGTTAGACCAGACATGCAACGGGGAGGCGGGTGGGACCGTGAGGAATCCACAGGTAGCTAATGTATCCACCAGAAAAGTCGCTACGAAGGTAAGTAACTCGTTCTTCTGATGGATACAACTACCTGTTGTAGGAAAGTACCATCTTGCCTGGCATGTTACCCCCATTTTTCACTGTATATATGTTGTTTTAGTTATATGTGTCACTGGGACCCTGCCAGCCAGGGCCCCAGTTCTCATAAGTGTGCCTGAATTTGTTACCTGTGTTATGACTAACTGTCTCACTGAGGCTCTGCTATCCAGAACCTCAGTGGTTATGCTCTCTCATTTCTTTCAAATTGTCACTAACAGGCTAGTGACCAATTTTACCAATTTACATTGGCATACTGGAACACCCTTATAATTCCCTAGTATATGGTACTGAGGTACCCAGGGTATTGGGGTTCCAGGAGATCCCTATGGGCTGTAGCATTTCTTTTGCCACCCATAGGGAGCTCTGACAATTCGTACACAGGCCTGCCACTGCAGCCTGAGTGAAATAACGTCCATGTTATTTCACAGCCATTTTACACTGCACTTAAGTAACTTATAAGTCACCTATATGTCTAACCTTTACCTGGTAAAGGTTGGGTGCTAAGTTACTTAGTGTGTGGGCACCCTGGCACTAGCCAAGGTGCCCCACATTGTTCAGGGCCAATTCCCCGGACTTTGTGAGTGCGGGGACACCATTACATGCGTGCACTACATATAGGTCACTACCTATGTGTAGCTTCACAAAGGTAACTCCGAATATGGCCATGTAACATGTCTATGATCATGGAATTGCCCCCTCTATGCCATCCTGGCATAGTTGGCACAATCCCATGATCCCACGGGTCTCTAGCACAGACCCTGGTACTGCCAAACTGCCTTTCCCGGGGTTTCACTGCAGCTGCTGCTGCTGCCAACCCCTCAGACAGGTTTCTGCCCTCCTGGGGTCCAGCCAGGCCTGGCCCAGGATGGCAGAACAAAGGACTTCCTCAGAGAGAGGGTGTTACACCCTCTCCCTTTGGAAAATGGTGTGAAGGCAGGGGAGGAGTAGCCTCCCCCAGCCTCTGGAAATGCTTTCATGGGCACACATGGTGCCCCTTTCTGCATAAGCCAGTCTACACCGGTTCAGGGACCTCTCAGCCCTGCTCTGGCGCGAAACTGGACAAAGGAAAGGGGAGTGACCACTCCCCTGACCTGCACCTCCCCTGGGAGGTGCCCAGAGCTCCTCCAGTGTGCTCCAGACCTCTGCCATCTTGGAAACAGAGGTGCTGCTGGCACACTGGACTGCTCTGAGTGGCCATGGTCAGCAGGTGACGTCAGAGACTCCTTCTGATAGGCTCCTTCAGGTGTTGCTAGCCTATCTTCTCTCTTAAGTAGCCAAACCCTCTTTTCTGGCTATTTAGGGTCTCTGCTTTGGGGATTTCCGTAGATAACAAATGCAAGAGCTCATCCGAGTTCCTCTGCATCTCTCTCTTCACCTTCTGCCAAGGAATCCACTGCTGACCGCGCTGGAAGCCTGCAAAACTGCAACAAAGTAGCGAAGACGACTACTGCAACTCTGTAACGCTGATCCTGCCGCCTTCTCGACTGCTTTCCTGGTGGTGCATGCTGTGGGGGTAGTCTGCCTCCTCTCTGCACTAGAAGCTCCAAAGAAATCTCCCGTGGGTCGACGGAATCGTCCCCCTGCAACCGCAGGCACCAAAGAACTGCATCACCGGTCCCCTGGGTCTCCTCTCAGCACGACGAGCGAGGTCCCTTGAATCCAGCAACTCTGTCCAAGTGACTCCCACAGTCCAGTGACTCTTCAGTCCAAGTTTGGTGGAGGTAAGTCCTTGCCTCCCCACGCCAGACTGCATTGCTGGGAACCGCGTCTTTTGCAGCTACTCCGGCCTCTGTGCACTTCCGGCGGAAATCCTTTGTGCACAGCCAAGCCTGGGTCCACGGCACTCTAACCTGCATTGCACGACCTCCTAAGTTGTCCTCCGGCGGCGTGGGACTCCTTTGTGCAACTTCGGGTGAGCACCGTTTTACTACTCTTCGTAGTGCCTGTTCCGGCACTTCTGCGGGTGCTGCCTGCTTCTGAGAGGGCTCCTTGTCTTGCTGGGCGCCCCCTCTGTCCCCTGACGCAATTGGCGACATCCTGGTCTCTCCTGGACCACAGCAGCATCCAAAAACCCTAACCGCACGACTTGCAGCTAGCAAGGCTTGTTTGCGGTCTTTCTTCAGGAAAACACTTCTGCACGACTCTCCACGGCGTGGGACATCCATCCTCCAAAGGGGAAGTTTCTAGCCCTTGTTGTTCCTGCAGAATCCTCAGCTTCTACGTCCTAGTAGCAGCTTCTTTGCACCCACAGCTGGCATTTCCTGGGCATCTGCCCACTCTCGACTTGATCATGACTTTTGGACTTGGTCCCCTTGTTCCACAGGTACTCTCGTCTGGAAATCCATCGTTGTTGCATTGCTGGTGTTTGTCTTTCCTGCAGAATTCCCCTATCACGACTTCTGTGCTCTTTGGGGAACTTTAGTGCACTTTGCACTCACTTTTCAGGGTCTTGGGGTGGGCTAATTTTCTAACCCTCACTGTTTTCTTACAGTCCCAGCGACCCTCTACAAAGTCACATAGGTTTGGGATCCATTCGTGGTTCGCATTCCACTTTTGGAGTATATGGTTTGTGTTGCCCCTATCCCTATGTGTCCCCATTGCATCCTATTGTAACTATACATTGTTTGCGCTGTTTCCTAATACTATACTGCATATTTTTGGTATTGTGTACATATATCTTGTGTATATTTGCTATCCTCATACTGAGGGTACTCACTGAGATACTTTTGGCATATTGTCATAAAAATAAAGTACCTTTATTTTTAGTATATCTGTGTATTGTGTTTTCTTATGATATTGTGCATATGACACTAGTGGTACTGTAGGAGCTTCACTCGTCTCCTAGTTCAGCCTAAGCTGCTCTGCTAAGCTACCATTATCTATCAGCCTAAGCTGCTAGACACCCTATACACTAATAAGGGATACCTGGGCCTGGTGCAAGGTGTAAGTACCCCTTGGTACTCACTACAAGCCAGTCCAGCCTCCTACATTGGTTGTGCAGTGGTGGGATAAGTGCTTTGTAACTACTTACCACTTTTGTCATTGTACTTTTCATAAGAGAAAAATATACAAAACAAGTTCAGTGTATGTACACCTAACCAAAAAGTTTTGCATTTCTTTTCTCACTTCTTTTCTAAAGTGCTGAAAAGTACTTCTAAACTTTCAAAAAGTTCTTAAAAAGTTTTAAATGTTTTTTTTTCTGTCTTTCTAAAAGTTCTGAAAAACGTTTTGTTCCTTTTTCTATCACTTAAACACTTTCTAAAATGTCTGGCACAGGCCAAACTGTTGATCTGTCCAAACTTGCTTATGATCACCTTAGCTGGAAAGGAGCAAGGAGTCTCTGCATAGAAAGAGGTATAAGTGTAGGGAAGAATTCCCCCAGAGAACTGTTGGTTAACATGCTTGTAGAACAGGATAAGGCCAGAGGTGCCCCTTCTGTTGAAAAAGTAGCTAATGGTTCACAATCTGACCCAGGGACACCCTTAGGAAAAGATTCAGAAAAGAAACTTCCTAGCCTGCTCATTATCAGACAACCTAGCATAGTTGGTACTGATGTAGAGTCACCCCATACTGATAGTGTTGTCTCACATCATAGCAAGAGTATTCCTTCTCATCACAGTAGAAGTGATGTTTCTGTTAACCAAGCTGTTAGGATGCCTTCTGTTAGGGCCAGGTCTCCTTCTGTCCATTCTCACCATACTTCTGTTTCTAGGCATATCCCTCCCACCCACCCTGATGACAGAGTGTTAGAAAGGGAGCTCAATAGATTGAGAGTGGAGGAATCCAGGCTGAAGCTCAAGAAGCAACAGCTGGATTTAGATAGGCAGTCCTTAGAAATTGAAAGAGAAAGACAGAAAATTGGGTTTGAAACCCATGGTGGCAGCAGCAGTATTCCCCATAGTCATCCTGCAAAAGAGCATGATTCCAGGAATCTGCACAAGATAGTTCCCCCTTATAAGGAGGGGGATGACATTAACAAGTGGTTTGCTGCACTTGAGAGGGCCTGTGTTGTACAGGATGTCCCTCAAAGGCAGTGGGCTGCTATCCTATGGCTATCATTTAGTGGAAAGGGTAGGGATAGTCTCCTTACTGTGAAAGAAAGTGATGCCAATAATTTTACAGTTCTTAAGAATGCACTCCTGGATGGTTATGGCTTAACCACTGAACAGTACAGGATGAAGTTCAGAGAGACCAAAAAGGAGTCTTCACATGCCTGGGTAGACTTTGTTGACCATTCAGTGAAGGCCTTGGAGGGGTGGTTACATGGCAGTAAAGTTACTGATTATGAAAGCCTGTATAACTTGATCCTGAGAGAGCATATTCTTAATAATTGTGTGTCTGATTTGTTACACCAGTACTTGGTGGACTCTGATCTGACCTCTCCCCAAGAATTGGGAAAGAAGGCATACAAATGGGTTAGAACAAGGGTGAACAGAAAAGTTCATACAGGGGGTGACAAAGATGGCAATAAGAAGAAGGATGGTAAGTCTTCTGGCAAGGGTGGAGACAAATCTAAAAATGAGTCTTCATCAGGCCCACAAAAACACTCTGGTGGGGGTGGTGGGCCCAAATCCTCTTCTAATCAAAACAAAGAAAAGAAACCATGGTGCTATTTATGTAAAATAAAAGGCCATTGGACAACAGATCCCAGTTGTCCAAAGAAAAGCACCAAGCCTCCTACCACTACAACCCCTGCTGCTACACCTAGTGCCCCTAGTAATAGCAGTGGTGGTGGGAGCAAACCTACTAATAGCCAATCCAAGGGAGTAGCTGGGCTCACTTTTGGTAACTTAGTTGGGGTTGGTCTGATTAGGGAGACCACAGAGGCTGTGTTAGTCTCTGAGGGGGCTATTGATTTAGCCACCTTGGTTGCTTGTCCCCTTAACATGGATAAGTACAAGCAACTACCCCTAATAAATGGTGTTGAGGTTCAGGCCTACAGGGACACTGGTGTCAGTGTTACTATGGTAATAGAGAAACTGGTCCACCCTGAACAACACCTACTTGGTCACCAGTACCAAGTAACCGATGCTCACAACAACACACTTAGCCACCCCATGGCTGTTGTAAATCTCAACTGGGGGGGGTTACTGGTCCAAAGAAAGTTGTAGTTGCCTCAGATTTACCTGTAGACTGTCTACTTGGAAATGATTTAGAGACATCAGCTTGGTCAGATGTGGAGTTGGAGGCCGATGCAGCAATGCTGGGCATTCCAGGGCATATTTTTGCTTTGACAAAGGCTCAGGCTAAAAAGCAAAAAGGACAGGGTGACTTGGATCCTGGAACAATGGACCAAGTGCTCCCTAAAGCTAGGGCTAGTAGAAGTAAAGCACTACCTACTATCCCTCCCTCTACAGTGGATTCTACTTCTGAGGAAGAAGAATTTCCACCCTGTGCAGAACCTACACCAGAGGAGCTGGAAGCAGACACTGCTGAGCTTTTGGGTGAAGGAGGGCCTGCCAGGGAGGAGCTGAGTGTGGCACAGCATATCTGTCCCACACTAGAGGGTCTAAGACAGCAAGCTGTCAAACAAGCAAATGGGGATGTCAGTGACTCACACAGAGTTTACTGGGAGGACAACCTCTTGTACACTGAAGCAAGGGATCATAAACCTGGAACTGCCAGGAGGTTAGTGATTCCTCAGGAGTACAGAAAGTTCCTCCTAACTCTAGCCCACGACATTCCCTTAGCTGGACATTTGGGGCAAATGAAAACTTGGGACAGGCTTGTTCCCATGTTTCATTGGCCTAGAATGTCAGAGGACACAAAATAATTTTGTAAGTCCTGTGAAACCTGTCAAGCCAGTGGAAAGACAGGTGGCACCCCAAAGGCACCCCTTATTCCACTGCCTGTGGTTGGGGTTCCCTTTGAAAGGGTAGGGGTTGACATAGTTGGCCCCCTTGACCCTCCTACTGCTTCAGGCAATAGGTTTATCTTGGTAGTAGTGGACCATGCCACCAGATATCCTGAAGCAATTCCTCTAAGGACCACTACAGCTCCTGCAGTGGCAAAGGCCCTCCTGTGAATATTTTCCAGGGTGGGCTTCCCAAAAGAGGTGCTATCAGACAGGGGAAGCAATTTCATGTCTGCTTACTTAAAGGCCATGTGGAAGGAGTGTGGTGTGACATACAAGTTCACTACACCCTATCATCCACAAACAAATGGACTGGTGGAGAGATTTAACACAACTCTCAAAGGCATGATTATGGGACTCCCTGAAAAACTCAGCAGGAGATGGGATATCCTTTTACCATGCCTCCTTTTTGCTTACAGGGAGGTACCCCAAAAAGGAGTGGGCTTCAGCCCCTTTGAACTCCTATTTGGACACCCTGTGAGAGGTCCTCTAACACTTGTTAAGGAGGGTTGGGAACAACCTTTAAAAGCTCCAAAGCAAGACATAGTGGACTATGTACTTGGCCTCAGATCAAGGATGGCTGAGTACATGAAAAAGGCCAGTAAAAACCTTCAGGCCAGCCAAGAGCTCCAAAAGCAATGGCATGACCAGAAGGCTGTTTTGGTTCAGTACCAACCAGGGCAGAAAGTGTGGGTCTTGGAGCCTGTGGCCCCAAGAGCACTCCAAGATAAATGGAGTGGACCCCACATAATTGTTGAAAAGAAGGGTGAAGTCACCTACTTAGTTGACTTAGGCACTGCCAGGAGTCCCCTTAGGGTGCTCCATGTCAATCACCTGCAACCCTACTATGACAGGGCTGATCTCACCCTGCTCATGGCAACTGATGAGGGACAGGAAGAAGAGAGTGACCCTCTCCCTGATCTCTTCTCTTCCACAGAACAAGATGCTCTAGTGGAAGGTGTAGTTTTGGCTGATTGTCTTACTGCTGAGCAGAAAGACCATTGCATAAATCTCCTGGGTCAGTTTTCTGAACTCTTCTCTACTGTGCCAGGTACCACTTCTTGGTGTGAGCACACTATAGATACTGGAGACAGCTTGCCTGTCAAAAGTAAGATCTATAGGCAGCCTGACCATGTCAGAGACTGCATAAAGCAAGAGGTGCAGAAAATGTTAGAACTGGGAGTGGTTGAGCACTCTGAAAGTCCATGGGCTTCTCCTGTGGTACTTGTACCAAAACCTCATTCCAAGGATGGAAAGAAGGAAATGCGGTTTTGTGTAGACTACAGAGGTCTCAACCAGGTAACCAAAACTGATGCTCACCCTATACCCAGGGCAGATGAGCTCATAGATACACTGGCATCTGCCAAGTATCTAAGCACTTTTGACTTGACTGCAGGGTATTGGCAGATCAAATTATCAGAAGATGCAAAAGCAAAAACTGCATTTTCAACCATTGGAGGCCATTACCAATTCACAGTAATGCCTTTTGGATTGAAAAATGCACCTGCCACTTTTCAGAGGTTGGTGAATACAGTCCTGCAAAGGCTGGAAGCTTTTAGTGCAGCATATCTGGACGATATAGCTGTCTTTAGCTCCAGTTGGGATGATCACCTGGTCCACCTATGGAAAGTTTTAGAGGCCCTGCAAAAGGCAGGGCTCACTATCAAGGCTTCAAAGTGCCAGATAGGGCAGGGGAAGGTGGTTTATCTGGGACACCTTGTTGGTGGGAACAGATTGCACCACTTCAGGGGAAAATCCAAACTATTATAGATTGGGTTCCCCCTACTACTCAGACTCAGGTGAGAGCCTTTTTAGGCCTCACTGGGTACTATAGGAGGTTCATAAAGAACTATGGCTCCATTGCAGCCCCTCTTAATGACCTAACTTCAAAGAAAATGCCTAAGAAGGTATTATGGACAGAAAACTGTCAGAAAGGTTTTGAGGAGCTGAAGCAGGCCATGTGCTCTGCACCTGTCCTGAAAAGCCCCTGTTACTCCAAGAAATTCATTGTCCAAACTGATGCATCTGAATTAGGGGTAAGGGCAGTCCTTTCACAACTTAATTCTGAGGGCCAGGATCAACCTGTTGCTTTTATTAGTAGGAGGTTGACCCCTAGAGAAAAGCGTTGGTCTGCCATAGAGAGGGAGGCCTTTGCTGTGGTCTGGGCACTGAAGAAGTTGAGGCCATACCTGTTTGGCACTCACTTCATTGTTCAGACAGACCACAAACCTCTACTTTGGCTAAAACAAATGAAAGGTGAAAATCCTAAATTGTTGAGGTGGTCTATATCCATACAGGGAATGGACTATACAGTGGAACATAGACCTGGGAGTACCCACTCCAATGCAGATGGACTCTCCAGATATTTCCACTTAGACAATGAAGACTCATCAGGTCATGGCTAGTCTTATTGTCCTTCGTTTGGGGGGGGGTTGTGTAGGAAAGTACCATCTTGCCTGGCATGTTACCCCCATTTTTCACTGTATATATGTTGTTTTAGTAATATGTGTCACTGGGACCCTGCCAGCCAGGGCCCCAGTGCTCATAAGTGTGCCTGAATGTGTTACCTGTGTTATGACTAACTGTCTCACTGAGGCTCTGCTATCCAGAACCTCAGTGGTTATGCTCTCTCATTTCTTTCAAATTGTCACTAACAGGCTAGTGACCAATTTTACCAATTTACATTGGCATACTGGAACACCCTTATAATTCCCTAGTATATGGTACTGAGGTACCCAGGGTATTGGGGTTCCAGGAGATCCCTATGGGCTGCAGCATTTCTTTTGCCACCCATAGGGAGCTCTGACAATTCTTACACAGGCCTGCCACTGCAGCCTGAGTGAAATAACGTCCACGTTATTTCACAGCCATTTTACACTGCACTTAAGTAACTTATAAGTCACCTATATGTCTAACCTTTACCTGGTAAAGGTTGGGTGCTAAGTTACTTAGTGTGTGGGCACCCTGGCACTAGCCAAGGTGCCCCCACATTGTTCAGGGCCAATTCCCCGGACTTTGTGAGTGCGGGGACACCATTACACGCGTGCACTACATATAGGTCACTACCTATGTGTAGCTTCACAATGGTAACTCCGAATATGGCCATGTAACATGTCTATGATCATGGAATTGCCCCCTCTATGCCATCCTGGCATAGTTGGCACAATCCCATGATCCCACGGGTCTCTAGCACAGACCCTGGTACTGCCAAACTGCCTTTCCCGGGGTTTCACTGCAGCTGCTGCCAACCCCTCAGACAGGTTTCTGCCCTCCTGGGGTCAAGCCAGGCCTGGCCCAGGATGGCAGAACAAAGGACTTCCTCAGAGAGAGGGTGTTACACCCTCTCCCTTTGGAAAATGGTGTGAAGGCAGGGGAGGAGTAGCCTCCCCCAGCCTCTGGAAATGCTTTCATGGGCACACATGGTGCCCATTTCTGCATAAGCCAGTCTACACCGGTTCAGGGACCCCTCAGCCCTGTTCTGGCGCGAAACTGGACAAAGGGAAGGGGAGTGACCACTCCCCTGACCTGCACCTCCCCTGGGAGGTGCCCAGAGCTCCTCCAGTGTGCTCCAGACCTCTGCCATCTTGGAAACAGAGGTGCTGCTGGCACAGTGGACTGCTCTGAGTAGCCAGGGCCAGCAGGTGACGTCAGAGACTCCTTCTGATAGGCTCCTTCAGGTGTTGCTAGCCTATCTTCTCTCCTAAGTAGCCAAACCCTCTTTTCTGACTATTTAGGGTCTCTGCTTTGGGGATTTCTGTAGATAACGAATGCAAGAGCTCATCCGAGTTCCTCTGCATCTCTCTCTTCACCTTCTGCCAAGGAATCCACTGCTGACTGCGCTGGAAGCCTGCAAAACTGCAACAAAGTAGCGAAGACGACTACTGCAACTCTGTAACGCTGATCCTGCCGCCTTCTCGACTGCTTTCCTGGTGGTGCATGCTGTGGGGGTAGTCTGCCTCCTCTCTGCACTAGAAGCTCCGGAGAAATCTCCCGTGGGTCGACGGAATCGTCCCCCTGCAACCGCAGGCACCAAAGAACTGCATCACTGGTCCCCTGGGTCTCCTCTCAGCACGACGAGCGAGGTCCCTTGAATCCAGCAACTCTGTCCAAGTGACTCCCACAGTCCAGTGACTCTTCAGTCCAAGTTTGGTGGAGGTAAGTCCTTGCCTCCCCACGCCAGACTGCATTGCTGGGAACCGCGTCTTTTGCAGCTACTCCGGCCTCTGTGCACTTCCGGCGGAAATCCTTTGTGCACAGCCAAGCCTGGGTCCACGGCACTCTAACCTGCATTGCACGACCTCCTAAGTTGTCCTCCGGCGGCGTGGGACTCCTTTGTGCAACTTCGGGTGAGCACTGTTTCACTCCTCTTCGTAGTGCCTGTTCCGGCACTTCTGCGGGTGCTGCCTGCTTCTGAGAGGGCTCCTTGTCTTGCTGGGTGCCCCCTCTGTCCCCTGACGCAATTGGCGACATCCTGGTCCCTCCTGTGCCACAGCAGCATCCAAAAACCCTAACCGCACGACTTGCAGCTAGCAAGGCTTGTTTGCGGTCTTTCTTCAGGAAAACACTTCTGCACGACTCTCCACGGCGTCGGACATCCATCCTCCAAAGGGGAAGTTTTTAGCCCTTGTCGTTCCTGCAGAATCCTCAGCTTCTACTTCCTAGTAGCAGCTTCTTTGCACCCACAGCTGGCATTTTCTGGGCATCTGCCCACTCTCGACTTGATCGTGACTTTTGGACTTGGTCCCCTTGTTCCACAGGTACTCTCGTCTGGAAATCCATCGTTGTTGCATTGCTGGTGTTGGTCTTTCCTGCAGAATTCCCCTATCACGACTTCTGTGCTCTTTGGGGAACTTTAGTGCACTTTGCACTCACTTTTCAGGGTCTTGGGGTGGGCTAATTTTCTAACCCTCACTGTTTTCTTACAGTCCCAGCGACCCTCTACAAGGTCACATAGGTTTGGGATCCATTCGTGGTTTGCATTCCACTTTTGGAGTATATGGTTTTTGTTGCCCCTATCCCTATGTGTCCCCATTGCATCCTATTGTAACTATACATTGTTTGCACTGTTTTCTAATACTATACTGCATATTTTTGGTATTGTGTACATATATCTTGTGTATATTTGCTATCCTCATACTGAGGGTACTCACTGAGATACTTTTGGCATATTGTCATAAAAATAAAGTACCTTTATTTTTAGTATATCTGTGTATTGTGTTTTCTTATGATATTGTGCATATGACACTAGTGGTACCGTAGGAGCTTCACTCGTCTCCTAGTTCAGCCTAAGCTGCTCTGCTAAGCTACCATTATCTATCAGCCTAAGCTGCTAGACACCCTATACACTAATAAGGGATACCTGGGCCGGGTGCAAGGTGTAAGTACCCCTTGGTACTCACTACAAGCCAGTCCAGCCTCCTACACCTGTGCATTTCTCACCTATTGAATAGAGTCCCAAAGCAGTACTGCACTCAGTGGAGGGTGCCTGAATGGTCAAACCAAGAAATCCTGCAGCACTGACTGTGCAAAATGGCCATCCCTCCTAACCTCAGAGTCTAAGCAGTAATGCTTTGCAAAAGTGTGGAGGGATGACCAGGTTGCGGCCTTGCAGATGTCAACCACAGGAACACCCCTAGCCAAGGCTGAAGAGGCCGACTTAGCTCTTATACCATCAGGGGGTTCCTTTTTTGCTAAAGAGTAACACATTTTAATGCAAAGAACAACCCACCTGGAGAGTGTTCTCTTGTGGACTGCCTTTCCTCTCCTCTTTCCCACGTACCCGATGAAGAGCTGATCCTCCAGCCTGAAATCCTTCGTTCTATCCACATAAAAGCTTAGCGCTCTCCTTGGGTCTAAGCGGTGAAGTCTCTCTTCTTCCTTTGAAGGATGAGGCGGAGGATAAAACGTGGAAAGAGTAATCGTCTGGGCCATATGAAAGGGTGAAACAACATTCGGTAGGAAAGCAGCCTTGGTCCTCAACACCACCTCATCCCCATAAAAAGATGTATAAGGGGGTTTTACAGATAGAGCTTGCAACTCACTCACTCTCCTTGCAGTAGTAATTGCAACCAGGAAAACCGTCTTTAGGACCAATAACCTTAAGGGGCAAGAATGCATAGGCTCAAACGGGGACCCGATAAGAAAAGTTAGAACCAAGTTTAAATCCCACTGAGGCATAACGAAAGGAGTAGGAGGGAATTTGTTAATAAGACCTTTCAAGAAACTAAGTACTACAGGGGACTTGAATAAAGAAGCCTGGTCTGGAAGACATAGAAAGGCTGACAGGGCAGACAAGTATCCCTTAACCGTAGCCACTGCACAACCCCTCTGTGCCAGAGACAATGCAAAAGATAAAATATCTGATAAGTGAGCACGTAAGGGATCAATTTGCCTCTCTCCACACCAAATCACAAATTTAGCCCACCTATTAGCGTAGATAGATTTAGTGGAGTGTCGCCTGGCCGAAAAGATAACATCCACTACATCAGGCGGGAGAGAAAAGGAACTCAGGTTGCCCCGTTCAATCTCCAGGCATGAAGGTGCAGGCTCTGGAGGTGGGGGTGTAAAACCTGCCCCTGCGACTGCGAGAGGAGGTCTGCCCTCTGAGGGAGACGGAGAGCACAGTGAGAGTTGGAGAAGGTCCGTGTACCATACCCTCCTCGGCCAATCCGGAGCTATTAAGATGACTTGGGCCCGGTCTTGGCGAATTTTCCTCAAAACTCGAGGAATCAAGGGTATGGGGGGAAACGCGCAAAGCAACTGGTCGCACCAGGTCAACTGAAACGCGTCCCCCAGTGCTCTTTGTCCCGGATACTGGAGGCTGCAGAATAACGGGCAGTGCGAGTTCTCCCGAGTGGCAAACAGATCTATCCGAGGAAACCCCCACATCTGGAATATTAGACGGACTTGATCCGGATGGAGACGCCACTCGTGATCGGCCGAGAAATGGCGACTGAGACTGTCCGCATGTACGTTCAAGACTCCGGCCAGATGATTTGCTACCAAGCAAATCTGATGGTCCTTTGCCCAGGACCAAAGCCGTAGAGCTTCTCTGCAGAGAAGGTACGACCCTACTCCCCCCTGCTTGTTTATATACCACATCGCGGTAGTATTGTCCGTCAGGACCTGAACCGACTGACCGCGAAGGGAATGGAGGAAGCCCTTGAGAGCCAGACGTACAGCCCGCAATTCCAACAGATTTATATGAAACTTCTTTTCTACTGGAGTCCAAAGACCTTTGATCTCCAGGTCCCCCAGATGAGCTCCCCACCGTAGAGTGGAAGCATCCGTTATTACTGTGGCCACAGGCGGAGCTTGCGAGAACGGCCTTCCTCGGGAAAGATTGCCGTCCGCAATCCACCATTTCAAATCCATGGCAGCATCTCTGGAGATCCTCACTGAACCTTCGAGATCTCCTTTGTGTTGAGACCACTGCCTTCATAGGCACCACTGAAGAGCCCTCATGTGCCAGTGAGCGTGAGTGACCAGCAGTATGCAAGAAGCAAACAGACCGAGCAGACGCCTGAATGTCCTGAATCCGCTGAGGCGGAGGAAATGCTCGATTCAATGTTGTATCCAGAACTGCCCCTATGAACAGGAGGCGCTGAGAGGGCTCTAGGTGAGATTTGGGCACGTTCACTGAAAAACCCAGGTCGAACAACAACTGAGTTGTCGACTGAAGGTGATGCAACACGAGCTCCGGAGACTCGGCTTTGATCAACCAGTCGTCCAGATAAGGAAATACTGCTATCCCCTTCCTTCTGAGCTCTGCTGCAATCACCGACATCACCTTCGTGAAGACTCGAGGTGCTGAAGTAAGACCAAACGGGAGGACCGCAAACTGATAGTGCTGCGACCCCACCACAAACCGGAGATACTTCCTGTGCGACTTGAGTATCGGGATATGAAAGTAAGCATCCTGCAATTCGACAGACACCATCCAATCTCCATTGTTCAGCGCCAAAAGCACCTGAGCTAGGGTCAGCATCTTGAACTTTTCCTGTTTGAGGAACCAATTCAAGATCCTCAGGTCCAGGATTGGCCTCAACCGACCATCCTTCTTGGGGATCAGGAAGTATCTTGAGTAACAACCCTGACCCCTTTCCTGCTCTGGAACCAACTCCACCGCGCCCTTTGAAAGCAGGACTTGAACCTCCTGTTCTAGTAACAGGAGGTGCTCTTCTGAACAGTAGGAAGGACGGGGTGGGATGGGGGTGGAAACTCCCGAAAGTATAGGGTATAGCCTTTTCTCACAATGCTGGTAACCCAGGAGTCTGATGTTAAGACCTCCCACTTGTGGAGAAAATTCTGTAACCTCCCCCCTACAGGAGTGGAGTGAGAAGGAATTGGCGGAAGTCTAAGGCTGCTTCCCATGCTGCACCCCTCCAGAGGATGAGGAAGAGGCAGAGTGCTGCTGAGTGGCTCCCCTGGTACGGACCCTACCCCTCCATCTGAAAGATCTATAAGAGAGAGCATGGGTGGGTTGCTGGAATTTTCCTCGAAAGGAGGAAGAGGAACCACGACCAAATCCTCGAAACCTTCTAAAAAATCTGGAGGAAGCAGAAGAAGAGGCTTGCAAGCCCAATGACTTGGCAGTGGCCCTACTCTCCTTGAACCTTTCTAAGGCCGAATCCGCCTTGGTGCCGAAAAGCTTGTCACCATCAAAAGGAAGGTCCAAGAGGGTCGATTGCACATCAGAGGAAAAACCAGAGCTACGAAGCCAGACCTGCCTCCTCATAGCCACAGCAGTACCCATAGCTCTAGCAACGGAGTCAGATGTATCCAACCCAGATTGACTAACCTGGGTTGCTGCTGCCTGAGCATCAGAGACCAGGCTCAATAATTCTTGAGGAACCTCCGTGTGCGTCGACTTAATCTCGTCCATTAGGGCGTAAATGTATCTCCCTAAGATGCACATAGCATTGGTGAATTTCAAAGCCATGCTACATGACGAGAAAATCTTCTTCAATGACATGTCCATCTTTTTAGAGTCTCTATCAGAGGGCACAGCTGGAAAGGACCCAGGAGCAGATCGAGCTGAGCACGAATCCTGAACCACCAGGCTTTCAGGTGTTGGATGCCTGGAAAGAAAGCCTGGGTCAGCCGGTGCAACCCAATATCTCTGAGCCACAGATCTATTCACGGCCGAAGAAGACATCGGCTTCTTCTAGACTTCCATAATGGGGTCCAGTAGTGCCTCATTGAAAGGCAAAAGTGGCTCTGCAGATGTTGAGGCAGGATGCAACACTTCCGTCAAGATGTTCGGCTTGGTCTCAGTCACTGGCAAAGGGAGGTCCAAAAAATCAGCCGCCTTTCTAATGACTGAATGAAAAGAGGCTGCCTCCTCTGTGTACTCCCCAGATGATGACAAGTCCCATTCAGGAGAGTTGTCCAGGCCACTAGCAGTGTCCAAGCCATGGAGACCTTCACGAGAGTCCTCAATCTCCCCTTCCTCCAGTGCCTGTCTCCGGTATTCCTGTTCTTCAAGGAGGCGAAGAGCAAGCCTCCTCGAATGCAGTCTCTCCTCTATCCTCGGCATCGACATGGCGTCAGCAGACGTCGAAGCTTGACGCCGATCCTCGGATCCGTCAGACGCGAGATCTAACGGCGTCATGGTTTTCTTCGGCGCCGAACATGGAGCAGGACGGACTGAAGACTGTTCTGGAGTCGGAGGAGGTCTAGTCGGCGTTGCTGGCTGAGACGCCGAAGCCACAGGAGCCGAAGCCACAGGAGCCGATACCGGCGCCACCCCACGTTTCCCAAGGGAAGAAAGGGCATAAAGGGTGCCGGTCAAAGTGGAGCCGGAGCACCCATGTTGAAGGCCAAAGGGCCTGAATGACCAGCCGGTCCACCACCTGGAGCCATCTGTTGGAAGATGGAGAACATCGCATTTAAGAATGCGGTACTATCTGCTCCAGGGGCCGGAAAACCGGATATTGAGGTGCCTGGTTCGAAGGCGACAACAACGCCGGTCTCGACGTCTGCATAGACGGAGAAAACACCTGAGGCTGTGGAACCTCGAACACCGAAGGAGGATTAACCGATGACATGGGTGAAGTTGGTGAAGTCGGAGAAGGTAACGGTGTCGTCGGCTGGGGAGAGACAGTGGGACTAACTTCCCAAGTCTTCCGACGTCGAGTCGATGGTGACCTCGATCAAGACCTCTCCCTACTCGACCAGCGCCAAGATTCTCGACGACGCCCGGAGTCCCGATGACGCGATGTGACTTCGGTGAAGACGACTTTCGGTGATGTCTTTTCTCTTTCTTCTTTGACTTCGCAAGAAAAATTTTTGCCTCACGTTCTTTTAAGGCCTTTGGATTCATACGTTGACAAGAATCGCACTTGTCAACGTCGTGGTCGGAACTAAGACACCACAAACAGTCAGAATGTGGGTCCGTTACCGACATTTTGCCTCAACACTCTCGGCAGGGCTTGAATCCTGACTTTCTTTGCGACATTGTAATGTCCAAAGTAAAAATAGCCAAAAAACACACTGTAACTGTCGAGCAGCAACAGTAGCTCCCTCGAAGATAACCGTTTCGAATGGCACGGAAAAAAGGGAACTGACGTCGGCACGTCGGCGAGGACCTCTTATTACCTGTATGATGTCAGACGGCGTCGCGTGGGCAATTGTGACGTCCTCGTCGACGTGCAGAAGCTAGGAAGAAGATTTCTGTCGAATGCTGGCGCAATGGGAGTATTCAATAGGTGAGGAATCCACAGGTAGTTGTATCCATCAGAAAAGGAGGTTTGGCTACTAAGAAAGGAGGCTTTGCTACTGAAAGAGGTAAGCACCTATCAGGAGGGGTCTCTGACGTCACCTGCTGGCACTGACCCCTCAGAGCAGTCCATTGTGTCCCAACACCTCTGAATCCAAGATGGCAGAGGTCTGAGACACACTGGAGGAGCTCTGGGCACCTCCCCTGGGAGGTACTGGTCAGGGGAGTGGTCACTCCCCTTTCCTTTGTCCAGTTTCGTGCCAGAGCAGGGTTGGGTGGATCTCTGAAACGGTGTAGACTGGCTAATGCAGAGATGGGCACCATCTGTGCCCATCAAAGCATTTCCAGAGGCTGGGGAGGCTACTCTTCCCCAGCCCTTTACACCCAGTTCCAAAGGGAGTGGGTGTAACACCCTCTCTTACAGGAAATCCTTTGTTCTACCTTCCTGGGCCTGGGCTGCCCAGACCCTAGGGGGGCAAAAACCTGTCAGAGGGGTTGCAGCAGCTGCAGTGGAAACCCCGGAAAGGCAGTTTGGCAGTACCCGGGTTCTGTGCTAGAGACCCAGGGGATCATGGAATTGTCCCCCCAATACCAGAATGGTATTGGGGTGACAATTCCATGATCTTAGACATGTTACATGGCCATGTTCGGAGTTACCATTGTGACGCTACACATAGGTAGTGACCTATGTGTAGTGCACGTGTGTAATGGTGTCCCCGCACTCACAAAGTTCGGGGAATTTGCCCTGAACGATGTGGGGGCACTTTGGATAGTGCCAGGGTGCTCACACACTAAGTAACTTGGCACCTAACCTTCACCAAGTGAGGGTTAGACATATAGGTGACTTATAAGTTACTGATGTGCAGTGAAAAATGGCTATGAAATAACGTGGACATTATTTCACTCAGGCTGCAGTGGCAGTCCTGTGTAAGAATTGTCTGAGCTCCCTATGGGTGGCAAAAGAAATGCTGCAGCCCATAGGGATCTCTTGGAACCCGAATACCCTGGGTACCTAGGTACCATATCCTACGGAATTATGAGGGTGTTCCACTGTGCCAATGAGAATTGGTAAAATAAGTCACTAGCCTGCAGTGACAATTGTAAAAGCAGAGAGAGCATAAATGTAGGAGGTTGGCCTGGCTTGTAGTGGGTACCAGAGGTACTTACACCTTGTGCCAGGTCCAGTTATCCCTTATTAGTGTAGAAGATGTGTTTCTAGCAGCTTAGGCTGATAGAAGGTAGCTATAGCCGAGCAGCTTAGGCTGAACTAGGAGACATGCAAAGCTCCTACTATACCACTGGTGTCATATGCACAATATCATAAGAAAACACAATACACAGAAATACTAAAGATAAAGGTACTTTATTTTTTATGACAATATGCCAAAAGTATCTCAGTGCGTACCCTCAGTATGAGGATGCCAGATACACACAAGATATATGTACACAATACCAAAAATATGCAGTAATAGCAAAAGGAAGTAATGCAAGCAGTGTAAAGTTACAATAGATTGCAATAGGAGCACATAGGTGTAGGGGCAACACAAACCATATACTCCAAAAGTGGAATGCGAACCACGAATGGACCCCAAACCTATGTGAGCTTGTAGAGGGTCGCTGGGACTGTAAGGAAACAGTGAGGGTTAGAAACATAGCCCACCCCAAGACCCTGTAAGGTAGGTGAAAAGTGCACCTACAACCCCCAGAGAGCACAGAAGTCGTGATAGGGGGATTCTGCAAGGAAAACCAACACCAGCAATGCAGCAACAGTGGATTTCCGGACCTGAGTACTTGTAAGACAAGGGGACCAAGTCCAAGAGTCGCGACAGTGTCGAGAGTGGGCAGGAGCCCAGGAAATGCCAGCTGAGGGTGCAAGGAAGCTGCCACCGGATGGAAGAAGCTTAGGTGGTCATTCTAACCCTGGCGGTAAAAACCGCCAGGGCGAATGACCACGGGAGCACCGCCAACAGCCTGGCGGTGCCCCTTAGGGCATTCTGACCGCGGCGCTTTGGCCGCGGTCAGTGCAGGAAAACCGGCGGTCTCCCGCCGGTTTTCCGCTGCCCGTCAGAATCCTCCAAGGCGGCGCAGCATGCTGCGCCGCCTTGGGGATTCTGACACCCCCTACCGCCATCCTGTTCCTGGTGGTTCGCCCGCCAGGAACAGGATGGCGGTAGGGGGTGTCGCGGGGCCCCTGCAGTGCCCATGCCAATGGCATGGGCACTGCAGGGGCCCCCGTAAGAGGGCCCCGCTTGTATTTCACTGTCTGCATAGCAGACAGTGAAATACGCGACGGGTGCAGTAGCACCCGTCGCACCTTCCCACTCCGCCGGCTCGATTACGAGCCGGCTTCATGGTGGGAAGGTCGTTTTCCCCTGGGCTGGCGGGCGGCCTTTCGGAGGCCGCCCGCCAGCCCAGGGGAAAACTCAAAATACCCGCCGCGGTCTTCCGACCGCGGTACGGTATTTTGGCGGCTCCCGCCGGGCGCGCAGTGACCGCGTCCGGCGGGAGTCAGAATGACCCCCTTAGTGTTTTACAAGAACGAAGAGGACTAGGAACTTCCCCTTTGGAGGATGGATGTCCCACGTCGTGAAGAAGCTTGCAGAGGTGTTCCCACGCAGAAAGACCGCAAACAAGCCTTGCTAGCTGCAAGGGTCGCGGTTAGGGTTTTTGGATGCTGCTGTGGCCCAGGAGGGACCAGGATGTCGCCACTTGGATGTGGAGACAGGGGGGCGCCCAGCAAGTCAGGGAGCCCTCACGGAAGCAGGCAGCACCCGCAGAAGTACCGGAAAAGGCACTTAGAAGAGGAGTGAACCGGAGTCCACCTGAAGTCACAAAAGGGAGTCCCACGACGCCGGAGGACAACTCAGAAGATTGTGCACTCCATGTTAGAGTGTCGGGGACCAGGCTTGGCTGTGCACAAAGGAAATCCTGGAAGAGTGCACAGGAGCCGGAGCAGCTGCAAATTACGTGGTACCCAGCAATGCAGTCTGGCGTGGGGAGGCAAGGACTTACCTCCACCAAACTTGGACTGAAGAGTCACTAGACTGCGGGATTCACTTGGACAGAGTTGCTGAGTTCCAGGGACCACGCTCGTCATGCTGAGAGGGGACCCAGAGGACCGGTGATGCAGTCTTTTGTTGCCTGCGGTTGCAGGGGGGAGATTCCATCGACCCACGGGAGATTTCTTCCGAGCTCCTGGTGCAAGAAGGAGGCAGGCTACCCCCAGAGCATGCACCACCAGGAAACAGGCGAGAAAGCCGGCAGGATGAAGCGATACAAGGTTGCAGTAGTTGTCTTTGCTACTTTGTTGCGGTTTTGCAGGCGTCCTGAGCAGTCAGCGGTCGATCCTTTGGCAGAAGGTGAAGAGGGAGATGCAGAGGAACTTTGGTGAGCTCTTGCATTCGGTATCTGAAGAATTCCCCAAAGCAGAGACCCTAAATAGCCAGAAAAGGAGGTTTGGCTACCTAGGAAGGAGGATACGCTAGTAAGAAAGGTAAGAGCCTATCAGAAGGAGTCTCTGACGTCACCTTCTGGCACTGGCCACTCAGAACAGTCCAGTGTGCCAGCAACACCTCTGTTTCCAAGATGGCAGAGGTCTGGGGCACACTGGAGGAGCTCTGGGCACCTCCCCTGGGAGGTGCAGGTCAGGGGAGTGGTCACTCCCCTTTCCTTTGTCCAGTTTTGCGCCAGAGCAGGGCTGGGGGATCCCTGAACTGGTGTAGACTGGCTTATGCAGAGATGGGCAGCATCTGTGCCCATCAAAGCATTTCCAGAGGCTGGGGGAGGCTACTCCTCCCCAGCCTTCACACCTATTTCCAAAGGGAGAGGGTGTGACACACTCTCTCAGAGGAAATCCTTTGTTCTGCCTTCCTGGGCCAGGGCTGCCTGGACCCCAGGGGGGCAGAAACCTGTCTGAGGGGTTGGCAGCAGCTGCAGTGCAAAGCCTGAAAAGGCAGTTTGGCAGTACCCGGGTTCTGTGCTAGAGACCCGGGGGATCATGGAATTGTCTGGCATTGGGGTGACAATTCCATGATCTTAGACATGTTACATGGCCATGTTCGGAGTTACCATTGTGACGCTATACATAGGTAGTGACCTATGTATAGTGCACGCGTGTAATGGTGTCCCCGCACTCAAAAAGTCCGGGGAATTTGCCCTGAACGATGTGGGGGCACCTTGGCTAGTGCCAGGGTGCCCACACACTAAGTAACTTTGCACCCAACCTTCACCAGGTGAAGGTTAGACATATAGGTGACTTATAAGTTACTTAAGTGGAGTGGTAAATGCATGTGAAATAACGTGGACGTTATTTCACTCAGGCTGCACTGGCAGGCCTGTGTAAGAATTGTCAGATCTCCCTATGGGTGGCAAAAGAAATGCTGCAGCCCATAGGGATCTCCTGGAACCCCAATACCCTGGGTACCTCAGTACCATATACTAGGGAATTATATGGGTGTACCAGTATGCCAATGTGAATTGGTGGAATTGGTCACTAGCCTGTTAGTGACAATTTGGAAAGCAGGGAGAGCATAACCACTGAGGTTCTGGTTAGCAGAGCCTCAGTGAGACAGTTAGGCATCACACAGGGAACACATACATATAGGCCACACACTTATGAGCACTGGGGTCCTGGCTAGCAGGGTCCCAGTGACACATAACAAACATACTTACAACATAGGGTTTTCACTATGAGCCCTGGGCCCTGGCTAGCAGGATCCCAGTGAGAAAGTGAAAACACCCTGACATATACTCACAAACAGGCCAAAAGTGGGGGTAACAAGGCTGGAAAGAGGCTACTTTCTTACACAACCCTCCCCCAACCACCCCCCCCCCCCAACGAAGGACAATAAGGCTAACCTTGGCCAGTTGATTCTTTATTGTCTAAGTGGTGATAAGTGGAGAGTAGTTCTTCAATGGACTGGTTACTCCCTTCATCATCCACTATATGGTTACTTCCCTGTGGGGATGTAAACCACCCTGTTTGATGTTTTTTTAGCTAACCAACAATGTGAAGATATATTTTCATAGTTCCTATCAGTAAGTTTTAGTTTAGAACAGTGGGAATTGTCCACTGGACCTATTTCTAGTGATGAGAATGCCAGACAGGGATGCTGTCTCAGTAAAGCCATAGCTGGGCAAAAACCTTATCCATATGGCTGTAAGAGAGAACAGGGATGCTCTTTCTCTTTAGTTGGAGCAGGGCAGGGATGCTGTCCTATGAGCTCCACACTAGGGCAGGGCTGCTGTCCTAAGTGTTGTGAGGCAGTGCAGGGTTTCTGCACTAAAGTTTCTCTGGGAGGGTTGGAGGGATGCTCCATGTTAACTACAATGGTGTACTTTTTCTCACCAATATTAGTTATCCCACAGAGAGGTACTTCCACCTCAGGGAGTACAGCTATGCCAGCTGATGATTCCCTTGGTACAGGTGCCACCCCAGGAGAGGTTTCTCCCACCACAGGAATGGTATCCTGAATGGCAGGGTGGGTAGGGGATACTGTGATACCCTTTTTACCTGTTGTTGGAGCAGGATCCTGAGTTTTCAGGCCTTTTTCTCTCCTTTGCTTTTTCATTTCAGTAGAAATGAGAGGGAACAATTCCTCAGGGATACCCAGCATGGCTGCATGGGTATAAAACTCTACCTCAGCCCAACCTGAGGTCTCTAGGTCATTACCTAAGAGACAGTCTACAGGTAAGCTAGGTGACACTACCACCTGCTTAGGGCCAGTAACTCCACCCCAACTAAGCTGAACTATAGCTAAGGGAAGAAACTTAGTGGAGTTATGGACATCAATAATCTTGTACTGTTGTCCAATGATGGAGGAGCCACTAGGTTTTCAGTCACCAAAGTGATACTGGCACCTGTGTCCCTGTAGGCCTGGGCCTCAACACCATTTATTGAAACTGTCTGCCTGTACTTATCCATTGTAAGGGGACAAGCAGCCAGTGTGGCAAGGCCAATGCCACTAGGTGTGACAGAAACTGTCTTGGGACTGACTACCCCAGTTTCTATGATAGACCCATAAGTGAACCCAACTACACCCTTACTTTGACTGTTGCCAGCAGTCCCACCACTATTACCACTACTGCTAGGGGCACTAGAGTTTGATGTATTAGTGGTGGTAGGCTCAGTGGGTTTACCTGGACAGGACGTATCCCCTGGCCTATGGCCTTTATTTTTATACACAAAGCACCAAGGCTTTTTAATGTGTGTATGTTGTGAAGAAGAGGAAGAATTTGATTTATCCCCACCCCCTGAAGAGTGTTTAGGATTTGAAGAAGGATCTTTGGTTTTACCCTTATCCTCATGCTTATCCTGAGATTTCTCACCATCTTTCTTCTTGCCATCCTTGTCACCCCCTGTATGAACTTTTCTGTTCACTCTTGTTCTGACCCATTTGTCTGCCTTCTTTCCCAATTCTTGGGGAGAGGTCAGATCTGAGTCCACTAGATATTGGTGTAACAAGTCAGACACACAGTTATTCAGAATATGCTCTCTCAGAATAAGATTATACAGGCTTTCATAGTCAGAAACTTTACTGCCATGTAACCACCCCTCCAAGGCCTTCACTGAACAGTCAACAAAGTCTATCCAGTCTTGTGAGGACTCTTTTCTGGTGTCTCTGAACTTAATCCTGTATTGTTCAGTGGTTAAGCCAAATCCATCCAAGAGTGCATCCTTCAAAACTGCAAAATTATTGGCATCACTTTCTCTAACAGTAAGGAGTCTATCCCTGCCCTTTCCATTGAAAGATAGCCATAGAATAGCAGCCCACTGCCTTTGAGGGACCCCCTGTTCCATACAGGCCCTCTCAACTGCAGCAAACCACTTGTTAATGTCATCCCCCTCCTTGTAAGGGGTAACTATCTTGTGCAGATTCCTGGAATCATGCTCTCTCACAGGATTGCTATCAGGAATACTGCTGCTGCCACCATGGGGTCCAAACCCCAATCTCTGTCTCTCCTTCTCCAGGTCTAGGGATTTCCTGTCTAGAGCCAGCTGTTGCTGTTTAAGCTTCAGCCTGGTCTCTTCCATTCTCAACTTTTTGAGTTTCCTTTCTAACATGCTGTCTTCAGGGTGGGTGGGTTGGGAATGTTTAGACACTGAGGATATATTGGAACCAACAGAGGGAGACCTGTCCCTAACAGCTTGCACTCTAACAACCTGGCCTCCAGGAACAAAAGCATCCCTACTATGATGAGAGCTTCTATTACTACCAGCATTGCTAGGAGGTCTGCTAAGGGGCAGATTTAGAAGAGAACCCTGTACACCTCCCTCAAGGGGTTCCCCTGAGTCAGAGTGTGAGCTATCTACTAACTTCTCAGATGAAGTGCCACCTAGGGACTTATCATTCTCAATGAGCATGTTATACAGAAATTCTCTAAAAGGGTTCTTTCCTACCACTAAACCTCTATCAATGCAGAGACTCCTTAGGCTCTTGAAGTTTAAATTGTTCTAAGTTGTATTGACTAATTTAAGAGCAGTACCTACATCAGACATGATAGAAGAAGGTTTAGAGACAGTGAGAAGAGAGAAAGGGGCATATTTATACTCCGTTTGCGACAAATTTGCGTAGTTTTTTTCGACGCAAATTCGGCGCAAAACTAACGCCATATTTATACTTTGGCGTTAGACGCGTCTAGCGCCAAAGTATGAGTAAAGAGCGTCATTTTTTTGCGTGAACGCCTTCCTTGCGTTAATGAGATGCAAGGTAGGCGTTCCCGTCCAAAAAAATGACTGCGACGCAAATGTGTCGTATTTATACTCCCGGGCAAAAATCACGCCCGGGAGTGGTCGGGGCAAAAAACCCCGCATTTGCGCCTCTTTTTAACGCCTGGGTCAGGGCAGGCGTTAAGGGACCTGTGGGCTCAAAATGAGCCCACAGCTGCCCTCCCATGCCCCCAGGGACCCCCCCTGCCACCCTTGCCCACCCCAGGAGGACACCCAAGGATGGAGGGACCCACCCCAGGGACATTCAGGTAAGTTCAGGTAAGTATAAATTTGTTTTTTTTTTATATATTTTTTTTGGCATAGGGGGGCCTGATTTGTGCCCCCCTACATGCCACAATGCCCAATGACCATGCCCAGGGGACATAAGTCCCCTGGGCATGGCCATTGGGCAAGGGGGCATGACTCCTGTCTTTACTAAGACAGGAGTCATGTAAATGGCGTCGTTAAAAATGGCGCAAATCGGGTGGAGGCGATTTTTTAGCGTCAACCTGACTTGCACCATTTTTAAGACGCCCTAACGCCATTTTTCCCTACGCCGGCGCTGCCTGGTGTACGTGTTTTTTTTCCACGCACACCAGGCAGCGCCGGTCTGCTTGCGCCGGCTAACGCCATTCAATAAATACGGCGCCCGCATGGTGCTTCAGAATGGCGTTAGCCGGCGCAAACATTTTTGACGCTAAACTGCGTTAGCGCAGTTTAGCGTCAAAAAGTATAAATACGGGCCAAAAAGTTTCAGGACTTTTTAAAGAAGAGGAAAAATAACTTTTTCAAACTTTTAGAAAGTTTAGGAGTACTTTTCAGCACTTAGCAGAAAGTGTAAGAGAAGAAAAGCAAAACTTTTTGGTTAGGTGTACATACACTGAACTTGTTTTGTATATTTTTCTCTTAAGTAGTTACAAGTACTTATCCCACCGCTGCACAACCAATGTAGGAGGCTGGCCTGGCTTGTAGTGGGTACCAGAGGTACTTACACCTTGTGCCAGGTCCAGTTATCCCTTATTAGTGTAGAAGAGGTGTTTCTAGCAGCTTAGGCTGATGGAAGGTAGCTATAGCAGAGCAGCTTAGGCTGAACTAGGAGACATGCAAAGCTCCTACTATACCACTGGTGTCATATGCACAATATCATAAGAAAACACAATACACAGATATACTAAAAATAAAGGTACTTTATTTTTATGACAATATGCCAAAAGTATCTCAGTGAGTACCCTCAGTATGAGGATGTCAAATATACACACGCTATATGTACACAATACCAAAAATATGCAGTAATAGCAAAAGGAAGTAATGCAAGCAGTGTAAAGTTACAATAGATTGCAATAGTAGCACATAGGTATAGGGGCAACACAAACCATATACTCCAAAAGTGGACTGCGAACCACAAATGGACCCCAAACCTATGTGAGCTTGTAGAGGGTCGCTGGAACTGTAAGGAAACAGTGAGGGTTAGAAAAATAGCCCACCCCAAAACCCTGTAAGGTAGGTGTAAAGTGCACCTACAACCCCCAGAGAGCACAGAAGTCGTGATAGGGGGATTCTGCAAGGAAAACCAACACCAGCAATGCAGCAACAGTGGATTTCCGGACCTGAGTACCTGTAAGACAAGGGGACCACGTCCAAGAGTCACGACAGTGTCGAGAGTGGGCAGGAGCCCAGGAAATGCCAGCTGAGGGTGCAAGGAAGCTGCCACCGGATGGAAGAAGCTTAGTGTTTTGCAAGAACGAAGAGGACTAGGAACTTCCCCTTTGGAGGATGGATGTCCCACGCCGTGAAGAAGCTTGCAGAGGTGTTCCCACGCAGAAAGACCGCAAACAAGCCTTGCTAGCTGCAAGCGTCGCAGTTAGGGTTTTTGGATGCTGCTGTGGCCCAGGAGGGACCAGGATGTCGCCACTTGGATGAGGAGACAGAGGGGGCGCCCAGCAAGTCAGGGAGCCCTCACAGAAGCAGGCAGCACCGGCAGAAGTACCGGAACAGGCACTTAGAAGAGGAGTGAACCGGAGTCCATCCAAAGTCACAAAAGGGAGTCCCACGACGCCAGAGGACAACTCAGAAGGTTGTGCACTGCAGGTTAGAGTGTCGGGGACCCAGGCTTGGCTGTGCACAAAGGAAATCCTGGAAGAGTGCACAGGAGCCAGAGCAGCTGCAAATCACGCGGTACCCAGCAATGCAGTCTAGCGTGGGGAGGCAAGGACTTACCTCCACCAAACTTGGACTGAAGAGTCACTGGACTGTGGGAGTCACTTGGACAGAGTTGCTGAGTTCCAGGGACCACGCTCGTCGTGCTGAGAGGGGACCCAGAGGACCGGTGATGCAGTCTTTTGTTGCCTGCGGTTGCAAGGGGAAGATTCCGTCGACCCACAGGGGATTTCTTCAGAGCTCCTGGTGCAAGAAAGAGGCAGGCTACCCCCAGAGCGTGCACCACCAGGAAACAGGTGAGAAAGCCGACAGGATGAAGCGATACAAGGTTGCAGTAGTCGTCTTTGCTACTTTGTTGCGGTTTTGCAGGCATCCTGAGCAGTCAGTGGTCGATCCTTTGGCAGAAGGTGAAGAGGGAGATGCAGAGGAACTCTGGTGAGCTCTTGAATTCGGTATCTGAAGAATTCCCCAAAGCAGAGACCCTAAATAGCCAGAAAAGGAGGTTTGGCTACCTAGGAAGGAGGATAGGCTAGTAAGAAAGGTAAGAGCCTATCAGAAGGAGTCTCTGACGTCACCTGCTGGCACTGGCCACTCAGAGCAGTCCAGTGTGCCAGCAACACCTCTGTTTCCAAGATGGCAGAGGTCTGGGGCACACTGGAGGAGCTCTGGGCACCTCCCCTGGGAGGTGCAGGTCAGGGGAGTGGTCACTCACCTTTCCTTTGTCCAGTTTTGTGCCAGAGCAGGGCTGGGGGATCCCTGAACTGGTGTAGACTGGCTTATGCAGAGATGGGCAGCATCTGTGCCCATCAAAGCATTTCCAGAGGCTGGGGGAGGCTACTCCTCCCCAGCCTTCACACCTATTTCCAAAGGGAGAGGGTGTGACACCCTCTCTCAGAGGAAATCCTTTGTTCTGCCTTCCTGGGCCAGGGCTGCCTGGACCCCAGGGGGGCAGAAACCTGTCTGGGGGGTTGGCAGCAGCAGCTGCAGTGCAAACCCTGAAAAGGTAGTTTGGCAGTACCCGGGTTCTGTGCTAGAGACCCCGGGGGATCATGGAATTGTCTCCCCAATGCCAGAATGGCATTGGGATGACAATTCCATGATCTTAGACATGTTACATGGCCATGTTCGGAGTTACCATTGTGACGCTATACATAGGTAGTGACCTATGTATAGTGCACACGTTTAATGGTGTCCCCGCACTCACAAAGTCCGGGGAATTCGCCCTGAACGATGTGGGGGCACCTTGGCTAGTGCCAGGGTGCCCACACACTAAGTAACTTTGCACCCAACCTTCACCAGGTGAAGGTTAGACATATAGATGACTTATAAGTTACTTAAGTGCAGTGGTAAATGGCTGTGAAATAACGTGGACGTTATTTCACTCAGGCTGCACTGGCAGGCCTGTGTAAGAATTGTCAGATCTCCCTATGGGTGGCAAAAGAAATGCTGTAGCCCATAGGGATCTCCTGGAACCCCAATACCCTGGGTACCTCAGTACCATATACTAGGGAATTATATGGGTGTACCAGTATGCCAATGTGAATTGGTGGAATTGGTCACTAGCCTGTTAGTGACAATTTGGAAAGCAGGGAGAGCAGAACCACTGAGGTTATGGTTAGCAGAGCCTCAGTGAGACAGTTAGGCATCACACAGGGAACACATACATATAGGCCACAAACTTATGAGCACTGGGGTCCTGGCTAGCAGGGTCCCAGTGACACATAACAAACATACTGACAACATAGGGTTTTCACTATGAGCCCTGGGCCCTGGCTAGCAGGATCTCAGTGAGACAGTGAAAACACCCTGACATATACTCACAAACAGGCCAAAAGTGGGGGTAACAAGGCTAGAAAGAGGCTACTTTCTCACAATAAACACTGAGGTTCTGGTTAGCAGAGCCTCAGTGATACAGTTAGGCACCACACAGGGAACACATATAGGCCACAAACGTATGAGCACTGGGGTCCTGGCTGGCAGGACTCTAGTGACACATATCAAACACACTGACAACATAGAGTTTTCACTATGAGCACTGGGCCCTGGCTAGCAGGATCCCAGTGGGACAGTAAAAACACCCTGACATATACTTACAAACAGGCCAAAAGTGGGGGTAACAAGGTTAGAACGAGGCTACCTTCCTACAAGTATTATGTAATTTTGCCACTATCAGCCTCTAAGGGGAACCCGAGGACTCTGTGCACACTATCTCTCATTTTGAGAAAGCATATACAGAGGCAACTTCCTACACCTAGGATAAAGCTAATTCGTGCTACCACAGGGACTCTTCTGAATACTTTTGGATCAAGGAATATCACTCAAGGTAATGGAGGACAGGTATGTGTCATGTGATGGTAATCCCTGTAACTCAACCATTTGTACCAAGCTTACCTATTACACTCCTGGTTAATTTTACATGCAACCCGAAACCTTTTTGTGCCTTGCAATGCACATTGTTTTGAACAGTCTGTCACAGCTTTTCACTAACACTTCTGCTTATTTCATCCTTTCTGACTAAGGATTCCCTGATGTGGACAACTCCCCTTATATTTCAAAAGAGACCTGGCTTACCAACTATGATACCTTTTTAACTCACTTCATGGCTGTATTTGGAGGAAGATATGCAGTACAAGCTGCTCACACTGGGCTACCGACCCTCAGTAGGAGTTCACAAGAGGTAATGTCCTATATTGCTTTGTTTTACCAATTGGTGTTGGAGGACTATTCTGCGGACGAATCGGCAACTGCTGCTTGTTAAAAAGAGCTTTGAGAGGAGTTAAAGGATGCCTTATCTTTGGTGATGGAATATTCCTACAGCATTTACTGCTCCTATCAATCTGACATGGCACATACATTAACAGCAAAGAAATATACATTATACTTGGTGCTAGGAAAATATACTGAAATCTAGCTATTCTCAAATGGCAAACCTCGGGGCTTCTGTACTATGTTTGATTCTGGATTTGTGGTAGGTGTTTGGTTTAAACACTTGGAAAGCACATTAATTTCCATTGTTGCTTAAGTAGAAGGCTTAACTCATTAAGGAATTAGTGATAACACACTAATCTCTGGGTATGTGGTTCCAGTATTCTTCTGGTAACAATAATGGCTCTACATGGTCATTTGAAATCAACAGTTTTTTACATCATTAAGTCAGCTGACTCTCAGGTATCCTATGAACAGTTTAGCTTTGCTTGCATGATCAGTCAATCAATTGCGAAAAATGATCACATTTGTCTCCTACTTCATTGAGCAATGTTATCCCATCCATAGAATACCCATGATTGAAGATTAAATATGTATTGTGTTATTGACAACAGATGCTGGTTCTATGGCATTTCCAATGGACTGCCAGTAATATATTGACAGTGAGAAGAGTAATTGCCATCTCAATGGGAATATGATTATCCTATGGATTTAATATCTAGAGCTAAAATATCTCATCATCAGATATATGTATAAACATTGCACGAATAGAAGGAAGCAAATAAATATTTGCAAGAGAGCCTTCCAAAACGATTTGCAAGGCACTCTATTTACCTGGTTAAGCCATCTATTATTTTTGTGCCTGAAGTTCGTGGAAACGATATACTGAATATGATTAAAGAGATCTGAATACAATTACTGTCCAGCATTGATACCCTTTCCCTTTGATCTCCCTCCCCTAAAGCCTTGTAATGTTGACTACTGTATTCTCTTAATAGTCCTTTGAGGTGTTAATAAATTGGCCTGTATACATGAAGGGGGTGGAAAGGAAACCGCATGCACATTTCAAGTATATTGTTGTATCCTTCAGTTTTTTTAACCTCAGAAGTGTTTTAGTATTTTAATACAGGCATAATTAGAGACATTATGGACTCTCATAAAGCTGTATACCTGATGACATTGCAGCATTTACATCGTCGTCTAAAGAATGCTGGATTTATAGGAAAGAGGTGCCCTCTAGGTTATAAAAGCGTTCATTGTATGCAAAAGCAGAAAAAAATGTACCATTAAAGCATGGAGTGTACCTGGTTTTGGGTTTGCAATAACACGCCATGAAACAGATGAGGTCAAGATAGTGGATGGCTGGACCTGGACTACACTTGTGTCCTGGAAAATATTAAAAATGCCTTAGATTTGAATTTGTGTTATGTATAAACATCTGTAAGAGTCGTGGCTCCTGTTAGAATTTTGGTATTGTCCTTGGCCGGAGTAATTATCTTGGACTTTAGTCAGTTTGGACAAACATGGTTAATGTATTATATAATAATGGTTCACGTTAAGTATAAGCAGGTTAGACTACTTTATGGATTTGAATCGAATTGTGTGTATGATGGTAAGTGCCTTTTCATCCACATGAACTTCTATGACTACTTTCACCCATGAAGGTGTAAGGTTCTCATGTGGGTCAGGAATGGAAACAAGCATTTGAGACCCTAAATTTAGCTTTTTAAACAACACTCATACTTTGTCATTCATGCCCAGCCTTGCCTTTTGTTGTGGATTGTGATTATTCTGCTACCTCAGTAGGAGTTATTTTGTACCAGGCAGTACACCCAGCAGCTTATAATGCATGGATATTGTCAATAGGGGACAAGATGATAAAACTATTATACAAAGTATTACCATGACTTATTGGCAAAGGCTCCTTCATTCACTGGCCATGTTACTTGGAAGGAACAATGTAGGAGGTGACAGTATGCACCTACATCAAGGAATTGCTCCAGCGGTTGGATGCTCTTTTTCATGGTCTCACGTTCATATCACAAATCAAACTGGTATCAGACACGGAAGTGTAGAAGGTTACATCCACTGTTTAATGTCAATGAGAACTAGCTACCAGTCCTGAGAATTCCATCGCTGATATCTTAAATATAAAATATGTTTCAAGTTCTCTTGTTAGACGTACGTGAGGCACAAGCAACCATTGCAAAAAGTAGTAGATGCAACAAGAACCTGATAAGTGACCAATAATGCAGTATCTGTATAGACAGGTGGTATGTGTCCTTTTCTGTAAATAACGAAAACAAGTGTTCCAATGGTATCATGATACAAGGATGGCTCAACATCTCAGAATTGTCAGAGTGAGTGACAGTGTATCTAGATGCTGTTGATTGTCCTATTTCTGATAACAGGTACAGGATCATATCAGTTTTTGTGTCACCTGTATACAAATGAAAACTGATTATGGAACATCTGTGGGCCTCTTAATGCCACTGTCTCTTTATGGCAGTCTTTCTTCTTTCTAAGGGATGCAATGCTCCCCGTGTGGTTATTAACGTCTGGACACTAAAAGATTGTAGAGTACCTTGATGGCCAGACTGAAAGTGAATTATTCAATTGCATAATATCTGCTTTAGCTCATGACTGAGTATCAAGAAGAAGGTAGTCAGTGGATTCTCATTTTATAATTAATATATAACAGCTTGTTACACAGCTCTCTAAATATGCCCCTTTTTGTCTTCATGTTCAGTTTTCATTTACATAGCTTGCCTATGCTTTCCTGTTTTTGCCATACCGTCAGATACATATAAATGTAATGGACTGGCTGTGAGACCTGTCAGTCTTAGGGTGGTCTTCCCCCCAAAAGGTTTTTGTCTCATCTCTTCCATTTTTCTGAAAATATTGTTGTTGGTCTTAGGACTTTGTGCCATTTACCACTGCCAACCAGTGCTAAAGTGCTTGTGCTCTTTCTCATAAAACATGGTTACATTAGCCTATGCCCAATTGGCATAATTAATTTACTTATAAGTTCCTTGTAGAGTGGTATACGATATACCTAGGGCATGTAAATTAAATGCTATCAGTGCGTCTGCAGCACTTATTGTACCATCTACTTAAGTAGCACTTCAAAACATGTCCCAGACCTGCCATTGCAGCCTTAATGCAGTTCTAATCAGCCATGTTGATTTGGCATTAAAACCCCCTTGCCAATCATTAAGCTCCCCTTTTATTACATTTGTCACCCCTAAAGTAGGCCCTAGGTAGCACATAGGGCAGGTTGCCATGTAATTAAAAGGTTGGATTTGTACTTTTAAGTTTTCCATGTCCAAATACAGAAAAGTCCCAAATTTGTTTTTCACTATTGTGAGGCCTACCGATCCCACAGTATAACATAGGGGATTCCTTATTACATTTAATAATCTGTAATTTCCAAATGTGAGCTGGTAGCTATATCATGTTTGGTGTCTTTGGAATTGTAAGGAAAACCCCTATTTTATGGTAAAGTCCAGTTTTTAATACAATTTAAAAAATGCCACTTTTAAAAAGATCACATTTTTCTGGCCTTAGCCTTTCTGTGCCTGTTGCCAGGCCTGGGTCACCAAACTAGGTATAACTGACAGACTTTTATGAATTTCTCCCAGACGCTCACACAACACAGGGATTAGGGGTGCTTGAATGGGCCATCTGCTGGCATGATTGGTGGTGCAGCTAAACATAGCCTAGCTTGCAAATGAATAACCTGTGTTTTGCCTACACACTAAGGGCCTAACAACCTCACATTGTCACTGCAGCCAGCTTGGAGCCAGGGCAGGGGGGGTCAGGAAATTCCATGCACTTTAAAGCCACTGCCAAGAAGCTTCTCCCACCTCCCAGAACGGGGCCTAATGGGTATAAAAGTAGGACCTCAGACACCACCTCTTCAGTATACTTCTGGAACTGTGGAAACACTGCCAGGAAGAAGGGCTGTTGTACTGGTGGAAGGACTGCCACTCAGCTGTACTGCTGCCCTGTTGAATTGCTGTCATTTTGTCCTGCTACTCTGCCTCCTCTGCCTGGGCAAGGACTGGATCTTCAACTGTCCCCAGACCTCGGTAGTGACTCACAAGGATTAGTTTGCTGGCCTCCTGTTCAGAGTCACAGGGACAAAAAAGGCTTCCACCATCTTAAACCTGCACCTGGACCCAGCCTGAGTGAGTTCCGACCCTTCAAGGGGTACCCCTCCAGTCCTGGACCCCTGGAAGTGGTGCTCCAAGTGCCCGGATAGACAAATCCGAAAGTGGCTAAAAACTGCTCTGAGAACCAGGAGGAGATGGGGACCAACCTACTCGCCTATCCACCCAAGCTGCATCACCAGTCAGATTGAGTTTGCTGCTTTTCCTGCTAAGTTTTTCTCCACAGCAGCAAATCCTTTTCAGCAGATCTTCGCCAAAGGGGTATCTGACCTCATGGAACTGTCTGCAGCTACAGCCCTCTGCATAGTCCTGCTGGACATCTTTAACTTCCATTTCCCCGACTAAGCCATACATAGAAACCTTAACCATGGCTTCGACCAAAGGCCATCTGATGACCACGCTCCCTCCTCGGACATCTCCTGCAGTCTTGCCCCACTGAAGTTTACCTTCTCAGAACATTTTCCTCAAGTCCAAATTTAAGCGCAGACTAGACCCAATCCACTTCTTGTATCTGAATCACTGCCATATGTTTTGACTTTGACTCGGTTTCGCGTGTCCAGATGTCTGCAGTTGGCACTTTGATCTTTTAGACAATATTTTTTATTAACATTTAAAATATTCATTAATCCAGTTCTATTCATTGGATTTTTGGTGTCAAATAATTTATTAAAATTTTCTTCATGTTTCTAAATTGGTTTGGGATTTTTCTTGTATTTTGTTTTCACTTTATTACTGTTCGTCTGCTGCATAAATACTTTACCCATTGCTTCTCCGTTATGTCTGACTGCCTTTTGAGCCAAGCTAGCCAGTGTTAAGCACAGGTTAATTTAGTGACTTTTTTTAGTTCACCCTGCAAGAGGTTGTGGCTTGTGCTTGCCCAGGGCTCACACACCAGTCACCCAACAACCCAGTTTCTCATACTGGCCCAGTAACCCTAAGAATTAGTGCAATCCACCATATCAGGAATACATGGTTGGCTTAGGAACTAACAGTCTGCATACCGTCAGAGAAGGATTAGCCCAATTGTCAATGGACACATGTTTCCAAGAGGTTTCTCCAAAACGTGAAGTGGTGAAAGTGGTGCAGTGCTTGAGGTGTAATACACATGCATAGAAGTGTAAAGGGGATAAGATATGGAAACGTCCATAAGAATGGCTGCTGATTCATGTTTATAAACAGGGAATTACATGGCTATTCCCTACAGCAATCCATTTAATAGGATATGTTAGTGTTTCGGCACCCTAAAAGGGACCTAACAGGGGTCATCATCAGGACAGGTGTCAAGTGACACTGGGAAGACAACTCTAGAAGTAAGTATAACATGAAGATATGATGAGCATAAGAACTTGAGGTCGTAGGATCTTCGGTCAAGTCGTTCGAAGGGTTTCCTTAGGATTAAATGCACTTAGTAACTGGAAGGTAGCCCTGAAAGTGAATTAAATTGTCCAGTGGTTCAGTAGAATTTCCACAGAAAAAGGCTTGACTTGAGGGACTTTATTAGAGAAAGTGGGCTTATCCTACAGGAAAATAGGTAAGCTGAACCACAACTGGAATGATTAAATAAAGTGAATTAATTCATAAGTTAGCCAGAGGGTGCAAGACAATTTAAAATCATCCAGTTTGTAATGTGGAAGAGGAGTACTTACTTGGCAACAGGATAGTATCATGACTCTGTCAGACAATGACAGCAGTCGAACATTACTACAGACAAGTTGTATTGATCAAAGAGCTAAAGTCCCTTGAGCTGGACAGGCAGTTATTGTGCCCAGTTTCAAGTTAGGAACTGCAGAGGGCACCAGCTTATGTCTCTGTGAGAGATGTGAGGTGCAAGTCTGACACCAACAGCCTTGCGTCAGCAGGTGTGCGCAGAATCTTCAGACTGGTGCCTGAGATATAGTATCCAACCTAAAACAGACGCAACAGGTGGAACAGCAAAAGCCCTTAGCTGGAATGCAACAAAGGAAAACAAGTGCACAATGATAGCATTCATCAGTGTCGTTTGCATGGGTAGGATTGTGTCTGAACTGGCCCATGCTCCCCATTCAATAAGGGAACAAGGAACGTGGGGTCAGATGTAGCAAACGATTTTGCATTCGCAAACGGTGCGAATCGCAGAAATCGGCCGTTTGCGAATGCAAAAACGTGGTCTGCGATGCATGAAAGGCATTCGCAGGCCAAAAACAAGGAATTGCAAAATTTGTGATTTTTTGTGAAGCGACATGGTTTTGCGTGTCGTATTTTGTGTCTCGCAATTTGCATCATGAAATACCGAATCGCTATTAGCATTTCGCAAATTGCGAGTCGGAATAGTGACTCACAAATACAGAATCGGTATTTCACGTCGGAAATTGCGAGACGCAAAATGCGACACGCAAAACCATGTCGCAATTCGATGCATCAAAAATTCGCAAATTGCAAATTTTCACAGAATGGCCTTTTGCACATGCAAATAACCACAGATTGAAACCAGGTGGTAACCAGGTGCAACCTATATAAAGAGGCCCAGAATGCCTCAGACTCTTTTCCACAATGGCTGCACTCTACGTCATGGCGAGGAGAATGAGGATCTTGGCGGGTTTGAGGAGAGGGAGGAGGAGACAGGAGCGCATTTTCAGAGTGCGCATTCCCCTTTTTGACCAGACTGAGGAGGAAATATATGAGAAGTACAGGTTGAACTCAGCCATGATACTTGACCTGATAGCTGAGCTACAACCCATACTGCAGCGCACAACACACAGGACCAATAGCATACCCATCCATGTGCAGGTATTAAGCTCCCTGCACCTACTTGCCTCAGGGAGCTATCAAGGGGTCATAACAGCAGCTGGAGGGGTATCACAGAGTGCCCTCTCTAGATTTTCAATGCATTTCTAAAGGCCATTCTGAGTAGGATACACCAGTACATCAGATTCCCCCACGCCCCACAGGAAATACAGCAAACAAAAATAGATTTCTACCAGATAGCACAGTTCCCCCACGTCCTAGGTGCCATAGATGGGACACATGTTGCAATCTGTCCACCATCGTCCACAGAGTATGTGTACCGCAACCGTAAATACCAACATTCAATGAATATACAGGTGATATGCAATGCCTCCTATATCATAACTGATCTCGTGGCCAGGTACCCACGGAGCACACATGATTCGTACATCTTTCGCCACAGCGGGATTCACACAAGACTGCTAGCTGGGGAATTTGGTGAAGGATATCTACTAGGTATTTTCCCTCTTTACAATGGTGCATTGATGGCAGTGTGACGTCAGATGGCTCAGCTACTCATTACACCCTCTGTTCCTTCCAGGAGACAGTGCCCACGCAGTGTGCAACTACATGATGACGCCCTACCTAAATCCTGCAACACCAGCAGAGCAGAGATACAATTCAGCACACAGGGCAACCCGCAATGTGGTGGAGTGCACCTTTGGCCTGCTGGAGAGTCGCTTCCTGTGCATCCACAAAAGTGGGGGGGCACTACAGTACAGCCCGGACACGACCTGTAGAATAGTGGCCACATATGCGATCTTGCACAATATAGCTACCACCAGGGGCATACCTGTGGAAATATCAGAGCCAGACTCAGATGATAATGATGATCCCATACCACCCCTACAGCCAGCAGACAGGACCAATGCAGCAGAGGGAAGGCAAAGGCATGCTGACATCACGCACAACCATTTCAGATGTAAGTCATGACAACACAACCTCACTGACATGTGTTCTGGTAGTTAGCACCTTTATTACCTTGACTTCAGGTAACATACGTGTCACTAAGACAAAGCTATACACATGTGTCATAAATGAGTCCTTTCCAGTGTCGCACTATTGTCTTCAAAGTTTACTGTACTTCAACATGTGCAATTAGTCCCCTGTGGCCATCAAAGTCACTTTTTGCGGCCACGCATTCCACTCGAGTGCGCAGTGGCCTCACCGGCACCTCTTGTATCAGCCTCAGTGGCAGTGCTGTGCCTGGCACTGCGATGCCTAGGATCCATAATGGGCACTGCAAGGCTGCTGAGGCTAGATGACTCCTCAATATCCCCAACTCCAAGTTCACTGGGTGTAGCACTGCGATTTGCCAGCATAGTATCCAGAACATTCGTAATCTGGATCAGTCCCTGGGCAACATCCTGACTGGTATGTGCTGCTTCCACCTCTGCGGCCACAGCACGCCATGATATGAGGGCAGTAGATGTGGCTAGGCGATTGACTGATCTACAAAAGCCACTGAACATCCCCATGAATCGCCTTTCATGCCTGCGGTGGCTGATTCACTCATGCCTGATCTCTGTACAGAGTTCCTTTACTGCATTGGTCAGTTCCCTGGTGTTCTCCGCAGCTGTAAGCTGTCCCTCATGCAACTTGCAAATGTTTGTATTAAGGCACTCCAACTGCTTCTGCAGTCCCCCCATGTTGGCATTGTGTGCCTGCATCTGCCTGTGCATTGCCCTCGTGTTTTTGTTTTGCAGGCGCTGCACTTTAAGCATTGATGATTCCAGGCCATCGAAGAATGATGGGCCCTCACCTACTTCCGCGTGCTGTGTGCCTGCATTGTGAGGCCTCCTGCAGGGTGTTGAGTGACGCTGGGGCAGGGACTGCTGCCTTACGGTGGATCTGGCTTCTGGGGATGGAGTGTGGCCTTCATCCCGCATATCATCCGAGTCCAGGCTCAAATCGGGGAGAGGTAAAACCCTTGCCCTGCATCTGATTGGCGCAATACTCAATGACTCGCTGGTGTTGGAGTCTGATGGAGGCTGTGTTTCAGCATCCCCCATAATGGCACAATCTGCTGCTGCTGGGCCACCTGCAACGACAATGTGCAGCATGTCAGCAAAGACAATCGTGGCTGTGTGTGGATGGTGCGCACTTCCAAAAGCTGTTTGCTAATTATAATACAAAGTTCATGGTGAAAAAAGTCTCTTCTTGGAGAAAGGGAGTGCTCGAGCGGTTAAACACCCAGCCACAAGGTGTGTAAGCTGTCACCCAGGAAAGGTCACAGTCCATGTATGAATAAGGAAACCACGGCACATCACAGGATCATAGTGTGAAACATTTAATATTTTGTGGTGTTTCAGGAAAGACAGATATCCTGATTCAATAGAACACACTCAAAAAGTTGCTAACTTAGTTATGGATAATAATGTTTTCCTACATGAGGAGACCTGGTACAGACAAAAACAGGGGGTGGCCATGGGAGCGAAGTTTTCACCCTCCTTTGCCAACCTCTATATGGGACACTACGAATACAATCATCTGTGGAATAAAGGCCCTCCAGAACTCACACAGTACATTTTATATTGGGGTCGCTATATCGATGACGTTCTCCTTTTTTGGTCAGGCGATCATATCTCTTTAGAACGGTTCATTGAGTATTTAAACACTAATCAATACAATATACATTTTACCAGTTGTTCTAGCACAGTGAGCGTTGACTTTCTAGACCTGACATTATATATCGAAGGTAATCACATTTTGGCCAAACTATTCAGAAAGTCCACAGCTTCCAACTCAGTCTTACATGCCAGCAGTGCACATCCATACTCCCAAATCAAAGCTATCCCCTTTGCGGAAGCTGTGAGAATCAGACGCAATTGCCAAGAGGATTCAGAATTTCTTAAACAGTTAGATTTACTGGAACATCGTTTTCTAAACAGAGGTTACTCCAAAAAACTGTTAAGTAACACTCGTGACAGAATTTTGAAAACAGATAGAGTATCTCTTTTTTCCAAAAAAACGCACAAACAGGTCGACAAGAGGAAAACTCCGGCCTTCATAACAACATACACCTGTGCCAGCACAGAGGTTTTCAAGATTCTCAGGAGCAATTGGCAGGTCTTACTTTCCGATGAGACCCTCAAGAAAAATCTTAAGGACAGACCGGTCATAATCCATCGCAGGGGCTGTACGTTGAGAGAGAAACTATGCCACAGTTTCTTACCAAAGGCAATGAACGAGAGCTGGTTACCTTCCCTGCCACCGGGGTTTTATAAATGTGGTCATTGTAATGTGTGTGAATACACTCTAGACAAAACAAAACAATTCTGCTACAATACGAAAATGACACACACGATTAAGTAATTTATGAACTGTAATACCAAGTTTGTTGTATATTGCATTATATGCTTATGTAAGAAAATATATGTAGGCAGCACAATCAGACCACTCAAAGAAAGACTGCAAGAGCATATTCGGGCGATTAAAAATAACAACAAGGATTACCCGTTTGCAGTCCATTACAACTTAGAACATCCATCTCAAGAAAGGTTAATCATACAAACACATGGCATTGCCACCCTTGGTAGAGGCAACAGGGGGGGCAACAAAACCCTCCTGCTGAGGCAACTGGCGAGCAGGTGGATAATCAGACTTCGTACAGTGGAAGAATGGTTAAATTCTGATAAAGATCTACATGTTTTTCTGTAATCCGCTCTGAATATACTGCTGTGGGCTCTTGTATTTCACCATTGGAATGTATTCTGTTACCGACATATTATGTTATCAGTCATGCGAAAAGTGTACCACCTATTCTCTCTGTTGGCATTTTTTCCAATGTTTTCTGTAAGTTTCCTCATAATTGTATAGATCGTATACTATTGACGAAAGTATTTGTGAATGGCACTTGTTTCTTATTTGCTTGCCTAACGATTCTTCATAACATACATTTACTTATGTGTAATGTCGAAATGTCAAAAAGTATCATTGTAACGAAAAATCATACAAAATTTGCATTCACACATTTACTAGTGCATGATTTTATGAGTAAACATCTTTTTTTTCTCTAATATAAGGTTTCTAATTTACATCTACACGAGTAATTTTTCTATTTTCTTTATTTACTCTGGTCACATTATATTTTTTCTCTTTCCTTTTACACTTATTGGCTTTGTGTGTCCTCGCACCCTTCCAAGATGGCGGACCCCATTATTTGTTTCAAGTCCGCTTTTCATTTCCTTTGTCCATCTCGTCTTAAATAGCGTAGTGCCGGCGTTCGCCTCAGATACAACACGGCACCCGGTTCAACTAATTGACAGTCCTGCTGCAGGTAACGGAGCTATTTTACATACTTCTTCTAGAATTTTGTCACGCAGTGATGTCGCACTCATGTACAAAGTAAACGACGTACATGTTTGTCGACTGAACGCATGCTTCATGTAGACAGCAATAAGACAGGAAGCTACCTTTTATCTTCGTCTAGTCCGACCATACTTAAATGTTTCGTATCAGTTTCTAATACATTTCAATACCAATTTATGTACGCGTATTCTACAGTTACGGCGATTACATGCCTTTGCTTTATACATCATGTTACGTTGGGGCTGCCGACCTCTTCGGTTTCCCTGTTACCGCCATAGTACAGTTTCTGCTTCTTTACATAATGTGGGTACTTTCAATTTTTGATTTCGTTTTCAAAATTAAACAATTCAATTTAAAAGAAATCTTTAACCAAATAACTCTTATCCGCTAGGCTCAGGACCATTAACCTTCGCTTTTGGAGTATTGTTCTCCAATCACATACATAATTATATATTTTGTCCAATTGTTTTCTTTTCTTGACCGTTTTTTCACTTTTGATCCATGCTTCCCTCATTATATTCCAGACTTACCACGGTCTTTTGACTCTTTCATAATTTTTGCCTAATTGATTGGACTTGCAAACTTTTCGGAACATGGGAGTCTTACAATTTATTCATTCCTTCCAATTCTAAGGAGGTATGTCCTAATTGTATCCAATACTGTTTGTTGCCTGGACATACACTGGCATATCCTTATATGTATTGGTGGTGGTGGGCATTTACCCTCAGACCACCTAACACTTCACCTTCTTAGTTTGGGTTGCTTGCATTTCCCACGCTTTCTCACTGTGGTGAGGTATCAGAATCCATATTATACACTAGTAATGCTTATTTTCCCTTTCACATAGAATGACCATCCTGTTAAGGGGACGCCACACCTTGTTCTATATTTCAATTTGCACAATTAATGATACAGGGTCTTTTCTCTTTGTTTTTCCTTTTCTTTTTTATTTCTGCACACTTCTAAGTAAAATCACATTTCACACTAAAACTCAATCTGTTAATACCAACAAGCTTTGTGATTGTTACATTCCATTCTTCACAGCCTTGAAAAAGTAAATGGTGACGAAACACGTGTCGGCTGTTTTCTTACCATTATGAACTTGATCTACAAGCAACTTTTTGAGTGTGTTCTATTGAATCAGGATATCTGTCTTTCCTGAAACACCACAAAATATTAAATGTTTCACACTATGATCCTGTGATGTGCCGTGGTTTCCTTATTCATACAATGTGCAGCATGTCATTTAAGTATGTATCACCAAATGTTGCACAATGGTAGTGAATGTACACTTACATCGTATCACTTTGCGATTCGGTATTTGGGCCTCGCAATTTGCATTAGCGATTTTTAAGAAATCGCTATTTCTGATTTGCAATTTTGTTACATTGCATTTTGCGACTCAGAAATAGCGATTTCTTAAAAATCGCTATTTGCGATTCGCGAAGGTTTTTTTTCATACATCTGGCCCCAAAAGTGGCATGATGTACCTGTCCCAAGCGACTAGACTGCAAGCTCAGGATCAGAATCTGAGGAGGGAGAAGTGCAGGCGGTTTGCTGGGCTAGGTAAAGTGATTTATAGAAGCAGAAAACTGGTCTATCAAAGTATAATATAGGATGAAGCCTATTTTCATAATGGACCAATGTGTGAAAAGCGAATAATGGTGCAAAGCCAATCAAAAATAGAACAGTGCTAACAAGTATTAACTGTATGTTGCATATGAACCTAAACAAAACATATTGTAATGCAATAATTAGTTCATTTGAACTAAAAGAAAGAAGGAAAAAACACACAATAGCATCTCCTTCATGATCATTTCGAAGAAAGTGGGTAATGGTGCACTGTTAATTTAGAATTAGGGCATTACGTCCATGGATTGCTTAGTATCAGGTATGTGCAATCTGGAACAACTTAAAGAAAACATTGCATGTGGTAATACAACAATGAATAATGCTGGTGTGCCATCAAGAACTAAGCCAATGAAATCAGTGGAATTTGCACCGTTTGGACAATTAAAACATCATACGTTCATTACATTCCAATCCTGTTTGTGCGGAGTTCAGGTGAATGCTCCATTTTCTTTAATGCGAAAGCATTTTATTTTCTAGGTTGCCAACTTTGGGATTTACAGTGACCTATTATGTCAGCTGTCATTGAGATCATCCACATTGGCTTTGGCAGCAACATAATGTTCTACAAGACGTGCATTTTCAGTACAGCACTTAATTCTGCTTTTGTGCCGGGAAATTCAGGATTTGACTTTTTATGGTGCCTCATGCATGTACAGTAAGTGTCATGGACACTTGGTTGTGTGGTTCTTAAGTGGTACATGTGAGAAAGTAGCCTCCTTCTAGCCTTGTTACCCCCACTTTTGGCCTGTTTGTGAGTATATGTCAGGGTGTTTTCACTGTCTCACTGGGATCCTGCTAGCCAGGGCCCAGTGCTCATAGTGAAAACCCTATGTTTTCAGTATGTTTGTTATGTGTCACTGGGACCCTGCTAGCCAGGACCCCAGTGCTCATAAGTTTGTGGCCTATATGTATGTGTTCCCTGTGTGATGCCTAACTGTCTCACTGAGGCTCTGCTAACCAGAACCTCAGTGGTTATGCTCTCTCTTTAGTTTACAAATTGTCACTAACAGGCTAGTGACCAATTTCACCAATTCACATTGGCATACTGGAACACCCTTATAATTCCCTAGTATATGTTACTGAGGTACCCAGGGTATTGGGGTTCCAGGAGATCCCTATGGGCTGCAGCATTTCTTTTTGCCACCCATAGGGAGCTTTGACAATTCTTACACAGGCCTGCCATTGCAGCCTGAGTGAAATAACGTCCACGTTATTTCACAGCAATTTACCACTGCACTTAAGTAACTTATAAGTCACCTATATGTCTAACCTTTACCTGGTAAAGGTTGGGTGCTAAGTTACTTAGTGTGTGGGCACCCTGGCCCTAGCCAAGGTGCCCCCACATCGTTCAGGGCAAATTCCCCGGACTTTGTGAGTGCGGGGACACCATTACACACGTGCACTATACATAGGTCACTACCTATGTATAGCGTCACAATGGTAACTCCGAACATGGCCATGTAACATGTCTAAGATCATGGAATTGTCACCCCAATGCCATTCTGGCATTGGGGAGACAATTCCATGATCCCCGAGTCTCTAGCACAGACCCGGGTACTGCCAAACTACCTTTCCCGGGGTTTCACTGCAGCTGCTGCTGCTGCCAACCCCTCAGACAGGTTTCTGCCCTCCTGGGGTCCAGCCAGGCTTGGCCCAGGAAAGCAGAACAAAGGACTTCCTCAGAGAGAGGGTGTTACACCCTCTCCCTTTGGAAAAAGTTGTCAGGGTTGAGGAGGAGTAGCCTCCCCCAGCCTCTGGAAATGCTTTGATGGGCACAGATGGTGCCCATCTCTGCATAAGCCAGTCTACACCGGTTCAGGGATCCCCCAGCCCTGCTCTGGCACGAAACTGGACAAAGGAAAGGGGAGTGACCACTCCCCTGACCTGCACCTCCCAGGGGAGGTGCCCAGAGCTCCTCCAGTGTGCTCCAGACCTCTGCCATCTTGGAAACAGAGGTGCTGCTGGCACACTGGACTGCTCTGAGTGGCCAGTGCCAGCAGGTGACGTCAGAGAACCCTTCAGATAGGCTCTTACCTGTGTTGCTAGCCTATCCTCCTTCCTAGGTAGCCAAACCTCCTTTTCTGGCGATTTAGTGTCTCTGCTTTGGGGAATTCTTTAGATAACGAATGCAAGAGCTAATCAGAGTTCCTCTGCATCTTTCTCTTCACCTTCTGCCAAGGAATCGACCGCTGACTGCTCAGGAAGCCTGCAAAACCGCAACAAAGTAGCAAAGACGACTACTGCAACCTTGTATCACTGATCCTGCCGCCTTCTCGACTGTTTTCCTGGTGGTGCATGCTGTGGGGGTAGTCTGCCTCGTCTCTGCACTAGAAGCTCCAAAGAAATCTCCTGTGGGACGACGGAATCCTCCCCCTGCAACCGCAGGCACCAAGAGAATTGCATCACCGGGCCTCTGGGTCCCCTCTCAGCATGACGAGCGTGGTCCCTGGAACTCAGCAACTCTGTCTAAGTGACTCCCACAGTCCAGTGACTCTTCAGTCCAAGTTTGGTGGAGGTAAGTCCTTGCCTCCCCATGCTAGACTGCCTTGCTGGGTACCGCGTAATGTGCAGTTGCTCCGGCTCCTGTGCACTCTTCCAAGATTTCCTTCGTGCACAGCCAAGCCTGGGTCTCCGACACTCTAACCTGCAGTGCACAACCTTCTGAGTTGTCCTCCGGCGTCGTGGGACTCCCTTTTGTGACTTTGGATGGACTCCGGTTCACTCCTCTTCTAAGTGCCTGTTCCGGTACTTCTGCGGGTGCTGCCTGCTTCTGTGAGGGCTCCCTGACTTGCTGGGCGCCCCTCTGTCTCCTCATCCAAGTGGCGACATCCTGGTCCCTCCTGGGCCACAGCAACATCCAAAAACCCTAACCGCGACCCTTGCAGCTAGCAAGGCTTGTTTGCGGTCTTTCTGCGTGGGAACACCTCTGCAAGCTTCTTCACGGCGTGGGACATCCATCCTCCAAAGGGGAAGTTCCTAGTCCTCTTCGTTCTTGCAAAACACTAAGCTTCTTCCATCCGGTGGCAGCTTCCTTGCACCCTCAGCTGGCATTTCCTGGGCTCCTGCCCACTCTCGACACTGTCGCGACTCTTGGACGTGGTCCCCTTGTCTTACAGGTACTCAGGTCCAGAAATCCACTGTTGTTGCATTGCTGGTGTTGGTTTTCCTTGCAGAATCCCCCTATCACGACGTCTGTGCTCTCTGGGGGTTGTAGGTGCACTTTACACCTACCTTACAGGGTCTTGGGGTGGGCTATTTTTCTAACCCTCACTGTTTCCTTACAGTCCCAGCGACCCTTTACAAGCTCACATAGGTTTGGGGTCCATTCGTGGTTCGCATTCCACTTTTGGAGTATATGGTTTGTGTTGCCCCTATACCTATGTGCTCCTATTGCAATCCATTTTAACTTTACACTACTTGCATTACTTCCTTTTGCTATTACTGCATATTTTTGGTATTGTGTACATATATCTTGTGTATATTTGGCATCCTCATACTGAGGGTACTCACTGAGATACTTTTGGCATATTGTCATAATAATAAAGTACCTTTATTTTTAGTATATCTGTGTATTGTGTTTTCTTATGATATTGTGCATATGACACCAGTGGTATAGTAGGAGCTTTGCATGTCTCCTAGTTCAGCCTAAGCTGCTCTGCTATAGATACCTTCTATCAGCCTAAGCTGCTAGAAACACATCTTCTACACTAATAAGGGATAACTGGACCTGGTACAGAGTGTAAGTACCCCTTGGTACCCACTACAAGTCAGGCCAGCCTCCTACATTGGTTGTGAAGCGGTGGGATAAGTACTAACTACTTAAGAGAAAAATATACAAAACAAGTTCAGTGTATGTTCCGGCACTTCTGCGGGTGCTGCCTGCTTCTGTGAGGGCTCCCTATCTTGCTGGGCGCCCCCTCTGTCTCCTCACGCAATTGGCGACATCCTGGTCCCTCCTGGGCCACAGCAGCATCCAAAAACCCTAACCGCGACCCTTGCAGCTAGCAAGGCTTGTTTGCGATCTTTCTGCGTAGGAACACCTCTGCAAGCTTCTTCACGACGTGGGACATCCATCCTCCAAAGGGGAAGTTCCTAGTCCTCTTCGTTCTTGCAGAATCCACAGCTTCTACCATCCGGTGGCAGCTTCTTTGCATCCTCAGCTGGCATTTCCTGGGCATCTGCCCAATCTCGACTTTGTCGCGACACTTGGACTTGGTCCCCTTGTTCCACAGGTACTCTCGTCCGGAATCCACCTTTGTTGCATTGCTGGTGTTGGTCTTCCTTGCAGAATTCCCCTATCACGACTTCTGTGCTCTCTGGGGAATATAGGTGCACTTTACACCTACTTTTCAGGGTCTTGGGGTGGGCTATTGTTCTAACCCTCACTGTATTCTTACAGTCCCAGCGACCCTCTACAAGCTCACATAGGTTTGGGGTCCATTAGTGGTTCGCATTCCACTTTTGGAGTGTATGGTTTGTGTTGCCCCTATACCTATGTGCTCTCATTGCAATCTATTGTGACTATACATTGCTTGCATTACTTCCTTTTGCTATTACTGCATATTTTTGGTATTGTGTACATATATCTTGTGTATATTTGCTATCCTCATACTGAGGGTACTCACTAAGATACTTTTGGCATATTGTCATAAAAATAAAGTACCTTTATTTTTAGTATATCTGTGTATTGTGTTTTCTTATGATATTGTGCATATTACACCAGTGGTATAGTAGGAGCTTTGCATGTCTCCTAGTTCAGCCTAAGCTGCCCTCCATAGCTACCTTCTATCAGCCTAAGCTGCTAGAAACACCTCTTCTACACTAGTAAGGGATAACTGGTCCTGGTACAGAGTGTAAGTACCCCTTGGTACCCACTACAAGCCAGGCCAGCCTCCTACAGTACAGATATCTCATTGTGTGTGAAGGTTACTGTGTTAAAGGTGTGCTCACGTGCCCTACATGACCAACATTTGAAATGCCCTATAATAGGGCTCAACCCCCCAGTGTTCGGTGTTAGTCTGTGTTTTTGTAGAACTTCACGCTTGTGCGTATAGAATGTGATCTCTAATGTTCCTGCTTCTTTTAAAGTAAAATAATGGTTTAGTAAGCATGGGATCTAGAGAGTTTTAAACACCCCATGGCCTGATAATGATTTTCTTGAGGTTGTTACTGGCTATAGTTAACTGAGTAACACACGTTAGTTTGTCACAACCATTGTCTTTCTGTCGCTAGGAAAGGATTTTTTTGCCTGGGGCAAAACAACACACTTTTTCGAGAACTGATAATCAGGCCTTTGGGATAACCTCTTTCCAGGTGTCTTCAGATCAGGCCGTGGCTCTCAGACTCCTGAAAGTAGTAGTCTTTCTTAGTGTGTACAATTGAGTCTAAGTCTACTATCAGTTATGTCGGATATTCAGGAGTTTTTCGATCTACTGCAATCGATAGCTGCCATTTTACTGAGTTTAAAGCAGCACACAAATGCATCACAACTATTAAGTGATCTTAAAATTTGAGACATTTCTGCTTGCTTGTTGGAGTATCCAGACAATTTCTCCTTTCTCTGTGGTGATCAGTGGCTATATTTTGCCATGGTTACGCCCTCCTCCATTTCCTACTCATGAGGACAACGGGGACACACTAGACTAGAATAGATGGAAGACGCTACCTTTCATTGTAACTGACTTGAGCTTTTAACATACTGGAAGGTCAGCACTCCAGTGGATTGTTCTTGGTAGGCATCTGCACTTCATCTCTTACAGCCTTTTCATCTAATGCTGTCAAGCCAGGAACCAAATTCACAGGGCTGGGCGTACTCTCATGACAGAACAAATAAACAATGCGCACAGGGTGCAAAGAGATGGTAAACATTTTGCAAAAGTTAGCCTGTCGCCTTTTAGCAGTCGGTTACTGTATGCCCTGACGGAACCAATACCTCAGATTGATGGACATGAGAACGATTTTTGTCTGCAGCATGGAAAACAGGTTTTCATGTCTGGATTTAATTTAAACAGGATGAACAAATGGAGTCCTTCCTTTTCTTTATCATGTTTTTTTTTTTCATTTTTCATACAAATATAAAACACCTCCGACACTCGTGCAAAGCAGCAGGTATTTAGCAAGGCACTTAGGCCCTCATTACGACCTTGGTGGTCTTTTCGCAAGACCGCCGAGGTACCGCCGTGCTGAAGACCGCCAGTGGTGGCGGTCTTCTGCGCCGCGTATTATGACCGCTGTCAGCCCTCCGTCCTTTTCCGTACTGAAAGCCGCCAGCAGCCATACTGGCAGTCGGCGGGAAAGTGGAGGCTGCTCAACCTCCACCGCCACGTCAACAGAACACCGCCCACAGAATCACGTCCCATGATTCGGTGTGGCGGTGTTCTGGTGACGGTGTGCTGGTGGCGGAGCTGCCCCCATAGATCCCGTCCCCTCCCAGAGGGCCAACGGACAAGGTAGGTTGATCGTCCGTTAGGGGAGGGGGGTGATGTGTGTTGTGTGCGTGCATGGGGGTATGCGTGGGGTATGCGTGGGGGTATGCGTGTGAGTGTGTAGAGGGGGTGTGTGAGTGCGTGTATGCGTGCGGGCGGTGCTGTGTGTATGGGTAATGTGTGCGGGTCGGTCGGTGTGCATGTCTGTATGTGTGCGGGTATGCGTTGTGATGTATGTGTGCGTGTAGGGGTGCATATATGTGCATGTTGGGGATGTGTTCGTGTAGGGGTGTGTATATGTGTATATGTGCATGTCGTGGTGAGGGGTGTTGTACCACCTTTGGGGGGGTGGCAGGGGGTGTGGGGGTAGGACTCGTGGGGGGGTAACGGGGTGGGGGAGACCCCTACCAGTGGCAGGGAAGGAATTCCTGGCACTGATAGTGCCTACCGCCATGGATCTCATGGCGGTTCCCAATCACCCGAAATCCATGGCAGTATGCAGGGTCCTGATACCGTTGGCGGTCTAGTGACGGCCGCCGGGCTGGATACTGAAATCTCCAGCCCAGCGGTCATCACCGCCATGGCGGTCGGAATGGTGAAGTGGCGTTACCGCCGCGGTAATAATTCAATTATTTTTTCCGCCGGCCTGTTTGCGGTCTTACCGCCGCTTTACAACCGACCGCCAGGGTCGTAATGACCCCCTTAGTGTGTTGTGTGTTGAAAAATAAGTATTTTGCTTGTCATTTTCCCTTTTTGTAGCACACTCGGTGCCTAATTTGTAAAAAAGATAATAATAATAATTGGAGTCCAAAGTTTTTCTCTGGTGCATGACACTGCTGTTACTGAATGCCCAGATCGCTGAACGCCAAGGCTACTTGGTCTTGATTCCACTCAGGCCACTTTTTATGTCGAAGCATGCCAGACAGTGCAGCTGTATGGCTGTGAAAGAATTATTGGGAACATGTCATTCCCCCATTTTCCCCACTTCTCTCAGCACATTTTGTTTCATAACAATAAAAAAAGTCATTTTCTACAACTTTAGTCTTAGATCCGCTCTTTAAGTATGCTTTCACTTTTATATAATTTTGCCCTTTAAGCCGCTCTGCCATGCACTTTAACTCCACGTAGTATGTATAAAATTTCTTTTATTTGGCTTAAAAAACCTTAAAAAGTACGAGACACAATAATTCAATTAAATTATCTATTACATAATACCTTACCATACAATATTCTTAATTCACTCCAATTCATAAATACCATACCCTCCTTACATAAATCAATTAATTATTCTAACCTCTAACTCAACTTTCATTCTCTTACTAATTTACAAACTGCATTGTGCATACTCGCTTTCCCGCTTGCGATTCTACTGAGCCTTTAGTTCTCATAATTTCCAAGAGGGCAAATCCTAAATAAAAGGACACTGCATTTTGTTTTGGGCCTCATTATTGCGGAATAATTGTCCTCTATTACAAACAAACCGTGTAGTTTTTAAAACAATCAATTTAGAAATTCTTCGTTCATCTCTTATTCAGCTTCACTTCTTACATTTTACGAGACCCTAAGGATCAATTAAAATCTCTTGTGATCCAATTGAAAATCTGCCTAGCGCACACGTTACATTAAAAAATCTCATGTCTACTAGTAACTTAAACGCTTGATCCCGATTTATAATATTATATTCCTTAAAAATTGTTTTTAAAAACTTCTTATGCAATTCTAAAAACCACTGGCAATCCAAAAGTATATGTTGAGTACTGCAGTTCTGTAGTAAGCCACAAGTGCAGAGGCCCTGAGCATCCTTAAGAATAGCTTTTGTTTTACGGTCCCTATACCCTGGGTTTAAACTGATTCTAAAGTGTAGCACTACGTCCCTGGATCTGCGGTTGGGTAGGGCCTCTATATAAGGGAAGATATTGGGATTCCTCCATCCATCTACCATAAACTTAGTGGAAATTGTACATTCCAAATACTTTAAATCTGCCTCTCTTGCCCTCTCCTTTACCATTATACGTAAAGATTGCTTCGGGCTTTGATCCCCACACCACTGGTTACCAGAGAATCCTAAGAGGACGCAAATCTTTTCTAACCGTCGTCCCACTTGTGATGCTCAGTGTAATTCACTTGCTATTATTTCTTTTTTAAACATTCTTGCAATCTTAGCAATTTCCTCATCTCTTATGCTTAACCAAAATTTCAACGAGGCTTTCAGTTCCTGGTAAGTCCACGCCGTCATTTGACATTATGCTCTTATAGCTTGTATCATGTTTGAAGGAGGTAACAATAGCATACGCTTTACACATGTGCTTTCTTCTGCCTCCCAATTTAATTTCCCAGAGAATGTTAAAACTTCAATCCCATATTGAAACTGAGGGCGTACCATAGCATTGAAAGCAGAGACAACTGGCTGAAGTGAAGGTCCCCCATATTTCCAGCTAAACTGTTTCAATCCCCAAACCGATGTTAGAGCTCTATTCTTTAGAGCATCGATATGATCTTTCCATCTCAGTTCCGAATCAAACCACATACCTAAATATTTATATTTGTTTACCTTCTCTACTTTTTCTCCTCCCAAGTAGTAGGTAAGTACACTCTTCTTTTTCCATATTGACATTATTTTCGTTTTATCCATATTTACTACCATTTCTTTCCTTTGGCAATAAGAATTGAACACATCTAATTTTCTTTGAAGCCTTAGCTCCGTCAAATCGATTATCACTAGGTAATCCGCATATAATAAGCAGGAGATATGTGCCCCATTCATTTTTGGGCATAAACCTTTAGCCTTCTTCAGCAACCCTGGTAAGTCTGACAAAAATATAGTAAATAATAATGGAGCCAGAACACACCCTTGACGTAAGCCATTCCTTATTGGTATCTTCTTTGATAGTGAATCACTCGTATCTAAAATTACTTGGGCCCAATTTTGTGAATGCAAACCCTGAAGGAGGAAAAATAAATCTGAATCAATCCCTAACTGTTTTAACATATCCCATAGTAATTTCCTATCTACTAAAACAAATGCAGTGCAGAAGTTAACAAAGCAGCAAAACAGACGTCCTCGCATTTCAATAGATTTTTTTGCTAATGACCACAAGCTGAAACAGTGGTCAATTGTGGAGTGGCCTTCTTTGAAACCACCTTGCTCTATTGGTATCAAATAATTTTCCTCTGCCCATAATTTAATTAACCCCAGCAATAACTTTGTAAATACCTTTTCGTCTACATCCAATAAACTTATTAAGCAATAGTTTTTTGGTTGTGTAGGGTCATCCTTTTTATGAATTGGTCTTATGATAGCACCCTTCCAATTCTCCGGAAAACAACAGTAATCAAGGATTTTATGAAAAGTAACGTACAAGAATTTAGTCCACCAATCAATATTATTTTTTATTATTATTGCTGGGAGATTATCTGGGCCTGCAGCTTTAGTTAATTTAAGTGCTACAATAATTTATTTTATCTTTGTAGGGCAAAAGCTGATCTCAGGTCTTTACCTACCTTTTCTTTTTAACACCGTATTTTTCCTCTACATCAGTTCCTTTATATACATTACACAGATGTTTATTCCAATCTTCTTCTCCAAATAAGCACCCATGGTTCCTGTAGTTTTCCCCTCCCTTATCAATTGCCAAAAATCCCTAATATTCTGGATCTTATCACCTCAGTCATTATCTCCCAATTCCTATTTATATATGCCAGTTTCCTCTATCTTATAATTGTTTTATAAATTTGCTTTGCTTGGCAGAGCTTCTCTTTTATATCAATAGATGGTCTTTTGTTATATTCCTTTTCTAGTTTCCGCACCTTCCACTTCTGTCTCCTGCAATCCTGATTAAACCATATCTTATTATTATTGGTCTTACCCGCTTCACCCGTCATCTTTCCCTCCTGCAATGTTTTTAACGTTACTTTTAGACAATCAACTATTAGCGCAATTCCCCTGTTATAACCCTTGAACGTGTCTTTTAAATCTTCCTCCATTCTGATATTTGTATAATTTACTATTACTTCATTAAGTGCTTCTAGGATGCTTTCCGTAATTCTTGTAGTTGTCATACGAGGGTACTCTACCTGCACTGTCAGTGCTTTTTCTCTTCCTTTTTGGGCTTTATTTGTTGACCTTATTGTTAACCACAAGGGCCAATGATCACTGACCTCTATATGCTCAACTCATAAGTCCAATACTTCTCCAATATGTCAGGTACTTGTAAATGCATAATCAATGGGGCATGCCTGGTTACCTATACAAAAAGTCTGTTTTGCCGGGTAATCCATATTCATACGTCCGTTAATAGAAAACATACCTAGGGATCCTAGGGTTCTTACTGAGGACAAGTCTTGACCAGAGCATTCTACATTTTGGAAAGTTACTATATGGAATTAGTGCGGCTTCTAGCAGCTCCTTATACAATTTATCACTGCTATTAGGGTCAAGTCTATGATTGAAGTCTCCCAGTATTAAAACCAAGTCCCTCATTATGACATTGGCGGTAAGTGCTGCTTGCCGCCATGCTGGCTGCCGCCAACATACCACGACCGCGGCGGTATACCACTACGGGTATCATGACCAACACATAGAAATCCACCACTATGCAGACACACACATAAGTCCGCCAGCCCAAAGGTCAGTGATAAACTGGAGGTATCAAAACCCACACCGTTACGCCAACAGAAATACGCCCACAGCATCATGACCCTCGGACACTGCAGCGGTCATTCAACCGCGGTAAACCATTGGCGGTACAGAACGCCCTGCTCAAAATACACACACACTAACAAAATTACACCACATTGGATAATCCAAACTACACACACCTGACACACATACACACACCACACCCACACACCCACAACACTATAAAACACTCACCCACAATACCCACAACCCCTTACAACAAAACAAATATTGCCAACTGAGAGATAGACAGGCCAGGAGCACCCACTGGATCTGAGCCACAAAACAGCATCACTCACACACCATCCATGCACCTCACAGCACACACCCCAACACATCACCCCACACACCCACACACACACACCACTCACACTACACCCATGGCACCACAACGACACCCCAGATTGTCTGAGGAGGAGCTCAGGGTCATGGTGGAGGAAATCCTCCGGGTAGAGCCACAGCTATTCAGATCACAGGTGCAGCAGATGTCCATTGCTAGGAAGATGGAGCTATGGCGGAGAGTCGTGGACAGGGTCAAAGCCGCGGGACAGCACCCAAGAACAAGGGATGACATCAGGAAGAGGTGGAACGACCTACTGGTGAAGGTGCGTTCCGTGGTAGCAAGACACCAGGAAGCTGTACAGAGGACTGGCGGTGGACCCCCACCTCCTCCCCCACAACTAACAACATGGTAGGAGCAAGTCTTGGCGATCATGCATCCTGAGGGCCTGGCAGGAGTAGCAGGATGACTGGACTCTGGTAAGTCAAATCTTTACAACTTTATCCCCCCACCCTGCATGCCATCACAAACTCCTACCCCTACCATCAGCCCATCATTCCACCACCTCACATATACACTATCACAACCCACCCATCCCAATACCAAGCCCTGCATGCAGCACCAATGCATGGACCCCCATCACAGACCTTCATGGACACCCATCACCACAGCATGCACACTAGTGACAATCAAATCACAACTCATACAAGCCAAAGCTGCCTTGCTAATAACAATCATGGAGGGAAACATACCCAGGCACAAGATGTCACACGCAGAAACAATAACACTGCATTTACATCCCCACAGGACCCACACACTACGTCACCGGAGAGGAGGTGCCAGCAACATCCAGTCCCCCCACAGAAGAAGCCCACAGTGATGACAGCTGCTCTGCACGCCTGCATCAGGATGACCAACCTCGCCCATCAGGGACCTCTGGATAGTCAGTGACCCAGCCACACTCCCAAACTACCACAGAGCCTCCCCCCTCAGGAAACACCAGCAGAGCATCCACCCATCTGTCCCCAGGACACGTCAATCAGCAGTGTGTCCACCACTACAGGGACCCCAGGCAACCCCACAAACACAGGACGATCGGGGTCCTGGAATCAGTGGCAGTGGGCGCACGGTTTAGGGGACAGAGGCACAGGACAACAGGGAAGCTGGGAGGACTGCTGTGCGACAGGGGGAGGACAGGCCAAGGGAACGACTCTCCACGAGGCAGTCACCAACATCCTGGGAGCATACCACCAATCCCAGGAGACCATGGGCCAGATACTGACCAAGTTGCAGAAGACCCAGCGGCTGCAGGAGGGACAGTACCTGGGGATCAGGGAGGACCTGAGAGACATCCACACCACCCTGGTCCCCATTGCATGGGTGCTGGCAGACACGGCCAACACCATGAGGGACGCAGTGGCACACCAACAGGCCCCTGACACTAGCCACACCGAAGAACAGCCCTCCACCTCCACCAACGCTAGTGGACAGGAGGCCCAGCCACAGGAACAACAGGCCACCAGCTCCCCACCCCCTGCAGAAGAGAACCACCACGCAAAAGGTCCCTGCGATCCAGGCAAAAGTCAGAGAACATTGCCAAGACCCCCGCCAGGAAATAGGACCCACCTGATTGTCACCCTTCTGTCCCACTCTGTCACCATGTCCACATTGAACTGCCATTGCCCCACTTCCAATGCCCCCTTGGACAATGCATCTGTGATACCAATAGACTGGACTCTATCCTGGACATTTCTCCACCATCAACCCAGCCCACTGCAATACCCTCTACACATATTCTCACAGAAATAAACACCCTTGGAACAATACAAGTATGGAGTCTGTCAATTGATTGAAATATGTATTACTTAAACAAGCTGTAAACATTGCAATTCAAATGTACAGTTATATTTATATAGGTATGACCTGTAGTGGGCAGCAGTAAACACACCAGGAGCCATAGTGGGGCACAGATATCTTAAAATAGAGATGCCAAAGGGTACAGTAAGTGGCCATTGAAATAGGGAAATCAGGCTGCCATGTACAATGTCCAACACAAAACTGCAATGGAAGGTGAAGTTACAGTGTCTTTCCTGTGTGTCACTGGAAGTACTGTTGGATTATTGTAGTTCCGTTGTCCACATCCTCTTCCTCTGCCTCCTCTTCGTCACTGTCCACAGGCTCCACCACTGCCACGCGACCATCCCCAGCCTCATCCTCCTGCAGAAAAGGCACTTGGCGTCTCAGGGCCAGGTTGTGCAACATGCAACGATGATCTGGCACAACTTCTTGGGTGAGTAGTACAGAGATCCACCTGTTAGATGGAGGCACCGGAATCTGGCCTTCAGGAGGCCAAAGGTGAGTTCAGTGATCCTCCCTGTTCGCCCATGTGCCTCAATGTAACGTTCCTCTGCCCTTGTCCTGGCATTCCGTACTGGGGTCAGTAGCCATGAGAGGTTGGGGTAACCAGAGTCACCTGTAAATATTGAGGAATACCTGTAAACCACACACTCACCCTTAGGGACAACCCCACACCCATATACCTACAACAACTGGGTGGGGACCATGGGCTCACCTATTAGCCACACCCAGTGCCTCTAGAGTTGAGACATCACATATGGAATGCTGCTATTCCTCAAGATAAAGGCATCATGCACAGAGCCAGGATACTTAGAATTGACATGGGAGATGTACTGGTCCGCCAAACACACCATCTGCACATTCAGAGAGTGGAACCTCTTTCGATTTCTGAACACCTGTTCATTTCTCCAGAGAGGGGGACAAACGCAATATGTGTACCATCAACAGCACCAATGATGTTGGGGATATGTCCCAGTGCATAGAAGTCAGCCTTCACTGTGGCCAAAACCTCCATCTGGGGGAATAAGATGTGGCTGCGCATGTTTTTCAGCAGGGCAGACTACACTCTGGTCAGCGCGTGTGATATCCCTGATGACATGGCCACAGTCGCTTGGATGGAACCACTTGCCAAGAAATGGAGCACTGACAGGACCTGCACTAGAGGGGGGTTCCCTGTGGGGTGGCGGATAGCTGAAATCAGGTCTGGCTCCAATTGGGCACGCAGCTCTTGGATTGTGGCCCTATTAAGTCTGCAGGTTAGGATAATGTGCCTGTCCTCCATTGTTGCCAGGTCCACCAGGGGTCTGTACACTGGGGGATGTCTCCATCTCCTATTCATCCTCAGTGGTTGAACTCTAAAGTGAAAAATGGTGAGCAGAATGTCATTCAAACATGTATTAATATGCAATTTTTGTTTTACAGAAACAGTATGTGAACTTATAAGTCAGTTGATGTGCCTATGTCTGCTGTGACGCAGTTAGGTGCCATGGCCTGTGCCCCCCTGAAATTGCGGCTGCCTGACCTGTGAGGAGGGACAAGTGGAAATGAGGTAATTCCACTGGCGTTGTGCGCCATTGCGGTCGGCGGTCGATGACCGTGGTGCAACACCACATTGGTTAACATTGGGGCCTACGGGTTCCAGGAGCCAATGGTGATGTACGCCGGCGGTGATGGTACGCACCGCCGCAGACGTGACTGCCATTCTCTATCTGTTCACCCACTTGCTACCTGACCTTCAACAGGAGAGGACCTACACTACAAGTGCTGATGTGACCTGTGTCTGGAAGCGACCATGGCTCAAGTGTCTGGGGAAAGGGCCATTGCCTTCACATTGGAGGAGTTGGAGAGACTGGTGGATGGGGTCCTACCCCAGTACCCTTTACTATATGGTCCTCCAGACCAACAGGGGAGTACACTCTGAGCATGATGCGTAGGGCATGAATGTATGGAGTGCTGTGTGTGTAAGCCTCATGTAGGGGGGGCTGAGGGGTCCTGGGCAGAGTACTGCATGTATGTTGGTCAATGTCTGTGCGTAAGGGGATGGGAGGGACATGTTGGGCCATGAGTATGACAGTCAGGACGGTAGGACTAATACTTTTTCTCATGTATTTTTCCTGCAGTTCATCGCCCATCAAAAAAAGGGTATTTGGCGTGCCATCGCCAAAGAGGTGCGGACCCTGGGGGTCTTTGACAGGCGGAGCACCCACTGCCGCAAACGGTGGGAAGACCTGTGCCGCTGGGCAAGGAGGACGGCGGAGTTCCAGCTGGGGCTGGCCTCCCAATGAGGAAGGGGTGCCTGTCGTACCCTGACCCCCCTGATGTTCCGCATCCTGGCGGTGGCCTATCCAAAGTTGGATGGGCACTTGAAGGCATCACAGCAGCCACAAGGAGGTGAGTACATATTCAGATTCTTGACTTTGTGCGCGTTAAGGTGTTACCTGGGTGGGGGATGTGGGCTGTGGGTGCCCCTAGGCCAGGGTGAACATGGCAAGGTAGGTTCCATGATGGGCAAGCTCAGATGCACTCCAACGACAATAATGTTGGTGGGCATCTCCTACTGGGTAGAGTCCTGTGGGTTTCAGGTGTGCAGCTAACGGCGTTAGGCATTGTACCCCATGGGCTGGTGAGTAGCATTGTAACGGGTAGGGCGTGGCCTAGTGCGTAGGTCTGTTCCCTGTGAGTTGTGTACGCAACAGTGGTGTTGTTGCTGGCATTGACCAAGTGTATCCTCTGTCTCTCCCCCCCTTGTTGTTTTGTCCCCCTGTTCTTGTGTGCATTAGCATCATCTGGCGGAGGAGCAGAGGCACCGGTGACGGAGGGAGCTGCGCCCCACATGGGCCTGGAGGCCAAATCCACCAACGGTGAGGGCACCAGTGGGACGGAGGGCGAGGAGAGCACCACGACCGAGACAGGAGGGGACAGAACCAACAGCGACTCCTCCTCTGATGGAAGCTCCCTGGCAGTGGTGGACACTTCTGTGCCCACCCCAACTACAGGTACAGCCGCCACCCCCTGTACCAGCACCGCCCTCCCAGCAGCCCCTCAGCGAGTTTACCTGTGCCCGCTCACCCAGGAGGGTGGGCATCTCCTTCGCCCCAGGCACCTCAGGCCCTGCCCCATTCACCCCTGCTGCCCCCAGTGAGGAGAATATTGACCTCCTGAGATCCCTCTCTGTTGGGAAATCAACCATACTGAATGCCATCCAGGGTCTAGCAGGGCATTTGCAACAAACAAATGCGTAACAGGAGGGCATTCACTTCGGTGTGGCAGCCCAACGGAGAGCATTCCAGGCTCTGGCCAACTCCCGGATGGCAGCCATTGTCCCTGTCTCCAGCCTACCCCCTCCAACTTCCTCTACCCAGTCCCAATCTCCTCAACCCCAGACTATCCCAAGCACACCTTCAGACCAGCATGCACCCAAATCAACACACAGAAGTCGCTCAAGCAAACACAAGCACCACACTTCATCCCACAGGCACTCACACAAGCACCATCCAGATGCAGACACACCAACATCCACTGCCTCCACTGTGTCCCCCCCTCCTCCTCGTCCAACTCCCTCCCAGTAGCATCTCCACTCATACCTACATGCCCTACATCCTCATCCACTACCTCCATCACCAGCATGCCTATCACAACACGCCCCTCACTGGCAGACACCACCCCCACATCCATGCACACGTCCCCTGTGTCCTCTCCCACTGTGTCCGTGCCCCCTCCTCCCAAAGTACACAATGCAAGCACTCAGACACCCAACAGCCATCCACCTCACAACAGCATCCAGCCCATGCACCTGCACCCAAACACAGCAGACTGACACCTCCTACAAACACTCCCTCTTCCTCCACTCCCAAACCTTCACCCTCTTCCCGCTCCAGTGTCCCTAAGAAGGTTTTCCTCACCACCACTGACCTATTCCCTACCCCCGTCTTTCACTTTGGGCCAGGGTGGCCAGAACCCAGCCTAGCACCTCAGCCACCCAGTCCATGGCCACTGTGGTTTCTACAGCTAATGCAGGTGTGAGAGGCTTCAAGGAGGCACTCGTCAGCACAGCCAGTGTGCCAGCACCACCTGCCAAGGTCAAGAAGGGTCCGCCACCTAGCAAAGGCAAGAAGTGGACACCAGCAAGCAAAGGGAAGGAGGCACCACCAGCCAGCAAGGGGAAGGAGGCACCACCAGCCAGCAAGCGGAAGTAGGCACCACCAGCCAGCAAGGGCAAGAAAAAAACACCAGCTGGCAGAAACAAGGAGGCACCACCATCTGCCAAGGGTAGGAAGGGCTACACAACACAAGCCATGGCACTTCAGCCGTCCGAGGCTGCAGGTGAAGGGCTGGAGCTTTACACCACCGCGGCCAGCACCGCTACCTGCACCGCGGCTAGCACCACCACCTGCACCGTGGCCAGGTCTGCCACCAGCCCCGCCACCAGCAGCACCACTGCCAGCAGCAGCAGCCCCGTTGGGCAGCCATCCGAGGCTGCAGGTGAAGGGCTGGAGCCTACCACCACCGCGGCCAGCACCGCGGCCGGCACTGCTACCTGCACTGCGGCCAGCACCGCCACCTGCACCGCGGCCAGCACCACCACTGCCAGCAACAGCAGCCCCAGTGGGCAGCCCTCTGAGGCTGCAAGTGAAGGGCTGGAGCCTACCATCACCACGGACAGCACCGCCACCTGCAGCGCAACTGCCATCCACTGTCACGCCGGCAAGCAGTGTGTAGTAGTGACTACATGGGCTGCAGTGCATCCTGGCCGCTGCAACACCTGTCGGTGTGACACCCAGGTGAGAGACTGTGACCTTGCCCCATCCAGAATGAAGCACACTGGGCACAAAGCCCTGTCCAGAACCAGTGGAAGAAGGCATCCACTCACCCCCTCCTTGGCAGGATGAGGCCCACAGGGCACAAAGCCCCCTCCAGAACCAGTGGAAGAAGGCATCCAGTCACCCCCTCCTTGCCAGGATGAAGCACACTGGGCACAAAGCCCACTCCTGAACCAGTGGAAGAAGGCATTCACTCACCCCCACCTTGCCAGGATGAAGCACGCTGGGCACCATGCCCCCTCCAGAACCAGTGGAAGAAGGCATCCACTTGAGAGACTGTGGCTTTGCACTCCCCAGGACCAAGCAGTGGGCAAACTACCCACTAGCGAGACTGTGGCTTTGCATTCCCCAGGACCAAGCAGTGGGCAAACCACCCACTAGAGAGACTGTGGCTTTGCACTCCCCAGGACCCATCAGTGGAGCCCCCTCCAGGCCAGTGGCGTACCATCTTCCGGCTTAGGTGCCCCACCATTCCCCGTTCCCCTGAGGTACCTGTGTGTTTTTGACCTGATGCCCCTGCAGTGTTCTCTCGGTATTGAGGCAGGAGTCAAGTGTGGCCTTAGCCTATGTGTTATGGCCCAGTGGGCCACAGACATTTTGGAGTGGGCATTGTCCCTCCTTTTGTATATATTGTATATATTGTACATACTGTTAATTGATTTAAGTACGTATTTTTCTGAAACTGTACTATTACACTCATTTTAATCCATTCCTTTTGTCCTTGCATTATTCCTGAGGGTTACGGGGTGTATATGTAATGTTGTTGCATCTGTTTGTGTGTATGTGTTAGGGTGAGGGTGTTGCGTGTGTGTGTGTCACTCTCTTTTTCCTCCCCTTGTGTGCTAGGTGCAGAACTCACCGTGGTTGACTTCGCTATTCCTGGTGTATGAGAAGGTACACCAGCATTGGGAAAAAGTGCAGCTCGGGTTCCATGTCGTTGTGGTTCTTCCTTGAGTGTCGAGAGGTGAGTCGTTTCCCTTTAGTGTTCTGTTTCCGCCGTGCTTTTGATGGCATTGGTACCACCCTAGAAAATCTGGCGGATAGGGGTGTTGTAATACTGTGGGCAGTACATTGTCTTCCGCCTGGCTGTTGGCGGTTACCGCCGCGGTGATTGTTGCTACCGCCATGACGGTTGGTGTGTTAAAGTGGCTGTTTGTGTTGGCGGTTTCCGCCGTGGTCATGATTCCAATTTTTTTACCACTGGCCTGTTGGCGGTGTTACTGACGCTTTAACAACTACCACCAGGGTTGTAATGAGGGCCTTAGTTTTTACCTCTGTAAGCCTGTTCGCTATTCTGGTTGAGGCTAAAGTTATTAGGCCCCCTGACTGACGGCCTGGACCTTTCCGGGTTGCTCCCCTAAAGAGCCTCATAAAACCATCTACAGGTTTGGGTTCGTCGCACAGCCAAGTTTCCTGGAAACACATTATATCACATTTTTCCAGCTCTTCCTTAAATAAATCTTGTTTTAACTGTTTTTTTATAGCCTCCTAAGTTCCAGGAAAAAATCAGATGGCTGTGCGAAGAGCTTAGTTCCTATTCCACATTGCTCGATTCCCCGTGCTGTAATTATCATGGGAATTTACAAGGGGCTCAAAGCAATTCCTCAACTTTATATCATTGTGCTCAGTGGGTATAGTTACACTTAATCTGCCATTATTTCCGTCCACACACATTGTTTGATTTTTATTACGTATCAGGTTACACCATACTTGATTTGGGAGCAGGCCTGCATGACACGTAAGGACTCTACTATTTCTCTCCGCTACCTCTGATTTGCTTAATTGCACCAACCTCATTCCCTCATTCATTAATTCCATCTCAGCTTGCAATACCAATTGTTTAACGCATTCAGAGTAGAAGAGTGCCTTTGTCACCTCCACCCCTTCCGAATTTAAGATGAATCCTATTTGTTTTATGTCTTCCGATTCAATCTCACATAGGCTTGGACACAGGGCCATCATTTCTAAAAGGTGTGCACGATTCAAGGGCTTTCATTTTTTCCTCTGTTTTCTTCCTGTCTCCCTTCCCCAGGGCTCCAAATATATCCACCTACTCATACTTCCTTTAGGGCTATTTGTTTTCCTTTCTTTCCCAATACCATTTGGTGGAAACAAAACCATGCTCTTCCCTGGGCAGACTGAACTATTTAATTCTCCACTTCCCCCACTTCTTACACATCTCCTAACGTTGCTCTCTCCCTCTAACCCCTTACTTTTCCCTTTTCCTTCTTTCTTCTATTACCTTTCTTTGGCTGTCCTTTTTTCTTTTTGCTCACTAACTATCCTCTTTAAACGATACACTGGGTATCTTTTGTGGTGTACTCCCCCGATCTGGGGCTACTACTTCCCATCCTTGTCCTTGGGTTGTCCTTAATTTCTTATCCTGGGCTACCTGGACTACCCTTCCATCTCTTTCTACTAATATTTCTTTGCTTACTTTGTTTACTTCTTTGGGGATTATGATAGGGCCTGTAGGATCTATATCCTTTCCTCCCCCATCCTTGATTCTTTCTTATCATCAGCATTGGATACTTAGAAACATATACTGACGGCTGATTTAATGTCTTTATTATATCTTCTGCCCCTCTTTCTATACTTTGTTCTGCAATACCTGTTTCTTGGTCCCTCTTTTTTCCGGTACAGGTCGTACCAGTGCTGGCATACTGCTATGAATATATTTAAACTCCTCCGTTATCCCTTGCAATTGATTTTTATATGCTTTCCCCAAACTATTGTTTGCCGTTAGGACCTCTAGAATTGCCTGTAGAGTTTTTTGCATTAAGAACCTCTAATAATGGTTCGACAGGTACAGCGGTGGTGTCTAAAGTAAATGCAGACTGTCTACCCAAAGGGGAGGGCGGTAAAAATATATCTGTTTTACTTTCTCCTCTAACGCCTCCCCCTAGATCTCCTAGAAGGTCCTCCCCCTCTTCATTTCTCTCGGAGACAGCATAAGACCTCTCTCCCAGCCTATTACCATCCCTTACTTGAGGCAGGAGGCATGGTGATGAGGATTGCCTGGGTTCCAGCAAAGCTTTCCCCCGTACCCTCTTCTGACTCCCCCTCCTAGGAATAAATCCTCTATCTGCAGTGAGTCTGAGGTCTGAAAGTCATTCCTTATAGATTGTTCGATTTCACTCTGGTTAGGATCAAAAATATGATTTCCCTCGGGCACATGTGACATGTAATAAGTCTTTTTAAAATAAACCCCCACAAATTCTCTGATCGATGCCCTGAGTGGGGGTTACTGAAGATCTTTCACCATTGTCTCTATTATCTCTCTGGGTATCCTCTTGTTCCAACGGTTGGAGTAGTTCGCCTCCTCCTTCTTGACTACTGACTGTTACCCCTGAAGGCTGACACCCATTCATAGCTTTATTTGCTTTGGAGACTGTCTTTGGACCCTTTTTTACCCCACAAGTACTACATGATCAAGCTTTGTTCGCTGGCATACTGTATACTATTTAGCTACTCCCTAGAGGCGAATACAACCCGCTCCAAGTTCCAACTGCAGGGATTCTTTAAAGGTTCTTTTATTTCTTAAGTTCTTAGGTAGGGGCTTAAGTATGTGCAGCGGAGGGCAGACCCCTGAGAGGAGCAAGCCGCACTGGCCTAATGCCAGATGCTTCGGCGCCACTACTGGGAATCTGTAGCTCTGAGCTTACCTCCCCTGATTCGACTTTCATTCTATTTTAGGTCTCCCAGAACTACCGTCTCCTGGGTATCCTTTGTATCCTGCGCTAGTTTGTACTTAATTCATGCTTAATATGTACTCAGTTTATGCTTTGAATGTGGCGCGTGTCATAGTGACACTTATAATAGCACTTTTTTGCAGAGTCCAGGCTTCGGACAGGATTCTCAAAGTTCGAAATCAATAAGCCGCCCACAGTAATCAGGCCTGCTAACCTTGCAATTTATGATTTATAGTTATAAATAACAAGTTTCCCTGGAAAGTTACCTTGGGAAGCGACCAGAGTCAACCGGAGCAAAAAAGACCCCCTGGATGCTGGTTGCTGCTACTGCCGCTGCTGGTCCCTTTATTCTTGCTTCTAATCACAGCCAATCACAATCAGGTATCTGCCTCTGTGCCACCTCTACTCCTCAGCTCCACTGCATTGTGCTATTTCTGTACTTGCTGTACGTGCTGCTTTAACCCCCTCCCCACACTGGCCACTACCTGCCCCGCTCAGTTGGTCCCTAAGTAACACTAGGTACCTAGATACCTGGGAAGTAGGCTTGAGGGGGTAGGGGAGGGGGGCGGAGTACAGGTTGCCGTAGGCTGGCGTTGGTGTAGGCGTAGGTTAGTGTAAAACACTCCGCCTTACTCTCACAATCTCGCTGTGCCGCCCTAACCCAAAAAATGACCGGGTACAAGGGGGCACAAACAAGTTCAAGCAGGTTCAAGCAGACTCACAGGTTTCTAAAAAAAAAAAAAATCAACTCCTGTTTTTCTTTTTTTATTCTCCTTTCTTTTATATCCTCTGTTTTCCTCTTTCTCTTCAGCGGCGATGTCTGTTCTTTTCAGAGACACCTTAATCCAAGAATGTAGCTGCAATAGCCGGAGGTAAGAGACCGGCAAACGCAATGCGGGCAGTGCGGGCAACACGGGCAGGCGCTGGCACTGACGCAGATGCAAAACTTAGATTACCGTAGCTGTTCTGTTATGCCAATATGCTGATACGCTGTCGAAATGCTGCCGAAATGCTGCGGTACGCCAGTAAGCCGGTATGCTGCTAGGCCCCCACATGACTCCCGATGACTCCTGGCGGCTTCTAACACCTCACCGCATCTCTCCTTGTCTCTCTGCTCTGCTGTGCTTTCTCCGGTGGCCTGTGACCGCAGCGGCTTGTGGAGGCGGTGGTCCAGTCCTCCTCGTGGCCTCTTGTGGCCTCCCTCACACAGCGATCCTCACAGCGACCACGCCGCACTTTCTCATTTGTTCACTTCCACCCCTCTTCACATTGCTCTGTCGTCATTTGCTTCTCTCCCTGCAATGTCCATGGGGCTTCCCCCAAACCGCACCCTCTGTGTAGTTCCCCCTTAAATCACCTGTGTTGCTTCCACCCGCCCTCCTGTTTCTTCCCTTTCATCTGTGATTCTGCCTTCTGTGTTGCTTCTTCCCTGAAATTTTCCCCACCCACTTGCATTACCCACTCATCTAAAATGACTGGCAAAGCCAACAGGTTTCCAACGTAACACCAATGAATGGGCTTTGCCACAGCTAGTTTCTAGTTTATTTCTCCTTGTGTATCTCACAGTTGTGAGTTCTTTTTCAGCCCTGTTTTTTTCTTTTATCCCTGTTTTCCTATCTTTCTTTTTCCCTCTTCTTTTTCTCTTTCTGCTTTTCCTTCGTTTGAAATAAGTCCTGGTCCCCATAAAATATTACAAAACATAACACGGTGTCCCAAATAAGGAAATGTTTAGTGTTGGAAATGGCCCTTTTTGCAGGGTTATCCCCAAACTTTTTGCCTTCTTCCTCCTATTTTTTTAGGTCTGTTTTTGCTGGTTTATTGTGTCTGCTCACTTTACCACTGCTAATCAGTGCTAAAGTGCAAGTTCTCCCCATATAAATTGTACTGTGGATTGGTTTATTCATAATTGGCATATTTGATTTACTAATAAGTCCCTAGTAACGTGCCCTAGAGGTGCCCAGGGCTTGTGAATCAAATGATACTAGTGGGCCTGCAGCGCTGGTTGAGCCACCCACATTGGTAGCCCTGTAAACATGACTCAGACCTGCCATTGCAGTGTCTGTGTGTGCAGTTTTAAACTGTCAATTCGACTTGGCAAGTGTACCCACTTGCCAGGCCTAAACTTTTCCTTTTCTTACATGTCAGACACCCCTAAGGTAGGCCCTAGGTAGCCCCAAGGGCGGGCAGGGTGCAGTGTATTGTTAAGGTAGGACATATAGGGGGTCATTCTGACGGGTCACGGATGACTGAAGCACCGCCAACAGGCTGGCGGTGCTTCAAAGGCCATTCCGACCGCGGCGGTAAAGCCCAGGGGATTCTGACCCCCTTCCCGCCAGCCTGTTTCTGGCGGTTTTTACCGCCAGGAACAGGATGGCGGGAACGGGTGTCCTGGGGCCCCTGGGGGCCCCTGCACTGCCCATGCCACTGGCATGGGCAGTGCAGGGGCCCCCTAACAGGGCCCCAGCCTGCTTTTCACTGTCTGCCTAGCAGACAGTGAAAAGCGCGACGGGTACAACTGCACCCGTCGCACACCTGCAACACCGCCGGTTCCATTCGGAGCCGGCTTCAGTGTTGCAGGCCCCTTTCCCGCTGGGCCGGCGGGCGCTACCTTAGGTAGCGCCCGCTGGGCCGGCGGGCGCTACCTTAGGTAGCGCCCGCCGGCCCAGCGGGAAAGTTGGAATGGCCCCAGCGGTCTTTTGACCGCGGGGCGGCCACATGGCGGTTCCCTCCAGACGGGCGGCAACCGCCGCCCGCCGGGGTCAGAATGACCCCCATAGTAATGTGTTTTATATGTCCTGACAGTGAAATATTGCTAAATTCGTTTTTCACTGTTGCAAGGCCTGCCCCTCTCATAGGTTAACATGTGGGCTACCTTTACATCTGATTAAAGTGTAGATTCCCTTTGGGAGTGGATGGACATGTGGAGTTTGGATACATCTTTTAGTAAAGTTGATTTTAAGACTGTATGTTTGAAAATGCCACTTTTAGAAAGTGAGCATTTTCTTGCTTAAACCGTTTCTGTGACTCTGCCTGTTTGTAGATTCCCTGTCTGGGTCAGTTTGACAGTTGGGCTGTTCACACCTCTCCTCTAGACAGTGACACAAAGGGGGCTAGGGTGTAGCCTGCATATCTTGATTAGCCATCTGTGCTGGAGGGGAAGGGAGGAGTGGGCGTTCACACCTGAAAGGACTGTGCCTGCCCTCACACAATGCAGTCTCCGACCCCCTGGTGTGCGTCTGGGGCCTGGCCTGGACAAGAATGGATCTTGCAAACAATTGAGACTTTGCTTTGAAGTTGCCAACTTCAAAGACAGAACAGGGTATAAGAAGAAGACCCAAAACCCCAGACTTTTACAATCTTTCTGGAATCAAGAGGAACCTCTGCCAAGGAGAAGAGCTGGAGGAGGAGTACTGTACCTTTGCTGGACAGGCTTGCAGTTGCTGCTTCTGCCTTAAAAGAGTGCAAAGGGTGAACTTTGCTGTGTGTCCTGCTTGAGAGAGTTCTCCAGGGGCTTGGAGTAAAGATTGCCTCCTGTTGGAAGTCTCAGGGACACCAAAGACTTCTGCTTCCCTGGGAACGGTGCGTTTTGTGCTGTTCAAGAGGAGAAACCACTGTGACGCCGGCATCAACGCCGCTCACGTGCACCGTGACCTATCGACGCCGCACGGAGTCGCATTGCCCCACTTCACACCGCGACCCTGGTCTCACCGACGCCGTCATCGGACGACTTCACTGAGCCGCTGCTCGCACCGCGACATGTGGGCCCCGCACTCCGGCATCGCCTGCTCACACCGCAGCCTGGGCATCCCCGACAACGGCGCTCCTGCTGACACCGGCGCCGCTGCCAGCACTGTGGCCTGTGGACACCGCTCGTGAGGAGCACTAAGCACCGTCCCATCCTGCACCGCAGCCCCGGTCCACCGACGCAAGCACCATCAACTACTGTGTCGTCCCCAGGCATCCTGCCTGCACCGTGGCCTGTGGACACCGCTCAAGAGGGTCACGAAGCACCGTCCCGTCCCGCACAGCTGGCTTGGGCCTACCGACGACATCGCTTCAGCAACGACAACGCTGCTGCCTGCACCGTGACCTGTGGACACCGCACGTCGCACCGCCCCGCTTCACACCGCAGCCCTGGTCTCACTGACGCCGCTGGACGCTGTCACCGAGCCGTTGCCTGCACCGTGACCTGTGGGCACCGCACGTCACATCGTCCCGCTTCGCACTGCAGCCCTGAAGCCATCCCCACCAGCGCACCTGATTTAATCGGCCCGGAGTTCGATCCCCGAGGTGCGTGACATTAAGGGCCCGATGACTCCGGAACCGACACCAGCGACGCCGCTCTCCGGAGTTCACCGCAAGGATCACGATGCCCTGCGAATCCAAGGTACTGTTTGTGGGACTTCCCGACACCGCAGCTGGCCTGCGACGCCGAGGCCAACCTGAACTTTTGGTTTTGTTTGACGCCGTGATAGCCCCAGGTGGAGTTATCGACTTCAAGGAACTGTATTGTTAAGTACATCTTGCAGCATTCATATTTTTATTACTGTATGGTGGATTTTTTTATCGTATTTGGTCTTGTTTTATATATATAAATATTGGCTATTTTTCTAAAACTGGTGTGGTGTCCTTTTGTAGTGTTTTCACTTATTACTGTGTGTTATGTGCAAATGCTTTACACATTGCTTCTGAGATAATCCTGACTTCTCGTGCCAAGCTACCAAGGGGTGAGCAGGGGTTATCTTAGCGGGTATCTCCCTTATCCTGACTAGAGTGAGGGTCCCTACTTGGACAGGGTGCAAACATACTGCCAACTAGAGACCCCATTTCTAACATTTATTAAATTAATGTCCTCCTGAGTTACTAAAAATCAACCATTATCCTTGATTTTTTGTAAGATCGTCACAGACTCTAGTGGCGTTATCTTCATCATCAAATCTCATCATGGTCCCTAAAAAACAGAATGGCCTTGACCATATTCTGGTAAGCACTTAGGATAGTTTCCTACTGGGAACTGCTAAAAATACCTCTGAACACCTAGGTGTGAAGAAGGGATGCCTCTAGAAGTAATGTTTCTACACCCAAAGTGAAGTTGACATGTTTGAGCTCTGTGTGAGAGGCCTAGCGGTCCAGGGCTTTCTTCAGGACTAAGTCTATGTTATATCCTGGAATAATGCAATTTTTTTGCATATGTATGTCAACGTAACCATCAATTTCTAGTCAGGACAAACCATGACAAACAGTACATTTATACGTGCATCTACACACATAAACCATACAAAAAGGACACGTTTGCCCTTTCCCACAACGTAATCACCTTGGGTCTTGTAAAATAAAAAGATGATGGGTTTGCGTATAATCTGGATCATTACACGCTTGTCAGTGCGTTACCACCTCACACAATGTGGGAGAAAGGTATTAAACGCAAAGGAACCAAAAGTAGAAAGCCATTGTAGGCAGGTTATCTCCGGCTTGTGATTCATTGCCTTTATCTGTAGCATATGAGAGTTTCCATTGGTATGTTGAAGAGAACATGAAGCAAATACACCACATATAAATACATGCACTGTGGTCGGCAGGTATACGCTCCAGTTTTATATAGCCTGTCTGGGACATATAAAAAGACACCAAAATGGAAGCACCTTCCCTGCACTTTCAGGAAGTTGAACTAGATCAGAGGAGTGAAGTAAATATACCTGCAGTCACACACTGGGATTGAAAGTTTAGGATAGAAAGTACAGAATGCCATTGGTCATTATTCCTACCTTCAACAGCTTTGTTTGCTCACAAATCTAATGTGCTACTCACGTTGTCAAGGGTTCCATGTTTTCTATGCACCTATTTCTCCCTCTTCTCCTCCCTGCTGATGACACTGAACTGCACCATGTGCAGTATTTATCTTCTGCACTGGGCACGGTCCATGTCCGTCACCTGCTGTAGCATGTGGCGTTGTGTCTTGCTTATGGCTCAGAGGAAATGTAGTCCTAGAGGCAATCTCTCTGGGCTACTTGTAATGTTGCTTCCAATACCAGTTTAACCTCAACCTGAAGGTTAAATGTCAGTGCCTCACTAAAGCCAGCTGTTATTTAAATAGGGCAAAAGGTGTTATCACGTACTATGCGTTGACCTCCTTGTGTCCTTTATTTCATCATAGGTTATTCGTGGTGTGCGCTTGTGCCTCATGGGAAAAGGAATCCCAAGGTCTGTCTCTCTCAGGTTAGTCATCACCTTCTTCCAATCCAAACACTACATTTTTGCGAAGGTTGAATGCCAACGCCTCTGCCATCTAACTTTTGTATTACAGGAAAGAGACTATTATCTAGTGCAAGTTCAAATTTAAAAAATAGTTTATTAGTTGATTAAAACCATAAAAATCAAATACACATGTAAATCATCAAGACAATCCATCTAAACCCCCCCACATATTTAACCTTCATAATAATCTTCAAAACAATTATTAAAAGCTTAAAATCTCCATATGGTGCCAAATAGCTCAACCCTTTATACCCAATGACATGCATATGGAGGCATAAAGTGCTAATATGGACTACTAGTGTTGCAGGTGCTGCCTATCTACTTTACCTTGGTAAGTTACTTGGAGCCATAGGAAAAGAGGATCGGCCTCATGCGCTCCATCACCCCTTTTGTGTCTCAGGATCAACCAGCTTACTTGCCCTGGGGCTGAAACAGTGGCAGCTGTTTAACAAGATATTTAAATATAAAAAAACTGAACAAATCGGATACTAAGGCTTTTATTTGCTGGGTTTGGTGACTCTATTGCAGCTGCCCTACATGTTCTAATCCCCAACTTCTTAAACTCTCTCCTGAGAAGGGTTCTCCGCAGTTGATCCAATCAGGGGGAGATGCACAGGATATGGAGCAAAGGCTCCTTAGTTTGGTGATACAAACAACACTCTATATTCAGTGTAAGGATCGATCCTAGTCTTAGCTTCTGAAACTTCTGCTTAACTTTCATGGAATATGCATCCTCAATGCTGTGTGCCTTCATCCTCTTGTGTACCTTATTCCCTCACAGTTCATTCGTGTGTGACTTACATTAAGACACGTACAAAATATGATTGAAAAACATCATCTTTGTCCAGAGCGGACACTTATTGAAATAATTTAAAAGTTTTGTGTTTTCAACATTTACAGATTTGCCTTGTAAGTATGTATTGGGAGTGCGTCCTGATTAATTTTAGGTGCTGATCTATAGGAGGGACAGTCATATATATCTATTAAGACAGGGGAGGACCTATAGTTCCTAGTTGCCTGAAGGCTAGCATCACTGCTGTGCATGCTGTATATATTGTGATCCAGCCCTATATAAGAAGAGGAAGGACCAATGGTTTCGAATGGTCTAAAAGCTAGCGTCACAGTTGTGCATACTGTATATCTATGTGGAGTAGTTCGGTTGGGTCCATGGTATGTCATCATTCAATCCAGTGAGATGAGTTTTAAGTCCATAGACCCAACGCTGCTCCCGTTCAAGAAGAATATCTTTGCATTTTATTAATGAAAACTCTAAATTAACTTTTAGAGTTGTGTTTTGTTTCAACGTACTTATTCTTTTTTTTTCAGGTGATTGAGCACCCTATTTCTGCTAACAGAAATAACATGCTGTGCCACCAATTGTAAATGTTCAAGATAGGGAGTTTGTGCTCACGACAGATTTATTGATAAATGATTCATCAGAAGGAAGATGTGGCAAGGAGACCCTTTTTCCTGGGATATAACAGTCATTGCTGCTACATGCTGAATGTTCCCAATATTCAAAGGATTGAGGGTCTCAATGCATTAGCTGCCTCACTCGTATGTGTCAACTGATCGCCGATTAAGGCTGTCTTTGTAATCTCAGCAAAGAAAGTAAAGAATCATTAAAAAGAGGTGTTATCTTACTTATAACCGAAAAAGTGACAAATAACGCATTCCTTGTTTTTTTTTCAGGTGGCTTAAATGTGATTAGAAAGGATGCATTTCACACTGGATTCTTTATCAATATTGGAAACATATTTTGGGAAAATAAAAGCATGCAGGTTATAAGATATACAAATCTCTCAAGTCTGTATTAGCAGTGACGATGAAGAGTAATGCCCATCTAAGTGGTCTAAATAATGGCATCTTGCAGATCAGAATAATCAATTAAAACGGATTCAAGATTTGTTAGTCACCGTTGTTATGCTATAAATAATATATTTTAATATAAATTTACGAAATATACTGTGAGAACTAAAAATAAATGACAGCCTACAAAAAGGCTTTGCAAAGTAAATTGTAATTTTCCAGCATTTCTTGAAAGCATTATGTTGCTGTCCAAACGCAGTAGGGACAGTGAGTACAATAACTGTTTTTTTATTGTCTGACTATTGGCCTATCAGTGACCGTACTGACATGCTTATGATACTCTGGATGGATTAAACCAATTTTTTTTATTTCATCTAAATGTGAATAGCCGTGTATGATAGATGTGATAAAAATGGTAAGCTTCAATTTGGCAACAAAATTCATGTATTTACAAAAATCAAAACTTGTACTTGAGTGCAATGACAGTCGTTTGTTTTTTAATTAACAAGCTACTCCTGTTCTGTTTGTTGACAGATTTGCATAGTTTTTGAACACCACAACCTGTTGTTTAGAAACAAGATGAGCAGATTCCCAAATTAAATTTAGAGTTGAAGTTTGATGAATAAACTGAGTTAGGGATTCTTACGGTTGATGTTATGATATAGTTTCATTGGTGTTGTGGCATTTGTTGCATGATTCGGAGGAAAGCATTTCAGGTTCGCCAGTGAGGCCTTCTGTTGCATTTTTATCCAATCCTGCCCTTTTCAGTGGATTGTCAGTCATATCATTTATATGGGGAAGGTTGAAAAAGGTAAAGTAAATTCAATATAAAAGTGATTGATACATTTTGGCAAAAAGGATGCAAGCCCATGTCAAACTACATTTCTTAGATTATTTGAACTGCCTGTAAAACCTATGTTGTTTTGGCGAATGTAAGGATCTTTTTGCTTTAAATTGTATTGTTTATCCCATTTCTCTTCAAACATTTTCGTGTAGAAAACCTTTACCCTGCAAAAAACAAAACTACGAGAATTTAAAGTATTGGACTATTATACTGAAACGATTCATTCATGCAATAAAATATTTCATAAGTGGTCCTTCAGACCTAGCTGTAAAGTTGAGAAATGTATAGCAAACATTTTAGGGAAATTATGTTGCAACATACACAATGTAACTTTTTTTTCAAAACCTTCCAGAGAGAAGAACTCCAATAATCATTGCGGGAAGTGGGTAATATAGGCATTTTTTCTAAACTCATCTGGTGGAATTAGTGGGGGAATGTATTACCCAATTGAGTGATGTCGGGCTCGTTTCCCTTGCTTGCATTAGGGTTCTTGGCAATTTTGTTAAGAACTGCTTTCTTCCATTAAACAAAATCAGTACTTTGTGCAGCAATAACAGATATATACAGAGAGAAGGCCTAACTGGCGATAAACTCCCTTCATATTTTATTGTATATTCTGGTCTCATAGAAACTTCTCTTGACTCATGCAGTACTGTCATCGGTTATTTGTGGGCCAGTGAAACTTCTGCCGATTAGCCAGATCAGGCCGCTTCTTGCCCCGCAGTGAGTTGCAACTGGGTGGTGAATGAGCACTGTAAAGACGTGGCAGAAAAAGATGGCGAGAGGTTCTCTCTGTGGAGGAATAAAGGAGAGAATGAGATAACAGATACCTCCAGTGTAATGAAGGATGCAATAAGGCAAGAACCACATGCAGTCTGACTAAAAAAGGATGTCCATAAATAACCACATCTTTTCACACAATTCCGAACTACTAATTTCTGAAGGGGTACTGGTAAAGTAATAATGGAATGGAACTCACAACGTGGTTCAAGGTTCCAGCCTGTTTCAATATTTTTCTGTTCCATTGCTGAAAGCCTGTAAAACTGACAATGCACATTATTTTAGGAATCTGTCAGTAACTGAAAAACATCAGGATCCTCCTAGGCAATTTTCTATGATTAGATGTCTCCCCTGACCCAAAAATCCCAACAGTGCAGCTCACCTTCACTCAGTGCTGTGGTAGTGATTGTGCCAAACGCACCACAAAGGAAAACTGTTTTTTGAACCTGTAGTATACATACTTAGTTTTAGCCAATCTCCAAGCTGAGTGCATTAAAATAATAGCAATGGAAAGTTTTCTTCTTCAGGGCACAGAAGTTACCTACAAGACTCATCTTGTAAACCTGCTGCAGGAACTGTGTTCTCAAGGAAGCAACCCATCAGGAAATAAGTACAATAACATGGTAACAACCCCCTGATAATAAGAATAGTCTTTGAGAAAAAGGGGTCGTCTGTGTGGGTCAAGGTGAAGAGGCGCACAACTCAGTTAAAGCATCTGATTCCCTAAGATCCATTGGATTCTTCATAATGTAAAAATGTACAGCACAAACTGCTGAAAATGCAGCAACTTTAAATTGATCAAAACCGTATGTGCATCTTGAGAGGGATGAAGCCTCCTAAATGTTTTTTGGGAATGCTAAACTTTCTTCTCACCCTTAAATGCGGAGGTGAAGACTCCTATTGCTGAATTTATAAATGTAAAATTACTATTTTTCCATCTTTTTGTGAAGATCTCCACTACTGGGACAGAGAGCTCCGTAAAAGAAAATATAGGGATATGTAATAAAGTTTATATATGTTTTTAAAACAACAAATACAATACATTTATTGTAAAATAAAAATTGTGAATATTTTTAAACAAATATTATTACTCAAGAGCCTGTCCGTCCTGTCCCAGTCCTTAACTGTTGAGGATGGTGCACCTTCTCTACAAAAATCCTCCCCAAACATTAGCCTTTTTGTCATTTCTACCATGGAAGAACCTTTGTTTCATGGCCCATGTTAGGTCCCCATTTTAGATTCTGCTCACGCATTTATTTTTGGTAGGCATTGTCGCCCTGTAGTCCGAATATTCAGTCCAGGGACGTAGAATCAGAATGTTATGCCCTAGTTTTGCTTTTCTGTGCTCGTTAGGAAACAACCCCGTTTTTGCTAGACAAACCAAAGTGACTGGCACTGTGCTTCTGTCACAGTGTGATAGGGAGAGAGTTTTATGATATAAGCAGCATCTGTACTACACTCATTGAGAGGAGCTCTTCACAACAGATGATCATGAAACTGCTGTGAACAGTGAGTGAGATGCAGCTCTGCTGACCTTAACCTCCATCCTGCTAAGGAAGATAACCTGTACATTTAAACCGACTTCCTGACACCTAAGACCAAGGTATGCAGGTTAGACTATCCCAACTGATCTGTAAGAGTGTACTCCCACCATGCTCTCTTTAGTATAGTATTAAATACAGATAGGAGTACTGCATCATTAGTAAAAATTTACATTGTTGAATTGTTTATATTGTTCACCATTCTAATAACAGTGATTACAGTAATGTCAAATTTTTCTAATAATTGCAGCTCATGCTTTATTTACAAGAATACGATCATTTCAATAAATGTTTTGAAAATGCATTTTCATATCTTTCTTGTGTTTACCTAGGGCGTGCAAGAGTGACCAAACAAAAAGGTGGATCTGTTTCCACGGATTACTTGAGAAACAGAGTGTGATGTTCGAGGTTGCCAATAACATCTATTAACATTGTCAGTTAGTGGTTTGGATGTGGTATTGTGAGCTAGCCAAAGGAAACCAACAATTACTGATTATATATGTAGACTAAGGGGGTAATTTAATTACGAGTTCGGTAGTCTCATGACCGCCATGTTGGCGGTGGCGGTCGTACCACCAACAGGCTGGAGGAGAAGACTGGCAAATTATGACCATGGCGGTCTTCCCAACAGAATACAGCCAATCCACCGCCAGCACTGCCAGTGCGATCAGGCTGCCACGGACGGCAGTAGCCACATTCAGGCCGGTGGAGACCATGTTCCCGCCAGGCAGATCATGAGGCTGCACACCACCAAGATTTCCCCTGCGGTCACACCAACACAGAAACCCTGGAGGAATCCAACTCTATAAAAGGAGACACTCACCTTCAGGAACACGTACCTGTAGGAAGCTGGCCTGGTGTATGGTGGGTACCTAAGGTATTTACACCTCATACCCGGTCCAGGTATCACCCATTAGTGTAGTGCAGACAGTATCTAAAAGCCAGACTCTCTAGAGGTAGCTGTGGATGAGCAGCCAAGGCTTATCTAGGAGACATGCAAAGTTCATGCAATGCTACTGTAGTCACACAGCATTTACACACATGGAAGAAAACACTCAGTGTTACAAAAATAAAGGTAGTTGATTTTAGTGACACAATTACCAAAAAGTACTAGATAGACAACCCTCCAATAGGAGGTAAATAACACACTAAGGGGGTCATTCCAACCCTGGCGGTCGGTGATAAAGCGGCGGCCAACCCGCCAACAGGCAGGCGGTCAAAAAAAAGGAATTCTGACCCTGGCGGGAACCGCCAACACAGGCCGCCACTTTAACACTCTGACCGCCACGGCGGGACAGACAAACAGTGCAGCGGTCACCGCCAACAGGCAGGCGCAGACAATGTACCGCCCACCCTATCACAACTCACCAATCCGCCACCTTTTCCGGGGCGGGAGCCCCGCCGATAAAAACACGGCAGAAACAGACTACGAACGGGAAAACGCTCACCTCTACACACTCCACGAGGAAGGAGGACAGCATGGAACCCGAATTAAACATCCTACCAGCTATTGTCTACCTGCTCATCTACCAGGAGTACGAACGCCGGCGCAGACGACAACGGTGAGTACTGCACCTACGACATAGGGGAGGGGGGAGGAGGAAAGCTTACGGGCACACACATGCGCCATACATAAAACCCCCCACCCCAAATACCTACACCCCAATGCAGAGCAACAAGTCAGAGTGACACCCCCCAAACCCACCGGAATAATGCAAAGACACAAATAAAATGATCTATAAAATATATGTATAAATAGCTCCATTGAAGGTATGGGAAATATGCAATATGAAAGATACAAAATAAGGAATGAACATAGTCAAAAATATATACATAGGCAATAAGTTCTGCCCATTCTGTCAAAGTTCCATAGTCCGTGGGCCAATGTGCACAAACACATGGGCAAAGCCCACACAGGAGACCAGATACCATTGGAGAGAACACTGCTGGGGCATCAGATGATAAAACTACAGGCACCTCAGGGGGAAGGGAAGGGGGGGCACCTCAGCCACATGAGTCTACGACGCCAGATCCACGAGGGGCCTCCATGCCCACTGTCCCATCCTGGGGAGTGCAAAGCCACAGTCTCACAAGTCTCTACAGTGGGTGGCTTGCCCACTGTGCCATCCTGGGGAGTGCAAAGCCACAGTCTCTCAAGTCTCTACAGTGTGTGGCTTGCCCACTGTTCCATCCTGGGAAGTGCCAAGCCACAGTCCATCAGATGGATTACCGACTCCACTGTTAATGGAGGAGGCATGGTGCCCAGAGTGCTTCGTGAAGCCCTGCTCAACACAGAACCGGCACTGTCAATGGGCCAGTGGTGCTTGAGATGGCGTTGCCCAGCGGAGCGGTGCTTGACAGGAAGGGCCCAGCGGAGCGGTGCTTGACAGGAAGGGCCCAGCGGAGCGGTGCTTGAGATGAAGGGCCCAGCGGAGCGGTGCTTGAGATGAAGGGCCCAGCGGAGCGGTGCTTGAGATGAAGGGCCCAGTGGAGCGGTGCTTGACAGGAAGGGCCCAGCGGAGCGGTGCTTGACAGGAAGGGCCCAGCGGAGCGGTGCTTGAGATGAAGGGCCCAGCGGAGCGGTGCTTGAGATGAAGGGCCCAGCGGAGCGGTGCTTGAGATGAAGGGCCCAGCGGAGCGGTGCTTGAGATGAAGGGCCCAGCGGAGCGGTGCTTGAAAGGAAGAGCCCAGCGGAGCGGTTCTTGTCACGGCGGGCCCCTGTTCAGCGGTGCTTTTCCCGGCGGGGCCCTGTTCAGCGGTCCTTGTCACGGCGGGGCCCTGTTCAGCGGTGCTTCTCCCGGCGGGGCCCTGTTCAGCGGTTCTTGTCACGGCGGGCCCCTGTTCAGCGGTGCTTCTCACGGCGGGGCCCTGTTCAGCGGTTCTTGTCACGGCGGGCCCCTGTTCAGTGGTGCTTCTCCCGGCGGGGCCCTGTTCAGCGGTGCTTCTCCCGGCGGGCCCCTGTTCAGCTGTGCTTCTCCCGGCGGGGCCCTGTTCGGCGGTTCTTGTCACGGCGGGGCCCTGTTCAGCGGTGCTTTTCCTGTGTTTCTAGGGAGCCAGACCTGGCCAAGACTTCCCGCTCAGTCGCCATCCGACCTTGCGGTCGCGGGGCCCTCCTGTGATGGAGTCCTGGGCCCGTGGGTGTCGTCCGTCACAACCGGAATGGGGCTGGTGGGGCCCTCCTGGGCAGCTCGCCTGCTGCCTGACTTCTCCGCCCTGCTGCCCTTGCCCTCCTTCGCTGAAGCTCTGTGGCCCTTGCCTCCCTTTGATGATGTGGCAGGTGACGGGGCAAGGCTACTGTCCTTGGTGGCAGCCGTCTCAGGCTTGTCGCACCGGCCCTTATTTTTTTTTGTCCTCTTCCCAGGGGGTGGGCTGGCTGTCCCCTTGCTGCTGGCCGATGTTCCTGCCCTAGGAGCTGGTGGACTCCAATAGCCCTGCACTATGGTCACAGTAGATGCAGGGCTGGTGGTGGCTGAGGTGCTTTTTTTACTCTTACCAGATGGAGGGGGTGGGTCAGTGATTGGAACGAGCTCAAGGTTGGAAAGGAAAAGGACTTTGGAAGGACAGGGACGGGTAGGTGTAGTGGGTATGGGAGTGGAGGAAGAGGATGTGGTTGTAGGAGAGTCAAGTGTGCTGTCTTTGGGTGCAGGTGCTTGTGACGGAGGCTGTCGTGAGGTGGATGGCTGTTGGGTGGGTGGCTGCCTGCGTTTGTGTGGTTTGGAAGAGGGAGTGACAGACACACTGGGAGAGGACACAGGGGACGTGTAAATGGCAGTGGGGTGGTGACTGCACGTGTGCGGACTGTAATGGAGGGTGTGCTGGTGATGGAAGTACTGGCTGATGGTGGTGTGCATGCAGGTGTGAGTGGAGACGTCACAGGGAGGGAGGAGGGAGATGAGGAGGTGGGGGACACAGAGGTGGTAGTGACTGTTGGCATGTCTGCATCTGGATGTTGCTTGGGTGAATGTTTGTGGGATCTGTGGTGCTTATGTCTGGATGAGCTGACCTTGGGTGTAGAGGTGTGTGCAGGCTGGTCTGATGGTGTGGATGGGATAGGCAGAGGAACAGGAGACTGGGACTGGGTGGAGGGAGTCAGAAGAGGGAGGCTGGAGACAGGGACAATGGCTTCCGTCAGTGCTGAGGCCAGAGCGTTGAACGATCGCTGATGGGCAGCCTGACCCGAATGAATGCCCTCCAGGTATGCATTGCTCCGATGCACCTCCCTTTCTACACCCTGGATGGCATTCAAAAGGGTAGACTGCCCAACAATGATGGTCCTGTGGAGGTCAATGACCTCCTCACTGAGGGCAGCAGGGGTAACTGGGGCAGGGCCTGAGGTGCCTGGGGCGAAGGAGATGCCCGCCTTCCTGGGCGAGCGGGCACGGAGCGAAGGCTGAGGGGCTGCTGGGAGGGCGAGGCTGGTGCGCTGGGTGGCGGCTGTACCTGTTGTGGCAGTGGGCACGGATGTTGCCGCCACCGCAAGGGAGCTCCCTTCCGAGGACGTGTCGGTGTCGCTGATGTCTCCATGGGTCCCCATTGTGGAGCTCCACTCGCCCTCCGTCTCACTGGTGTACTCGGAGTCTGTTGCATGGCCCTCCGGGGCCATGTGAGATGCAGCTCCCTCGTGCGCCGATGCCACTTCTCCTCCGCCTGATGATGCTAATGCACACATGAACAGGAAGACAAAGAAAATGGGGGTGGGAGAAATGAAGACAGGTTGAGTGCATGTATTGGCAACACCGTTGTCGGAGAGGACAGACACAGAAGCCCCCTGCACTAGGCCGCGCAATCGGGGTACACTACTCAGTTATTGTGACTAGGCCTACAGGTCTATGGACAACAAATGCACACATGGGTGAGGCCGGACCATGGATAGCTGTACTTGGCACCCTACAGAGGTGGGGGGCGGGGGCACAGGGCCGTGTCTAACGGAGGGGCCTAGCCTACAGAATGCGCCCTGGCCTAGAGATAGCCACAGCCCTCCTCCCCCACCCAGACACCTTCACTGCGTGCAAAGATAGCAGAATGTGCTGATACTCACCCCCTTGTGTCTGCTGTGATGTCCTCACGCGCCCATCCAAATCGGGGTAGGCCACCGCCAGGATCCGGGACATCAGGGGGGTCAATTGGCGGCTGGCACCCCTCCTACGTTGGGAGGCCATCCCCAGCAGAGACTCAGCGGTCTTTCTGGTCCCGCGGCGGATGTCCTCCCACCTCTTTCGGCAGTGGGTGCCCCGTCTGTTGTGGACCCCCAGGGCCTGGACGTCCTTGGCGCCTGACCTATGTGACATGTACAGGGTGGTAAAGGAAATCGCATCAGTTTTCTGCCTGGTCAATGTGAGTGGCCCCCCCCCTCCCCAACCTTGCCATGTGGCACATGCTCTCATCTTTCGTGCGTTGCACTCCTCATTCGCTCCCCTACCCACCATCTTACATACACCCCACTCAACACAGGCATAGCCCATTCAACGTGCACCCTGTGTACTAACCTGTTGGTCTGGAGGACCGTAGAGTAGCGCATACTTGGGGAGGACCCCATCAACAAGTTTCTCCAATTCTTCGGAAGTGAAGGCAGGGGCCCTTTCCCCAGTCGCAGCAGCCATTGTATCTCCCAGACCGAGGTCACAGCAGCACTTGCAGTATCGGTCCTCTCCTGTGGATGATCAGGTCTCGAGTGATTAATCAGATAGAAAATGGCGGTCACGCCCGCAGCGGTGCGTACCGCGACCTCAGGCACCCATCCTCATTGGCTACTGAAACCCATAGGGTGCAATGTTAACCAATGCGGCTTAGCACCGCGGGCTTCGACCGCCTACCGCCACGGTGTGCCACGCCAGCGCATTGACCTCACATCCCACTGTCACACTTCACAGGTCAGGCAGCCGCCATTTCAAGGGCCCACATGGCTGAATTTCTACTGCGTCACACAGGCCTAGGCCTAGCATTGCCACTCATACAAGCCTTTCAATGCATAGCGATTCGTGTACTGTGCAAGCTGTGTGAACGAACCTGTGGGTTGCTTGACTCTGTGCTCCATGTTGTCCTTCCTAGGCACCGTCCGCTGGGACTTGCGAGGAGAAGTATGAATTCTCCCGTGTACCGACCGCTGGTGGACCTGTCGACAATGGAAGAACGACATATCATACTTACATACAGGCTTGACAGAGCAACTATACATGAACTATGTGCCCAGCTGGAGCCAGACCTGATGTCCCCCATCCGCCAACCCACAGGGATTCCCCCTCTGGTGCAGGTTCTGTCAGTACTCCATTTTTTGGCAAGTGGGTCTTTTCAGACAACAGTGTCCATATCATCTGGGATGTCTCAGCCTATGTTTTCTAAGGTTTTGTCCAGAGTGTTGTCTGCCCTGATGAAATACATGCAGAGCTACATTATTTTCCCTGAGGTGGGCGATTTGGCTACAGTGAAGGGTGATTTCTATGCCCTTGGACATATCCCCAACATCATTGGTGCCATTGATGGGACCCATGTGGCTTTGGTTCCCCCCAAAGAAAGTGAGCAGGTGTACAGAAACAGAAAAAGTTATCATTCGATGAATGTCCAGATGGTCTGTTTGGCTGACCAGTACATCTCCCATGTAAATGCCAAGTTCCCTGGGTCAGTTCATGACGCGTACATCATGCGAAATTGCAGCATCCCTTATGTGATGGAACAGCTACAGAGACACCGTGTGTGGCTAATTGGTGACTCTGGTTACCCCAACCTGTCGTGGCTACTGACCCCAGTGAGGAATCCACGGACCAGGGCAGAGGAACGGTACAATGAGGCCCATGGGCGAACTAGGAGGATCATAGAAAGGACCTTCGGGGTCCTGAAGGCCAGGTTTAGGTGCCTGCATATGACAGGGGGATCCCTAATGTACTCACCAAAGAAGGTGTGCCATATCATCGTGGCCTGCTGTATGCTTCACAATCTTGCTTTGCCACGCCAGGTGCCTTTTCTGCAGAAGGATGGTCCAGATGGTGGTGTTGTAGCAGCTGTGGAGCCTGTGGAGAGTGAAGAGGAGGAAGACGACGGGGACAACACGGACAACAGGGATACAGTCATACAACAATATTTTCAGTAGCACACAGGTAAGAATCACCCACGCCATTTTACATTTACTTAAGGCCTCATGCGTCTCCACTGTCTGTGTTTCCCCCCAGTTCCTGTTAACTGATTTGTGACTTTCCCTTCCCTTTTCAGAGCTGTATGACCCACTGCCTGACTTCTGCTTTGTTTGCCAATGGACTAAAGCTTATTGAAATTGGTATGTTGTCATCACAAAGTAACTGGACATTATTGCACCGTTATGTGTAATACATTTGTTAAGAATACAAGCAGACTCCTGTTATTTTAAGTGCAATAAGTGATTTATTTTAAGTGCTACATATAGGTACATGATTGTAAAAGGGTGATGGGTGGGTGTGGAGTAATGTCCATGGCACAGTCCAGTTCTCAGTCGCACAGGTGCATTGTCCATATGCCTGTGGAAGGATGGAGCAGGGGCAGTTGAAGGTTGGACAGGGTGACAATGTGGGACAGTGGGATGACATCAGGGGGTATCTTAGGCTGGCGGGGGTCTTGCAATCCTACTCTGTCTTCTTGTGAGATCTCAGGTTCCGCTTGCGGGGTGGTTCTTCTTCTGCAGGAGGTGGGGTTCTGGTGGCCTGTTGTTGTGTGGGGGCCTCCTGTCCACTAGCGCCGGCGGAGGTGGTAGGCTGTTCCTGGCCTGGGCTAGTGACAGGGGCCCTTTGGGGTGCCACATGGTCCCGCAATGTGGTGACTATCTGGGTAAGGGCCACGACGATGGTCCCCATTGCGGAACCGATGTTCCTCAGTTCCTCTCTGAACCCCATGTACCGTTCCTCCTGCAGTGCCTGGATCTCCTGGAACCGGGCCAGTACCGTCGCCATCGTCTCCTGGGAGTGGTGGTAAGCTCCCATGATGGAGGAGAGGGCCTCTTGGAGAGTCGGTTCCCTGGGCCTGTCCCCCCCCTGCCGCACAGCAGCCCTCCCAGTTCCCCTGTGTTTCTGGGCCTCTGTCCCCTGGACGGTGTGCCCACTACCACTGCCCCCAGGTCCCTGTTGTTGTTGGGGTGGTGGGTCAACCTGGGTGCCCTGTAGTGGTGGACACACCGCTGATTGACATGTCCTGGAGACAGAGGCATGGGCCCGCTGGGTGGGAGCTGTGCTGGTGTTCCCAGAGGGGATTGGGTCTGGTGTAGCCTGTGGCTGTCTGTGGGGAACCGACTGTCCAGAGGTCCCTGATGGGCCGGGCTGGTCACCTGGGTCCAGGGAGACAGAGCTGCTGTCATCGCTGGGGGCCTCTTCTGGGGGTGGGATGGACATCTCTGTACCCTCCGTGGCGGTGTGGTGGCGTTCGGGTCCTGCAGGGGTATAAAGGTATGGTTATTGCTTCTGTGTGTGGCATTTCGTGTGATGGGTGGGTGTCCGTGTACCCAAGTGCAGGCATTCCCTTGTGGGGGCTTTTGTGAGGGTGGCTTGTGGGGGTGATGTGTGTGTGCAGTGCGCATGCTTTGGTGATGGGTGTCCATGCTTTGTGGTCGCATGCAGGGCTTGGTGTTGGGATGGGTGGGTTGTGATGGTGAGCCATTTGCAAGGAGTTGGTGTGATGGGGGTGGGGGTGAGGGTGGGGGTATGATTTGGCATGCAGGTGGGGTGGGGGTGGGAAGCAGTAGTGAAGATTTGACTTACCAGAGTCCATTCCCCCGCCTACTCCTGCGAGGCCCTCAGGATGCAGGATGTGCAAGACTTCCTCCTCCCATGCTGTAAATTCTGGGGGAGTAGGTGGGGGTCCGCCGCCAGTCTTCTGCACCGCAATGTTGTGCCTTGATACCATGGAACGCACCTTCCCCCGTAGGTCGTTCCAGCGCTTCCTTATGTCATCCCGATTGCGTGGATGCTGTCCCACCGCGTTGACCCTGTCCACTATCCTTTGCCATAGCTCCATCTTCCTGGCAATTGTGTTGTGCTGCACCTGTGCCCGAAGAGCTGGGGCTATTTCCTCCACCATGACCCTGAGTTCTGCTTCAGTGAACCTGGGGTGTCTTTGGGGTGCCATGGGGTGGTGTGGATGAGGTGTGGGGTGGCGTTTGTGGTGATGAGTGTGGTGCGTGTGGTGGTGTGTGGTGTTTGGTGCGTGGATTCTGTGTGGGTGATGGTGTTGTGTGCCTCTGTGTTGTGGGATTGTCTATTCTGTGCTCTCTCTCTAGCCTTCGTCAATAATTTTGGGTCGTAGGGGTTTGTGGGTGTGTGTTTTATATTGTGTTGGGTGTGTGGGAGTGGTGTTGGTATGTGTATCAGGTGTGTGTGTTTCAAACTGACCAATGTGGCTGAGTTTTCTATGTGTGTGTTTATTTTGACCGCGGTGGTGTGTACCGCCAATGGAATACCGCGTTTGTAAGACCGCCGCGTGGATTTGTGGGTCGGAATGGTATGGGCGTATTTCTGTTGGCGTGACGGTGGAGGTTTGGTCATCGCCATTTTTTCGCTGACCTTTGGTGTGGCGATCTCTTGTGGATGTCGGGTTTTTGGCGGTTTGCAAGTTGCGGGTCAGAATGACCGTGGCGGTTTACCGCGGCCGCGGCGGTGTTATGGTGGTCTTCTGACCGGCGGTAAGCGCCTTTTACCGCCGAGGTCAGAATGACCCCTAGATATGTACACTGGCAATCAGAAATAGGCATAAAAAGCAGTAGAAAACAGTGCAAGTAGCAATAGACAATAGTGACCCTAGAGGGAGCCCAAACCACATACTAAAAAAATGGAATGTGAATTCAGGACCCCCACCTAGGTGAGTGGAATATGTAGAGGGAAGCTGTGGGAACTAAGAAACCCAAAAAGTAAGTACCACAGTGTCCCCCAGCGACTTGGAAGAAAGGAGTAATGTACTTGATTTTCCCCAAAAGGACTAGAAAGAAGATAATGCAACACCCAGACAAGACTGCAAGAAACCAGCAGTGGATTCCTGAAGAGGAAGACCTGAAAAAGAAGGGGACCAAGTCCAGAAGTTGCAGGAATGTCCAGTGTTGGCAGGAGCCACTACCCACCTGTCTGTGGTTGCACGAGTTGGTCGATGGAAGGACGAAGATGGTCAGCAATGCAGCCCTGGAGTCAGTGAAGAGTTCTTGGAAGATGCAGTCAACATCCCACGCCGGATGGAAGATTGCAGTCTGTCTGTGGTGTGCAAAAGCCATCAACAACCCTTGGCAAAGGCAAAAGTCACAGTAGAAGAAAAGTGGAGCTGCCGGGGACCAGCAAGACCCAGGAGGACTCAACCCATGGGGAGGAGGGAATCTCGGGACCCTCAGCGATGCAGAAAGTCTACAGAAGAAAAGGCAGCCCCCACAGGAGGCCTGCTGGAAGAGGACCCAGGAGTCGCAAAGAAGCCCAAGCAGCACGACTGAAGAAGGGTCCCACGCAGCAGGAGAAGCATTCAGAGGGCTGTGCGTCGCAGGGGAGAGTGCTGAGGGCTGAGGCTACACAGAGCCTAAAGATCCCTTGGAGAAAATACCAACAAGCTTTGATAACTAAAAGAGACGAGGTGCACGGGGTACTGCCTTTCATGGGAAGGCAAGTGCTTACTTTCACCAAAGTTGGACAGCTGGCAGAGAGGACCAAGGGGACCACTCCAGACCATCACCCGTGATACAGGATCCACGCAGCTCAGGATGAGAGGAGCTGTTGGTGCCTGCGGATGCAGGGGAGTGACTCCTTCACTCCAAGGGAAATTCCTTTTTTCTTTTTGTGTAGACTGAAGACTTGCCACCCTCAGAGAATGCACAGCCAGGGAAATGTTGCAAAAACTGGAAGGAGCCGTGGAAACAATGTTGCCAGCAGAGTCTTCATCGTGGATGCAGATTGTCGGTTCCTGGAGTGTCCAGTTGCAGTTACATGGCTAGAAGTCAAGGTAGAGGTTGCAGAGGAGTCCTGCTGGAATCTTGCAAGACGAATCTGAGGACCCACCCAAGCGGAAGACCCTAAATAGACCTGGAAGGGGGACTGGTCACCTAGCCAGGTGACCACCTATCAGCAAAGGGCTCTGACGTCACCTGCCTGACCTGGCCACTCAGATGCTCCCAGAGGCCTCTGCCCACCTTAGATTCAAGATGGAAGAATCAAGGGACCCTCTGGATGAGCTCTGGGCACCACCCCTGGGTTAGTGATGGACAGGGGAGTGGTCACTCTCCTTTCCTTAGTCCAGTTTCGTGAAGAGCAGGGAGTGGAGGTCCCTGAACCAGTCCCTGAACCAGTGCAGACTGGTTTATGCAAGGAGGGCACCAAAGTTGCCCTTCAAAAGAAACCAGTGGCTTGGAGAGGCTACCCCTCCCAGGCCATGTAACACCTATTTCCAAAGGGAGAGGGTGTTACTCCCCTGTCCCAAAGGAAATCTTTTGTTCTGCCTTCCTGGGCTTGAGCTGTTCATGGGCAGCAAACTGTCTGAGGGCTGACAGCAGCTTGGGCTGCACGGAAAACCCTAGAAAGCTGGTAGGAGCAATGCTGGGGGGTCCTCTAAGGAGCTCCCAGAGTGCATGGAATCATACTTCCAATACTGGCAACAATATTGGGGTATGATTCCGACATGTTTGATACCAAGGTTCGGAGTTACTATTATGCAGCTGGATATAGGTAGTGACCTATGTCAAGTACATACGTAAAATAAAATGGTGCCTCCTCACTCACGAAGTCCCAAAAAAGGGAGCCTCTGCTCATGCAGAGGTGCCCACACACACAGGTGCCTGCACCCTGCCCTCTGGGCTAGGACGGCCTACAATAGGGATGACTTTCAGTGACCTGGTGTAGCGACCTGTAGTGAAAGGGTGCATGCACCTTTTCACACAGGCTGCAATGGCAGGCATGCAGACACATTTTGCACGGGCTCCCAGGGGTGGTATAATACATGCTGCAGCCCATGCCCTACTTACCTGGGTACCATATACTAGAGACTTACATGGGGGCACCAGTATGCCAAATGTAGGGTGTGTGTGGTCCAAGCACCAAATTTAAAGGGAGAGAGCATAGTCACTGGTAACCTGGTTAGCAGGATCCCAGTGAACACAGCCAAAACATACTGACAATAGGCAAAACGTGGGGGTAACCATACCAGAAAGAGGGTACTTTCCTACAGTACCTGTCTTGAGCTGCCATGGAACTTAAGCTACATGTCTTACCGCTGCTCCTGCTCACCCAACGACACCAGAACCAGCAACAACGACAGCAACCATGAGTACTCACCCTTACCTGTCAGCCTTGCACAATGCCAATGTATCTTCACAAACACAAAATACCATCCTGAACAGGTGGCGATGGCGACAGACACGTACCCTCACACTGACACACGCACACCCACAAACAGCCACATACACACTCTGACATACATAGTACACACACTACGGCCAACACACACACACACACTTCTAAAAAAACATACCAACCCCCAGATACACAGCACCAACACAGTCTAATAATATAACACACAACACAACCAAATGACATGAAAACACCACAACAACAAAACCTCTAAAGCACCTCCATTCATCCACAATACACACCTCCTCTTGACAAATCATACATACACCACAACGTAACAACACCAGAGAACCAACACACACAATCACACATCCATACAAGAAGGCATACATCATACCCCGCAAACACACATCACAACAGATCTGACACACCAATCACCACACACTTACACACACAGTACAACCACGCAAGGACATCTCTCCAAATAAAATGTCAACACAATCACTACACACAATATCAACATAACTCCATGTCCCAAACTCATACATGTCCATCATACAATACACAGCCATCAGAGCAGGACACAACTGCTAGCACAGCAACCACACACACAAAACATACTCACTTACAAACTAAAGCAGCCAAGACCAAAACAGACATAAGGAATGAAAGGCAGGGCAAAAATGGAACATTGGAACCAACAACTGGTTGGACCAGATGTATGGCATAAAATAAATATATATACTGAACCTTGTACATAATATGAAGGCCATAAACCAGCCCAAACACATATGTGCATCATGCACATATGGCACACTCAAGTGCCCCTACCTGACTCCTGACTGCCATACAACCTCCACAGGTAAGGGCATCAAGGGGGCAAGCAGGCACCTCAGGGAATAGAAGGGGATGAGAGGAGGGGGGTTTGGGTTTTGGTTTGGGAGGTGGATCTTTGGGCTTGGAAGGGGGAGGCTTAGGTCGAAGCTTATGTGAGGAGTCGACTTCCTGGTGGATAGATGGGCATGGCTACCTGCAGGGGGGCCAGGGGAAGACTTGGAGGTGGAAGGGCTGGACTTGAGGAGGGACACAGATCTCTTGGGGTTCGCACGGGGGATGAGAGGAGTAGGAAAATGGACAACTCCAAGAGGAAAAATTTCTTTGTCACACAGGGACGGTTATGGCAAAAGTGTTTGGGAGTGGAGGGAGAGGGAGCGGCTGTAAGAGGTGTTTTGGTGGATATCCTGTGTGGATGTATGTGCAAGGTATGCTTGTGTGTGCTGGTTGTCTGTTGGGTGGGTGAGTGTGGGCATTTATGTATCTTGGGATGGGGTGGAGGTGCTGGGAGGTGCTGTGGTGAATGAGTGACTGTTGGGGTGGTGACAGCAGGTATATTGGATGTTCTGCATGTAGTCATGTCTGTGGTTGTGGTGTCTGCAGATGTGGTGACTAGGGTGGATGTCTGCGGGTCTGCTATTGTGGTGACTGAGGGTAGAATAGGAGTTGTGGCTATATTGGTGAATGTTGGTGGAGTGTCTTCAGGTGTGTCCGGTGTAGTGTCTGTGAAGGTGGGTGTGGTGGGTGAGTGTTGGTGTGTCTGCAGGTTTTCTTGCAGATAGTCCTTGAGTATCTGTTTTTCAGGTTCCGTAAGAGAATACATTCAACCAAAGGGAACAACCGCTCCAGGTTCCAGGAGAATGGTACAATCATAGTCTCTGTGTGGGGTAGTACTGGTTTGGAGGGTTTTTGAAACACATCTATAAAATCCAGATAATGACTAGGTACCCCTTGAATGGAGTTTATAGAATGTCTTGATTCCTGTTCTGGGGATAATATCTTTCTGGGGGACCAATAAGTTTCGGAAGTATAGCAATGATCTCGACAGAATTTAGAAGACAAAGAAATGGTTCAGGTTTCCCAATTAATATACAGATTGTGTCTCATAAACAAAGGTATTCCTAGGATTATGGTATGATTGGGAGAGGAGATTAAATCAAAAGAGACATGTTCCTGATGCTTTTCAAAGTGTAGATCCAGAGTTGAAGTAGTATTAATGACAGGACCTGATGATAATAGGGACCCATCCACAGTATGCACTTGTTCTGGAACGTCTTTTGGTAGTTGTGGAATTTGTAGTTTCTTAGCCCAAGTCACATCCATATAAATGCCACTAGCTCCACATTGTAATAATGCCAATGTCCTCTCTTCATGACCATCAGGTAATTGCAGAATAACTGGGAACAAAAACAGGACAGTTGCATCTTCCTTGGAAGAACTGATGGAAGGTATTGCAGAAGATACCATCCCCTCCCTTTTCACAGAGGGCGGGAAGTTTTGTTTCCCGAGTTCTTCACAGGACGAACTGGACAAGTGCGGAGCAAATGGCCGGCAGCACCACAATATAGACATAATCCTCTTCTCCGTCTATCTTCACGTCTGCTAGTAGAGAGAGGACCACGGGCAGTGTCTATTTGCATGGGTTCTCCTTCTGTTGTCTTCTTTAATGCAGGTCTAGGTTCTTTAGGACGATGGACAATCATACGTGGGTTGCCTGACTGAGAAGATCCACAATTCTTTCTCTTTTCTAGACGACGTTCTTGTAGACGATATTCTATAGAAAGCGCTAAATCCACCAAGCCTCGTAAATCCTCTACTCTGGCAAAATGTACTAATTCATCTTTAATGTCTTCTCGTAGACCTCTGCGAAAAAGAGTCACCAGAGTACGTTCCACCCATGTCGTCTCGGCTGCCAATTGTCTGAAGCCTGTTATGTATTGGAGAACATCTTGGGTACCTTGTTGAATGTCACATAGCGCTTCTTCTGCTGATGCTACCAATCCTGGGCGTTCAAACATTTGTTTAAATGCTCTCAAAAAAGCTGAATAGTCAAACAGCACAGGGTCGTTGGAGGCTACTAACGGAGTCGCCCAGGCCAAGGCAGGACCAGACAAGGCACTGATGAGATAACCCACCTTTGTTTTATCTTGCACAAATTGTGTTGGTCTAAAGGCAAAATAGGCAGTCAGAGCATCAAGAAATTCTTGTAGCTTGTTTGGGTCTCCTGAGAACCGAGGTGTAGTAGCAGAAACGGTGGGAACATCGGTAGTTCGGGATGCGAAGGCTTGTTGTAAAGCCGCATCGTTGCGGTATTCTCCATTCCGCTGGACGAAGTCTGGTTCGTTTGGTGCTGCAATCTGTCACGGACTACTCAGTATTTATGTCTTTGGCCCACTGGAACTGCGGAGAGGTCTTGATGTTTGCAGGTTCTGCCTTGACCCAGGTAGGGGCGGCCCTTTCTGGTAGCCACGATGCTGCCGACAGAGGGAAAGCCAAAGCAGTCTGTGCCCTCCAGGAGTCCCAGAGGAAAAAAAACAAAAGGGAAAAAAACCTCTAAGCAGGAACTCCCTGGAATAAGAACAAACAAAAATAAAAAGATAAATCTTTCCAACAGGACAAAAATAGTATTGAAAAAAGATGGAACAGACTAGGAAAAAATATAACTGGTGAAGAAAGAGTCAGGAGCGAAGATTACCACCAAAGGAAGTGTTGCAGCGCAAGGAGAACAAGAATCACTCACCTTATATACCCAAGAACAGGAAGTGACCAACAGGAAGTAGAAAAGCACCATATTGGATTGGGAATAAATCATAGAAACATATAGAGAAAGACAAAACAATGCCAACAGGGAAGATATTCATAGGATTTGGGCGCTCACAGTAAGTCCAATCAAGTAATAGTCCAATAAGTTTATGGTATGGTGCTCATGACAAGAGGATCTCCCTTAGTCCTCCCATGTTTCAAGGCAAACACACAGAAAAAGAACAGGTGTCAGAGCACTCATGATATTCCTAATTAGGAGTTATTGATGTATCCAGTCTTCTTAGTCAATCAATCACCGACTCATGTTCATCTCAGAGTCCAGATTTTATTCTCAATGTATGGAACTCTCCATAAGTATAGTACAGTACAGCCAACACGTGTTTCATCCCATGAGAAGTTAATCTCTTAAGGACTTCATCAGGGCTTAAGTTCTATGTTGCATCCAAAATAAAGTTGCACCGAGGTAAATTCCATATCAATCTTCTGTGATAAAATATCAAACTTATATATGGGGAACCGAAACGGAGTCAAAATGCATCCCGCTACGTCCCAGTCACAATGTGCCGCATCTCGTCTGATGAAGAAAGAGTCAGGAGCGAAGATTACCACCAAAGGAAGTGTTGCAGCGCAAGGAGAACAAGAATCACTCACCTTATATACCCAAGAACAGGAAGTGACCAACAGGAAGTAGAAAAGCACCATATTGGATTGGGAATAAATCATAGAAACATATAGAGAAAGACACCATGTTAGAAAAGGTTCCTAAGGCATGCAGGGAGAAAGAAGGCATGCTGGGAGGAAGAAAGAAATGGCAGCTGGAAGAGTGCATAAATACAGGAAGACAAGAAGAAAAAAGAAAAGAAGAAAGGAAAAAAAGGACAGACTCGAGGTAAGTGAAGTGTGTGGGGGGAGGTGTCCAGGAATATAGTGAGGCTGCGCCGCACCTGCACCTCGCCGAGGCCCCATGCCCAATTTGGGGCCTCGGGAAAAGTAAAGAATGGCAGAGGCGCAGCACGCCCGGCGGGCACGGACTGCGGCCACGCCCCGAGCCAAATGCCCGTCTCGCGCAGTGGTCTGCCACAGCGCGACAACAACTGTGTGGGGAGCTACAGGGAGAGCGGTGTTAGTAAAGGGGGTGACAGTCAAAGATGGTTCTGGGGTGGTCCCAGAAGGGTCTGCCACCGACCGGCAGTGTCCACTGGAGGAGGATTCCAAAGATGTTGTGGGTCTTGTCTCCCCTGTGTCACTCCCCTCGCCCTCCGGGCCACTGGGTCCCTCGCTGTCGGTATTCTCAGCACTCGAGGTCCCATGGCCAGCAGCATCCCCACTTGCCTGTGCCCATTTTCCTTCGCTTGCTGATGCTGATGCACACAAATAAAAAGAGAGGGAGGGAGGGACGGAGAGGAAGAGAGGGTTATCACACTCCTTACATACACACATGTAAACATGCACAACTGCAGGTAACATGTCCAGGCTAGGCTATCTCTGTTGGCATTAAACATATCCTACATCAGGTCACATCATCAAACTACTATCCACCCCTTCATGTCATCCCTCATACCCACATTACATTCTGAGTAAGTTAGCACGACTGGAGTAAACCATCTGGACACCTGTAAAGCCATGACAGCATGCTACTCATGCCCTGGCAGAAGTAGATATGTCCCATGCATATACTAGATCATATCTCTCCATAGTCCTATCGCCTATTCGAAGAGTGATCACAACACATCTTGCATGTCCTGATACAACACCTGACCAGTCCATCTCAATTACTAATGCCCCTTGATAGTGTAGACTATCTAATTCACAGACCACACAGCACCTGCCATACATATCACATTGCTGGCTGACCCCCTATAAATATATGCCAACATGGGTACCAAAACTGATGAATCCAAAACAAGTGGCATACAGGTGACAACTGATGTGTAGAATGCATGTCTGGAGAACAGGCATGCCGATGCTGATGCACACAAATAGAGAGGGAGAGAGAGATGGAGAGAGGGTCATCACATTCTTTACAAACACACATTACAACATGGACAACCGTAGGTACACATCTCCTGGCTAGCCCATCTCATAGAGTAACCCACATTACCTACATCATGTCACAACATGTTACTCCTATCCACCACATTATGTCATCTCTCTCACTGACATCATAATCCAATTAAGGCAGCACAAGTGCAGCATTCCAAGAAATCACCTGTAAAGCTATGTCAGCATGCTCATCAAGCCCTGGCTGAAGCTGAAAATCTGTCCTAATCCGGAACATACCTCTCCATACTCCCATCACCTTTAGGAAAAGCAGTTGACTGATCACAACATAACATGCATGTTCTGATTCTACACCTGATCAGTCCATGTCCATATGTAATGTCCCATGATAGTTAAGAAAACTAATTTCACAGACCACGCAGCGCCTGCCATTCTAATCACATGTCTGGCTGAACCCTCTGTACATATATGCCATAATGGATACAATCACTGATGTAGCCACAACATGAGGCACTTCCATACAGGTGACATCTGATATGAAGAATACATGTCTGGAGAACAGCCATGTTACTACATGTACCAAACCCCAGAGGAACATCTGCAGACACTGAACACAGATACACTTCATGAATTCATACATGCATGTGCAGCTACAGTGGGTTACACAGCACACATGGGACATCCACTGACAATCACTGAGTGCAGTGTAAAAACACATTACTACATGACTAAACCAACATCACTCGCACCTTTTCTGACGTGATTACCTGTACCTAAGTCCAGACAACACACATATCCCACTGAAAAGATAAGGACACATGATGTACACATGGAACTACATGACTGCCACTGCACTGACATAATTTCCCACATTAAACTTGTATTAGAAATATAAATGTATTAGAAATAGTAGTACAGCTAAACCATTAAAACCTGAAATAAGAAGTCAGTCAATACCAATTCCTGTCCAAAATGCCAACATCAGCTAGGCTAAGGGTATCAATGATTGACCTTCTATATTACATGTGCCCCCAGGTAAGCATTCACACATGATGTAGGCAACTAATAACATGTGTCACTGGTATTGGTAGGACATTGGCACACATAGCATGGACACTGCATATTGTCAAAGGGTAGCTCTGCCTACCTACTTACCGCCTCTAGAACAAAGCCATTGGGATAAATGTGATTTGGTCACATGCCAATGCCATGGAAATGCATGAAAAGGGCACATAGACAAAATCAGACACCCAAAGTAGAACAGCATTCACCTACTACCATCACATACCCAATAGTATGAAGATGATGAGACAATGGGGATACATCTACAGACGCCCCCATGTGTGCAATCCTATACTGCCCATATTTGTGGAGTGATTGAGATGTCTGCCTCACATGGAGTCAATACCTGTACCAGGACAAATGTTACATAGCCCCTGTACAAAATATGTCAGGCACCCAGTTGCAAATACAGGTGATCAAGATAGATGGAAGTTCTCAGACACCTTAGAGCTATTAAAGCAGATATGCTGAAGGATGGACCAGGACATACTCTATGGGTAGGATGAAACAGCAGCTTACATTCATATAAATGGCTGTGTGGAGTCACACATGTGGCACTGTCATTTGAGGATCTCCAAATGCAGTCATAGATATGTCTTGACACAGGTGATCTACACATACACATAGCAAACCATGAATGCCATATCTACATCTAATAGTGTGGGTACTATGTATTCCTACCAGTCTACATACATGTAGCACCTACAACATTGCCACAGCTGCTACAGTGTGACAGCAAACACCATACAACCAGAGCAAAGTACTAGGATACAGTCAGTACTTACCCCCTTGTGGCTGCTGTGCTGCCCTCAAATGCCCATCCACCTCAGGGTAGGCCACTGCAAAAATATAGGCCATTAAGGGGTCAGGGTCCAACGGGCATCCCTCCCTCATTAGGAGGACATCCCCAGCTGGGCCTCAGCGATCCTCCAGGCCCAGTGTCTCATGTCCTCCCACCGCTTGCGACAATGGGTGCTCCGCTAGCTGTGGACCCTCAGGGTCGCACTTGCTTGCCGATGGCACACCAGATCCCCTTCTTACGATGGGCGTTCACCTGCATGGATGACACAGACAAAAGGAGAAAGTCATGTACACATGCACCCTACCAATAGGAGTGGTCACTATATATCTGTCACAGCAAGTAGGCACACATATCCATCCTCTCTCTGCTCACACGCCTTCACAATATGGCATCTGTATGCATCTACACCCTCACCAGTTCACATGCCTGAATAAACGTCACTCACAACACCTATTACGCATGGCTGGGGCATAGAACTCACCTGCTCCTGTGGTGCCCCATATAGCTGTTCATACAGGGGTAGGACCACCTCCACCAGCTTATCCACCTCTTCAGGGGTGAAGGCAGGGGCATGATGGCTCCCAGACGCAGTACGCAGCAGCTCACTTCGTGGAGGTCTTCCTGGCAACAGTGTCAGGAGCCAAGTGAGCAAAACCACAGAAAATGGCAGTCATGGCCACAACGTACAGGACCGTCACAGCAGGGGTCATGCCTATTGGCCACAGTCCACCAAAGGCAGAAATGTTAACCAATGACAAGTTGCACAGCGGTTGTGACAGCCTACCGCAATGACGACTTCCTCCAGCAGACTTAGGTCACTTCCAACTGTCCACTACAGTAGGTCAGGCGCCTGCCACTTTGGGCACATGTAATCGATGGATATGCTACATAATCTGCGTCAGTCACTTACTCTCCCTATTTTCAGTGTAGCCATATGTTGGGCCATCATGGTTGTACAACATATTGTTGCAACCTTTACACAATGACGTGTTGAGGTTGTCTATATGTTGAGAACTATGTTAAGCTACTCTGAGGTACATAGGTCATGGCTAGGTATATGTGGGATGAGTCAATGATAGGTAAGTCACCAACATAATGAGATATGTTTCATGTGTACATTCCATTTTACATGTTAGCCAATGTGCTGCAATGAGGGTGCATTAGGTGAATATCTACGGTCTGTATTTTATGTCAGCAGTTCTATGCCACTTCTACAGATGTTAGGTGTTAGGTCATATACAGTGTGTTGGTGATGTGTGCATTATGTATAACTCATTGTACGTTCTCTCTCCTCTCAACATAGTTATCCTGCCATGAGGAGAGTGAGACAACCACCAGTGTACCGTCCACCTAGTTGACCTGGCAACCAAGGAGGACAGGAATGTCATCCAGACATATCGTCTGAATCATCATACCATCATGGATCTATGTACACATTTGGAGTCAGATCTGATGCCAGCCATTCGCAATCCCTATTGCATACCTCCTATCGTTCAAGTATTGTCAGTGCTACACTTCCTGGCCACAGAGTCCTTTCAGAATAAAGTCACCTTAACCTCAGGGAAGTCTCAGCCCATGTTCAGTGTGGTGTTGAAGGACGTACTGTGTGCATTGTGGAAGCACCTGGATAGCTACATCAGGTTCCCCCAAAGAGCAATTTGGTGTTTGTGAAGGCAGTCTTTTATGGGATCGAACGCTTTCCTCATGTGGTAGGAGCCAATGATAGAACCCATGTAGCCCTGGTCCCTCTAAGTGCCAATGAACAGGTGTATAGGAACAGGAAGAACTACCACTCAATCAACCTACAGGTGGTGTGTTTGGCAGACCAGTACAGTAAAATTTCCTGGATTAGTGCATGATTCCTACATAATGCGGAACAGCAATGTCTCACATCTGATGGCACAACTACAAACAGGGAGGGCCTGGCTGCTTGGTAAGTATGCACTGTATTGTGTGTTAGAGTGTTATGTCACCTGTCATCACATCATAGCCAGTCACTGAAGATATTTATGTTTTTTTCTAACACTGTATTCACAGGTGACTCTGTCTATCCAAACCTTCCTTGGCTGTTGACACCAGTGAGGTACCCAGCCACACCAGGGGAAATCCGTTTCAATGAGGCCCACAGGAGGACAAGATGTGTAATTGAGCAAACATTAATTTTTCTGAAGGCAAGATTTAGGTGATTGGACCTATCTGGAGGTGCTGTCCTCTACTCGCCTCACAAGCTATGCCAAATAATTGTTGCCTGCTGTATGCTCCACAATCTAGCCCTGAGACGTCAGATACCATTAATAGCAGATGAGGGAGAGGCAGCAAGACCAGTGTCTGGTAATGCTGATATGGCAAGTGATGAAGAGCCAGAGGAAGAAGGAGCAGCTAACTCTAGGACAGAGCTCATCAATCAGTACTTCCACTGACATACAGGTATGTGAAGTTGACCTTTCCAAGTGTTGAATGTGCACATTTTTATGTTGATGGCTACCATGACACCTCCTGACGAATCATTAGTGGTGGTGTAATGAACTCCAATGCCTATATGTGAGTTGTAGAAGCAGATTGATAGATTTTAAGATGTATAGTAATAAAGGGTCTGTTCAAGCATGTATTGTTACATCTGATCCTAACATACACTTCTGGAATAGACTATTCAGTATTGAGCTATGTTTCTTGCATTCTCCTATCCTCTTTTCCTTCCACTCAACGGCACTGCAATTTCCTGTTTGGCTCTGCAACCTATGGCTTGAGGTATTCATTGTCAGTAGTCACTGGTAGTAGATGACAGACTTGAGAGGTGTAAATGACAGATAGCAGGTAAAATGGATATAGTTACAGTGGGATGAAAACACGTTTGTGCTCCATACATGTGGAATTTTGACAGCTTCGTCCTTTCCTATTGGCAGTGGGGTTGGGGCAATGTGAAATAGTGTATTTCATGTCAGTTGAAGTACGTGGCCCTTGTGTGAAGAATGGATCCTGACCTCTGGCTACAAAGTGGGTGGAGTAGGTTGTGATGGCCATGGGGCCTAGCTGTGTTTGTATTCTGACGTTGCTGTCCAAGGTGCAGATAATTGTATACTGACTAAGCAGAAAGAAAATTCCTACAAGTATATGCCCTATGTTTGTGTATAGTTAATGTACTGGGTCCTCAGTGATGTCATATGTGGGTTCCATGCGATATGTGATCATGTAGCTATGGTATGTGTATGTGAAGAGTCTGTACCTGGTGATATATAGTTCAATTCTGGGTGCCCCTGCTTTGTAGGTGGATTACCATGGGCATGACTTCTGCTACCTGTTTTTGTGCATTGTGTGCCACCATGCCTTCCATCCTGATAGTACTCTTGGTCATGCTCTACTTGCAGATTGGAATACTGACTACCCTATGGTGTTAGCCTGGATTGCGACCTCTCTGACATCTGTCCAGTGACATTTCCGTTATTATGTGTCTCATGCTGTGGGGGTCTTAGTCTGATGACCATTACACTGGCTGTTCCATGCAGGGGGGGCATGACTTCACCATAGTTGGCAAGCATGGCAATTGTTGATGTATTATTAAAGACACATATACAGTAGCTGTGATCAATTGTGACTTATTGTGCATATCAAGATAAATAAGGTCAGAATCAAAGTGCTTAAATGAAAAAAGTGGTGATGAGTTAGGTCATGGTAGATCGATTCATCAGAGCAGCAGCTACGCCAATTGGTTACACAGGTCCAGTGACCTTGTACAATGGGAAAATTGAGTCATGTCCTAGAACAGTCTACTGGGAGTCTCAGTGGCACCCAGGATGACATATCAGGAGAGGATCAGTTCCTGGCAGTGAGTTTGGTCTTGGCATCTGTTCCAGCGGGTTGTCTGGGTGGACGTCCACGTGTGCGAGGGAGGGGTTCTTCAGCTACAGAGGAAAGGGTGTCTGAAGCTTGTGGGTCCTGTGGCAAGGCCTCCATTCCACTAACTGCCGCAGATGTAGATGGGGCAGATGTTAGGTTGCTAGTGGGAGAGGTCTGATGGTGTGTTGAGGAACCAATGACGGTGGAATTGATGTCCCTCAGCACCCCTGCAACGGTAGCCATGGTGGCAATATGTGCACGCCACTGCTGCATAACGTCCTAGTGGTATTCCCTCTGCAGTCTTTTATTCTCCCCCAACATGGTGCTAACTTGGCCCATCCTGTCCTGGGAACTTTGGTATGCTCCCAGGACTTGAGAGATGGCTTCCTGGTCAGTGGAGTCCCTTTGAGCTCCCACCTCTGGCCCACAGCATCCCTCCCACACACTCTTCCTCCTGCTGCCTGTGCACACTCCCAGTGGTAATAGGGCCATCATTGTCAGGGATGTCAAGGTTAGACTCAGATCCCTGTGCTATGGGGCACACAATTGATTTAACAGGCCTTGGGGCACAGGTTGGGGGGGGGGTGAATGGTTGCTTGTGATGTGGATGCACCAAGGGTGGGGGGTGTTGATGTGGGCAGGGTGAGGCAGGGAGTCGTTGACTGAACAGGTGTCCCAGATGGGCCAGGTTGTTTTTCATTGTCCAGACATACATGCGTGTTGTCCTCACTTGGGCCTTCATCCTGAGTGGGACTGGCAGTGTCTGGTATCGTCTCCATGTTGGCAATGGATGGGTTACCTGTGGAGGAAGTGAGACAGAGTTCAGGTTTGAATGTTTGTTTGATTACCTCTTAACGAGATGCATGACAGTGGCTTTACATGATTCCCTGCAATGACATTGACAGATGATACACAGCATACCATTCTTGTTCACGCTACTCTGTGACTTGATTGCCATACTCCATGCTGGGAGGTGTCATACAAGTTTTGAACAGATTGCACTGCAGATGGGTTCTGTTTTGTCTGATCATTGACATGACTGTTCACCTCTGTTACCGAGTGATTTGTGAGGCTTGCTAGATGTCACAAATTTTCACTGTACAATACACTTTGGTGTCCTAGTGGGAACACAGTATATAAGTATGCAAGGGTAATAGTCCTGTATATAGATGTTATGCATGTGCATCGACTCAGCCATCTTACTTTCCAACCCTGGTCAGTCTATTTCTGGCTTGGGATATTTGATTTGTGGCCATTAGGAATGGTCACTCAGCTGTGGCTGTATGTTGTTTTCTATGCTATTGTGAGTGTGCCATTGCATTTCTGCCATTGCCATGTACTAGTCCTCACTAGGTCAATCTAGATGGTGTAGCCCGTACTTTAGTTGTACATGTATGAAATGTAATGTGTTGTGCACATTCAAGGTGTTCAAAAAGTTTGGGTTAGTGCATTCTGGAAGTCATAGTGATGTGATTTGCCAGTAGTTAACGTGGCATTGCCAATGGCTGTGGGGCAGTTGGGCTGGGTAGGGTGGTGGCATGCAGGAGAGGAGAATTAGGTGAATAGGTGGGAGATGCGGTGGAGTATTTAGTTAATTAGGGACTATTTGGGTGGTGAGGATAGCATGCAGGACAATACAGTTGTGTGACATGACTGCTGTGGGTACTTACCAGACTCCAGTTCCCCAGGTATTCCAGTCAGGCCCCCAGGATGCAGTATGTCCAAGACCTTCTCCTCCCATGATGTGAACTGTGGGGCAGCAGTTGGGGGCCCACTGCCAGTCTTGTGCACAGCTTTCTGGTGGTGTGATGCCATGGAACGCACCTTACCCCGTAGGTCGTTCCACCTCCTCCTGATGTCGTCCCTTGTACATGGATGGCTGCCTACTGAGTTGTCCCTGTCAACTATCCTTTGCCACAACTCCATTTTCCTGGCAATCGATGTTTGTTGAACCTGTGCTCCAAACAGTTGTGGCTCTACCCTGACAATTTCATTCATCATGACCCTCAAATCTTCATCAGTGAAACTTGGGTGTTTTTGTGGGGACATGATAGTGTTTGTGTCGACGGTGTTGTGTTGTGAGTGTACGGGTGCAGTGTTGGGTAATTGGTGAGGTGTGGGTACTGCATTCTGGGGTGTGACGGTTCTCTAGATGTGTGTGTCATTGTGATGTGGGTATTGTGTTAGTTGTGCAGATGTGAGGTGTGTGCTGAGTGTGAAAAGTATGTGTACCTATGGTGTGAAGGTGCTATTTCAATTATTATCCCTACTCTCTGGGTATGTGAATGGTGTTTTTTCTTGCAAAGGCTTGTGGGTTGTGTACAGGCGTGTTATATAGTGCAGTGGGTAGGTGTGTGGATATGTGTCAGGTGTGGGGTATTCAAACTATCCAATGTGGTGTGGTGTTGGGCCTGATGTGAGTTTTGGCAGCGGCGGTTCGCACCACCAACGGTTTACCGCCATGGAAGAACCACTGTGCTGATTTGTGGCTCATAATCTGGTGGGTGAATTTGTGTCGGGCTGGCGGTGCTGGTGGTGGAACCACCTCTTTCTCATCCTCCACTGTCCTGGTGGTCTCTGACTTTTTACTGTTTTTTGGCGATCTTTACTGTGTGACTCTTAATATGGCGGTCTTTTGGCGGATGCCACCGCAGCAGTCTTCCAGAAAGACCGCCAAGTCATAATGAGGCCCTAAGTCTCTATACTGTGAAGTTCTTATTGTTGTATACAGAGGCCTACTAACTTTGTAGGTACCATATAACACCTTTCCTGCCCTCACTGAAAAGGCCCCCTTCTCATTTTCATACCACTTTTTAATTAAATTCCATTCTATTCTATTCTATTCTAGCCATTTGTAGAGTGCATGGCTACCCAACAAGGTATCCTAGCACTTAAGACAACAGAGCAAGTTTATTTAAATGCTTTCCTGAACTTGGATTCATTTTCTATCCTGCCAATTTTAATAGGCAAGGAATTCCAGAGTTTTGGTGCTTGATATACAAAAGAGGGGCCTCCACTTCTAGCTTTCTTGATGTTTGGAATTACCATGCTACAAGACGTAAAAGATCTCAATGTTCTTTTTGGACTATAGGGCTGAACCAAATGTCATATCAGCTGGGGGCCTTTATATGGTACCCTCAATAGACAATACAAAGGGCCTTAATTGCACCCTTTGTTTTACGGGTAGCCAGTGCAGTGAGGATGAAAACTGGAAACTGAATGATGTTTTGGCCTCTTTAATAATAGATGAGCTGTGGCATTCTGGACTGCCTGCCATCTCTTTTACACATATATTTGACAACCAAAGCAAAAGGAGTTCCCATAGTCAAATCGCAATAAAATAAGCACCTGGACAACGGACCTCTGAGCCAAAAAAGGTAGCTAATTTGATATCTTCCTAAGCATTCTCAGCATGCCTTAACAGTTGGATGCTACCTTCCTGTGTTTCAAATAACAGTTTATTATCTATCCAGATACCCAGGCTCTTCACAATAGGTTTAGGTGTATAAAGACTTCCTAGTGAGTCTGGCACACTAAGTGAAGACCAAGGGTCAACATCATTACCAACTACCATCACTTTGGTTTTGTCTCCGTTAAGTTTGAAACAATAGTTTGCCATCCTATGAGCTACCTCCTTTAGACATTGATTGATTATTCAGCGCAAAAGAGATAACTACTTGTGTATCGGTAGCATACAATACTAATGGCAGACCGTAAGATTACACAATCTTAGGCAGTGGACTGACATAAAGATTAAATAATGCAGGGCTTAATAAAGAGCCCTGGGGGACTCTACACTTCAGGAAGCATAGCTCAGAATAACATGGTCTCTCATACACCTGAAAGCTCCTGTCCTTAAGAAAGGACAAGAGCCACTGTAGTGCTAGGTTGGTTATGCTTGTACTTTTAAGTTTCTGTATCAAGAGTGGGTGGGCTACAGTATTGAAAGCCATACTTAGGTCTAATAAAATAACTGCTGCTGAGCCCCCTTGGTCAAGGATATCCTTAAGTTCCTTTGTCACTGCAAGAAGCACGGTTTCAGTACTGTATCCTGGCCTAAATCCTGTTTTTGTTGGGTGCAAAATATCATTAATTTCTAGGAATAATGATCGATGTTGGTTGCCTTGTTTCTCCAGCACTTTCCCGATACCTGATAACAGGGATATCAGTCTTTAATTTTCAGCTAATGGCAGGTCTAAGGAAGATTTATTTAGCAGTGGCTTTACCACTGCGTGTTTCCAAGAGGACGGGATTTCTCCATAGTGTAAAGAAAGATTCAGTGACTCTAGTAGCACTAGGTAGATGTTATTGGCCGCTTGCGTCAGAATATACTGAGGAACAGGATCAAATTGTGAGCCTCATTTAACCACCTTAAGTAATGCTTGTATACTTCTTCCTAATTAAAAGGAAGGTTGAAAGTACTTCCTTGAGTGAATTTATTTGCTAGGAAGAAACAGATAATTGTTTTTGTGTTGCTGTGTCAGAGAGTGACCTATAAATAGCCATAATTTTCTTTTGAAAGAAGTTAGACAAATCATTACAAGTCACTGAGCGAGAGGGTCCAATCATCCGCCAAAAAAGTATAAAAGAGTTACATTTTTAAAGATTTATGTGGCTGAATTTGACATATCCTCTATTTCAGATGTATAATAGGATGGCCGAGATTTCCTAATTGCATATTGATATTTGTATTATATCCTTCTTATATTCTAATTTAGTCCTTGAATCATAAGTTTTGTCCACTTATTTTCTAGTTTTTGCACTCCTTTTTAAGCTCCCCAAGTTAGGAGTCAAACTAAGGAGGTCTTTTGACCTGACTTGCCGATTTATGGTTCCTGAATGGAATAATCTGGTCAAGAGAAGTCTTAACTTATTCTGTAAATATTAATGTTGCTTCAGAAATAATGTTTCTTAGGTTTAGTTGAGAGTTACACAAAATATACTCCCATTCTGTAGGATCTAATTTTGCCCAACACTGATCTATATCAGAGATCGGTTGGTGGGGGATTGTTAACCCCCGCTAGCAGGATGATCAGTATTAAATAATGATCAGAACAAGTAACTGGTTTCTTTACAAGTATATTAGGAACATTGCTAAATACAGGATCAAGAAGATGTCCTTTTTTATGTGTAGGCCCCTCGATTAGTTGCGTCAGTTGTAAACATGCTAAATCTTGAATTAGGTTTGTAGCAATTGCACACTAGGATGCCTCCTGATGGACATTGAAGTCCCCCAAAAGGCAAAGGTAGCTTTGTCTAATGCCAATCCGGCAATCGACTCAGGAAGAGCCTTTACAAACTGTGTAATTGGAGCCAGAGGCTGATATAACAAAGCCCCTGAGACAGTGAAAGTAGGAGAAAGTTCAATTGAAAATGAGACACTTTAACAATCAGGTAAAATTTATAAGGTCAAGACATACTGTAGTGTGTCTTTATAAATTATGGCAATCCCATCTCTCATCTTACTGGCAATAAAATAACTCAGTATAAGGGCATGCATAGTACAAGCCATACAGCCATCATAAAACCAGATTTCTGTAAGCAATAACATATCTAGCTGCTTCTCACTAAAAAGTGAAAACAAGTCCAATTTGTGTTATGCTAATTATCTACAATTGAGCAAGAACAGTTGCAGCATTTCACCTTTCTTAAACGTAGGAACGTAAGAAGAAGTGTTGCAAATGGCCCTTTCTGAAGAGTTATCCTCAAACTTTTTGCCTTTCTTCTCCTATTTTTCTGACCCTCTTTTTGTTGGCTTTAGGACTCTGAGCAATTTACCACTCCTAAATAGTGCTAAAGTGCATGTGCTCTGTCCCCTAGAACTTGGTATAATTGGCCTACACCTGTTTGGCTTATTTAATTTACCTCTAAGTCCCTTGTAAAAAGGTATACCATATACCCACGGCCTGTAAAATAAATGCTACCAGTAGGCCAGCAGTGCGGATTGTGCCACCCAAAGAAGAAGCCTTTGAAACTTGTCTCAGGCCTGCCACTGCAGTGCCTGTGTACCCAGTTTACTGCCACACTGACTTGGCAAATTAAACTACTTGCTAAGGCCAAAACTCCCTTTTTACTGCACGTATATCACCCTAAGGTAGACCCTAGATAACCATATGGGCGGGGTGCTGTGTATGTAAAAGGTAGGACATATACTTGTATATTTTACATGCCCTAGTAGTAACAAACAGCCTATTTCGTTTTTCACTATTTTGAGTCTGCTCCTCCCATAGGTGTGCATTGGGAATTCCCTTATATATGTCTAAGTGGTAATTTCTGATCTGTGAGGAGTAACTTAGGCAGGTTATGTATGTTTGGTATGGTAGTGAGAAATCCTGCTTACTGATGTAGATAGCTTTTACATTACTGTGTTAGAAATACCACTTTTAACTCTAGTGCTTTGCAGCCTGACTCCAATCCACGTCTGCAGCAGAGTCACCGCTCCACTTGGTGCATGCTTTCCAGACAGCCATAACACAGAAAGAGCTGGGTGTGTCAGGTGAGGCATCTGCATACTAATAGTCATCTTGGGCTGGGGAGTGGGAAGGTTGTTCACACCTTACATGTGAATAGGCTGTGTCCTGCCCTCACACAATGGGCTGATTACCCAATATTAATGTCTGTAGACATGGTTGGGTGTTGTGCTTCACTTGAAAGGGCTCTTTTGAAATTACCCCCTGAATAAAGGCATTTTTGCAGCATAAGTACTGGGGCTGTGGCCCCATGATTTTTAGAGCACTTTTGGAACCAGGACTGAACCTCTTTCAAAAGGATTGCTGAACTGCATAAAGGACTCATCTGGACTGCTCTTCTGTTGCTGCCCTGCTGCCTGCTAAGTGCTGGGTGGCCAAAGGACTCACTGGATTGATCTTCTGCTTGTTGACCTGCTGCAAGCTGCTTCCTGATGTTTTTCTAAGACACTGGTGTATTGCCGGGGGAGCCACCACTTTTCCACCAGCGTTGATTACTGTGGCTCAAGCTGGATTTGCTACAAAGGGCCCTGATTTAAAAGCTTCCATTCAAGCGACTGAAACTCACTGCTCCAGCAAAGACACCCTTTCCATTCTGTAGTTTCAGAAACCCTTGACTATTTTGTCCTACGATAAACATTGGGGTGAGTTGGAGGAGTGGAGTTTTGGAAACAACTTTATCACTTCCTCTTGTGATCCATTCAAGTTGTTGCAGTTCTTGTAAGAGGGTTTCTAAAAAGGGGAGTGCCATTCATCATTATCTGCTCAGTAGGCAGTTATCAGGGAGTTTGAAGAGCCAGTTTTTGATTTTTCGAAGATAACCCGTTTGGTTAAAAGGCTTCTAAAAAGCCCCAGACATAAAAAGACTGGTCTAGTTCCTTATGGTTCCTCCGTGGGATTTAGTTACAGTACTTAAAGGTTTCCAACGTCCCCCATTTGAACCTTTGGAGTAAGCAGCTTTACAATGTTAATATTAAAGTAGTTTTCTTGCTGGCAGTGATATAAAACAGGAGGCTAGAATTGCAGAGCTCTCTTTGTTTCCTACACTTACATCCGATTCCTCCTGGAAAAAGTAGTTATTAAACTGGATACAAAATTCTGACCCAAGATTCAGTCTCAGTTTAATTAAGAGATAATTCTACCAGTTTACTATTCTGGGGAGGAAGAAGGGGTTCTTTTGAGTTTAAATGTAAAAAGGGCTATACTTATTTATTTCGAAAAACAAAGGATTTCAGGAGGTGTAGTTCCCTCATTGTTGATTACGGCTCGCAAATAAAAATAAAATGCCATCGACTTATAACAACCAGTAGATGAGTTTGTCAAGGTAAGACTAAAACGTATGGGAATCTGTCCTCACAAGTTCTGGGGTCTATCCAAGGTAGATCTAAGAAAACGGTGGGTGCCACATGGGCCCAAGCAAATGGTATTTCCATGATGGAAATATGTGGGGCAGTGACATGGTCATCTGGGAATACATTTGGTAAATTTTATAGACAAGTCTTTTCGTTTTGGTTCTGGAGTACTCAACTCAGCTATGTCGTAAATAGTCTTTCTGTTTTTTATCCTCATTAAAACTTGATTGTGTTGTCATGCATTTCTGAGGATTGGTCTTTAAAGTATTGAGGAATTATGACCTTTCAGAAATGCTTCGGTATACACTCAACAGGTGAAGACTTGGACGGGAGGTAATCAACATAATGCTCACCAGTATCATTCATTATCCAGAACCTTAGTCTCCCCCGTCAGAGTCCACAAATACCTCCCACCTTCCTAGATCCTAATTCCTCGACACAGCTTGGTATTAAAGTGGTCTGGAAAGGAGGAGAGGAGGGCCTTTACAGTGAGCAGAGGTGTGATTCTTCTGTGGTAGGAACAGGAAAAAAAACAAATCTTTGGCAGTGATATCTATGGAGGAGGCATACTGTTTTCAACAGGTATGGAGTTTTAAGAGGAGTACTAAGGTTCCGGGTAATGAAGATTACTGGTAAGTAATATGTTCATTAACCTAGGGCTACTTAAAAAATACAACATATTACTTCCTAAAATTTACTTTGCATTCAATTCTAATATATCAGTTCCTTTATTAATTTTTTTGAACAGTACTTCAAAATTAAACTACCCACGTCTAAGTAGTACGTTTATGTGTATTTAATGTGCTAAACATTGTGGCCCTCATTAGGCGGTAAATCCCACTTACTGCCACTTACTGCCATGCTGACTGCTACCAACATACTGCCGCCGTGGCGGATATCCGTTCACCATATTATGACACACACACACCAATCCGTCACTATTTAGCCACACACACAACTCTGCCACACCAAAGGTCAGTGATGAACTGGCGGTATCAAAACCCACACGTTACGCCAACAGAACAACGCACACCACATTATGACCCATTAATCACCACAGCGGATATTCAATGGCGGTAAATCTTTGGCTGTACATACTGCTGCGCTCAAAATACACACACTCAAACAAAACAACACCACATTGGACAATTCAAACTACACACACCTGACACACATACACACACCACACCCACACACCAACAACACTATAAAACACACACCCACATTACCCACAACCCTTTATGAAAACAAATCATTGGCACGAGACAGACACCACAGCCACAGACAAGACCAGAGCCACACACCTCCATCACCTATACACCACCCCAACATATCACCCTACACACCCTCACCCACACTACTCACACAACGTCCATGGTACCGCAACAACACCCCAGATTCTCTGAGGAGGAACTGAGGGTCATGGTGGAGGAAATCATATGAATAGAGCTTCAGCTATTTGGAGCACAGGTGCAGCAGATATCCATTGCTAAGAAGATGGAGCTATGGCGGAGGATCGTGGACAAGTTCAACGTCGTGGGACAGCACCCAAGAACAAGGGATGATATCAGCAAGAGGTGGAACGACCTACAGGGGAAGGTGCGTTCCATTGCAGCAAGAAAGCAACTCGCTGTACAGAAGACTGGCGGTGGACCTCCACCTCTTCCCCCACAACTAACAACATGGGAGGAGCAAGTCTTGGCAATCATGCATCCTGAGGGCCTGGCCGGAGTAGGATGAGGACTGGACTCTGGTAAGTCAACTCTATATTACTACTACCTCCTAACCTGCATGCCATCGCATACACCCACCCTCACTCCCATCACTCCACCACTTCCCACACACCCCACCAGCACATCTCACTCATCCCAATGCCAAGCCCTGCATGCCATACCAATGCATGGACACCACTCACAGACCTGCATGGGCACCTATCACCAAAGCATGCACACTAGAGAGAATCACCTAGCCCACCACATACCAACTCACACAAGTTAAAGCTGCCAGGGCAAATACAACCAAAGAGGGCAACCCACCCATGCACAATATGTCACACACAGAAACAATAACACTGCATTTACATCCCCACAGGTATCCCAGCCAATGTCTGCTGAGAAGAGGTGCCAGCAATTTCCAGGCCCCCCACAGAAGAGGCCCACAGTGATGACAGCAACTCTGGTCGCCTGGATCTGGATGACCAACCTGGCCCATAAGAGACCTCTGGACAGTCGGTTACCCAGGCACAGTCACACACAACCACAGAGCCTCCCCCTCAGGAATCACCACCACAGCACCCACCCAGCATACCCCTGCCTCTATCCCCAGGTCACGTCAGTCAGCATTGTGTCCACCACTACAGGGACCCCAGGGCACACCTTGCCCCCAAGACAATTAAGGACCTGGTGTCAGTGGCAGTGGGCACACGGTTCAGGGGACAGAGGCGCAGGACAACAGGGCCACTGGAAGAACTGCTGTGTGCCAGGGGGAGAATAGGCCCAGGGAACGGACTCTTCAGGAGGCACTCACCGAGATCCTGGGAGCATACCAACATTCCCAGGATACGCTGGGCCAAATCATGGCCAACGTGCAGGAGAACAGGCGGCTGCAGGAGGGACAGTACCAGGGGATCAGCTAGGACTTGCAGGCCATTAACACCACTCTGGTCTCCATTGCAGGGGTGCTGACAGACATGGCCAACATTATGAGGGAGGAAGTCTTACAACAGCGGGCGCATGCCAATAGCCAGATTACTGAACTGTCCTCCACCTCCGCTGCCGCTAGTGGACAGAAGGCCCTGCCACAGGACCAACAGGCCACCAGCACCCCTCCCCCTGCAGAAGGTGAACCACCCCGCAAATGTTCCCTGCAATTCAGAAAGAAGCCAGAGACTATTTCCAAGACCCCTGCCAGGAAATAAGACTCTCCTGATTGTCACCCTTGTGTCACACTCTGTCACCCTGTCCACCTTGAACTGCCATTGCTCCCCTTCCTATGTCCCCTTGGACAATGCACCTGTGCTACCAATAGACTGGAACAATACCCTGGACTTTCCTCCATCATCACCCCAGCCCATTGCACTTCCCCCTTTTCTTCATAGCACTTCAATAAACACACATTGAAAAAATACAAGTATGGAGTATGTCAACTGATTGAAGTATGTATTAGTTTCACAAGGTTCAAACATTGCAAATCAACTCTACAGTAATGTGCACATAGGATAGACCTGTAGTTGGCTGCAGTGAACACACCAGGAGTGATAGTGGGGCACCAACATCTGTAAAAAGAGTTGCCAAAGGGTACATTGAGTGGGCATAGAAGTGGGAAAGCACAGCCTGCCAGTGGCAATGTGAAACAAATAAATGACAATGAAATGTGACGTTACACTGTCTTACCTGTGTGTCATTGGAAGTATTGTCGAATCACTGCAGTTCTGTTGTCCTCATCCTCTGCCTCCTCACCTTCAGTGTCCACAGGGTCCACTGCTGCCACACAGCCATCTCCAGCCTCCTCCTCCTGCAGGAAAAAGGCACATGGCGTCTTAAGGCAACGTTGTGCATCATGCAGCATTCCACAATTATCTGGCAGACCTTCCTGGGTGAGTAGCACAGGGATCCACCTGTTAGACGGAGGCACCGAAACCTGGCCTTCAGGAGGCCAAAGGTACGTTCAATGATCCTTCTTGTTCGCCCATGTGCCTCATTGTAAAGTTCCTCTGCCCTTGTCCTGGGATTCCTCACAGGGGTCAGTAGCCATGATAGGTTGGGGTAACCTGAGTCACCTACAAATATCGAGGGACAACATTTAGCCACACACTATGCCATATGGCCCACACCGTACCCATACACCAACATCCACTCGGTGGGAACCAGGGCTCACCTATTAGAAACACCCTGTGCCTCTGTAGTTGGCCCATCACATTTGGGATGCTGCTATTCCTCAGGATAAAGGCATCATGCACAGACCCAGGATACTTTGCATTGATGTGGGAGATGTACTGGTCCGCCAGGCACACCATCTGGGCATTCATTGAATGAAAACTCTTTCGATTTCTGAACCCCTGTTCATTTTTCCAGGGGGACAAATGCAATATGTGTGCCATCACTTGCCCCACTGATGTTGGGGATATGTCCCATTGCATAAAAGTAAGCCTTCTCTGTAGCCAAATCCTCCACCTGGGGGAAAACAATGTAGCTGTGTTTAATCAGGGCACCCAGCACTCTTGTCTGCACTATTGAGAACATTGGCTGTGACATTCCGGCTGGCAAGCCCACTGTCACTTGGAAAGAACCAGTTGCCAAGATATGGAGCACAGATAGGACTTGCACAAGAGGGAGGATCCCAGTGGGTTGACGGATAGCAGATATCAGGTCAGGCTCCAGTTGGGCACATGGCTCCGTGACTGTGGCCCTGTCAGGTCTATAAGTGAGGATAATGTGCCTGTCCTCCACTGTTGCCACGTCTACCAGGGGTCTGTACATGGGGGTATGTCTCCATCTACTATTCATCCGCAAGCAGTAGCAGTCTATGGGGCAAAAGAGTGAGGAGCCGGTCAAACTGTACATTGTAGCCACAACAGTACAATGCATGATGTTAATTTGAAATGTATATCTGTCCTGTAGGTACAATTGTGAAGTGTGAGGCAGTTATAATCCAGGGCCTGCCCCCACCCCCCTGAAATGGCATCCACCTGTCCTGTGTGAAGGGACAGGTGGAAGTGAGGTAATTCTGTTGATGCTGTGCGCCGTTGTGGGAGGCGGTCGGGAACTGCTGTGCAGCGCCTCATTGGATAATATTGGGCCCTATGGGGTACAGTGGTGAATGGTGATGTACGCCAGTGGTGACGGTATGCACCGCTGCGGACGTGAGCACCATTTTCTATCTGTTCACTCTATTGCTACCTGACCTTCAACAGGAGAGGACCTACACTGCATGTGCTGCTGTGACCTGTGTCTGAAACCGACCATGGCGCGTGTGACTGGGGAAAGGGCCCCTGCCTTCACCTCAGCAGAGTTGGAGAGACTGGTGGATGGGTTCCCACCCCAGTACCCACTGCTGTATGGGCCTACCGACCAACAGGTGAATACACTGTGAGCACCATGCATTGGGCATGAGTGCATGGAGTCTTGTGTGTGATGGCCTTGTGTAGGGGCGAGGTTGGTGGATGTCCCCTGGGCGGCTTGCTGCTTGTGTGCTGGGCCAGGTCTGTGCTAATGGGGATGGGAAGGGGTATGGTGGGGCCATAAGTGTAACAGGCAGGACTGTTTGACTAATACCTTTCCCTGTGTGTATTTCCTCTGCAGGTCAGCGCCCATCAAAAGAAGGGTATAGGGCATGCCATCGCCAAGGAGTTGCGGACCCTGGGTGTCTACGGCAGGCAGAGCACCCACTGTTGGAAACGGTGGGAGGACCTAAGACGCTGGGCAGGGAGGATGGCGGAGGCCCAGCTGGAGATGGCCTCCCAAAGAGGAAGGGGTGCCCGTCGAACCCTGACCCCCCTGATGGCCCGCATACTGGCGGTGGCCTATCCGGAGCTGGAGGGGCGCTTGAGGGCATCACAGCAGCCACATCATTACTTATGCCTGGTGGGGTGGTATCCGGGTGGGGGATGTGTGTCTGTGGGTGCACCTAGGCCAAGCCTGACATTGCAGAGTAGGTCCCATGTTGGCCAGGGTTCTGATGTGAAAGTCCTCCTACCTAGCTTGTATGCATCCACTACTGGACAGGGCTATGTGGGTCCCAGGTATGCTGCAGTTGGAGGTATGTGTCCCTCCCCAGGCCCTGGTGACTAGCATTGTTACTGGTAGTGCATTGCATAGTGCGTAGGTCTGTTCCCTGTGTGTGAGTGTGCTGTGTACGCCAGCGGTGGTGTTTGTGCAGCCATTGACCCAGTGTAATCTTTGTCTCTCCCCCCCTTTTTGTTTTGTCACCCTGTCCTTATGTGCATGAGCATCATCTGGGGGAGGAGCAGAGGCACCGGCGACAGAGGGAGCTGCATCCTACAGGACCCAGGAGGCAGAGTCCACCAATGGTGAGGGCACCAGTGGGATGGAGGAGGGGAGTACCATGGCGGTGACTGGAGGTGACAGTTCGGATATAGATACCTCCTCCGAAGGAAGATGCCTGGTGGTGGCGGACATCTCTGTGCCCACCCTAGCTACAGGTACAGCCGCCACCCCCGTACCAGCACCGCCCTCCCAGCAGCCTCTCAGCGAGTTGCCCGTGCCTGCTTACCCAGGAGGGTGGGCATCTCCTTCACCCCAGGCCCTGCCCCAGTGAGCCCTGCTGCCCTGAGTGAGGAGGCTATTGACCTCCTGAGATCCATCACTGTTGGGCAGTCAACCATTGTGAATGCCATCCAGGGGCTGGCAGCCCAAATGCAGCAGACCAATGCATTTCTGGATGGCATTCACACTGGCTTGACGGCCCAACAGAGATCAATCCAGGCTCTGGCCTCCTCTCTGATGGTAGCCATTGTCCCTGTTTCCACCCTCCAACTTTCTCTTCCCAGTCCCATCCCCCTTAGCCCCAACCTATCCCAAGTACACAGGCAGACGAGAATGCACACAAGACAACACACAAAAGTGGCACAGGCAAACACAAGCACCACATATCATCCTACAGGGACTCACACAAACACCATCCAGATGCAGACATACCAACATCCACTGCTTCCACTGTGTCCCCATCCTCCTCCTCCTCCACCTCCCTCCCAATTCCGACTACACCTACACGCACTACATCCACATCCACTACCGCCATCACCAGCACACCTATCAGAACACACACCTCACTGGCAGTCACCACCCCAACAGCCATGCACACATCCCCTGTGTCCTCTCCCACCGTGTCTGTCTCCCCCTCCTAAGATACACAAACGCAAGCACTCAGACACCCAACAGCCATCCACCTCACAACAGCATCCAGCCCATGCACCTGCACCCAAACACAGCAGACAGGCACCTCCCACAACCACTCCCTCTTCCTCGACTCCCATAACTTCTCCCTCTCCCCGCCCCAATGTCCCTAAGCACCCTTTCCTCTCCACCACTGACCTCTTCCCTACTCCTCCCCTCCGTCCTTCACGTCTGGCAAGGGTGGGTAAAACCCAGACAAGCACCTCAGCCACCCAGTCCACAGGCTAAGTAGTGTACCCACCCACTCGTGGTGGTAAAGGATCCAGGGCAAGACGCTGCCTCACGGAAAGGGTGCCTGCCCCAAGTGCTGCCAGGAAGGGCAAGGAGCCATCCCCAGTTGCTGCCAGGAAAGGCAAGGAGCCATCCCCAGTTGCTCCCATGAAGGGCAAGGAGCCATCCCCAGCTGCTGCAAAGAAGGGCAAGGAGCCTGCCCAAAGTGCTGCCAAGAAGAGCAAGGAGCCATCCTCAGCTGCTGCCAGGAAGGGCAAGGAGCCTGCCCCAAGTGCTGCCAAGAAGAGCAAGGAGCCACCCCAGCTGCTGCCAGGAAGGGCAAGGGGCCTGAACCAACAGGTAGGAAGGACAAGGGGCCTGGTGCTGGGACTCAGTCAGAGCCCCCACCACCACCACCACTGGACAGCTGTCCGAGGCTGCAGGGGATTGACTGGAGTTCCACCCATCACCAGCAGCAGCAGCACCACCACCACCATCAGTGGTCTGCCATCCGAGGCTGCAGGGGATGGACTGGAGCTACCAGCAGCAGCACCAGCACCAGCACCACCACCGCTGCCACCACTGAACAGACGTCACCACCTGCGGCGGTCTGTAGTCCTGCCTCCATGGGTTGTTGTGCGGCCTGCACCCTGCAAATCCTGTGGGAATGACACCCAGCTGAGAGACTGTGGCCTTGCACTCCCCAAGATCTGTATCACAGGGCACAATGCCCCCTCCAGAACTAGTGGGGAAGCCACCCACTCACCCCACCCTCTCCAGGATGAAGATCACAGGGCACAATGCCCCCTCCAGAACCAGTGGAGAAGCCACCCACTCACCACATCCTCCCCAGGATGAAAATCACAGGGCACAATGCCCCCCTCCAGAACCAGTGGGGAACCAACCTACTCACCCCATACTCGTCAGGATGAAAATCACAGGGTACGATTCCCCCTCCAGAACTAGTGGCTTGGGAAGCCACCCACTCACCCCATCCTCCCAGGATGAAGATCACAGGTCACGATACCCCCTCCAGAACCAGTGGGCAAGTCACCCACTTGAAAGACTGTGGCCTTGCACTCCCCAGGACAGCGCACAGGGCATGTTGCCCCCTCCAGAGCATGTGGGCATGTCACCCACTTGAGAGACTGTGGCCTTGCACTGCTCAGGACCAAGCACAGGGCATATTGCCCCCTCCAGAACCAGTGGATTTGTTCCATCTGCCGGCTGAGGTGCCCCCTGTCCCCCTGAGGTGCCTGCCAATTTTCGAACTGATGCCCCTGCAGTGTTCTCTCTGTATTGTTGCAGGAGACAAGAGGGGTCTTGGATTTTGTCATGTGGCCCTGTGGCCAAACCACATTGAGGACTGGGCAGTGTCCCTTGAATTGCACATATGTATATACTTTTAGATTGGATGTACGTATTTCTACTGTATTTATATTATTACACTCACTTTCATCTATTCATGTTGTCCTTGCATTATTCCTGAGGGGTATGGGGTCAATATGTTTTCTTACTGCATCTGATTGTGTGTGTGGTGTTGGGGGTGGAAGTGTGTGTTGTGTGTGTGTGTCCCTCTTTCCCCCCCCCCTTGTGTGCTAGGTGGCTGTACTCACCGTGGTCATCTTCGCCGTCGTTGGTGTTCGTGGTGGAGCAGGACGTAGAGGAGCATCGGAAATATCTGCAGCTCAGGCTCCATGGCGGCGTGGTTCTTCCCTGTGTCTCCAGTGGTGAGTCCTTTCACTTCTGTGCAGTGTTTCTGCCAGGCTTTTGATGTCGTTGGTACCGCTCCGAAAAAGGTGGCAGATTTGGCTGTCATAATGGGCGGAACATTGTCTTCCGACTGGCTGTAGGCGGACCAGGATGGGCTGGATTACATTTAAGTTTGTTTTGTTACTTTCGGGCCGTAACAGAATTAAAGTATATTTTGTAAGTAACAATTGTCTTACTCATGTTTGGGTTGTGTTTTTTATTGGAGCCCCGTTCAGAAAATCCTTAAAAATACTTCTGTTTGACTAATGCTTGTTCACATAGCTTTAACTAATTTCTCACTCCTTTAAAAGACCTAGGTGGTCATTACAACCCTGGCGGACGGTGTTAAAGCTGCGGAAATACCGCAAACAGGGCAGCGGACAAAAAAAGGGAATTATGAACCTGGCGGTAACCGCCAACAAAGACAGCCACTTTAACACACCGCCCGCCACGGCGGTACAGACAAGCAGCGCGGCGGTCACCGCCAACAGACAGGCGGGAGACAATGTACCGCCCACACTATTACAACCTGCCAATCTGCCACCTTTTCTGGGGCGGATACACCGTGGATAAAAACACGGCAGAAACAGCTTTTGCTATGGGAAAACGCTCATCTCAACATACTCCACGAGGAACGAGGACACCATGGAGCCCGAATTACAAATCCTACCTGCCCTTGTCTTTCTGCTCCTCTACGACCAACAGCTACGTAGGCGCCGAAGACACCGGTGAGTACTGCATCTACGACACAGGGGAGGCAAAAGTTAGGGGGACACCCACCAAACACCCCCACCCTCGCATATTACAACATACACACCAATGCATTCACAAAAATCACAGTAACAACCCACAATCCCCCCGAAAGAATGAAAAGACAATGCGAAATTCAGTCAAACATTGTAATGTGCCAATATACATGTCATATAAAAAGTATACAGATATATATATCTTAAAATCACTCTTATTTACACATACAATCCGAGAAGTAGTGCAGATATGTACACAACAATGTTCGTGCACCAACAGTCCAAAAATGCATGGGCGAGGCCCACAAACTATACCTGACCAAAATCGGAGAGAACACTGCCGGGGCATCAGATAGAAACACTAAAGGCACCTCAGGGGGAAGGGAAGGGGGGGGCACCTCAGCCAGATGAATGCGAAGCCAGATCCACAACGGGGCTCCATGCCCATTGATGTATCCTGGGGAGTGCAAAGCCACAGTCTCTCAAGTCTCACAAGTGTGTGGCTTGCCCACTGTGCCATCCTGGGGAGTGCAAAGCCACAGTCTCTCAAGTCTCTACAGTGGGTGGGTTGCCCACTGTGCCATCCTGGGGAGTGCAAGGCCACAGTCTCTCAAGTCTCTACAGTGAGTGGCTTGCCCACTGTGCCATCCTGGGGAGTGCAAAGCCACAGTCTCTCAAGTAGATGCAGTTATCTACTGGTACTGGGGGGGACTGGGGCCCAAACTGGATGAGTCTCCCTGTGAAAGTTCATGTCCGGTCACTGTCCCAGCTGCACATGGGAGAAGGATGCCTGATGTGGCGGCCTTTTCATTCCTACACGGTGCATGCCCTGTTCAGCGGTGCTTTGCCATGGCGGTCTATGGACTGTTCAGCTGTGCTTTGCCATGGCGGTCTTTGCCCTGATCAGCGGTGCTTTGCCATGGCGGTCTTTGCCCTGTTCAGCGGTGCTTTGCCATGGCGGTCTATGGACTGTTCAGCGGTGTTTGCCATGGCGGTCATTGCACTGTTCAGCGATGCTTTGCCATGGCGGTCTTTGCCCTGTTCAGCGGTGCTTTGCCATGGCGGTCTTTGCCCTGTTCAGCGGTGCTTTGCCATGGCGGTCTTTGCCCTGTTCAGCTGTGCTTTGCCATGGCGGTCTTTGCCCTGTTCAGCGGTGCTTTGCCATGGCGGTCTATGGACTGTTCAGCGGTGCTTTGCCATGGCGGTATTTGCCCTGTTCAGCGGTGCTTTGCCATAGCGGTCTTTGCCCTGTTCAGCGGTGCTTTGCCATGGCGGTCTTTGCCCTGTTCAGCGGTGCTTTGCCATGGCGGTCTTTGCCCTGTTCAGCGGTGCTTTGCCATGGCGCTCTTTGCCCTGTTCAGCGGTGCTTTGCCATGGCGGTCTTTGCCCTGTTCAGCGGTGCTTTGACATGGCGGTCTATGGACTGTTCAGCGGTGCTTTGCCATGGCGGTCTTTGCCCTGTTCAGCGGTGCTTTGCCATGGCGGTTCTGGTACGAACATTGGTGTGTGGCATGACGATCTCTACACTGGGCATTGGTGTGTGGCATGACGATCTCTACACTGGGCATTGGTGTGTGGCATGACGTTCTCTACAATGAGCATTGGTGGGTGGCATGACGTTCCATCATTGCCCAGCGGGGCTGTGGCATCCGGGCCCCTCCTGGGCTGTGACTCCGGCGGTGGTTTCTGGACCAGTGACGATACTTGGGCCCTCCTGGGCTGTGACTCCGGCAGTGGTTTCTGGACCAGTGACGATACTTGGGCCCTCCTGGGCTGTGACTCCGGCGGTGGTTTCTGGACCAGTGACGATACTTGGGCCCTCCTGGGCTGTGACTCTGGTGGTGGTCTCTGGACCAGTGACAATACTTGGGCCCTCCTGGGCTGTGACTCCGGCGGTGGCGGTGGTCTCCTGACCAGTGACGATACTTGGGCCCTACTGGGCTGTGACTCTGGCGATGGTCTCTGGACCAGTGACGATACTTGGGCCCTCCTGGGCTGTGACTCTGGCGGTGGTCTCTGGACCAGTGACGATACTTGGGCCCTCCTGGGCTGTGACTCCGGCGGTGGCGGTGGTCTCCTGACCAGTGACGATACTTGGGCCCTCCTGGGCTGTGACTCTGGCGGTGGTCTCTGGACCAATGACGATACTTGGGCCCTCCTGGGCTGTGACTCTGGCGGTGGTCTCTGGACCAGTGACAATACTTGGGCCCTCCTGGGCTGTGACTCCAGCGGTGGCGGTGGTCTCCTGACCACTGACGATACTTGGGCCCTCCTGGGCTGTGACTCCGGCGGTGGCGGTGGTCTCCTGACCAGTGACTATACTTGGGCCCTCCTGGGCTGTGACTCTGGCGGTGGTCTCTGGACCAGTGACGACGGTGCTGGCGGTTGTGTCTGGACCGCCGGAAATGATGGCGCACTTCTCCGCCGTGACACTCACAACAGGCTGGGCAGACTTCCTCTGGACCTTCCCCACCTTTGTTGGAGTTACAGCTGACTCACCAATCCCCTTCGAACCCATGTCACTTGTTGTCCCACCAGGAGTCTTAACACGGTCCCATTGTCCACTCTCCAATTTTAGAGCCTTTACAGGGGGTGGGCTGCCAGTGCCTTGGCTCCGGGTCCTACTGCCTGCCCTGGTGGCCGGTACACTCCACAAACCTTGAACAGGCACCACTGGTATTGGAGGCTTTTTGGCTGAGGCGCTACGACGGGACTGATGAATTGGAGGGGGGGTGGGGGCAAAAAGGTCAATTTGACATAGGGACAGTTTCTGACAAACACTGGGATGGGTAGCTGGAGGGGGTCTGGGGGTGGAGGAAGAGGAGGTGGTTGTAGGAGGTGTCACTTTAGGTGTTTTGGGTGCAGGTGCAGGTACTGGAGGCTGTCGTGAGGTGGATGGATGTTGGGTGAGTGATTGGCGGCGTTTGTGTACTTTGGTAGGGTGCGTCACAGACACACTGGGAGAGGACACAGGGGACGTGTAAATGGCAGTGGAGGTGGTGAGTGCAGGTGAGCGGCTTGTGGTGCTGGGTGTCCTGGTGCGAGTCCTAGTGCCTGTAGATGTGGTGCATGCAGGTGTGTGTGTAGACGAGACTGGGAGGGAGGAGAGGAGGAGGGGGACACAGTGGAGACAGTGGATGTTGCTGTGTGTGTATGTGGGTGAGGCTTTCGTGAGTGTCTGTGGTGTGTGTGGTGCCTATGTTTCCCTGAGCTACTTGCGCATGCTGGTCTGTAGGTTTGCTTGGGATGGGCTGGGGGAAAGGAGATTGGGTCTGGGTGGAGGAAGTTAGAGGGGGGAGGCTGGACACAGGGACAATGGCTGCCATCAGTGCTGAGGCCAGAGATTGCAGGGTTCGCTGAAGGACAGCCTGACCAGAATGAATGCCCTCCAGGAATGCATTACCGTGTTGCAACTCTAGTTCTACACCCTGGATGGCATTCACAATGGTAGACTGCCCAACAGTGAGTGACCTGAGGAGGTCAATGGCCTCCTCACTGAGGGCAGCAGGGGTGACTGGGGCAGGGCCTGAGGTGCCTGGGGCGAAGGTGATGCCCACCCTCCTGGGTGAGCGGGCACGGGGCGAACGCTGAGGGGCTGCTGGGAGGGCGGTGCTGTAGGGGAGGTGGCGGCTGTTCCTGTAGAAGTGGGGTGCACAGATGGTGCCGCCACCACAGGGGAGCTCCCATCGGCGAACGAGTCCGTGTCACTGGTTGGTGATCCGGTGGCCGACGTGAAGCTCCCCTCCGTCCCACTGGTGCATTCAGAGTCTGTGGTGTGGCCCTCCATGGCCATGTGGGATGCAGCTCCCTCGTGCTCCGGTGCCACTGTACCTCCGCCTGATGATGCTGATGTACAAAAGGACAGGGAGAGCAGGAAAAGGGGAGGAGACAGAAGAAAGAGAGTTTTAGTGCACGGCATTCCGCTACCGTTGGCGGACAAGACAGACGCAGCAGCCCCTTGCATTACGCCGTGCTCCTGCCCTCTGCACATGCAATTTCTGGGATATGGCCTACATGGCAATGGTGGACATCTGCGCACATGGATGCCACAGGGGCAACTATACCTCAACTTGGCACTCTGGTGAGGTGGGGTAGAGTGCCACATGGCCTACATTATGGAGGGGCCTTGCCTACCAAATTCGCCCTGGCCTAGGGACACCCACAGCCCACCTCCCCCACCCAGACCCCTCCACTGCACGCAAAGTCCGCAGAATGAGGTTGTACTCACCCCCTTGTGTCTGCTGTGATGTCCTCAAGCGCCCATCCAACTCTGGGTAGGCCACAGCCAGGATCCGGAACATCAGGGGGGTCATGGTGCGACGGGCAACCCTCCCACGTTGGGAGGCCATCCCCAGCTGAGCCTCCGCCGTCTTCTTGCTGCAGCGGCGAATGTCCTCCCATCTCTTACGGCAGTGGGTGCCCTGTCCCTGGTGGGCACCCAGGGTCCGGACCTCCTTGGCGATGGCACGCCAAATGTCCCTCTTCTGATGGGCGCTGACCTACATGACATGCACAAGGGAAGAGGTACAGTCATTACCAACTGCACCGTCAATGTGAGTGGCCCCCTCCCTACTCTGGCCATGTGGCCCATTCATTCCCATGCATTAATGTTCTATGAACTCTGGCCCCTTCCCTCTTCCACCCAGCCCTCTCCACCCAGGCCTAGCCCATACATCGTGCTCCCTGTGTACTAACCTGTTGGTCTGGAGGACCGTAGAGTAGCGTGTACTGGGGGAGGACCCCATCCACAAGTTTCTCCAACTCTTGTGCAGTGAAGGCAGGGGCCCTTTCCCCAGACGCAGCAGCCATCGTCGCTTCCAGACCGAGGTCACAGCAGCACTAGCAGTGTAGGTCCTCTCCTGTCGAAGGTCAGGTATCTAGTGAGTGAACATAATGAAAATGGCGGTGACGTCCGCAGCGGTGACGTCCGCGGCGGTGCGCATCATCACCGCCAGCACACCTGTTCATTGGCTCCTGGGACCCATAGGGTCAAATGTTAACCAATGCAGCATTGCGCCACGCTCTACGACCGCCTACCGCGACGGTGTGCAACGCCAGCGCAGTTACCCCACAATCCCATTGTCCCAGTTTAGAAGTCAGGCAGCCGCCAATTCAGGGGCCCACATAGCTTCATTTACTGCTGCGTCACACATAGCTAGGCCTACACTCAACACACATACAGGAAGGGTTTTGTGTCTGGTGTAGTCTTGTGTGTAACAGTGGGTACATACCTGGAGGATTAATGACTGGTTCTTCGCTGATTTCCTTTGTAGGCACCGTCAGCTGGGACATATGAGAAGATGGCGGAATCCTCCGGTGTACCAACCGCTGGTGGACCTGTTGACAATGGAAGAAAGACAGGTCATCGTCACCTACAGGTTTGACCGTACCACTATCCAGGAACTATGTACCCAGCTGGAGCCAGACCTGATGTCACCGATCCGCCATCCGACTGGAATCCCCCCTGACGTGCAGGTGCTGTCAGTGCTCCATTTCCTTGCAAGTTGGTCAATTCAGACAACAGTGGCCATGGCATCAGAGATGTCCCAGCCTATGTTTTCCAACGTCTTGTCCAGAGTGTTGTCTGCCCTGCTGAAACACATAAGGAGATACATCATATTCCCTCAGGTGGAGGATTTACCTACAGTGAAAGGTGACTTCTATTCCCTTGGACATATTCCCAACGTCATAGGTGCCATTGATGGGACCCATGTAGCTCTGGCCCCCCCCCCGCAGGAGTGAACAGGTGTACAGGAACAGGAAGAGTTAGATGGTCTGTTTGGCAGACCAGTACATCTCGCAGGTAAATGCTATGTTCCCTGGCTCAGTGCATGACGCCTACATCCTGCGCAATAGCAGCATCCCTGATATGATGGGTCAACTCCAGAGGCACCATGTATGGCTATTGGGGGACTCTGGTTACCCCAACCTTTCCTGGCTATTGACCCCAGTGAGGAATCCCAGGACCAGGGCAGAGGAACGGTACAATGATGCCCATGGGTGGACTAGGAGGGTTATCGAACGCACCTTCGGCCTCCTTAAGGCCAGGTTCAGGTGCCTCCATATGACAGGTGGATCCCTATTCTACTCACAGAAGAAGGTGTGCGACATCATCGTTGCCTGCTCCATGCTCCATAATTTGGCTTTGCGACGCCAGGTGCCTTTTCTGCAGGAGGATGATCCAGATGACGGTGTTGTAGCAGCTGTGGAGCCTGTGGACAGTGATGAGGATGAAGCTGAGGAAGAAGAAAACGACAACAGGGATTCAGTCATACAGCAATATTTCCAGTGACACACAGGTGAGAACATTTTCTGGTTTAACATTACATTAACTTTGACACGTCTACCTCTATCCTGTACCTACATTTCACTCACTATTTGTTAATTGAGTTGTACCCTTCCATTTCAGTTTCACAAGTGTGGTAACCTACGTGTCAACTGCTTGCATCCTTCAAGGGCTTGTGATGTGTGACATAGGTATGTTAGCCTTACAATGGGTAACCCATTATGACACTGTGATTGATAATACAAAGTACCAAATCATAGACTGACTCCAGATTTTTGGGTGTTTCAAGGGTGTTTATTTAAGTGCTCAAAAAATGAAGGGGGGTTGTAAAATGGTGATGGGTGATGGTGGATGAATGTCCATGGCAGAGTCCAGTCTATTAGTCTCACAGGTGCACTGCCCATCTTGGCATAGGAAGTGGAGCTGGGGCAGTTCGAATATGGATAGGGTAACAAAGTGGGACAGTGGGAGGACAATCAGGGTGGTCGTATTTCCTGGCGGGGGTCTTGCCATCTTGCTCTGTCCTGTTCCTGGATCTGGTGGTTGTCCGTCTGCAGGGGGTGGGGTGCTGGTGTGGTGGTCCTGTGGCGGGGCGTCCTGTCCACTAGCGCCGGCAGAGGTGGTGGGCAGTTCATCGTCCATGCTAGTGTCAGGGGCCCCTTGGAGTGCCACGGTGTCCCTCAAGGTCTTTTGAATGTCCGTCAGCACCCCTACGATGGTGCCCAGGGCGGAGCCGATGGTCCTAAGCTCCTCCCTGAACCCCAAATACTGCTCCTCCTGCAGGCGCAGGGTCACCTGCAACTTGTCCAGGACCGTCGCCATCGTATCCTGGGAGTGGTGATATGCTCCCATGATGGAGGAGAGGGCCTTGTGGAGAGTTGGTTCCCTTGGCCTGTCCTCCCTCTGTCGCACAGCAGCCCTCCCAGTTCCCCGGTGTTCCTGTGCCTCTGTCCCCTGGACCGTGTGCCCACTACCACTGCCCCCAGGTCCCTGTTGTTGTTGGGGTGGTGGGTTAGCCTGGGTGCCCTGTAGTGGTGAACACACCACTGATTGACCTGTCCTGGGTAGGGAGGTTTGGGCCCACTGGGTGGGTGCTGTGCTGGTGTTACCAGAGGGTGGCAGCTCGGTGTTGGGCTGTGGCTGGGCAAGGGGAACCGACTGTCCGGAGGCCCACGATGGTCCGGGCTGGTCATCAAGATCCAGTGGGGCATAGCTGCTGTCGTCACTGTGGGCCTCTTCTGGGGGTGGAGTGGTGTTGTCTGGACCCTCTGGTGTGGTGACGGTCCTTTGGGTTCCTGCAGGGGTATGAGAACATGATTATTGCATGTGTGTGTTTCAAGGTGTGCAATGGGTGGGTGTTTGTGTACCCCAGTGCGAGCATTCCTGTGTGGGGGCATGTGTGATGATGGTTCGGGGGGTGTTCTGGGTATGTGCAGAGAGCATGCTTTAGTGAGGGGTGCCCATGCTTAGTTGTGTCATGTAGGGCTTAGTGTTGGGATGGGTGGTTTGTGTTATGGGTACATTAGTGAGGATTTGGGGTGATAGGGGAGGGTGTGAGGGTGGGGGTGTGTGATAGCATGCAGGTAGGGTGGGGGATGTGATAGTTAAGATTTGACTTACCAGTGTCCCATCCTCCACCGACTCCTCCGAGGCCCTCAGGATGCAAGATGGTCAAGACTTGCTCCTCCCAGGTTGTTAGCTGTGGGGGAGGAGGTGGGGGTCCGCCGCCAGTCCGCTGCACCGCGATGTTGTGCCTGGATACCGTGGAACGCACCTTCCCCCGTAGGTCGTTCCACCTCTTCCTGATGTCCTCCCTATTTCTTGGGTTCTGTCCTACGGCGTTCACCCTGTCCACTATTCTGCGCCATAACTCCATCTTCCTGGCTATTGATGTGTGCTGTACCTGTGAGCCAAATAGCTGTGGCTCTACCCGTACGATTTCCTCCACCATGACCCTGAGCTCCTCCTCGGAGAAGCGGGGTGTCTTTGGCGTGACATGGGGTGGTGTGTGTGAGGTGTGGGGTGGTGTCTGTGGTGATGAGTGTGGTGAGTGTAGTGGTATGTGGTGTTTTGTGCGTGGATGTTGTGTGGATGATGGTGTTGTGTGCCTCTGTGTGATGGGGTTGTCAATAGCTGTGCTCTCTCTCTGGCCTTCTCTCAGAATTTCTGATTGTAGGGGTTTGTGGGTGATGTGGGTGTGTGTTTTATATTGTGTTGGGTGTGTGGGAGTGTTGTTTGTATGTGTATCAGGCGTGTGTATTTGGAATTGTCCAATGTGGCAGTGTTTTGGAGATGTGTGTGTATTTTGAGCGTGGCGGTGTGTACCGCCAATGGAATACCGCGGTTGAAAGACCGCCGCGTAGATTCGTGGGTCGTAATAGCATGGGCGTGTTTCTGTTGGCGTGGAGGTGGAGGATTTGTTTCCGCATGTTTATCGCTGACCTTTGGTGTGGCGGTGTTGTGTGGGTGTCTGAATTTCGGCGGATTCCGTGATGTGTGTCATAATAGCTGTGGCGGTCTACCACCGCGGCGGTGTATTGGCGGTCTTCTGCAGTGCGGTAAGCGCCTTATACCGCCAATGTTGTAATGACCCCCCTAGGGCCTGATTACAACTTTGGAGGAGGTGTTAATCCGTCCTAAAAGTGACGGTAAAGTGACGGATTTACCACCAGCCGTATTACGAGTCCATTATATCCTATGGAACTCGTAATACGGCTGGTGGTATATCCGTCACATTTGGGACGGATTAACACCTCCTCCAAAGTTGTAATGAGGCCCATTGTGCCAGAATAGGGTTTAGGTAGCAATTGGGTTTTATGAACTGTAACAACAAAACATAACTTTTGTTATCTTTGCACACAATATAGTGGTCCCTGCTCCATGCTTGCTAGGATTACTGCAGAATATTGAAATCCTAATGTTTGGGGAAATAGGAGTTCTCAACTGCATGGCATTTTTAAGGCTGTATGTGGGGACTCATGGTCTCTCTTGATTTATTTCAAAAGTACTTTTGAAATATATTCCAAGGGTCTCTGGGATCCACGCTGCAGGAAATTAAATACTGTCACTCTCTTTAGTTTCCACTTCTTCGGGGAGACCAAAGATTTGTAAATTACATACACTGTTCCTATCTTCATGGTCACATATTTGTCACTGTAAGAATTTAATGTTGTGACCGGAGGCCTCTATGGATCTTCATGGCTTGAATTCTTTGTATTCAAGATGATTTATTTTGGATCTGTTGACTCTAACTTCAAACTCTTTTGGGTGTTTACGTAAAACTATCATTTCTATTTGCATACATATTGTCAGGAATAAGGCTGTGGGCGGTTCAGGTCCCACCCGAAACTCCGCTGCACTTATTTGCGGCGCTTCATGTGCACCACTTGTCATCCCCTCTTGTTCTAGAAGTGGACATCAGCGTCGCCTGCCCTGTGGTAAAGCTAATGTAGCTGCAGGGTCAGGACATTGGTGGACAAGATGCACTTATCAGTGCTATTCTATGAATAGACTACAATTCCCAGGTTTCTAGAGGCAGCGGCCATCTTGGGGTGTGGCAGACCTATAAAGCCCAGCCACACCCAAGCACATTGCTCACTATTTTGAAGACTTTGATGCAGTCAGACCTCGTGGGGGTTCCTCTGACGAAGAGCAGATTTCCTGCATGGCAGATTGACAGCAGATCGGAGCATCCTTGTTTCCATGGTGAATTCAGATACGAGTAGGTCGTACTCGTAGCGGTAAGGTCTTGATGAGCCCAATCTTGAAGGGAGTTGTTACTTCTAAAGGTAAAGCTCCCCTTAGCACAACGAGCAAAGCGTTTTCAGTCCAAAGAGTAAAGTGCTCCTGGCACGATGATAAAAGCGCTTCAGGCCAAACGAGTAAAGCTGCCTTGGCGCGACGATCAAAGTGCTTCGGACCACATGAGTAAAGCTCCCCTTAGCACAATGAGTAAAGCATTTTCAGTCCAAAGAGTAAAGCGCTCCTTGCACGACGATAAAAGCCCTTCAGGCCAAACGAGTAAAGAGGCCTTGGCGCGACGATCAAAGCACTTCGGACAACATGAATAAAGCGCCCCTTAGCACAACGGACAAAGCGCTTAAAGCCACACGTGTAAAGCGCCCTTGGCATGATAATCAAAGCGCTTCAGTCCACACGAGTAAAGCGCCCTTGGCAAGATAATCAAAGCGCTTCAGTCCACACGAGTAAAGCGCCCTTGGCAAGATAATCAAAGTGCTTCAGTCCACACGAGCAAAGCGACCTTGGCACGACGGTCAAAGCTCTTCATGCCACATGAGTAAAGTGCCCCCTTAGCACAACGAGCAAAGCGTTTTAGGTCACAAGAGTAAAGCGCCCTTGGCACGACAATAAAAGTGTTCAGGCCACATGAGTAAAGCGGTCTTGGCACGAGGATCAAAACGCTACAGGCCACATGAGTAAAGCGCCCTTGGCATGATAATCAAAGCACTTCAGTCCACACGAGTAAAGCGCCCTTGGCAAGATAATCAAAGCGCTTCAGTCCACATGAGCAAAGCGACCTTGGCACGACGGTCAAAGCGCTTCATGCCACATGAGTAAAGTGCCCCCTTAGCACAACGAGCAAAGCGCTTCAGGTCCCAAGAGTAAAGCACCCTTGGCACGATAATCAAAGTGTTCAGGCCACATGAGTAAAGCGGTCTTGGCACGAGGATCAAAACGCTTCAGGCCACATGAGTAAAGCGCCCCTTAGCACAACGATCGTAGCGCTTCAGACAAAGCAAGTAAAAGCGCTCTCTGGCATAATGAACAAAGCGCTTCATGTATAATGATCAACGTGCTTCATGAACAATAAACAAGGCACTTCTGCCCAATGAAGAAAGGGCTTCAAGTTGAATGAGTAAAACTTTCAGGCCTTTGTAGTAAATGTGAAAACGTTTTGAAGATAAGCAAATTATAGTTTCATTTTTTTTTTAGGAAGCATAATATGTGAGATACATATTTAAGTCTTTGAGAATTTCTAGGCTGAGATCAAATGTTTATGTTCTGAATGTATAATTGTTACATGATTGATATTCAGAGTATGACCATAGTCCAAAGCTCTCGCCATCTCTAGGTTCAGAGGTTGCAGTTTGTTCTTTTCCATGATTCAAAGAAGGGGCAAAGCCCAATTCACAAAGGGTCTCAATCTGATACCATGGAGACGCCTTTATTCAAGAGTCTATTGGTGAGCTTATACTGTTATGAATGAGCATATGCATATTTGTTCTAACCTTTTCTTTTCAGATCTCTCTCCCTGCAGTTGCCTACCCTAATTCCCTTCCCCCGCCTGGCTTCATCATAACTCTGTGCTCTGATAGCTTTCTGAGTTGGTGACGCCGGGAGGTGGGCCTTTTGTTCAGCAGCGTGCAGATCCAGAGGAAAGCCACTGTGACACATATTTATAGAAAAGCAACAAAGTGATGAACAGAATTACTTGAATTAGTCTCAGCTACTGGCAGTCACTTGGGATGCATCCCAATCCAACAGTTTCTGCCTACCATGCCACCTCAGTTTGGACCTAGCCATACGCAAATCAGATTTGACCCTGTTCCTCATGGGAACAGTTCAGCTTGATCTGCCAGGCAACGTCCTCCCTGACCCAGAACACAAGCACCCTAGGCCTGATTTTGCACTACTTAGGGCTCTTCACCAAGGTATAAATTGGTTTCAGTGGAACAGTGAGCCCGGGACCCACGTTTGGGCATACCCAGTGCAAGCACACCTAGGGCATCAACTACAAAACAACAAAGTGGTCCATCCTAGGGTCCGACTGATAGCTTGAGACTGAGAGCTGATCAGCATGCATTATAGAAGGTTGTGCACCATCTTGAATACAGACAGGCAGTAACCGTTACAAGTTTATCAAGAGTTGTTACATGAGATCATGCATCTGGCATGGAGACTTTGCCGCCGGCCAGCACTGCTGCGCCATAGTGGCCGGCAAAACATCCACATGCTAAGGGGGGGCTGATCTGGACCCCACGAGTGGAGCTTCTGAAGCACAGGATACGGACCCACGACTATAATCCATATCGACTCCTCATCAGCCAGGCAACATCAGCAGTGCTTACTATTGATCCACTCACAGCAAAAAGGCTATCCGTTGAAAACCCTGCAGAACTATAGGTTTGTTCTTAAGTCACATTTTTAGTTTGTTTTAATTTGTTTGGGTCTTAGGGTGACAAATGCTTCATGGGGGAAAGTGTGGGGAGGGGAGTTATGGGGCAGGGAGTTTTGTTCATTTGGGTTATGGTTTATTTTAATCTCACCAGTATCCTTCCTGAAACACACTCTACGTCCCAGACAACTGGATGCGTAACTACTCCTTTCGGGTACCTTTGATTTCACCTCATGAGAAGTGGCTGCCACCTGGTGGGTGGGTAAAATTCTTGGCAGCGAATAAACCCCCATGACTTCTGATACGGTCGTAACATGGAATGGCCTTTTGGACTGGATTAAGAGATTGGTAGCTCTCCGATATGTTGAGCACCTATGTTCCTATGTCCTTATGTTATAGGAGATGCACCTATTGATATTGAACTACCCATTCTTAAACCACTTTAGGTACACTAGAGATTGCCATGCAGGGTTCTAAAGGGGCTTTGGGGGGGGTGTGCAGACATACTATTACATAAATCCTTTCCCCGTTGCTGTTACAAACATGGTCACTGACCTGCAGGAGGCTGGCCTGGTTTGTAGTGAGTACCAGAGGTACGTACACCTTATACCAGGTCCACCTATCCCTTATTAGTGAAATTTAGTCAGTGTCTGGAAGCCAGGCTGTCTAGGGGTAGCTGTAGCTGAGCAGCCAAGGCTGAACTAGGAGACATGCAAAGCTCTTGCAATACCACTGTAGTCACACAGTACTCACACACATGAAAGAAAATACCCAGTTACAAAAATAAAGGTACTTTATTTTGGTGACACAAATGCCAAAAATACCTCAGAGACTATACTCCCTTAGGAGGTAAGTAATATACACAGTATATACACTAGCACCATTTCACACAGGCTGCAATGCAGTCCTGCAGAAGCCTTTGCATGGGCTCCCTATGGATGACAAAAGTAATGCTGCAGCTCATAGGGATCCCCTGGAACCCCAATGCCCTGGGTACCTAGGTACCATATATTAGGGACTTATAAGGGGTGACCAGTATGCCAATTTGGGATGAAATACTGGGTTACCAGTATAAAGTGATCTATTTGAGAACAGAGAGAGCATACGCACTGGGGTCCTGGTTAGCAGGACTCCGGTGGCACAGTCAAGCATACCTTCAAAAACAGTGAAACATACTGACAAGCAGGCCAAAAACCATAAGCAGGACTCCAGTGGCACAGTCAAGCATACCTTCAAAAACAGTGAAACATACTGACAAACAGACCAAACACCATAAGCACTGGGGTCCTGGCTAGCAGGATCCCAGCGACACAGTCAAAACACACTGACATCAGGCAGGAATTGGGAGTACCATGCCAAAAAGAGGGCACTTTCCTACACAACCCCCCCAAAGAGGGACAATAAGACTAACCTTGCCCAGATGAGTCTTCATTGTCTTAGTGGAAATATCTGGAGAGTCCATCTGCATTGGAGTGGTTACTCCCAGGTCTATGTTCCACTATAATGTCCATCCCCTGTAGGGAAATGGACAACCTCAACAATTTAGGGTGTTCATCTTTCATTTGTTTTAACCATGAGAGGTTTGTGTTCTGTCTGAACTATGAAGTGAGTCCCAAACAAGTAAGGTCTTAACTTCTTCAGGGCCCAGACCACAGCAAAGACCTCCCTCTCTATGGCTGACCACTGCATTTCTCTAGGGGTCAAGCTTCTACTAATAAAAGCAACAGGTTGATCCTGGTCCGCTGAATTTAGTTGTGATAACACTGCCCAAACCCTACTTAGGAAGCATCTGTCTGGACAATAAACTTATTAGAATAGTTTGGGCTTTTTAGGACAGGTGCAGTACAGATAGCCTGCTTAAGCTCCTCAAAAGCTTTTTGCAGATGGCTAACCATAATACCTTCTTGGGCATTTTGTTGGAAGTGAGACCATTAAGAGGGGCAACAATGGAGCCACAATTCTTTATGAACCTCCTGTAGTACCCAGTGAGAGCAAGATAGGTTCTGACCTGGGTCTGAGTAGTAGGGGGAGACAAGCCTAAAATATTCTGGATCTTCCCCTGCAGTGGTTCAATCTGTTCCCCACCAACTAGGTGTCCCAGATAAACCACATTCCCCTGCCCTATCTGGCACTTTGAAGCCTTGATAGTGAGTCCTGCCTTTTGCAGGGCCTCCAAAACTTTTCAACAGGTGGACCAGGTGGTCATCTCAGGTGGAGGTGAATAAAGCAACATTATCCAGATATGCTGCACTGAAAGCTTCCAGACTTTTGAGGACTGTATTCCCCAGCATTTGGAAAGTGGCAGGTGCATTCTTCCAACTAAAGGGTATAACTGTAAATTGGTAATGCCTTCTAATGGTAGAGAATGCAGTTTTAGGTTTTGCATCTTCTGATAGCTTGATCTGCCAATGCCCTGCAGTTCAGTCAAAAGTACTTAGATACTTGGCAGATACCAGTGTATCTATGAGCTCATCTGCCCTGGGTATAGGGTAAGCATCAATCTTTGTGACTGTATTGAGTCCTCTGTAATCTACACAAACCCTAATCTCCCTTTTCCCATTTGACAATGAGGCTTTGGTACTGGCACCACTGGGCTTGCCCAGGGGCTATCTGAGTGCTTGATCACTCCTAAGTCCAACATTTTCTGAACTTCTGATTTTATGCAGTCCCTGACAAGGTCAGGCTGTCTGTAAATCTTACTTTTGACAGGTAAACTGTCTCCAGTATCTATGGTGTGTTCACACCATGGGGTTATGTTATGTTATGTTATGTTATAATGGTTTATATAGCGCCTAAACTGCCCAACGGCCTTGTAGCGCTTATACTGCCATGGCGGAGACATACTGTTTATGTTCATACATGAGATTTAAATTTTAAATAGCCAAGTCTTCAGATCCTTCCTAAAAGACATCTCTTGAGAATTTGATCTCATCTTGAAAGGGAGATTATTCTAAAGCAAAGCACCTTGGTATGCTAGTGATCTTCCTCCCCATCTAGCTTTCCTTGCTATTGGGACTATGGCCAGGTTGGCTGAGGAGGATCTAAGTGGCCTGGCTGGAATATAGACCTGTGCCAATGTTTTCAACATTTCAGGCCCATTATCAAATATGGATCTATGAATGTGACAAAGGGCCTTGAACTGAATCCTTTCCGCCACAGGGAGCCAGTGTAGGGAAGCGAATCCTGTCCGTATCGAGTGCTGTCTAGGAGTATTTAACAGCAGACGAGCCGCTGCGTTTTGTACCCTTTGTAATCTTTGAATCACATATCTCGGTGAGCCTATAAACAAGGCATTGCCATAGTCAATCCGAGAGCCTATCAGTGCTTGAATAACCAATCTTCTGGCAGAAAACTGCAGAATAGTTAAAACCTTCCTCAAGGTCCTTAGCAGAGCAAATGCGGTTCCTGCTATTCTATTCGCATGTTGGGCCATTGAGAGAAGAGGGTCCAACCATACCCCCAGGCTTTTAATAAGACATTTAGGGGGTGGAAGGGTAGGCACCCCTCTCAGTAGGCTAGAATTGATCAAGGGCATTTTATTTCCAAAAAACATAACTTCAGTTTTGTCGTCGTTAAGCTTCAGTTTACTTTCAGACATCCAAGTTGCAACTGCTTTCAGGCAAGGACCTAGTGCTGTGCCCATGTCTGGGTGGGTATTGGAGAAAGAGACTACCAGTTGCGTATCGTCTGCATATGATATCAGGTTCAATCCAAATGGCTCAACTATTCCTGCTAGTGGCCGCATATAGACGTTAAAAAGTAATGGACTCAGAGCCGACCCCTGAGGAACACCACAATTACTGAAAGTGCTACTGGAGATATACGCTCTCTCGAGTACCTGGAAGGACCTCCCATGTATAAATGAGAGAATCCATTCTAGCGCCACTCCGGCAATTCCACATCCCCGCAATCTGTCTTTGAGGATATTTAGATCAAGTGTATCGAATGCCGCACTCAAGTCTAGGAGGATGATAGCGGTATCAATACCTTTATCCATCCTCTTCCTTGCTTCTTCTGTAATGGCAATCAGTGCGGTTTCTGTGCCATGTTTAGGCCTAAAACCCATCTGGGTAGGATGTATAAGTTTATTTTCTTCCAGAAGCGTAGACAACTGAGAATGTACATGCTTCTCCGCAAGTTTGGCAATTAGAGGCAGCAATGAGATCGGTCTATAGTTGCTCAGTGTTTTAGGATTCAGATTAGGTTTTTTTAAGAGTGGCTTGACAATGGCCTGTTTCCAGTGGTCAGGTACAGTGCCAGAAATTAATGAGATGTTAATAAGTTTCCTGATTACCGGACCTAAAACTGATATTCCTAAGGATAGGATCTGGGGGGGGGGCAGGATCTAATGGCGAGCCCGATTTCGTTGAGCTCAGTAAGTTAGTAACTCTGTCCAAACTAATGGGAGTAAAGTTTGAAAGGAGAATTTCCTCCCCAGCCTCCTGGTTCATCATCCAGGTGTCAAAGAAAACAGCTCAGAAAATTGGCTTAGGAGGTTCCTGCAGTCCTCCTTTTGCTCTTCTGTAAGGCCACCTGCTAGGACAACTCCTTCCACTGAGCCATCAGCTGCAGTGTTGGAGAAGAGGTCAGGAAGAGGGCTTCATCAGTGGCCATTAGTGCAGTTAAGTCTGCCCTATCATAGTAAGGTTTCAGGCGGTTCACATGATGTACTTTTAGAGGACTTCTGGGAGTGCCCAGGTCCACTAAATAAGTTACCTCACCCTTCTTTTCCACTATCAGATGTGGACCACTCCATTTGCCCTGGAGTGCTCTTGGTGCCACAGGCTCCAATACCCACAGCTTCTGCCCTGGGCGGTACTCAGTCAGGACAGCCTTCTGGTCATGCCATTGTTTCTGTAACTCTTGGCTTGCCTGAGGTTTTTAGTGTCCTTTTTCATGTACTCAGCCATTCTTGGACATAATCCACAATGTCTTGTTTGGGAGGCTTCAAGCATTGCTCCCACCCCTCCTTCACAAGTGCAAGTGGACCCCTCACAGGGTGACCAAAAAGGAGTTCAAATGGGCTGTAGCCCATTCCCTTCTGGGCTACCTCCCTATAGGCAAAAAAGAGGCATGGCAATAGGATATCCCATCTCCTTCTAAGCTTTTCAGATAGTCCCATGATCATACCTTTGAGAGTTTTATTAAACCTCTCAACCAATCCATTTATCTGAGGGTGATAAGGTGTGGTGAATTTGTATGTTACACCACATTCCTTCCACATTGCCTTTAAGTATGCAGACATGAAGTTACTACCCCTGCCTGATACTACCTCTTTAGGGAAGCCCACCCTGGAAAATATTCCCAGAAGGGCCTTTGCCACTGCAGGAGCTATACTGGTCCTTAGAGGGATGGCTTCTTTAGTGGCATGATCCACTACCACCAAGATGAATCTATTGCCAAAAGCAGTAGGAGGGTTAAGGAGGACAGCTATGTCAACCTGTACCCTGTCAAAGGGCAACTCAACCACAGGCAGTGGGATCAAGGGGGCCTTTGGAGTGCCACCAGTCTTTCCACTGGCTTGGCAAGTGACACAAGAACGAAAAAACTCTTTTGTATCCTCTGACATATGAGGCCAGTGAAAGTGAAGGACCAGTCTGTCCCAGGTTTTGCTTTGCCCCAAACGTCCAGCAAGGGGAATGGCTTGTGCCAGTGTAAGGAGGAATTCCCTATACTGCAATGGAATGACTAGTCTCTTGGTAGCACCAGGTTTTGGGTCCCTTGCCTCTGTATAAAGGAGATTGTTCTCCCAGAACACCTTGTGAAAGTCATTGACATCCCCTGCGTCTTGTATGACAGTTTGCTGTCTCAAACCCCCTAGTGTAGAACAGGATTGCTGTGCCACACTCAATTCCTCCCTGCACCCAAATACTCAGCTGTATCATCTTGGAGCTCCTCTGGTATAGGTTCTGCACAGGGAGTAGACTTCTCATCAAAAGGGGAATCTTTTGGAGGGGGAGGGATAGTGGACAAGGGTTTGAGCTTTCTACCCCAAGTTTTTGGGATCACGTGGTCCATTGTTCCAGGATCCAAGTTTCCCTGTTCGCTTTGCTTCTTGGCCTGAGCCCTGGTAAGAGCAAAGATGTGCCCTGGAATACCCAGCATTGCTGCATGAGCCTCCAATTTCACTTCAGCCCAAGCTGAAGTCTCAAACTCATTGCCCAGTAGACATTCTACAGGCAGGTCAGTGGATACCACAACTTTCTTTGGACCAGCCCCCCCCCCCCAGTTGAGATTCACAACAGCCATTGGGTGGGTATCAATGTTAGTATGTGTGTCAGTCACTTGGTACTGATGACCAAGTAGGTATTGCTCAGAGGGTACCAGTTTCTCCATCACCATAGTGACACTGGCACCTGTGTCCCTGTAGGCCTCAAGCTGAACACCATTGATTAGGGGTTGTTGCTTGTACTTATCCAAATTAAGGGGAAAAGCAACAAAGGTGGAAAGGTCAATGCCACCATCTGAGACTAAAACAGCCTCAGTGGTTTCCCTAACTAAACCAACCCCCACTACATTACTCAAAGTGAGCCCTGCTACACCCTTGGACTGGTTATTTGTAGTGTTTTTCCTATAGTGTTTTTCCTACCACCACTGCTATTACTAGGGGTACTAGTGGAAGCAGTGGGGGATGTGGTGGTGGGAGCTTTGGTGTTTTTCTTGGGACAAGTGGGATCACTTGCCCAATGGCCTTTGTTTTTACACATGTAACACCAAGGCTTTTTCTATTGGTTGGAAGAGGATTTGTGCCCATCCCCAGAGGATTTTTGTGAGCCTGATGAAGACTCTGACTTTTTATCTTTGTCCCCACCCCTATCTTGTAACTTACTCTCCTTCTTCTTGTCCTTGTCACCCCCTGTATGAGCTTTTCTGCTCACTCTTGTTCTGACCCATTTGTCAGCCTTCTTTCCCAATTCTTGTGGAGAGGTCAGATCTGAGTCTACCAAGTACTGGTGCAACAAGTCAGACACACAATTTTTTTAAATATGCTCTCTCAAAATCAGATTTTATAGACCCTCATAGTCAGACACTTTGCTGCCATGTAAGCAACCTTTGAAAGCCTTCACTGAAAAGTCCACAAAGTCTATTCAATCTTGTAAAGGCTCTTCTGGTTTCTCTGAACTTAATTCTTTATTGTTCAGTGGTTAAGCCAAATCCATCCAACAGTGCTGTCTTCGAAACATTGTAGTGATCTGAATCTTCCTCCCTGACATTGAGAAGTCTATCTCTCCCTTTGCCAGAAAAGGACAACCACAAAATAGCAGCCCACTGCAGCATCGGAGGGAACCCTCTGTACTTTACAGATCCTCTCAAGTGCAGCAGACCACTTGTGGACATCATCCCCCTCCTTGTAAGGGGGAACAATTTTGTGGAAGTTCCTGGAATCAAAGGTATTCTTCCTAACACCATAACGTCTGACACTGCTGTTGTTGCTGCCACCAGGGGGAACTAACCCCAACCCCTGCCCTTTCCCTTTCCACAGCTAAGGTTTCCCTATCTAGGGTCAGCAGTTTCTGCTGCAGCTTCAGCCTAGCCTCCTCCAATCTCAGCTTTCTGAGTTCCCTGCCTAGATAATCATCCCCTGGACTGGATGTGTGGGACCCCTCACATGGGAATGTAGAGAGGCAGATCTTTCCCTAGCTTTGGTAACCCTAGTGACCTGACCTCTAGGAGTGGAGGGTGCTCTACCTGTATGTGAACCCTTCCCACTGCCAGCTACACTAGATGGTTTGCTAGGGGGAATCCTCCGGCTGGTCCCCTGATTCTAAAGAGTTAGAATCCCCCCTTCCTCCTCCTGGTTTCCAGACTTGCTCCTGGTCATCCTGGAGAAGGAGAAGTAAAAGGAAATTCTTGTTAGGGTTCTTCCCTACCTCTAGGCTTCTCTCTGGGCAAAGCCCCCTTAAAACTTTGAAAGTTAGGTTCTCATAGGAAGTGACTCCAGGGGTGGCCTCAGAGGAAGACATAGACCCTCATTACAATCCTGGTGGTCGGTGATAAAGTGGCGGTAATACCGCCAACAGGCTGGTGGTAACTACCGCCAAATTATGACCATGGCGGTGACAACTCAGATAGACAGCCACTTTCCCACACCGACTGCCAGGGCGGAAACAACAGCCACCAGGGTGGTAGCCGCCTACTGCCAGGCGGAAGTCAATGTTCCAACCACCGTATTATGAGACAGGAAGCCGCCACCTTTTACAGGGCAGTACCAACGACATCAAAAACCTGGTGGAAACACTGCACAGAAGGGAAAGGACTCACCTTTGGAGACACAGGGAAGAACCACGCCACCGTGGAGCCTGAACTTCATATATTCCCGATGATATTCCACGTCCTGCTCCACCACAAACACCAACGCCGGTGAAGATGACCACAGTGAGTACAGCCGCCTAGCAAACAAGGGAGGGAGGGAGGGAGGAAAAAGAAAGTGACACACATGTGCAACACACACCCCTCCAACCCCCACCATACACACAATCAGCTTCAGTAATAAAACATATTTACCCCATACCCCTGAGGAATAATGCAAGAACTACAGGAATGTAATAAAGTGACTGTAATAATAACAACACAGTAGAAATACGAAAATTCAATCTCATGGTATATACATATGTACAGTTCAAGGGACACTGCCCAGTCCTCATTGTGCGTGGGCATCAGGGCCACAGGCCAAAGTCCAATGCCCCACTTGTCATCTGCACCAACACGGAGAGAACACTACAGGGGCATCAGTTGTAAAATAGGCAGGCACCTCAGGGGGACCGGGAATGGGGGGCACCTCAGCCGGCAGATGGAACAACACCACTGGTTCTGGAGAGGGCAACATGCCCTGTGGTTGGTCCTGGGGAGTGCAAGGCCTCTCAAGTGGGTGACTTGCCCACTGGTTCTGGAGGTGACATAGCGCCCTGTGTTCTTGAGGCTGGGGTTAGTGGGTATCTTACACACTGGTTCTGGAGGGGGCATCGTGCCCTGTGCTCCTGGGGAGGCTGGGGTTGGTGGATGTCTTACCCACTGGTCCAGGTGCATGGGCTGGATGCTGTTGTGAGATGAATTGCTGTTGGGTGTCTGAGTGCTTGCGTTTGTGTACTTTAGGAGGAGGGGACAGACACAGTGGGAGAGGACACAGGGGATGTGTGCATGGCTGTTGTAGAGGTGTTTGCAAGTGAGGTGTGTGTTCTGCTAGGTGTGGTGGTGATGCTGGTAGTGGATGAGGATGTAGTTGTAAAGAAATGGCTCCCTGTTGCAGTTACCCCCCACTTTTTGCCTGATACTGATGCTGACTTGACTGAGAAGAGTGCTGGGACCCTGCTAACCAGGCCCCAGCACCAGTGTTCCTTCACCTAAAATGTACCGTTGTATCCACAATTGGCACACCCTGGCATTCAGATAAGTCCCTTGTAACTGGTACTTCTAGTACCAAGGGCCCTGATGCCAAGGAAGGTCTCTAAGGGCTGCAGCATGTCTTATGCCACCCTAGAGACCCCTCACTCAGCACAGACACACTGCTTACAAGCCTGTGTGTGCTAGTGAGAACAAAATGAGTAAGTCGACATGGCACTCCCCTCAGGGTGCCATGCCAGCCTCTCACTGCCTATGCAGTATAGGTAAGACACCCCTCTAGCAGGCCTTACAGCCCTAAGGCAGGGTGCACTATACCATAGGTGAGGGTACCAGTGCATGAGCATGGTACCCCTACAGTGTCTAAACAAAACCTTAGACATTGTAAGTGCAGGGTAGCCATAAGAGTATATGGTCTGGGAGTCTGTCAAACACGAACTCCACAGCACCATAATGGCTACACTGAAAACTGGGAAGTTTGGTATCAAACTTCTCAGCACAATAAATGCACACTGATGCCAGTGTACATTTTATTGTAAAATACACCACAGAGGGCACCTTAGAGGTGCCCCCTGAAACTTAACCAACTATCTGTGTAGGCTGACTGGTTCCAGCAGCCTGCCACACTAGAGACATGTTGCTGGCCCCATGGGGAGAGTGCCTTTGTCACCCTGAGGCCAGTAACAAAGCCTGCACTGGGTGGAGATGCTAACACCTCCCCCAGGCAGGAACTGTGACACCTGGCGGTGAGCCTCAAAGGCTCCCCCCTTTGTCACAGCCCAGCAGGGCACTCCAGCTTAGTGGAGTTGCCCGCCCCCTCCGGCCACGGCCCCCACTTTTGGCGGCAAGGCTGGAGGGAACAAAGAAAGCAACAAGGAGGAGTCACTGGCCAGTCAGGACAGCCCCTAAGGTGTCCTGAGCTGAGGTGACTCTAACTTTTAGAAATCCTCCATCTTGCAGATGGAGGATTCCCCCAATAGGGTTAGGATTGTGACCCCCTCCCCTTGGGAGGAGGCACAAAGAGGGTGTACCCACCCTCAGGGCTAGTAGCCATTGGCTACTAACCCCCCAGACCTAAACACGCCCTTAAATTTAGTATTTAAGGGCTACCCTGAACCCTAGAAAATTAGATTCATGCAACTACAAGAAGAAGGACTGCCTAGCTGAAAACCCCTGCAGAGGAAGACCAGAAGACGACAACTGCCTTGGCTCCAGAAACTCACCGGCCTGTCTCCTGCCTTCCAAAGATCCTGCTCCAGCGACGCCTTCCAAAGGGACCAGCGACCTCGACATCCTCTGAGGACTGCCCCTGCTTCAAAAAGACAAGAAACTCCCGAGGACAGCGGACCTGCTCCAAGAAAAGCTGCAACTTTGTTTCCAGCAGCTTTAAAGAACCCTGCAAGCTCCCCGCAAGAAGCGTGAGACTTGCAACACTGCACCCGGCGACCCCGACTCGGCTGGTGGCGATCCAACACCTCAGGAGGGACCCCAGGACTACTCTAAGACTGTGAGTACAAAAACCTGTCCCCCCTGAGCCCCCACAGCGCCGCCTGCAGAGGGAATCCCGAGGCTTCCCCTGACCGCGACTCTTTGAATCCTAAGTCCCGACACCTGGGAGAGACCCTGCACCCGCAGCCCCCAGGACCAGCAGGACCGAACTTTCACTGGAGGAGTGACCCCCAGGAGTCCCTCTCCCTCGACCAAGTGGAGGTTTCCCCGAGGAACCCCCCCCTTGCCTGCCTGCAGCGCTGAAGAGATCCCTAGATCTCCCATTAACTTCCATTACAAACCCGACGCTTGTTTCTACACTGCACCCGGCCGCCCCCGCGCTGCTGAGGGTGAAATTTCTGTGTGGGCTTGTGTCCCCCCCGGTGCCCTACAAAACCCCCCTGGTCTGCCCTCCGAAGACGCGGGTACTTACCTGCAAACAGACCGGAACCGGGGCACCCCCTTCTCTCCATTCTAGCCTATGTGTTTTGGGCACCACTTTGAACTCTGCACCTGACCGGCCCTGAGCTGCTGGTGTGGTGACTTTGGGGTTGCTCTGAACCCCCAACGGTGGGCTACCTTGGACCAAGAACTGAACCCTGTAAGTGTCTTACTTACCTGGTAAAACTAACAAAAACTTACCTCCCCCAGGAACTGTGAAAATTGCACTAAGTGTCCACTTTTAAAACAGCTATTTGTGAATAACTTGAAAAGTATACATGCAATTTTGATGATTTGAAGTTCCTAAAGTACTTACCTGCAATACCTTTCGAATGAGATATTACATGTAGAATTTGAACCTGTGGTTCTTAAAATAAACTAAGAAAATATATTTTTCTATATAAAAACCTATTGGCTGGATTTGTCTCTGAGTGTGTGTACCTCATTTATTGTCTATGTGTATGTACAACAAATGCTTAACACTACTCCTTGGATAAGCCTACTGCTCGACCACACTACCACAAAATAGAGCATTAGTATTATCTCTTTTTGCCACTATTTTACCTCTAAGGGGAACCCTTGGACTCTGTGCATGCTATTCCTTACTTTGAAATAGCACATACAGAGCCAACTTCCTACATTGGTGGCAGCGGTGGGATACAAGACTTTGCATTTGCTGGACTACTCAGCCAATACCTGATCACACGACAAATTCCAAAATTGTCATTAGAAATTGATTTTTGCAATTTGAAAAGTTTTCTAAATTCTTAAAAGTCCTGCTAGGGCCTTGTGTTAGATCCTGTTTAGCATTTCTTTTAGAGTTTAAAAGTTTGTAAAAGTTTGAATTAGAACCTAGAACTAGTTGTAGATTCTTAAAAAGTATTCCAACTTTTAGAAGCAAAATGTCTAGCACAGATGTGACTGTGGTGGAACTCGACACCACACCTTACCTCCATCTTAAGATGAGGGAGCTAAGGTCACTCTGTAAAATAAAGAAAATAACAATGGGCCCCAAACCTACCAAAATACAGCTCCAGGAGCTTTTGGCAGAGTTTGAAAAGGCCAACCCCTCTGAGGGTGGCAACTCAGAGGAAGAGGATAGTGACTTGGAGGAAAATTCCCCCCTACCAGTCCTATCTAGGGAAAACAGGGTCCCTCAAACCCTGACTCCAAAAATAATAGTCAGAGATGCTGGTTCCCTCACAGGAGAGACCAACACCTCTGAAATCACTGAGGATAACTCCAGTGAAGATGACCCCCTGTTAGCCAGGATGGTCAAAAGATTGGCTTTGGAAAAGCAGCTCCTAGCCATAGAAAGGGAAAGAAAAGAGATGGGCCTAGGTCCCATCGATGGTGGCAGCAACTTAAATAGGGTCAGAGATTCTCCTGACATCCTAAAAATCCCCAAAGGGATTGTAACAAAATATGAAGATGGTGATGACATCACCAAATGGTTCACAGCTTTTGAGAGGGCTTGTGTAACCAGAAAAGTAAACAGATGTCACTGGGGTGCTCTCCTTTGGGAAATGTTCACTGGAAAGTGTAGGGATAGACTCCTCACACTCTCTGGAAAAGATGCAGAATCTTATGACCTCATGAAGGGTACCCTGATTGAGGGCTTTGGATTCTCCACTGAGGAGTATAGAATTAGATTCAGGGGGGCTCAAAAATCCTCGAGCCAGACCTGGGTTGATTTTGTAGACTACTCAGTAAAAACACTAGATGGTTGGTTAACTGGAAATGAAGTGTATGACTATGTTGGGCTTTATAATTTGTTTATGAAAGAACACATTTTAAGTAACTGCTTCAATGAAAAGTTGCATCAGTATCTGGTAGACCTAGGTCCAATTTCTCCCCAAGAATTGGGAAAGAAGGCAGACCACTGGGTCAAGACTAGGGTAACCAAAACTTCCACTGGGGGTGACCAAAAGAAAGGGGTTACAAAAACTCCCCAGGAGAAAGTGGGTGACACTAGAAACAAAGAAAAAGAGTCCTCTGTAGGCCCCCAAAAACCAGAACAGGTGGGTGGGCCCCAAGACACAACCCAAAACAAAGGTGGGTACCAGGGTAAGAACTGGGATGCCACTAAGGCATGGTGCCACAACTGTAAACAGTCTGGGCACCACACCAAGGACACTTCTTGTCCCAAAAACAAACCCCAGAACAAAATTCCAGGGGTAACCAGTGTAGCCATGGGAGATGACTCCTCAGATGAGGAGGTCTTCATAGCCTTCAACTGGAAACAGGGCCCAACAGGTGAGTTGGAGATTCCAGAGGGAAGTAGACACTTCCACCACCTACTGGTGAATGGAATCCCAACCACTGCCCTGAGAGACACTTGTGCCAGTCACACTATTGTGCATGACAGGCTGGTGCTCTCAAACCAGTACATCCCAGGTGAGACTGCCAGGGTAAGAGTTAGCCTAGACAGGGTCACTAAGAGGCCTGTGGCTTTAGTACCCATAGAAGTGGGTGGCACTCTTAGCTGGAGAAGGGTAGTAGTCAGTACAGACCTCCCCCTTGATTGTCTCCTTGGAAATGACTACCCAGAGGTTAGTCAGAGCCCAAGAGAGGAACTGGTCCAGTGCCAGTCCTCTCCCAAGGATTCTGGAAGTCCTGCCTCTGCAGTAAATGCAAGCAGGCCCCAGAAGAAGAAGAAAAGAAAACAGAGTAGGAAGGGTGGACAACCTTTAGCCAAGGTTACAGCAAGCCAAGGAGATTCTGCTCCAGTAGGGGAGAACTCCAAAAATGGCCCTGATAAAGTCCAACCTGACCCACAAGAAGTCCTGGCTAGTCAGGCAACTGTTAAACCTGAGTGGGTGGCTCCTCAGCTAACAGAAGAAAGAGTGGAAGAAGGGTGTTTACTACAAGATGTGGTAACCCCCCACTCTAATACAGCAGACAGGCAACCTGAACCCAAAGAGGCCTGTAACTTAGCCCCTTCCCTTTTAGGTGAAGAGCTAAAGGTGTGGTTCTGGGCACTGACAGCTGTCAGTGGCCTCTGCTGGGTGTTAGCCTTTATGGCTGCACTATCCTTAGCATGGTGGTCTGACCCCATGCCAAATAGCAAGTTAGGCCCCCTGACCCTATTGGTCATGGTGGGGTTACTCCAGCTCTGGGTAACCTCTCTGGGTAAGCTAGGGGTAACCCTGGCCAAGATAAGGTTAGCAGAGGTGGATACCTCTAAGACCAAAATAGAAAGAATGGGTGGAGACATTGAAGAGGCAGACAAGAGGCAATTCAGACTAGGTCCTATCACTGTGGAAGTAGGTCAGTTCCCCAAAGGGAATGACCTGAACAGAAGGATGTAAGGCAGAGTAGGCCCTGCAACTAACCAGCCTATTTCTCCTACTCTTCCTCGCCTGACAGACTAGGAAGACTCTCCCAGCTTGGGCTGAGTCTCCTGGCCTGTGGGCTGGGGGGGGCTTGTGTAAAGAAATGGCTCCCTGTTGCAGTTACCCCCCACTTTTTGCCTGATACTGATGCTGACTTGACTGAGAAGAGTGCTGGGACCCTGCTAACCAGGCCCCAGCACCAGTGTTCCTTCACCTAAAATGTACCGTTGTATCCACAATTGGCACACCCTGGCATTCAGATAAGTCCCTTGTAACTGGTACTTCTAGTACCAAGGGCCCTGATGCCAAGGAAGGTCTCTAAGGGCTGCAGCATGTCTTATGCCACCCTAGAGACCCCTCACTCAGCACAGACACACTGCTTACAAGCCTGTGTGTGCTAGTGAGAACAAAATGAGTAAGTCGACATGGCACTCCCCTCAGGGTGCCATGCCAGCCTCTCACTGCCTATGCAGTATAGGTAAGACACCCCTCTAGCAGGCCTTACAGCCCTAAGGCAGGGTGCACTATACCATAGGTGAGGGTACCAGTGCATGAGCATGGTACCCCTACAGTGTCTAAACAAAACCTTAGACATTGTAAGTGCAGGGTAGCCATAAGAGTATATGGTCTGGGAGTCTGTCAAACACGAACTCCACAGCACCATAATGGCTACACTGAAAACTGGGAAGTTTGGTATCAAACTTCTCAGCACAATAAATGCACACTGATGCCAGTGTACATTTTATTGTAAAATACACCACAGAGGGCACCTTAGAGGTGCCCCCTGAAACTTAACCAACTATCTGTGTAGGCTGACTGGTTCCAGCAGCCTGCCACACTAGAGACATGTTGCTGGCCCCATGGGGAGAGTGCCTTTGTCACCCTGAGGCCAGTAACAAAGCCTGCACTGGGTGGAGATGCTAACACCTCCCCCAGGCAGGAACTGTGACACCTGGCGGTGAGCCTCAAAGGCTCCCCCCTTTGTCACAGCCCAGCAGGGCACTCCAGCTTAGTGGAGTTGCCCGCCCCCTCCGGCCACGGCCCCCACTTTTGGCGGCAAGGCTGGAGGGAACAAAGAAAGCAACAAGGAGGAGTCACTGGCCAGTCAGGACAGCCCCTAAGGTGTCCTGAGCTGAGGTGACTCTAACTTTTAGAAATCCTCCATCTTGCAGATGGAGGATTCCCCCAATAGGGTTAGGATTGTGACCCCCTCCCCTTGGGAGGAGGCACAAAGAGGGTGTACCCACCCTCAGGGCTAGTAGCCATTGGCTACTAACCCCCCAGACCTAAACACGCCCTTAAATTTAGTATTTAAGGGCTACCCTGAACCCTAGAAAATTAGATTCCTGCAACTACAAGAAGAAGGACTGCCTAGCTGAAAACCCCTGCAGAGGAAGACCAGAAGACGACAACTGCCTTGGCTCCAGAAACTCACCGGCCTGTCTCCTGCCTTCCAAAGATCCTGCTCCAGCGACGCCTTCCAAAGGGACCAGCGACCTCGACATCCTCTGAGGACTGCCCCTGCTTCAAAAAGACAAGAAACTCCCGAGGACAGCGGACCTGCTCCAAGAAAAGCTGCAACTTTGTTTCCAGCAGCTTTAAAGAACCCTGCAAGCTCCCCGCAAGAAGCGTGAGACTTGCAACACTGCACCCGGCGACCCCGACTCGGCTGGTGGCGATCCAACACCTCAGGAGGGACCCCAGGACTACTCTAAGACTGTGAGTACAAAAACCTGTCCCCCCTGAGCCCCCACAGCGCCGCCTGCAGAGGGAATCCCGAGGCTTCCCCTGACCGCGACTCTTTGAATCCTAAGTCCCGACACCTGGGAGAGACCCTGCACCCGCAGCCCCCAGGACCAGCAGGACCGAACTTTCACTGGAGGAGTGAACCCCAGGAGTCCCTCTCCCTCGACCAAGTGGAGGTTTCCCCGAGGAACCCCCCCCTTGCCTGCCTGCAGCGCTGAAGAGATCCCTAGATCTCCCATTAACTTCCATTACAAACCCGACGCTTGTTTCTACACTGCACCCGGCCGCCCCCGCGCTGCTGAGGGTGAAATTTCTGTGTGGGCTTGTGTCCCCCCCGGTGCCCTACAAAACCCCCCTGGTCTGCCCTCCGAAGACGCGGGTACTTACCTGCAAACAGACCGGAACCGGGGCACCCCCTTCTCTCCATTCTAGCCTATGTGTTTTGGGCACCACTTTGAACTCTGCACCTGACCGGCCCTGAGCTGCTGGTGTGGTGACTTTGGGGTTGCTCTGAACCCCCAACGGTGGGCTACCTTGGACCAAGAACTGAACCCTGTAAGTGTCTTACTTACCTGGTAAAACTAACAAAAACTTACCTCCCCCAGGAACTGTGAAAATTGCACTGTGTCCACTTTTAAAACAGCTATTTGTGAATAACTTGAAAAGTATACATGCAATTTTGATGATTTGAAGTTCCTAAAGTACTTACCTGCAATACCTTTCGAATGAGATATTACATGTAGAATTTGAACCTGTGGTTCTTAAAATAAACTAAGAAAAGATATTTTTCTATATAAAAACCTATTGGCTGGATTTGTCTCTGAGTGTGTGTACCTCATTTATTGTCTATGTGTATGTACAACAAATGCTTAACACTACTCCTTGGATAAGCCTACTGCTCGACCACACTACCACAAAATAGAGCATTAGTATTATCTATTTTTACCACTATTTTACCTCTAAGGGGAACCCTTGGACTCTGTGCATGCTATTCCTTACTTTGAAATAGCACATACAGAGCCAACTTCCTACAGTAGTGCATGCAGGTGTGAGTGTAGACGCAACTGGGAGGGAGGTGGAGGAGGAGGGGGGACACAGTGGAAATTGTGGATGTTGGTATGTCTGCATCGGGATGGTGTTTGTGTGAGTGCCTGTGGGATGATGTGTGGTGCTTGTGTTTGCCTGTGCCACGCTTGTTTGTTGTCCTGTGTGCATGCTCGTCTGCCTGTGTACTTGGGATAGGTTGGGGTTGAGGGAAATGGGATTGGGAAGAGGAAGTTGGAGGGGGGACAGTAGAAACAGGGACAATGGCTGCCATCAGAGAGGATGCCAGAGCCTGGATTGATCTCTGTTGGGCCGCCATGCCAGTGTGAATGCCCTCCAGAAATGCATTTGTCTGTTGCACTTGGGCTGCCAGCCCCTTGATGGCATTCACAATGGCTGACTGCCCAACAGAGATGGATCTCAGGAGGTCAATAGTCTCCTCACTCAGGGCAGCAGGGCTCACTGGGGCAGGGCCTGAGGTGCCTGGGGTGAAGGAGATGCCCACCCTCCTGGGTGAGCGAGCATGGGCAACTAGCTGATGGGCTGCTGGGAAGGCGATGCTGGTACGGGGTGGCAGATATACCTGTAGCTGGGGAGGTCACAGAGGTGTCTGCCACCACAAGGGAGCTTCCATTGGAGGAGGTATCTGTGTCCGAACTCTCCCCTCCAGTCTCCACCATGGTGCTCCCCTCGCCCTCCATCCCACTGGTGCCCTCACCATTGGTGGACTCTGCCTCCTGGGTCCTGTGGGATGCAGCTCCCTCTGTCACTGTTGCCTCTGCTCCCTCGCCAGATGATGCTAATGCACATAAGGACAGGATGACAAAACAAAAAGGGGGGGGAAGAGACAAAAGATACACTTGGTCAATGGCTACACCGACACCACCGTTGGCGTACACACCACCGTCACACACAGGGAACAGCCCTACGCACTATGCAATGCACCACCTGTGATAATGCTAGCCACCAAGGAATGGGGAGGGGCACATACCCCCAAATGCAGCACACCTAGGACCCACACAGCCCTGAATAGTTGTGGATGCCTACAAGCTGGGTAGCAGGAATTTCACTTCAGAACCATGCCTAACATGGGACCTACTCTGCAATGTCAGCCCTGGCCTAGGGGCACCGACTGACACACATCCCCCACCCGGGTACCCCCCTACCATGCGTAAGTAGTGATGATGGGCACTGTACTCACCGCCTTGTGGCTGCTGTGTTGCCCTCAAGTGCACATCCAGCTCCAGATAGGCCCCCGCCAGTATGCAGGCCATGAGGAGGGTCGAGGTTCAAAGGGCACCCCTTCCTCGTTGGGAGGCCATCCCCAGCTGGGCCTCCGCCGTCTTCCGTGCCCAGCGTCTCAGGTTACCGTTTACGACAGTTGGTGCTCCGCCTGCCGTAGATTCCCAGGGTCTGCATGTCCTTGGCGATGGCATGCCATGTACCCTTCTTTTGATGGGCGCTGACCTGCAGAGAAATACACACAGGAAATGGTATCAGTCAGACCGTCCTGCCGGTTACAGTTATGGCCAACCATACCCCTTTGCATCGCTATTTGCACACACATGGCCCAGCACACAAGCTGCATGCCGCCCAGGTGATATCCACCCCCCCACACAAGGCCTTCACACACACCATTCCATGCATTCATGCTACATGCATTGCGCTCACAGTGTACTCACCTGTTGGTCTGGAGGTCCAAACAGCAGTCCGTACTGGGGTAGAACCCATCCACCAGTCGCTCCAACTCTGCCGAGGTGAAGACAGGAGCCCTTTCCCCAGTCACACGAGCCATGGTAGGTTCCAGACACAGGTCTTGTGCAAGTTCTATAAGTGCTCCTTTTCCTGGCAACTGATTCTTTCCAAGTGACAGTGGGCTTGGCAGCAGGAATGTCACAGCCAAAGTTCTCAATAGTGCTGACAAGAGTGTTGTCTGCCCTGATAAAACACATGTGCAGCTACATTGTTTTCCCCCAGGTTGAAGATTTGGCCACAGTGAAGGCTGACTTCTATGTAATGGGACATATCCCCAACATAATTGGGGCAATTGATGGAACACATATTTAATTTGTCCCCTCCCCTGCAAAATGAACAGGTGTTCAGAAATTGAAAGAGTTTTCACTCCATGAATGTGCAAATGGTATGCTTGGCAGACTAGTACATCTCCCATGTCAATACTAAGTATCCAGGTTCTGTGCATGATGCCTTTATCCTGAGGAATAGCAGTATCCCAAATGTGATGGCCCAACTACAGAGGCACTGGGTGTGGCTAATAGGTGAGCCCTGGTTCCCACCCAGTAGATTTTGGTATATGGGTATGGTGTGGGCCATATAGGATAGTGTGTGGCTAAATGTTGTCCCTCGATATTTGCAGGTGACTCAGGTTACCCAAACCTATCATGGCTACTGACCCTGTGAGGAATGCCAGGACAAGGGCAGAAGAACGTTACAATGAAGCACATGGGCGAACAATAAGGATTATTGAACGTACCTTTGGCCTCCTGAAGGCCAGGTTCCGGTGGCTCCATCTAACAGGTGGATCGCTGTGCTACTCACCCTAGAAGGTCTGCCAGATAATCGTGGCATGCTGCATGTTGCACAAACTTGCCTTGAGATGCCATGTGCCTTTCCTGCAGGAGGAGGAGGCTGGAGATGGCTGTGTGTCAGCAGTGGACCCTGTGGACAGTGAGGATGAGGAGGCAGAGGATGAGGACAACAGAACTGCAGTGATTTGACAATATTTCCTATGACACACAGGTAAGACAGTGGTACTTCACATTTCATTGTCATTTTTTTATTTACCTATGGCACTGGCATGCTGGTAAATTCCCACCTCTGTGCCCACTCACTGTACCCTTTGGCAACTCATTTTGCAGATGTTGGTGCCCCACTATCGCTCCTGGTGTGATCACTGCAGCCAACTACAGGTCTTTACCATGTCAACATTACTGTACAGTTGAATTGCAATGTTTGAACCTCGTTAAACGAATACATACTTAAAACATTTGACATACTCCATACTTGATTTTTTCGCTTTGCGTTTATTCAAGTGCTAAGAAGAAGAGGGGCAAGTGCAATGGGATGGGGTGATAATGGAGGAAAGTCCAGGGTATTGTTCCAGTCTATTTGTAGCACAGGTGCATTGTCCAAGGGGACATAGGAAGTGGAGCAATGGCAGTTCTAGGAGAACAGGGTGAAAGAGTGGGACACAAGGGTGACAATCAGGAGAGTCTCATTTCCTGGCGGGGGTCTTGGCAATAGTCTCTGGCTTCTGCCTGGATTGCAGGGAACGTTTGTGGGGTGGTTCTCCTTCTGCAGGGGGAGGGGTGCTGTTGGCCTGTTGGTCCTGTGGCAGGGGCTGTGTGTTGATGGCCTGTATGTCCTCTCTGATCCCCTGGTACGGTCCCTCCTGCAGCTGCGTGTTCTCCTGCACGTTGTCCAGGATCTGGCCCAGCGTATCCTGAGAATGTTAGTATGCTCCCAGGATCTCAGAGAGTGCCTCCTGGAGAGTCGGTTCCCTGTACCTGTCCTCTCCCTGGCGCACAGCAGTCCTCCCAGTTTCCCTGTTGTCCTGTGCCTCTGTCTTCTGAACCATGTTCCCCATGCCACTGACCCTAGGTCCCTGATTGTCTTGGGTATGAGGTGTGTCCTGGGGTCCCTGTAGTGGTGGACACACTGCTGATTGACGTGTCCTGGGGACAGAGGTATGGGTAAGCTGGGTGGGTGCTGTGGTGTTATTTCCAGATGGGGGAGGCTCTGTGGTGGTGTGTGACTGGGCCTGGGTAATCGGTTGTCCTGAGGTCCCTGATGGGCCAGGTTGGTCATCCAGATCCAGGCGTCCAGAGTTACTGTCTTCACTGTGGGCCTCTTCTGTTGGGGGACTGGATAGTGCTGGCACCTCTTCGCCACTGACATTGGCTGGGGTACCTGTGGGGATGTAAATGCAGTGTTATTGTTTGTGTGTGACATATTGTGCATCAGTAGGTTGCACTCTTTGTTTGTATTTGTCCTGGCATCTTTCACTTGTGTACGTTGGTGTGTGGTGGGATGATTAGTTCTCTCTAGTGTGCATGATTTAGTTATAAGTGTCCATGCAGGTCTGTAAGTGGTGTCCATGCATTGGTATGGCATGCAGGGCTTGGCATTGGGATGAGTGAGATGTGATGGTGGGGGGGTGTGAGGTGGTGGAGTGTTGGGAGTGAGGGTGGGGGTATGTGATGGCATGCAGGTAGGGGGGTGATAGTAGTATAGAGTTGACATAGCAGAGTCCAGTCCTCCTGCTACTCCGGCCAGGCCCTCAGGATGCATGATTGCCAAGTCTTGCTCCTTCCATGTTGTTTGTTGTGGGGGAGGAGGTGGGGGTCCACCGCCAGTCCTCTGTACAGCGAGTTGGTGTCTTGCTGCAATGGAACGTACCTTCCCCAGTAGGTCGTTCCACCTCTTCCTGATGTCATCCCTGGTTCTTGGGTGCTGTCCCACGGCGTTGGCCCTGTCCACGATCCTCCGCCATAGCTCCATCTTCCTAGCAATGGCTATCTGCTGCGCCTGTGCTCCAAATAGCTGAGGCTCTACCCAGATGATTTCCTCCACCATGACCCTTAGCTCCTCCTCTGACAATCTGGGGTGTCTTTGTGGTTCCATGGGTGTTGTGTGAGTTGTGTAGGTGAGGGTGTGTAGGGAGATGTGTTGGGGTGTGTGATGTGGGGTGCGCAGTTGGTGTAGAGGTGTAGGTGGTGTGTGGCTCTGGTTTTGTCTGTAGTCACGGTGTCTGTCTCCTGCCAATGATTTGTATTCATAAAGGGTTGTGGGTAATGTGGGTGTCTGTTTTATAGTGGTGTGGGTGTGGTGTGTGTATGTGGGTCAGGTGTGTGTAGTTTGAATTGTCCTATTTGGTGTTGTTTTGTTTGAGTGTGTGTATTTTGAGCGAGGCGGTATGTACAGCCAATGGTTTATCGCCATTGAATGTCCGCTGTGGTGATTCGTGGGTCATAATGTGATGGGCGTATTTCTGTTGTCGTAACGGTTCTGATACAGCCAGTTTATCACTGACCTTTGGTGTGGCGGAATTGTGTGTGTGGCTGAATAGTGCTTGATTGTTGTGTGTGTGTCATAATATGGTGTACGGATATCCGCCGCAGCAGCGGTATGTTGGCGGCAGTCAGCATGGCGGTAAGTGGGATTTACCGCCAATGTCATAATGAGGGCCACAGTGTAGTGAGTTAGAGTAAAGTGAAAGGAAATAAAAAGACCTACTTTACCTAACTCTTCGTCTTTTTAGAAAGAAAGTGAAAAGACTAGATCTACTTTTGTATAGATCTAGGAATAGAGTACACTTTCCTGTGGAAAGCACCGGTGACAGAGTGATAAGGCAATTGCAAGTACTATCCCGCCGCTGCACCACCTACGTATGGGTCTGGCCTGGTTTGTAGTGGGTACCAGGTCCACTTATCCCTTATTAGTGAAATGTAGTCAGTGTCTATAAGCCAGGTGTAGCTGTAGCTGAGCAGCCAAGGCTGAACTAGGAGACATGCAAAGCTCTTGCAATACCACTGAAGTCACACAGTACTCACAAACATGAAAGAAAATAGTCAGTGTTACAGAAATAAAGGTACTTTATTTTAGTGACACAAATGCCAAAAATAACTTAGAGACTATGCTCCCTTAGGAGTTAAGTAATATACACATTATATACACTAGTATCCAAAAACAGGTAAGTAAACAGTTAGAAAACAGTGCAAATAGTGAAAATCACAATAGGTTGCAATGGGCCTAGGGGGAACACATACCATATACTAAAATAGTGGAATGCAAAAGTCGGTTTCGCACCTAGGCAAGTGTAGTGTGTAGAGGGGTGCTGGGAGTGTAAGAAAACACCAACAGTAAGTAATGGAACCCACCCCAGAGCCCAGGAAAACAGGAGTAAATCACAGAAAATTTCCTGAAAGATACAAGAAGTCGTGCTAGAAGATTATGCAAGAACCAGAGGAGACTGCAAGACACCAACAATGGATTCCTGGACCTGAAGACATGTGGAAGAAGGGGACCAAGTCCAAGAAGCACTGAAGAGTCCAGGTAGAACAGGGGCTAAGCCGGATGAAGGTGCAAAAGAAGAACCTCCGGTGAGAAGACAAAGTCAGTTTTGAACCCAAGAAGACAGATGCGGGTTCCTGGTTGGTGCAGAAGATGTCCCATGCCGGATGGATGATTGCAGTCTGGTTTGCGTCCCAACAAGCCGTGACACATGCAAAACTCATGGTTAGCGGAAGATGGCGCTGCCCGGGACAAGGAGGGACCTGGTGGCCTCTGCCCAGGAGGGGGAGGCAGAGAGGTCTCTCAGCAACTCAGAGAGCCTTCAGAAGACCAGTCAGCGCGCACAGGAGTCCCACAGTTCAGGGACAAATAAGGTTGAAGTGGAGGCCCGTGCAGCACGACACAAAGGGATTCCACGCCGCCGGAGAACCACTCAGGAAGCTGTGCATCGCAGGATGGAGTGCTGGGTGCCTAAGCTGGGCTGAGCACAAAGAAATTCTTGGAAGGTCGCACACAAGCCTTGGCAACTGCAAGTCACGCAGTGCACTGGGATACTGTCTTGCGTGGGGAGGCAAGCCCTTACCTCCACCAAAGTTGGACAGCTGGACGTTGGGACTGTCGGGGTCACTTTAGTCCATCACCCGTGTTGCTGGATCCATGCTTGTCATCTGGAGATGGGACCCACGCCATCGGTCGTCGCTATAGAGAGAGGTGCCTGCTGAAGCAGGGAAGTGACTCTGTCACTCCATGAGAGATTCCTTTGGTTCTTCTGGTGCAGGCTGAGGACGGGCAGTCCTCAAAGGATGCACAATCTGGAAACTGTTGCAGTTGCTGGCCGGAGCTGAAGATACAATGTTGCAGAAGTCATCTTTGCTCCTTTGTTGCAGTTTGTAGAGTTCCTGGAGGGTTAAGCTGCGGTTCCGTAGGTAAACGATGAAGTAAAGGATGCAGAGGATTTCTGCTGGAGTCTTTCAATCTGAATCTGCAGAAAAATCCAGTGGAGAGACCCTAAATAGCCCTGAAAGGGAGATTGGTCACCTAACCAGGAAGGCATCTATCAGGGGAGGGCTCTGAAGTCATCTGCTGGCACCGGACACTCAGATGCTCCCAGAGTGCCCCACCACCTTGGAATCCAAGATGGCAAAACCCAGGGACACTCTGGAGGACCTCCGGGCATCACCCCTGGGGTGGTGATGGACAGGGGAGTGGTCACTCCCCTTTTCTTTGTCCAGTTTCGCGCCAGAGCAGGGACTGGGGGTCCCAGAACCAGGGTAGACTGGATTATGCAAGGAGGGCACCATCTGTGCCCTTCAAAGTATTTCCAGAGGCTCTGGTAGGCTTGACCTCCCATGTCTGTAACACCTATCTATTTCCAAAGGGAGAGGCTGTAAAACCCCTCTCCCAAAGGAAATGCTTCGTTCTGCCTTCTTGGGCTTCAGCTGCTCAAGCAACAGGACGGCAGAAACCTGTCTGTGAGGTGGCAGCAGCTGGGGCTGCATGGAAAACTTCAGAAGGCTGGCATGGTAGTACTGGGGGTCCATTATGGAGCCCCTAGAGTGCATGGGATTGTACAACCAATACTAAAATCAGTATTGGGGTACAATTCCCAGTTGTTCAACACCTTACATGGCAAATGCAGGGGGTACCATTGTGAAGCTGGACATAGGTATTGACCTACGTCCAGTGCATGCGTAAAATGGCAATCTTGCACTCACTAAGTCTGGGAAAATGGTCCTGGATGACGTGGGGGCACCTCTGCTAGTGCAGGGGTGCCCTCACACACAGGTTCTTTGCACCAAACCTTCAGGGTAGGAAGGCCTGACATACAGGTGACTTACAAGTGACCTGGCACAGTTATAATGGCTGTGAATGGGTGCATGCACCATTTCACGCAGGCTGCAATGGCAGTCCTGCAGAAGCCTTTGTATGGGCTCCCTATGGGTGGCAAAAATAATGTTGCAGCCCAAAGGGATCCCCTGAACCTCAATGCTCTGGTTTGCTAAGACCCATATACTAGGGACTTATAAGGGGTGACCATTATGCCAATTTGGGATGAAATACTGGGTTATATCAGTATGTAGTGATCAATTTGAGAACAGAGGGAGCATAAGCAATGGGTCCTGGTTGGCAGGACTCCAGTGACACAGTCAAGCATACTTTGAAAAACAATGAAACATACTGACAAGCAGGCCAAAAACCATAAGCACTGGGGTTCTGGCTAGCAGGATCCCAGTGACACAGTCAAAACACACTGGCATCATGCAGAAATTGGTAACATGCCAAAAAGAGGGTACTTTTCCACACGACCCCCTTGGTCAGGTTGTGGGAATGGAGGGCCGACTGGAAGGACATCTGTACAGTCCCCTGAGTGTGTACATCCCGTTTCATCTGCCCACTCTCAAGGACACATTGCTGGCCTTTCCTGCAAGCCTTACCATTACAGATGGGGATTTAAATGCTACGCTTAACCCCGCCATGGAAACTACAGGAATCAATTTAGAGGGTGGCTGGACTGCCTGCGCTTCAGTGATGTGTGAAGGGTATGACACCCGACAGAGAGAGCCTATACTCATACTTCAGTGGCGCATGGGGCACTTTTGGGCATAGACTTCCTATTAATGCCTGTGAGGGAATGCCCTGCACACCACCAGAATGGAGATTATCCCCAAAGGCATCTCAGGTCATTTGCCCATTGAAATTAATCTTGGGGGTCTAGTGGGTGGAGTGCTCCCCATATTGCGCTTTCATTTCTGGTACCTCCAGGCTGAGCATTGCACAGAGCTTCTAACTGCTGAACTGCGCAACTATTTTGAGGCTAAGACCGGGTCAGTATGCTCAGCTGGCATACTTTGGGCTGCTGGTAAGGCCATGTTTCAGGGTGTAACCAAAGGATATATGTGCCACACTGAAAGGGACTGGAGGCAAATGGTAATGGATCTGAAGATATGTCTTGCTACCGTAGATCACATCATACTTCCAATCCCTCAAAGGCCAAGCCCTCATGGTGGGCATTTCACTCTCATGCCTATCTGATACGGAGTGTGCAGATTTAGACGAGCTCATTTCATTAGAGGAAATTCAGGAAGTTATATTCTAGCTACAATCTGGGAAAACCTCAGGACCGGAAGTGTATTCCTTGGAGTATTACCGTAAATTTCAGGAAATATGGTCCCTGCACCTCCTTAATCTATACGTCAAGGCAGTGAGACATTAACTTCTCCCGGAACTAGAGACAGCCACCATTGTGGTGCTCCCTATGAAGGCCCGCCTCAGACTGTGCTGCAATTCCTATAGATCCATATCTTTCATTAGTATGAAAATTAAAATCTTTGCAAAGATTATAGCCATGAGTCTTCAGTGGGTCATATCCACCCTGGTCCATCTGGATCAGTAGGCTTTATGCCTAACTGGGCCACCCGGTAATGTATAACCGGCCTTAGATAGCACTGACCCAAGCTCATGAGATGCCTGCAACCTGTGCACTCTGTATTGATCTTGAAAAGGCCTTTGATACCACTGACTAGAGCTTTATGAAGTTGGTCTTGGCAAACATGGGGCTAGGCCCCCCTATACATGGCTACATTCATCTACTCTACAACCTAATCGCAGCCTTCAGTCCAGGTGTTAGTCAACGGAGTCCTCTCTGACTATTTACCTATTGGTAAAGGGACCCGTCAGGGGTGACCTCTGCCCTCCTTAGGTCCTCTAGTGAGATGTAACACCCAAATGTAGGGGTCAAGATGGGAGAATCCAACAGAGAAAACATTTGCCTTATACGCAGAGGTGCTTCTTTATCTAGCGAACCCACATCTAATGGGGCTGTGATGTCTTTACCTTATTGAGCTCTATGAAGCAGTCTCAGGTCTCAGAGTGAATACGCTCAAGTCCCTACTAGTACCATACAGGGTGATAATTCCATTGTACAATGGCAATCCTTTGTACCACTGAAACGACTGAGCTTTAAATATTTGCAAATTCATATCTCCCTACTCCCTAAGTTGACCTACAGTCTTAATATGACACATCTAGTATCACAAGCAAAAGCAGACTTCCAGAGCTGAGCTTCCCTACCACTCAACATATGATGGTTCTCCCACGTTTTCTTTACCTACTTCAGAACTTCCCCTTAGTTATTTCAGACCGTTGGTTCAGGGACCTACCCTCATGATCCTCACCACCTTCTTAAGGGGTAATCGCCCGCCCCGTATTGCCTGGTCTAAGCACCAACAATCTATGTATGATGAGGGAATGGCAGACATCCAATTATACTATTTGGCAGTGCACCTGCTGGTGGTCAATGACTGCCTTACTGGTGGCTGGGACAGTTCCACATACCATGCTGACCTTGGTCTCCTCGACCTGGACAACATCATGGGGATCCAGTATGGTACTCCTCTCCCCAGGCATTTCCCTGAAATAACCATAATTGTCTTTTTGACCTAGCAGGGGGCGCTCCGCTTGATGGGGTGGCATGAGAGACTCACCCAGCAGTTTGAATGGATTTAGACACAGAAAGAGTAAGGGCCAGATGTAGCAAGGGTTTAGCGAGTCGCAAACGGCGATAATCGCCGTTTGCGAGTCGCTAAAGCCTCATTGCTATGTAGAAATGCATTTTGCGAGTCGGAACCCACTCGCAAAATGCATTTCCGACTCGCAATTAGGAAGGGGTGTTCCCTTCCTATTTGCGACTCGCAATGCTATGCATTTTCATTTTCGACCGCGATTGCGGTCGCAAATGAAAGCGCAGTTATCATACACTTGAAGTGGATGGTAACCCAGGCGCAAACAGGAACGGGTCCCCATGGGACCCCTTCCCCTTTGTGTCAGGAACGAAAAATAATTTTTCAGAGCAGGCAGTGGTCCAAGGGACCACTACATGCCCTGAAAAATACCAAAACTAAAGGTTTAGGTTTTTTTTCAAAGTGCAGCTCGTTTTCCTAAAAGACTGCTTTATTTAAAAGCAGTCACAGACATGGTGGTCTGCTGTCTCCAGCAGGCCACCATCCCCGTGAGTGCCCTGAATCGCTATGGGGTCGCAAATTGCGACCCACCTCATTAATATTAATGAGGTGGGTCTTTGCGACCCCATAGCGACTCGCAGAAGGTGTCTGAGACACCTTTCTGCATTGCAAATAGCGAGTTGCAATTTGCCAGTCGCTGGGACTCGCAAATTGCAAGTCGCAATTTGGAAGTTTTCTATATCTGGCCCTAAGATCTAACCTCCTAAGGCACTCCCTTTTAACTGCCAAATTGCTAACTTTAATTTTTGTCTGAATGACAGAGGTAGAAGACAAGAAGGAACTAAAGGATAACGATCAAGGTGGGATAAACCAAACCTGCTCTTCTAAAATTTCATTCACCAAGAGGGACATTTGCCTCCTGTGTTCATAAAGACAAACTAAAATCACATCTGCCATCTAAATGTGAATCTTTGATATCAGCCATGTAATTAGAAGGATAGGAGGGAATGCATATGGTGAGGTCCTGGGCTTCTGATATGTCAAGGCATCCTCTCCCATGGCTATTGGGAAATGTGGAAAATAACTTTGGGAGGTGGGAGCTCAGATGATGCCAAACAAATCCACTGTTGGATTTCCAAATCTCTTGCAAAATCTCATGAAAGGCATGGCCTGTTATTAGGAGGTTGTGTGAGGAGGGAAAGGTTCTGCTTAAAGAATCTACTACTGCTTTGTTTTTTCCCTGGATGTGAACTGCTGTGTGAGACAGCATTTTCCTCTCTGACCAACCAAAAATGTATTCTACCAGTAGGATTAAGGAACTTAAGCCTGTTCCAACCTACCTATGGAGATAGGACATTGACAATGAATTCTGTCCTTAGCAGAACATTCATTGCCTATACATCTGTCAAAAAGAACTGAAGAACCTTCCAAACTGTCATCATTTCTCGCCATTTTGATCTCCTGGGCTGTCCTAATTGAGACACCTCTGAAGCTGCATTCTCAGGTCCTCTGATATTGGAATCATTGACTCTGAACTCTGAGATCCTGTGGTGCATTATATGATTGCCCAGTAGACCCAAATGGAGAAAAGCTCATAGAACTACAAACAAGCAGGCTGCATAAATAAAGCAGAAATGAAAGGCCCTTACTAACCATGAGTGGAGTCCTATAAAGACACTTTTTAAATTGCTTAGCATGATCTCCCTATCATATCACCCTGAATCTTCACAAATTGTCTGGCTGAAGCTTGATTCAACTGTAGGAAGTGTCTTGGCCTCTGCATCCGCTCCAATTACCCTTCTTGTGAAAGACAGACTAGCTATAAATTTGCCCAAATCCATGCTCCAATTTACACCAGGCTTTACGAAGCCTAAATACTGATTTGCTGAGGTTTATGAAAAGCCCAAATTTCTGAAGATGTCTTAGGAGTTCTAGATAAGATTGGGGGACTATGAGGAGATCGTTGTGATATGGAAGGATCTAAATATGTTCTCCATGTAGAATTGCCATCACTGGGGCTAAAACTTTGGTGAGGATTCTGGGTGACACCTTCAGACGGAAGGGTAACACTTGAAACTTACATTGAGGATTTTCCACTGTAAACCTTAGATACTTGTTATTGGTCAATACAGATAAGCAACCTGAATGTCTGATAATGCTAGATAATTTCCTTCTGATATTAAATGAATAATTTGCTGTAAAGTATTAATTTTGTAGTGAATTATTGTGAGGTCAAAATTCATCTCTTTGAGATCTACACAAGCCAGAACTCCCCCAATTACATTTGTACCAGTTACACTAATTAATACGATCTCAGTCCCTCATTGTCTTTTGGGACTGGAGTTGTTGCCCTCTTTTATGGTAAACTGAGAACACTGGGCTGTAAGTAATTTTTTTCTAGATCCTTTGGAACAGAAATAGAACATGTTCATCTTGAACTGGAGTCTGGCTTCCCAAAGAATGTTCCAGTGACACTGGTCTCAAACGTCTTTGAACCATGCCTCTTGAAAGCATTTCAAGAGGCCTCTCACCTTTTCTGAGGTTGTATGCTCTTGGCATAGTCAAGAGTACTGGTTATTCATAGAGTGTTTCCCACTATTCTGTTATTTAGGTTGCAATCAGCTATCATTAGATGAGAGAGCATATCTCCTATTACTAGAATATTTATTCAAATTCCTGCTTCTGCCACAGTTTCTTGACTGATATTTAAATGATTGTACATGCTTTATATTTTTTAAATATCTACAAATTACAGTTTCCAGTTCTTCTCTAAATAGTTTATCACAACAGAATGGCATTTTCAACGGACGCGCCTTCTTAACTGAATCCATCTTCCAGTTTCTCAGGTATAACTGTTTCCCTGCAGCTACCATTCCACCTGCTGTCACAGTATAAGCCTTCGAATAGCATCTGATAAAAAATTTGCTTGACTCGTCATGGCTGACAGTAATTGGGAAACATCTTCTCAATCTTAAATGGATAACGATGAGGACTGCAAATCCTTTACTAAGGCAGGAGTTATGTAAACCGAATAAATTACGCTCTCAGAGATAAATTTAAGCCAGAATAAGCTCTTCTTAAGGAGTTTTCCACCTTCTTATCTTCTGGGTCTGTGATGACCACATTGTCAGATAGAGGCTTAGCAGACTGGCCAGTGAGATCGGCTAACAAGGGGTCCACTACCAACTTTTGTTGAGGGCTATTTCCCAGTTTGCCAAGGGATATAGACCCTCATTGTGACCCTGGCGGTGAGTGATAAAGTGCCGGTAATACTGCCAACAGGCTGGCAGTAATTACCATCAAATTATGACCAGGCGGAGAAAACTCCCACAGACAGCCAATGTACCACACCAATCGCCAGGGCGTTAAAAACAATGACCATGGCAGTAGCCAACAACAGCCAAGCGGAAGACAAAATACCGTCCACTATATTTTGACCCTGAAATCCACCAGGATTTCCGGGGCGGTACCAACGCCATCAAAAGCCTGGCGGAAACACATCACAGAAGAGCAAAGACTCACCATCGGAGACACATGGACGAACAACGCCGCCATAGAACAGGAACTGCAAGTCTTCCCGATGCTCATCTACGTCATGCTCCACCTGGAATACCAACGCTGACGAAGACGACGACGAGTACAGCCACCTAAAGGGAGAGAGGGAGGAAAACGAGAGTGACACACACACACACGCACAACACACACCATTCACACAGACACCATAGACACAACCAGCTGCAGATGAAAAACAATGGCACACAATACACAGCAGAATAATGCAAGGACAACAAGAATGCAGTAATGAGAATGTATTGATATAAATAGCTACCAAATGAACCAATTGTACGAAAAACAGATATGTACAAATTTAAAAATGAACTCTGCAGGGGCATCAGTTTGCAAGTGGGCAGGCACCTCAGGGGGATGGGGGATGGGGGGTGGGGGGCACCTCAGCCGAATACAGGAACAATCCCACTGGTTCTGGAGAGGGCTCCATGATCATTTCTCTCTGCTGGGGAGTGCAAGGCCACAGTCTCTCAGGTGGGTGACTTTCCCACTGTTTCTGGAGGGGGCTCCATGCCCATTTCTCTCTGCTGGCAAGTGCAAGGCCACAGTCTCTCAGGTGGGTGACTTTCCCACTGGTTCTGGAGGGGGCTCCATGCCCATTTCTCAGTGCTGGGGAGTGCAAGACCACAGTCTCTGGAGTGGGTGACTTTCCCACTGGTTCTGGAGGGGGCTCCATGCCCATTGCTCAGTGCTGGGGAGTGCAAGGCTACAGTCTCTCAGGTGGGGGACTTTCCCACAGGTTATAGAGGGGGCCTCTATGCCCACTGCTCAGTGCTGGGGAGTGCAAGACCACAGTCTCTCAGGTGGGTGACTTTCCCACTGGTTCTGGAGAGGGCTCCATGCCCGTTTCTCAGTGCTGGGGAGTGCACGGCCACAGTCTCTCAGGTGTGGAACATGCCCACTGCTCCTGGAGGGGGCCCCTTGTACAGCAGTCCCTGGAGGGTGGCCTACATGGCTTCTGCTGGTGGTGATGGCTGCACTGTGCCATCTGGAGATGAGGGATGCACAGTGTCAGCAGGTGAAAGTGCCTCCTGGGCAGCCTCTGCTGGAGGTGAGGGCTGCACTGTGTCGGCAGGTAGAGGTGTCTCCTGGGCAGCCTCTGCTAGAGGTGAGGGATGCACTACCTCCACCGGCAGTGAGGGCCCTGTGACCACTGGTGGTGATGGTGGTGGTGTCACCCTGACAGCCTCCACTGGAGGTGAGGGCTGAACTGTGTTGGCAGGTGGACGTGCCTCTTGGGCAGCCTCTGCTGGAGGTGAGGGATACACCATGTTGGCAGGTGGAGGTGCCTCCTGGGCAGCCTCTGCAGGAGGTGAAGGATGCACTTCCTCTTATGGCGGTGGGGGCACTGTGACCACTGGTGATGGTGGTGTCACCCTGACAGCCTCCGCTGGAGTTGAGAGCTTCTTCCCCTTCATGGCAGAAGGTGCTGGATCCTTACACTTCCTGGCAGGGGTTGAGGGCTTCTTCCCCTTCATGGCAGGATGTGCGGGCTCCTTAGCCTTCCTGGCAGGAGTTGAGGGCTTCTTCCCCTTAATGGCAGGAGGTGCAGGCTACTTCCCCTTCATGGCAGGAGGTGTGGGATCCTTAACCTTCCTGGCTTGTGGAGTGGGATCCTTCACTGACTTGCCACCATGACTAGGTGGTGCCACCACTGTCCGCGTGGACTGTTTGGCTGAGGTGCTGGGCTGGGTCATTGGGACCCTGCTCTTACGGGCAGGACATGGGGTGAGGGGGAGGGAAGAGGACAAGTTGGGAAAGGAAAAGCTTTTTGGGGACAGTGGGGCTGGATGAGGGAGCAGGGATGGGAGTGGCTGTTGAGGGAGTGGTTGTTGGAGGTGTATGTGCTAGACCTGGGTGCAGGTGCATGGTCAGTGTGCTGAAGTGAGGTGGATGGCTGTTGGGTGTGTGAGTGCTTGTGTCCGTGTCCTTTAGGAGGGGGGGGACAGACAGGGTGGGAGAGGACACAGGAGACACGTGCATGGATGTTGTGGAGGTGTCTGCTAGTGAGGTGTGTATGCTGCTTGGTGTGGTGATGCTGGTGGTGGATGCTAATGCAGTGCATGCAGGTGTGATTGTAGACAAGACTGTGAAGGAGGTGGAGGAGGAGGAGGAGGGGGAGACAGTGGAGGCAGTGGATGTGATTCTGTCTGCAACTGTCTGGTGTTTGCGTGAGTGCTTGTGGGATGAAGTGTGGTGCTTGTGGTTGACTGTGCCACTCTTGCGTGTTGTCTTGTGTGCATGCTCGTCTGTATGTGTGCATGGGATGGGTTGTGGTTGATGAGACTGGGACTGGGAAGTGGTAGTTGGAGGGGGGGTGGTAGGAACAGGGATAATGGCTGCCATCAGAGAGGAGGCCAGAGCCTGAATCGATCTCTGTTGGGCCGCAAATCCACTGTGAATGCCCTCTAGGAGTACACTGCAGTGCTGCATCTGGGATGCCAGCCCCTGGATGTCATTCACTATGGTTGACTGCCCTACAGAGATGGATCTCTGGAGGTCAATAGACTCCTCAATCAGGGCAGCAGGGCTGACTGGGGCAGGGGCTCTGGTGCCTCAGGTGAAAAAGCTGCTCACCCTCCTGGGTGAGCAGGCACGGGCAACTCGCTGAGGGGCTACTGGGAGGGTGGTGCTGGTATGGGGGGTGGTGGCCGTACCTGCAGCTGGGGTGGTCACAGAGGTGTCCACCACCACCAGGGACCTTTCATCGGAGGAGGTATCTGAGCATGTATTGTCACCTCCTGTCTCCGCCGTGGTGCTCCCGCGCACTCCCTCCCACTGGTTCCCTCGGCGTTGGTGGACTCTGCCTCCAGGGTCCTATAGGATGCATCTCCTTCTATCGCCGGTGCCCCTGCTCCTCCGCCAGATGATGCTAATGCACACATGGACAGGATGACAGAAGAAAAAGGGGGGGAGAGAGAGAAAAGAAACACTGGGTCAATTACTGCACCAACACCACAGTTGGCATACAAAGCACCTTCACACACAGGGATCAGGTTTGAGCACTATGCATTGCACTGCCAGTGATTTGGCTAGATGCCATGGCAAGATGAGGGCCACACACCGCCAACTGCACCCCTCCTGGTGCCCACAAAGCCCTGGCTGACATGGAATGCTAACAAGCTAGGTTACCCTCATTTGCCATACACCAATTACCCTTGAGCTGGATCACGCTGCAATGTCTGGCCTAGCCTT